>NC_065443.1:288264171-289464732 GCF_917563875.1 Diabrotica virgifera virgifera | reverse complement strand
GCCTTATATCATTCGAAGGATTTTACGTTCCCACGCCAGCAATTTATTTACTTCTCTTTTTGTTAGCGTCCATGTTTCGCTTCCAAACGCGAGTGCTGGTCGTATTATGGTCTTATATATCTGGATTTTTGCACCACGCGCAAGAAGTTTTAACTTCGTTAGATGTTTCATTGCAAAGAAAGATCGGTTTCCTGCCATTATTCGCGTTTCAACTTCTCGCTCTAATTTGTTGTCATTTGTGATTGTTGCTCCTAGATATTTAAATTCCTATTATTAATTATGATCCTTTATAGTAACGTTTTGCCTTATTCGCTGTCGTTCTTGTTTTTGTTTTTTGTTTGTCTTGGATATATCTACCATGTATTTCTCATATAATCTAATATATATGAGACAAGGGATCTATGTTTTAACACTAAAAACCCACTTAAAGTAAAGAAGGAAGAAAAATCAGTCATATTATTTAAAAAATGGAGGAATATACCTACAGGAAATGTATACCTAATATATAGAGGTTAACTTAAAATTGATCAAGGGCAATAGATATGCAGGAGCTATGGACAAAATCATTCAAGATATATTATAATATAATTCTAATTATACGGCGTCGTCTGCATAACATAATATGTGGATTTCTTTGTTCCCCATTCTGTAACCATGATGACCTTTATGTACTGCTTCTATTATAGGCTATTGATTATATACAAAATAAGATAGCTAAAAGGAACTACAACGTTAACGGGGTTTTATTATTTCATATGGTCAATGGACATCTATATATGAAAAAACCGCGGAGTGCTACCATTTAAAGGGGTGCGTTTTTGAGAAATGGGTGAATTAGTCCCTGGGCACAGGTTACATTAGGGTGAGTTCTATGCACTTTTGGTACAAACTTATCTACATAAAAATTGTTCCTGGTTAAATTTCCTATCTAAATATCACTTTTTAAAGTCAATGATACTTTTTTTTACAAAAATATATTCAAAAGAAAAAGCACAAAGGAACCCAAAAAAAAGAAATTTTGTTTTTTGTCCCATAACTTTTGTCCACGGGGATATAGGTATAGACATTGCTTCACAGAAAAGAAACTTACATATCTTCTCTTTAAAATGATGTTTGGTAGAGGTCATTAGGATTTACAGTTTTCGAAATATGATTTTTCAAAATTTATCACTCACAGCAATTTTGGGCAATTTTCCTTGTTATTTCGCAAATATCGTTCTGTAACTTTTTTCTACGTAACTTTGGGTATATGCAATGGTACACGTAATAGGAATAGAAATCAATTACCTTTAAAATGGTCTACTGTATAACGTTGTACGACTTTTTTAAAGAGATTATGGTTTTTCAAGCCTTTATACTTTTAACGATTTTTTTATAATATAATATAAAAATAAAATAAAATTATTATATAATATATTATATAATACCTAAAAAATATTATTTTTTACATTTTTTACGATTATTTTTGAAATTTCTCATTATAACTTTTTATTTCTTGTACATGAATATACTATCTATATATTGCGCAACAAAGAAGGCTTACTTTCTGTTCTTTAAAATGGTGTATCATCTATATTTATATACATAATGGAAACCGAGTGATTCTTTGATATTGTTTTACCTGTATTATTAAAAAAATTTTCTTTTACAAAAATTACATAAACATTAGTCTTAAAAAACATCACTTTAGTTAAAATTATTTAAACGTTGACATTTAAAAAGTTTTCAAAATCAAAGTCCATCTCTTCGTTAGCATTAGCTTCAATATCTTCCTCTGACACCTCAGTTATCTTAGAGTTCCCACAATTAGTACCCATGCACATGTACCCTTTGCAGAATATTGAACAACTAATTCCTATCTTCCTACAACCGCAGTTTTTTGTACATCCTTTGGTACATTTACATACTTGCTATTTTTTCAAGCAAAACTTGTGGTGCAGGAGATTTGACACTAAATATTGGAATTAATCCATATTTTGAGGTTTGCCCGGCCGAGTCAAGTGGATCCAAAGTACTACCAATAAAAAATAAGATTCAATCATAACACACAATCACATGAAAAAGTTATGATGAGGAATTTAAAAAATAATCCTAAAATCAAAAATCGTTGCAAGTATCTACTTATTATAATTTGAAAAAGCATATCTCATTCAAAAATAACCCTAGAATTTTTTATAATACACCATTTTAAAGTAAACAGAATAAGCATTCTTTTTTATTATATAATATACTATATAGAAAAAAAGTTATAATGGGAAATTTAAAAAATAATCGTAAAAAATATAAAAACACGTTAAAAGTATAAAGTCTTGAAAAAAGTAACCTCTTTAAAAGAAGTCGTACAACATTATACAGTAGACCATTTTAAAGGTAATTGATTTCTATTCCTCTTACATGTACCATTGCATATACCTAAAGTTGCGTAGAAAAAAGTTACAGAACAATATTTGCGAAATAACAAGGAAAATTGCCCAAAATTGCTGTGAGTGACGAAATTTGAAAAATCATATTTCGAAAACTGTAAATTCTAATGACCTCTACTAAACATCATTTTAAAGAGAAAATATGTAAGTTTTTTTTCTGTGAAGCAATGTCTATACCTATATCCCCGTGGACAAAAGTTATGGGACAAAAAACAAAATTTCTTTCTTTTGGGTTTCTTTGTGCTTTTTCTTTTGAATATATTTTTGTAAAAAAAAGTATCTTTGACTTTAAAGAGTTATATTTAGATAGGAAATTTAACCAGGAACAATTTTTATGTAGACGTGTTTGTACCAAAAGTGCATAGAACTCACCCTAATGTAACCTGTGCCCAGGGACTAATTCACCCATTTCTCAAAAACGCACCCCTTTAAATGGTAGCACTCCACGGTTTTTTCATATATAAAGATTCATTGACCATATGAAATAATAAAACCCCGTTAACGTTGTAGTTCCTTTCTATAGTACATAATCAATAGCCTATTATTCTGTCCATTATTATATTAAAGAGCAGTGGGCTTAATGAGTCACCTTGTCTGACTCCGCTTTGTACTGGTATAAACTTAGTTAGTTTTCGATTTATCTTTTCCTGTATTCGATTATGAAAGTAGATGGTTTCGATGGTTTGTATAATATTGATAATTATGTTTCTTCTATACAGTAAATGTAAGACGTCTTCGACTTGGATGCGATCGAAAGCCTTTGACAGGTCTATAAAACATAGATATGCTGGTTTATTGTACTCAATGGCCTTTTCTATGATCTGTCTCAGTACAAATACAGCGTCTACGCAGGATCTTCCGCATCTGAATCCTTGTTCATCTGATAAAGTTGTTAGTTTATTGATTTTGTTGGTTAGGACTTTTGTGGTTAGCGGTAAGTGCGGTGTTCAGTAGATTTATACCTCTATAACTGTTAAGGTCTTCTTTGCCTTCTTTGTCTCCTTTCTTGAACATTGGGATCATTATGCTGTTTCTCCATGCGTCTGGTATCTTGCAGTGCAATATTAATGTTTGTATAAGTTTTGCCATCTCTAGGGTTATACTTTCTCCTCCGTATTTTAGAAGCTCGTTGGTTATGCCGTCTGGTCCTGGTGACTTTCTATTTTTGAATGAATTTATGGCTATCTCTACTTCCTTAAAACTGATTTCTATTTCGTGTCTTAATTCAGGTAGGTTATTGTTTTGATTATTATTTTCCTTTCCATTAAACAGTTCCGTCAAATATCTTTCCCATTCGTTTGCTGGTATGTTATTGTATTCCTTAAATTCTGCCATTTCTTTCCTATGGTTTCTTATGAATCTCCATCTTTGTTTTTGTGTTCCGTAGAAGTCGCTTTCCATCCTTTTTGTAAACTATTCCCAGTATTTATTAGTTGCTCTTCTTACCAAGTGCTTTGTTTCATTTCGTATTCTTCTATAAGTGTCTCTGGATTCTGGAGTGTTTGATGTTTTATATTTCATGTAGGCCTCTCGCTTCTCTTTACATTTCTCTTCTGAACCATGGTGTATTGTTGTTGCTTCTTTTGTTCAGTATGACTTTGCGTTTTCCTAGAGCTTCCATTGCTGCCTCTTCAATGTAAAACTCGTAGACTGGAATGGCTCGACTATCTAATAAGGATACAAGATTGCAGGCAGGTTAAGAATGTTGAATGGAGGTTACCAAAAAATGAGAGACAGATCACAAATCAAGTGGAGGAATACAGTCCTGGACTCATCGAGGGTATCAAAGAGATGAGAATAAGAAATTGTAAATAGAAAGCAAGAAAAGAAAAGGATAGAAATGATTCATCTAGCAGTGTCTAAACATGTTCAGCTTTTTTATTATAAATAACGTTTACATATAGAGAACATTGTAATAAGAAAGTGAGTTATCAATCGAAGTAGCACAGAAAGCGGCAATAAATGTCGTTTCCATACCACCATTGACAACAGGTGGAATACTTTTTTTGGTTACACCTCCTGAGATTTTCAAAATTTATAAATCAAACAGGATGCCGAGGAAATTAAGATGAGAGAATTTTAAATAATTCACAACGCATCTGCTCAGCGTGGTAAATTCCAACAAGAAAGATTCCTTAATACTCCTACAAAAGAGTAAATGAATTAAAAATGTATAAACGTTTTCAATTTCTTTGCAACACGAAAATGCAGCAGCTGCATAATACTCTGGTTAAATAGGAGAGTGCAGGAAGAGTCTATACCGGTTTCGGAGGTCTTTTCCCCATCATCAGTAATCCCATATCCTCTTCTCTCCGATTTCTCCACGTATCACACTCAAAAATTTAAAATTCTCTCATCTTAATTTCCTCGGCATCCTGTTGGATTTATAAAATTTGGAAATCTCAGGAGGTGTAACCAAAAAAAGTATTCCACCTGTTGTCAATCTGGAGGTATGAGAACGACATTTATTGTCGTTTTCTGTGCTACTTCGACTATTAGATGGCTCTAGTTCATCCGTGACATTTCTCTCTTTGCAATTCAGAAGGGCCCAAAGTATGATACGTGGAGAAATCGGAGAGAAGAGGATATGGAACTACTGATGAGGGGGAAAAGACCTCCGAAACCGGTATAGACTCCTCCTGCACTCTCCGATTTAACCAGAGTATCTTCCTGCACTCTCCGATTTAACCAGAGTATTATGCAGCTGCTGCATTTTCGTGTTGGAAAGAAATTGAAAATGTTTATACATTGTAATAAGAATTTCTCAGCTCTCTATCTAAAAAACCAACGACAAATTCTTGGTATATTTCAAGAGTCTCAAAAGTTTCAAATCGAACCGTCGTCCCTTTGTCGACAACCTCAGAGCGTTGTCGCCTGATGTACCTTAATGCTGTTATAGTCTGTTCCTTCTATCTGCGGAGTAAACACTTACGGCCACGTTTTGCCGAAGGAAGACATAAAAAAAATCAGATATGGATTTTTCATTAGTGGGCCATAAACCGATCGTGATTTGAAAGTGAAGGACGAAACGCGTGGGTCGAGGGATGAAATTTTCCGATCGTGTTTTCGGGGGAGAAGTTTCGTGAAGACTAATGTTAGATAACGGGAATTAAGAAAGTTAAAAATAGCGTAGAAGCAATTTTTTAGATATCCGTAAAAATCGATATTTTTTAGTTTAAAAAAAATAGATTATAGTATATACACTCACCGGCACCAAATTCCGCCACCCAAAATTTTTGATCAAGTTTGACAATTTATAACTTTATTATTTGTACTCTGATTTTCAAGATTCTTGCATCAGTTTGAAGGTACATGTATTGATGTCGTTTTTTATTATTCCGGTAACAAAAAATTTTTGCTTAGATGGAATTATACGGGGGTGAATGGAAGTGTTGTATTTTCTCTTAACTTTAAAAAATTCTGTGGAAAAATTTTGTGGGCTGATTTTGTTTCATACTCCTTTTCGTATTATCCTGGAAGCAGTACCGGCGCTAGGGTATAAGGCGCCCGCCTTCAAAACTAATATAGGTGTCCTTCTAGTGCAGTCACTGAAGGTTTTCACCTCCGATTTCATTGAACCTCCATCGATTTTCATGAAAATTGGTGAGTAATTAGAGGATACCTCAAGGAACAAAGGTGACATGATACCAACTTGCGCTTTTACCCTGGGGGTGGATGCCACCCCTTCTCGGGGGTGAAAATTATTTCATTAAAAATAATACCATAAGTCGATAGAGGGACAAATTATAAGCAACACTTGTTATATAAAGTTATTAAAATACATCAACACTTTTTGAGTTATTAAAGACCAAAAATTTTATTTTTTTCGTAAAAAAATGCATGTTTTAAATCGGTTTTTCACGTATAAATCAAAAATTATAAGTTTTTGCAAAAAAGTTATTATTACTGAAATTGAAGATAATAAAAAATTGAATACATTCTTTAGATAAATAACTAAACTAATAATAGTTCAAAGTGAGTTATTGGCAGTTGAATGTGTATTTTTTTCGACGAGTACTCAAATCTAAATATTCAAGCTTAAGAAACGGAAAAACGATGCAATGTATAAAATATTCCTGCTAAACATTTGCCAAAGTAATTCGGAATACCTATCAAATGAGCTTCAGAACAAGGTAATAGCGTCAAAATTAAGCAAGTTATAATGAAAATAAAAGAACCGCTTCGAATTTTTTAGGAAAAAATGAAAAATAAAACATACGCCATTTTCACAAAAATTAAAATTTATAGTAATCCTTACAAAAACTTCTTTACATTTGCATAAGTAATGTGTTCGATAATTTTGACCGGCTTAAAATGCATATTTTTGAAAAAAAGATATAATTTAAAAAAATGATAATTTTTAAAATTATTGTAATTCTCATATTCTTTTGATAATAACTCCAAAAATGCTCAATATACGTAAAAAATTATATATAACCAAATTTTAGTTTTTTCTGTTCCAAATATTTTACCTGTTTTATTATTTCTATAGGTTAAAAAATAAACGAGATAGAAACGTTTATATTTTAAATTTTGCTGTGGGAACCATGCAACCGGGGTCATTTAACCTTTTATTTTTAAAAAAGTAAGGGGTTTAAAAAATTAGGTTCAACGTGCTTAAATAGAACTTGGAATTAACTTTGAAATAGTTTTTAGATAAACCTGATATCGTAAACAAGAACGGAGTTATTAAAAAAAAACAATAACATTTTTTGGAAAAATTTTTAAAAGATAAATTTTGAAATAATTTTGGAGCATAAATTTTAACGCTATCAACATGTTCGGGGGCTCATTTAATAGATATTTTTAAGTACTTTGACAAATGTTTTATAAGTTTATGTTATAAAATGCATCAATTTCCCGTTATTTCAGCTTGAATACATAGAGTTTTTAACTCGTCGAAAAAAATATGCATTCAATCACCTATAACTCACTTATAGTTAACATTAAAAGGTTTTTGTAGTAAGGAGTTCATTTTTTTATTAGCTTCAATTTTGATAATAATAACTTTTTTGTAAAAATTCACACTTTTTGAGTTATTGATGAAAAATTGGTTAAAAACATGCATTTTTCTCAAGAAAAATTAAACTCTTTGATCTTTAATATCTCAAAAAGTTTTGATTTATTTTAATAACTTTATATAACAAATTTTGCTTGAAATTTGTCCCTTTATCTAATTAGAGGGTTATTTTTAATAAAATAATTTTCACCCCCGAGAAGGGGTGGCATCCACCCCCAGGGTAAAAGCGCAAGTTGGAACTATATCACCTTTGTTCCTTGAGATATCCTCTAACCACTCACCAATTTTCATGCAAATCGATGGAGGTTCAACGAAATCGGAGGTAATAGTTCATATCCACCTTTAGTGATTCCACTATTCGGCTTCTTTTAAATTAGAATTTTGTATAGCACCAGCAGAAAAAGATCATTTTGGCGCCCCCTAAATAGAGGCGCCCGCCTGCAATGCATCCCTTGCAGGCCCGTTATCGCCGGCCATGCCTGGAAGTATCAGTAAGGTTTTGTTTTTTGAATTATCCAAATATCTCTTTTCTTGTAAGAGCTGTAAATAAAAACACTGATTTGAAGGATGTTTTAATTAAAAATATCAAACTCACTAAAATTAACAAAACAAAACAAAATGAACAACAAAACTAAACAATTCAATAGCGGGTATGTCCACCTATTGCAGCAACGACTGCTCGCAATCTGTTTGGCATCGAATAAAGATGTGTTATCCTTGCCTCGGGGATACGTCGAAATTCCTCTACCAGGGCCATAACTGTACCAACTTTTCTGGAGGCCTAGGATGACGGCGAATAGCTTTTTTAATTCATCCCATACATACTCAATAGGATTGAGATCTGGGCTGCATGCGGGCCATTCTAATCTTATCAATCCAACCTCTATTTTATGAGTCAATCAGTGTTTTTATTTACAAAAAATGGTACAGTTCTTACAAGAAAAGTGATATTCGGATAATTCAAAAAACAAAATTTTCCAGGATAATATGACAGGACTATGAAACAAAACCAGCTCTTCCATTTTTCCACAGAATTTTAGTTAGGAGAAAATACAACACTTCACTACTTTCACCCCCGTATAATGCAATGCCAGCAAAATTTTTATGTTACCGGAATAATACCAAACGATATCAATATAATATTATGTACCTACAAACTGGTGCAAGAATCTTGAAAATCGGAGTACAAATAATAAAGTTATAGATTGTCAAACTTGATCAAAAAATTTGGGTGGCGGAATTGCTGCCTGCACTTTTATTGTTTTCATGCTATATATGACATCTCATATTCTTTCCCCCGGTTGGAGTATAAACAATATAACCTCCTCAATTTAAATTAATAATTTATGATCTAAGAGGATACTTTTTAATTTGTAATAAATATTAATATAATTTTAGCGCCAATTTACTTCTTGTCATCACATTTAGTTAGGTAAAATAAAAAAAAAATAATAAATTAAAAATTTGATATCAAGTTATTATTTATTATTTACGCTCAACCCTCTTACTGAACTTTCTTGAAATTACGTAAAGAAACAAAATATTAGGAACTCAGTCCACTAATAAAAAACAAGAGATGTAGTAAAACACGAGAAAAATAAGAGATAATAGAAAAAACACATCGGAAAACGTATTGACTCGGTCATTGCCCCTACAAATTATGTCTATTTACTCGGGAAACTCTTATTTGATTACTACAAACTTAAAATTTTCCTGTTATGTTTCATTCTGCCCTTACTCTATTGTCGGTCTTTATTAACGTCATTTTGACTATCCTAATCATCTTTTTCGGAATTACATGTACTCTCTATAGGCCTGATACCGACGCCTTCTTATCAAGTAATCGTTAGCTAGTTTGAAATCTATAAAGAGAAGAGTTAACTTTAGCTGTTGCTCGTACGTAATGCTCGGAATTATTTTCAAATTTGATCTATAGTGGATCTGTCTTTTTTGAATCCTCCCTGGTATCCACCAACCTGCTCGTTTAAGTGCCTTTCCAGTCTGCGTCTTATGACCCTGGCGAGTACCTCATATGTTACTTCTAGGAGAGTGATACCCCTGTAGTTTTCAAACACTGCTGTATTTCCATTCTTATGAATGGGACAGTATATTGCCTCTCTCCATACTTCCGGCATTTTCTCCCTCACCCCGGTTTTCGTCAGCAGGCTTCATATCCACGTTATAAGTGCTTCTCCCCACGCTTGATTAATTTGCAGAAATACCATTGCCGCTTGCACTTTTATTGTTTTCATGTTATACAGGGTGTTTCATTATTGTTTTCATGCTATACATTAATCAAAATAACCGTGTCGTTTCATTTTTAACTTCAAAGGTCTCGAGAACTAATGACTTCATCGTTACGAATGAAGAGTATATTATTTTCAGAGAAAGTATTGCAGTATCCAAAAATTGAACTAAAATAGCAATTGCGCCAGTGGCGTAGAATTTGGAAAGGGTCAACCATTCACTTTCCCCCGTCGTAGCCTCTGGTAATAGCCAGAAACGTTTGTTACAGTACCTATACTTCCTGCCAAGTATGAAAAGGATACGTCGAATAGTTTGAAAATGCTGAGCAAAAATAGTATTTAAATTTTTAGATAAAACACCCTCTAACTCAGTAAGGAACCACATTTTATTTAAGTGTTTTAGGTTAAACCTTCGTATTTTGTGCTAAGGTTTCTCCAGTTACTATATGGACAATTATTAATGAAACAGCCTGTGTAGGACATCTCATATTTTTTCCACAGTTGGATTATAAAAAAGGTAACCTCCTCAATTTAAATAATTTATGATTTAAGAGTAAACAGTAGTGATCAACAGGTAGCAACAAAATATAACTTCGGGAGATAGTATCATAAACTTTGGCAACAGTGGTAATCTTTGACATTATCTAAGATTAATATTTTGACAATATCATAGTCGCGCCAAATGGAAGTAGTAGAAAACGATTTTATTATTAATAAATAGATATTTATAAAAATAAACCAAAATGGGTGAAAATTTTATGCTAAGATAGGTATTTAGAAAAGTATTTTCATGAAATATCTAATAATAAAACAATAATAAATAATCATTTTTTGTTAGGAAGCGAAACAAATTTCGATTTTCGCATAATTTTCGCAAGGTTTTTAATGAACTATTTCTTGAAAGGTTTCAATTTAGTTTTTGTTTGATTTACTTTTCCCATTTTGTTAAACTATTGATAATATTTTTAGAATAAAAAATCCTCCTAAAACTTTATATACTCGCATTAGAATTCGACATATTTTTACGTAAAATATACTTACCTACTTACGTATAACTAAAACTCACAATTAACAACAATCTATTCTTTCAAAGAGGCCAACAACTTATACAACAACAACAAATATATAATAAATTAACTATCAATAAACACTACTTTCCTATGAAACAACAAAAACTAATTCTTAAATTAACACACTACTGCACTGAACAGATATCGATAAAGATGACAGAACAGATTAGAGAAAATCTGACGCAGGTTTGTCAAAATGACAGTGATAATTTCTCTATGTTGCCTAATTAGTTATTTAGTTATAATATGTTCGATTTCTTGTTAGAAATAAAAAATTTTAGTAGTGCCAAGATTACACAAAGTCTACGCATGGGATAAAAAAGTTTATTTGAAGAAAGTTTTTTTTTTCTTCATAATGGCGGTACAGGCTCCTTTTTTCAATATTTTATTTAGTTATAGAGTAATTTCTACGTACTAACATATTTCTGAAATTGGGCTCTGTACCGCCATTCTTTATTATATTACAAATATGTGTGCCGAATATCTCGACAAAATATTCAAAATTAGAGCCGCAATCTTGGAACGCGTTTGTTGCTACCTGTTGATCGCTACAGTAGCCTCTTAAGAGGATACTTTTTAAATTGTCACTAGTAATACCACTAGAGGTCAAATTATTTCCGGAAATTTTTTTGAGATCATGAATATTTTGAAAATTTCCCGAGTCGCAGACGAGGGAAATTTTCTAAAAATATTCATGATCAAAAAAAAATTTCCCGGATATTAATTTGACTTCGCGTGGTATTCGGTAAGAAAATTCCACACCAAATTTGCATTTGAAAATCCAAAGCTGCATGAACAGATTAATAGCGCGCCATAGCTTTGTCAGCAATTATTTAGGCTTTCAAATTCGTAATTTCTACTCATTGTAGTTGCATGGGAATACCATTTCAAGATAGAAAATAGTATATTCTTCAATTTTACATAAGTTTTGAGTAACTACAAGTGATAGAAAATGAATCAAAACTAAATTATGTAAACAAATAAAAACCAGTCTGTCAAAAATGTTCTGTTATTGTAAACGTCAAAAAATTTCCACTATAATTCGCTGTTGGGTACCCCACGAGCAAAAAATTTCCGATAAAATACCTCCGTTGCCATGGTGATCTGTCAAAATAACGTATTTTGATTGATTCAAAATTACAGGTGTGAATTTTCATAAATATTAATATAATTTCAGCGCCAATTTATTTCTTGTTATCACATTTAGTTAAGCAAAATAAAAAAATAATTAATTCAAAATTTGATATCAAATTATTATTTAATATTTACGCTCAACCCTTGTACTGAACTTTTTTGTGATTCCGTAAAGAAACAAAATATTAGGAACTCAGTCGACTAATAAAAAGCAAGAGATGTAGTAAAACACGAGAAAAATAAGAGATAATAGAAAAAACACATCGGAAAACGTATTGACTCGGTCATTGCCCCTACAAATTATGTCTATTTACTCGGAAAACTCTTTTATTTGATTACTATTTTACGAATAGAAGAGCGGACGTGGATCCGATGCCAGTCTCATACGCAATCGTATAATTAGAAGCGGCGAAAACGAAATTACGATTGCTTGTTTTTTAATTTTCAATTCGACGGGATGTTTCATTAAAAATAGATAAGGCTGAGTGTTCAGCATGTAATGACATAAAATTAGGAACGTAGTCATTGAGGGCGAGGAAAAAAAATTTTTATCCCCAACCGTCACTTAAGTCATTCATTAATATACTCATTTTAGGCAGTAAAGTAACACTTTATTGTAATGAAAGAAGAAAAACTTTACCTGCCGCAAATATTAATCATGTTCATCATCATCATCAACCCGTACGCGTCCACTGCTGGACATAGGTCTCCCTCAGCTCTTTCCATTTTTCTCTGTTTTGTGCGGCTTGCATCCAGTTGCCGACAATACGTTTCAGATCGTCAGCCCATCTGGTTGGTGGTCGTCCTCTGCTCCGTAGTGGTTATTCTCGTGGCCTCCACTCGACAATACGTTTTGTCCAACGGTTGTCTGACAATCTGGCGACGTGTCCTGCCCAATTCCACTTGAGCGACGCAATTCTTTCGACGGCGTCCGTTGTTTTTGTTCTACGTTTGGGATATTTCTTCGTTTGGGATTCGGTCCCTCACGGGGACACCCAACATCTGGCGCTCCATAGCCCTTTGAGTTATGCGAATCTTGTTCACTACCTTTTTTGTGAGTGTTAATGTTTCCGCTCCATAAGTGAGTACAGGCAATACACACTGGTCAAAGATTTTCCTTTTCAGGCATATGGGTAAGTCCGATTTAAGTACATAGCTCAGTTTACCAAACGCTGCCCAGGCTAATCCTATGCGACGTGGGAGCTCGCACGTCTGGTTATCTCTTCCCAATCGAATTTCATGTCCCAAGTACTTATAAGATGCAGTCTGCTCAATATTCATTCCATCAAGAACAATATTACGATTTAGCACCAGATTAGTCATTATTTGCGTCTTGTTGATGTTAATCTTTAGTCCGACCTCTAAGGAAGCGTGATATAACTTGTTCAACATTATTATTGCATCATCCATACGATCGGCTATAAGGACGATGTCATCTGCGAATCTCAAATGACTGAGCTTCTCTCCATTTATGTTGATACCATATTCGTTCAGATCTGCCTTCTTAAAACTGTGTTCCAAAAGGGTTGTGAACAGCTTTGGTGAGATGGTGTCTCCTTGCCGTACTCCTCGCTCTATACAGAATTTATTTGTTTGTTGATCAGATAGTCTTACGCTAGCCGTTGCGTTGTGGTAGATATATTTTATCATGTTAGTATAGCGATAATCTATTCGGAATTCTGTCAATGCTTTTAACATTTTCTGCTGGTTTATGGTATCGAACGCTTTCTCGTAGTCCACGAATATCAGTGCCAATGGTTTGTTGTATTCCGCAGACTTCTCGATCAAGTTTTTTATTACCAGTAAGTGGTCGTTAGTGCTGTATCCGGATCTGAAACCAGCTTGTTCTCTAGGCTGATAGAAGTCTAACTTAGCCTCCAGTCTCTTTTTGATAATTTTTGTGAAAATTTTATATATGTGTGATAGCAGACTGATAGGACGGTAGTTTTTTAGATCTGCTATGTCACCTTTCTTGTGCAATAAAACAATGACTGCATTGTTCCATTGAGAAGGCGTTTTTCCTTGGTAAATGCATTCGGTAAAAAGTTTGGCCAAAACCTGGATAACTTTATTTCCACCTTGTTTGATTGCCTCGATCACTACTCCGTCATCGCCAGGGGATTTATTATTTTTCATTTCTGAAAGTGTCTTTTTAACTTCGTATGGTGTTACTTCTGGCATTAATTCTGATCCCTGGTTTGTGATTTTGGACAGGAGCTGATCTTGCCTTGCGTTGGTGCTCTCATACATTTCGCGATAAAACGATTCGACAACCTTAAGGATTTCGGCTCTATCCGTAGCAATGCTGTTGTCTTTATTTCTTATTCTGTGCATATTTTTGTTGCCAATGTTATTCGTATTTCGCCGCAAAACTTTTAAACTTTTGTTTTCTTGAATTATTTGAGTTATTTCTCTTGTATTGTTTTCTCTTATGTCTTTTCGGATTGACCGGTGGATATCTGTATTTAATTTCTTCAGTGTTGTGTAGTTGGAATCGTATTTTTCCGTCAGTTGTCTTCTTTTACTTATTAACTCTTTGGTATTTTGGCTGAATTTTTCTTTATGGGTCACGACTGTCGGGCAGCACTCCCTTTCGGTTTCTTTAAGTGCCTCCGTTATGAGATTATTTGCTAGTTCGATGTCTTCTATTTCGTTTTCTAAGTCTTGTATACGTTTGGTTAGTATATCTTCATAGAGGTCGTTGTTTTCTGGGGGAATCCATTTCTTCTTTCGTGTTTTGAAGATCATCTTTATTCTTTCCAAGTTGACATTTAATTGTATCCTTGCTCGGATTAATCTGTGGTCTCTTCCTATCGAAAAGTTAAGTACTTCAATATCTTTAATTATTTCTTTTCTGTTCGTTAATCAAGTTAACCAAGATTGAATGTAAGTGGTTCACTTAGGCAGCTCCACATAAGCAATTTTTTAGGGGAAGCAAAAAACCTTTTACCTACCAACCCTTGGAATTGGCTGAAAATAGATACAGTGTGTTCATAAAGTGTGGAAACGGCCTATTATCTCATGACTTAATTATTTTCAGAGTTAAAGCTCTGACAGGTCCAATTTTATTTTTAAATTATGATTTTTTGACGTATATCCCATAATAGTGACGTCATCGATTTGGGCGTGATGACGTCATCGATGATTTTTTACATTGTAATAGGGATCATGTGGTAGCTAATTTGAAAGGTGATTCAATTCTCTATTCAGTAATATAAATAATAACATCATTATTTATACAGGGTGGCCAAAAATAATTTTTGAATTAAATTAATCGATTCAAAAAGAAGAAGGTATGTAATTTATTTAACCAAAATACATTTTACTGATGCCAGAAAATATAAAAAAATGTTTATTTCATAAATAAACATTGCTTTTCGCATAGATTAAATATCAAACAGCCACCCACCTGCCTCTTGGAAGTTTGAACGTTTAATTTAAGTGAAAAGCAATGTTTATTTGTCAAATAAACATTTTTTTTTCTCTTTTCTGACAGTGCTAAAATGTATTTTGAGTTAAACAAATTACATATATTCTTCTTTTTGCGGCAATTATTTTAATTCAAAAATTATTTTTGTGACCACCCTGTATAAATAATGATGGTAATGTTTATATTACTGAATAGAGAATTAAATAACCTTTGAAATGAGCTAACACACGATCCCTATTCTCACTTAAAAAATCATGAATGACGTCATCACGCCCAAATCAATGACGTCACTATTATGGGATATACGTCAAAAATCATAATTTAAAAATAAAAATTGACTTGTCAGAGCTTGAACTCTGAAAATAATTAGGTCATGAGATAAGAGACCGTTTCCACGCTTATGAAACCACTGTATAAGGAAAAGTACTCAAAATAATTGATAGATTCATCTTGCCCAAACAGAAAAAGCGACAACAAATCAATAAAGGGTTCACAGAAAGGGAAAACTGAAATAGAGAATACGCGCACAGAAAATTTTCAAACAAGTTAACACGAACAGAAAAGTTGTCAAGACACATGCGAACCAAATCAAGACTCATAATGGAATTCTTTTCATCGAAAGAGTGGAAGTACTGAAAAGGTGGCAGGAACACTTTCTGGCAGGAGTAGAGCTAAACGTAGAGATGATATAAAACTAGAGCAGGAGGAAACTGAGCTACATTTTACTAAATTTGGAAGAAATTAATTTTCACAAACTACAGTATGCAGCAAAATAAACAGTACTGAAATGAATATTGAAATGTTTATGATTATTATTTATATATCCATATTACATGATATAGCCTTGCAAACATCATTCACGACGACGCATGTTCCCGATAAAACAGATGTTCAAGATGCCCTCTGGCCAGTGTCGGATCTACGGGGAGGGAAAATAAGGAAATGTCCACCCTAACAAGGTTCTAAATTAAAAAAAAATAGGCAAATTTCCCCTCCCAAGGCAAATTTCTAGATCCGCCATTTTGGCGCATACGGTATTACTATACGTATGGAAAGAAAGAGCTTAAACAGAAAGTTTGGATATGAAACATGAGCAACAATGACACGAGATGGAGAGTTACTACGTTGATGACCATAATATATGTCAGAGTAAACGAACAGAGTCTATGGAGAAGACGATATAATTTCGAACTCTGTAGACCTTTTGGTGATGCAGACATCGTGAAAACCATCAAAATAAGCCGCCTAAGATGGGTGGGCCGTAATAATACGCGAATGGATAAAAGTGATCCTGCTAAAATACCTATGCTAAATAGGCCGGTCGGAAGAAAAAAGGTACGACCTTAACTCAGATGTCTGGACGATGTGCAGGAAGATATAAGGGAGACTGGAGTAAGAAGATGGAGAAGGCGGATACTAAACAGGAAGGGATGGAAGAATGTTTTGAGGCAGGTCAAAGCTCACGAAAGGCTGTAGCGCCAATTTAATTATAATAGATTTCTAGGAAAATCTGGCAAAAAGGGTGATCAATTGGAATGTAAAAACTACAGGGGAATAACCCTCCTTAATACAGCCTACAAAATATTTTCGACTATCTTATATGGTCGCCTCAGTGCACATTCAGAGGAGCTGCTTGGAGAATATCAAAGTGGTTTTAGGTCTGGTCGATCAACAACAGACCAGATCTTTATGCTAAGGCAAATACTGGAAAAACCAATGAATTCAATATCGACACATACCATCTTTTCGTAGATTTTAAATCGGCGTATGATAGTGTCCTAAGAAATAAATTGTATGAAGCCATGGATGAATTCCACATCCCTGATAAACTGATAAGATTGGTTAAGGCTACAATGCGTAAAGTCGTTTGCAAAGTCGAAATACAGGCCGAACAATCACAGGCGTTTGAAACAAATGTTGGGCTGCGACAGGGAGATGCGCTGGCATGTCTCCTCTTCAACATAGCTCTGGAAAAGGCGGTCAGGGATGCACGAATAGACAACAGAGGAAATATTTTTAATAAATCATCCCAAATTTTGGCATATGCAGATGACGTGGACCTAGTTGCCCGCATAACACGCAAACTAGAAGAAATGTAAACCACCTTCTCAAATGCCTCAAAAAATATGGGCCTGAAAGTAAACGAGGAGAAAACTAAGATGTTGGCATCAACACTCAACAATAGAGCCAGAAACATCGGTCACCAATTCACTGTTGATAACTCTACCTTTGAAGTGGTGGACCAATTAACATACTTAGACTCCCTGATCACCAACGAGAACGTCATGACGGAAGAAATCAAGCGAAGGATAATCCTAGCGAACAAATGCTATTTGGACTGAGTAGACATATGAAAAGCAGAAACTTAAGCCAAAAAACAAACATATTACAACAAAAATGTTCGGTGGCATCTGTGAAAATCGTATTTGGAGGAGGAGGTATAACTACGAGGTATACCACAGATATAAACATATATTTGGTGGTAAAGACGCAGTATCTCTTACAAGAATAGGAAGACTAAGATGGGCAGGACATCTAGCAAGATCACAGCATAACAACCCTCCTAGAAGAATCCTTATGTCACAACCTGAGGGAAGTAGAAATAGGGGTAGGCCAAAACTTAGATGAAAGGATGGTGTAGATAAGGACGGGAGAAAAATAGGCACAGCAACGGTTTGCAATGAATAGAACTGACTGGCGTAATAGACTTTAGAAGGTCGAGGCTCTTTCATAGGGCTGTAGCACCATTGATGATGATGAGATTTCTGGGAAAATGTATCTGATCGAGACTTAAATATTGGAAAATCCGTAACCTTTTTCCTTTATATAATAAATAATAATTATCAGTTGTACAGTCAGTTACTGTATCAGAGTTTAGTTTTTAACACGAATTTTAAAAAGTTTTGGACGTTTCTTTAGAAAGACGACTTCTAAGTTAAATGCACGGATCGAACCATATTCGGAACTTTCCCTAGAGAGAGTATTTTGCAAATCGTGCGAAAAATCGGTAAGATTTATTTTTTCTCTCTTTCTAATCCTCCTTGACCAGCATTATGAGACCCCAATTCATAAACGTAATTTGGAGAAATTAAATTCCTTTTCCAAATATCCCAACGAGATAGTTTAAGCAAGCAGTCCAAAAAAACAGGAAGACATTTAAATTTGATTTATGCCAGATGATGATTACTCTAACATACCTCTGTTTAAAGTTAATATTCCAACATACATTTGTATAACGTAAATAATAATATTTACTCAGCATATAAGTTTACTATTAAAATAGACATTCCAGTTGCATATTTATGTTGAGTTAGACGTTAGCGTAGATATTTATATTCTGCGTAATAATATAAAAATACCTACACAATTGTAGCGCTTTGGGATAACGAGATCGGAAAGTGTTTTCCAGTGTATGTACTCACAATTTTGATCACACATTGATATTGTCAAAATAGACTCGTATATTTTAACCGGAATTTGACATTTCAGCTTCAAAGTTCCAAGAGTCTGTTTAGTGCAGTCATTGAAGGTTTCAGAACCTTCGACTCTGTTGAACCTTAATCGATATTCATGAAAACTGGTTGAGCGGTTAGGGTTAGAGGATAGTTATAGTGATATGGTGAAAGTGAGATGATGCTAACTTGCGCTTTTACCATGGGTATAGATGCCACCACTTCTCGAGGGTGAAAATTAGTTTTTTTAAATAATCCCATGAATCGGTAGAGGGACAAATTCGAAGCAAAATTTGTTTGCATCTACTCCTGGACAAAGGCCTCCCCATGAGTTCTCCACCACTCATCCACGTTTTGTATTATTTGGTGACAGTTTCTTCGCACTTTTGCTTTGATGTCGTCTAGCCATTTTTTTTATGGTCTTCCTTTACTAGGACTCTATTCGCGTGGTCTCGAACATACAATGTCTCTCGTTCACCTGTCGCTCTTTTGCCGTGCCACGTGTCTTACCCAATTCCATTTCATTTTCGCAATTCTTCCAATTACATCTTCGATCTTCGTCCTGCATCGAACGTCTTCGTTTCGGATATGTTCTCTCAGAAATACTCCCAACATAGCTCGTGCGATTATCCTCCGTGTTGTTCTTAATCTATTGGCTGCCAACTCTGTAAGTGTCGCGGTTTCCATTCCATAAGTCATAACTGTAGAATACAATTGGTAGAATACAACTGTTGAATACCCTTTTTTTAAGATTTATTGGTATCTTTTTGTTTTTCAGCAATATATATATATATATATATATATATATATATATATATATATATATATATATATATATATATATATATATATATATATATATATATATATATACAGGGCCGGCGATAACGGGCCTGCAAGGGATGCATTGCAGGCGGGCGCCCCAGTTTGTGCGGCTCCAGAATGAGCATTTTTTCTGCTGGTATTATGTAAAATACTAAAATAAAAAAATTCATTTTTTTAAATGTGGTTTAATTTCGTCATGATACCCTAATCTGTGTTTGTTAGTTTTGCATATCAAATAATATACAAAAATATGCAACGCCGCATAGAATTCTTACCATGTAGTAATATAATTTATTGGTCAAAGATATCACATTTCAACCAAACAACTTTGCTATGATAATGCTTTGTTTATGTTCTTCAAATTTCTTGCAAGCTGTTAGTGTTGTATCATCAGTTATGAGAGGAAATGAATAATTTCTAGTAAAGTAAACAAGATTGTGATACTGTTTTCTTGCCGCCCGCGCCCGTCTAATTTAATGTACCTATTAATAGGTATCATGTTAAGTATTAATCCCATAAAAACATAATATTTAAAATAAAGATTTTACTTTAAATTTAGTTTAGAGCTCTTTAGATTTAGTATTATTTCATGTGATTATAATATAGAATAGTTTGTAAGTTGTACTCTGCAGTTAAAGATCTGCATTCAATTATAAAATTATATTTGTTAGGTACTCAGTAGGCACATACTATTATTAATCTACGCTTAAGTTATTATTTTTATTTAGTTAAATAAAAATGGATTAAAAAAATTATCTAGGAATCTAGGGCACAATTCGAAAAAGAAAAAGCCGAAAAAGAAAAAATGACACAAAAAAACAATATCAGTTCTCTTACGCCCGGATTCATCATCAACTTAAAGTGAACATTAACCAAAGTTCACCTTACAGTTGACATTTACCCATATGAATTGCATTGATAAAGGTACCAACTAAAAATTTAAAGTCCACTTTAACTGATTATGAAACCGACCGTTAGCCAATTTCTTAAAAAAGTTAAAGTGAACTTGTTGTGTCAGATGATGGGTCCAATAAAACTGTAACCGAAATTTATTTACCGGGTACATTTGCGAATAGCGGGACAGCGACTTAAGTCGCTGCCCGGAACACACATTTTTAGGACACAAGTCCAAAATTAAGTCATTAACAGGGAGAAAAGCTCTTCTAGCTACCCCTAAAATCAGGGGGTTTAACACATAAAGTAATACAGAGGATGTTCCATTACCCAGGGCATCTAAGGTAACGTTCAGTACAAAGCCTCCTTATTCGTTATGTACTGCGATGGGGAGGGGTGGTGGTACAGCTTGGGAGTCAGATAGATACGGGGTCAGGTTACGCAGTGTAACTGGTTTGATCTTCGGACATGTGGGTCTCACTGTTCCATTTGAACACACATAATGTTCCCGAGGCTGGGGTTGTACGAGTATCTGTGTGTGGGGTGGGGGGCGCCTGTGCTAGTTTTGCAGGCGGGCACCTTATACCCTAGCGCCGGCACTGTATATATATATATATATATATATATATATATATATATATATATATATATAATTAGTAATTAATATTCTAAGTTTTAATGTTGTTCTGAAGCTATTTTCTTGTGGCATTTTTATAATCAAGTATATCCAAATGGGAAATAAGCCACAATTTTACCTAAAAATGATTTTATTAAAGTTTCGACGCCCAAGTCGGGTGTCGTTGTCAAAATACAAAATAATACTAAATAAATAAAAATGTTGTTGCTTAGTAAAAAATTCTTCTAATAATTTATTTAATCTGACTCATTTATATCGGCAATTCAGACACGTATTATACATTTTAAAGTAGACGACTTTAAAATGATATTGCCAATATTGATGAGTTGCATTCCTGGGACGACTTTACTAAAAGATAGTTCATTCGATTACATGAAATCAATCCCAACTCAAGAATATCCGCCACAAAAAATCATAGCATGTGATCTGTCTTTAAAAAGACAACCAAATGCAACGGTGGCACTGAAATTCTCGAGTTAGAGATTCCATAGTAAATCACGAGGGAAAACCAGGAAAAACCTCGTGATACTATCCCGACATCGTAGGTATTTGGGTTTACATTTAGTTTACTCTCAAAACTAATACCAAATTCTGACTTGATATTTTAAATTTTAAATAATACTAAAATACTAAATATGTACTAACTCGATATGTTACTGATTTACTAAGTGTGGTATTTTCTTTCTATTGACTTCCTCCTTTAATATGGAGGATTTTTTTAATAATAATTTTTCCTGGTTTTCCCTCGTGATTTACTATGGAATCTCTAACGCGAGAATTTCAGTGCCACCGTTGCATTTGGTTGTCTTTTTAAAGACAGATCACATGCTATGATTTTTTGTGGCGGATATTCTTGAGTTGGGATTGATTTCATGTAATCCAATGAACTATCTTTTAGTAAAGTCGCCCCAGGAACTCAACTCATCAATATTGGCAATATCATTTTAAAGTCGTCTACTTTAAAATGTATAATACGTGTCTGAATTGCCGATATAAATGAGTCAGATTAAATAAATTATTAGAAGAATTTTTTACTAAGCAACAACATTTTTGTTTATTTAGTATTATTTTGTATTTTGACAACGACACCCGACTTGGGCGTCGAAACGTTAATAAAATCATTTTTAGGTAAAATTGTGGCTTATTTCCCATTTGAATATACTTGATTCTAAGTTTTATTATTATTCTTTTTTTTTTTTGTTGTTTAATCATGTGTGTGTATGTTACGTACCAACACGGTCCTGCACTACCCCCAGACTCAAAGGTTACTTAAGACGGCTTGGTGAAGCGATACGTATCACATTCCTCAGATTTGTGTAGACATTCGTTATGAAATGACATAGTGTTGTAATAGTTTAAACAAAACCAGTGCCAACCGCCCCCCAGCTTTAGTCGACTAAGAGAAGAAGAATAAGACATCATTCAAGGTATTGTACATATACATAACGCACACTTTAATTGATTAATTTTGAGTTAACCCCTTTTTTCATCGTTTCGTATGACACCAGCATCTGTCTTATTAAATGTATTATTTCTAATTAAAGAATCTATAAAACAACGATTATTGGATTCATAGAGATTCTGACCAATAGAAATCTACAAGAATAAAAAATTACAGCGATTATTTCATTCATAGGAGATTCTGACCAATAGAAAGCTACAGAAATAAAAATTAAACTGATTATTTTTTGATGATTTTAACTTCCAATCGTATAGTAAGATATTTGATCACGTGTTTAATTCTGTCCAATCAGATTAAAATTATACTGAGAATTATCTACTGTAGAAAATTACCGATATAATTTTTTTAAGTAGATTGTTTCTGTTTAGTGGCAACCAGTTTCCTAGTTTTGACAACTGTCACATTTAAGAAAATATCCATAACATACGTATTAAAAAATAATCTTACGAATATCACACGACAGTAAGAATAAATAAGAAAACAATGCTTCATTTTTACTCAAATTTGTTGTTATTGGGCAATAGCCACTCGAGCCCTGCGGGCTCTCGTGTCTATTGCCAGACAACAAATTTTCGAAAAACTGTCGCATTATTTTCAATTTATTCTCACTCTCTTGTGATATTATACCCGATAATTTTTGATAACATCCCGTCGTCAAGTATCTTACGTCAGATGCCCTTCGTTGCTACGAAAAAATACATTCAGTGACATTGATGACAATTAATGTTTTAAAAATTATAAAAGTGATGACTTTCAACCGTCAAATATTTATAACAACTGTGTGTTTAATTGTACTAATTTGTACTTACATAAATAAATTACGATAAAATTTTGGTTTTGAACAGTTTTATTCATGAAATAATCGCAGCAAATTGCACTCGATCTCTAAAATTATTATCGAATTTTTGCCCTCGTGACACTTTGACATAATTTCACTCCCTTTCGGGTCGTGACTGTCAAAGTGTCACTCGGGAAAAATTCGATAATTTTAGAGCTCTTGTGAAATTACTACTGATTATTTCATTCATATGAGATTCGAACCAATAGAAAGCTACAGAAATAAAAATTTGAGCGATAATTGTTGAGAATATCCCGTCGTCGTCAAGCATTAAGTCATTTGCACTTCGTTACTAAGCAAAATGAACATTCAGTAACATTAATGACAATTAATGTTTTACAACTTGTCACAGAGAACACCAAGAAACAGGTTTAGCAAATATTCAGGTGAAGATATGAATAAAATATTACTTAAACTAATATAAAAAACAGTTTTATTCGTGAAATAATCTTATCGAATTACTCTCGAGCTCTTCTTCTTCTTCTTCTTCTTCTTCTTCTTCTTCTTCTTCTTCTTGTAATAGGACTATGTCCTGTTTCTTCTGTTACAGTCTTTGCTGCGATCCAGAGCTCCAACTCTCGTACCATCATTTTTTGGGTCTTCCTATGGGTCGCTTGGTGTTAGGCTTCTGTGTTTTCGCCCAATGCGCCATACGTTCAGGGTCCATCCGATCTACGTGGTCTCTCCACATGCGTCGTCGCGCTCTTGTCCATCTCACTACGTCTTGAACGCCTAGCTCTCTCAATGTGTCTTCGTTTCGTATTTTATCTCTGAGTGTAATACCTCTTATGGATCTTAGGGTTTTCATCTCTGTTGTTCTCATTATTTGTTTGGTCTTTGTTGTCTCGGCCCTTGTCTCAGCTGCGTATGTCAGTACGGATCTAACACATGTCTTATAAATGCGGACTTTGCTTTCGGTGCTCATATATTTATTCCGCCAGATTATATCCCTCAGGAAACCAGATATTCTCGCTGCTTTCGTTGCCTGCTGTTTTGATTCTTGCCACAGATGCCTGTCGCTAGATATTTCCACACCTAAGTATCTGCAATCCATTACCTGTTCGATTATATGGTCATCCACTACTAATTTACATCTAATTGGGTTCCTGGATATTACCATCGATTGGGTTTTCTCTTTGGATAGTGTCAGGTTATACTTTTCGGCGGTTATTTTGAATTTTTGTAGTAGGCGTTGTAAGTCATCTTCGTTTTCGGCTATTAAGATTGCATCATCTGCGTAGCAAAGTATTCTCATGGTTCGGTTACCCATTTTGTATCCCTGATTCATTATGTTAACACTACCTATAACTTCATCCATTATTAAATTAAATAGGCATGGACTGAGGCTGTCCCCTTGTCTAATGCCTGCATTGATTTTGATTTCTTCCGTGAGCCCGTGTGTGGTTTTAATTCGTGTTTTGTTGGATCTATTGAGCTCTTTGATTATGTTTCTATACCTCTGACCTATGTTTTTCTTTTCAAGGATACTGAGCACGTCCTTTAATCGTACTCTGTCGAATGCTTGTTTCAGATCTACAAAGCATGTGAACATGGGCTTGTCGAATTCTATTGATTTCTCAACTAATTGTCGCATTATGAAAATAGCGTCTATTGTAGATCTGTTTGGGCGAAAACCCTGTTGTTCTTCCGATACACCGGCTTTGTTATAGATATATTTTTTGGCATAGAATTTTGGTCAATAGTTTTGATGTAGAATTGAGTAGTGTAATTCCTCGGTAGTTCGTAGGATCTGTGTTTACTCGAGCTCGAATTATCGATTTGTTTCGCCCTCGTGTCATTTTGACATAATTTCACTCTCCTTCGGGTCGTGAAGCTAAAACTTTCAAAGTGTCACACGGGATACAAATCGATAATTTTAGAGATTTCGTGTAATTACTACTGAAAATTTCTCTCAATTTAGCCAAATAGCCTAATCATTTTGTATGTCTGTTCTATTAATTTAGTTCTTCTTTTTCCTTACATTTGTCATAATTATGTTTTATATCTATTTTCTCGTTAATATAGGTAGTCCAACCCCGTTTCAATACAAAATCCCGTACATAATATTAATGACCAAACCTTAAGACAGATCAATCAATTTTTAACAATATTTCAAATTAAAATATAAAATAGTTTTTTGAAAATCATATCACAATGAATTTAAAGAAGGGAATATGGAAAAATCCAGACTTTTTGAAAAGAGGATTCTCTTCCAATTACAGTCTAAATACGAGGACTGGCCAAGTACCGAAGAGGTGGAGGCCATAAAACTAAAAGAAGAAGTATATTTTCTCGTTTTTGCGTTAAAAATTCATAGAATTTGAAGAATTGTTTAGTGCTTATCTGATTATTGTATTGTGTTAAAAATGTCATTGAAACCGTAAACTGGAACTAAATACTGGAATAAAATATTTTGCATTTACTTTTGTAGTACATTGTGAACCCTTTACAACGGTAATTCCATTCACCATTTCCAGTAGGATTTTCTATAAGAATAATGTCCATATGCAAACATTTTTCATGTCTCTTTTATCTAAATAATAAAAAAGGCTTTGTGGGGATCTCGTGCTCCGAGCTTATTCCACAATGACGAATGCGATGGCTATCCATCATAAGCCGTTGCGTGCGTTCCAAAGCTTCAACTTTTAAATCATAGTCCTTTGCCAACAGTGCTGTAATTAAATTCCCTTGACGTTGATTGAAATAATCAAAAATAATATCTCTTTTAATGACTGAATTGGTAAAGCTATTAGGAATGTTCAAACGAGATCAAAAGAATGAAATCAAAAAAGCGTTTTCGTGGTTTGAATTTGTGTACCTAATAATAAATGCTGGTGATGGTAAATTCCGATAAATGTTATGAATCGGTTAGATGGATTTGGTTCAGCGATCCAATTAAACAGATACAGGGATTTGAGGATAATAATAAAGAGAATATGCAAAAACAAAAAAGAAAATTAGATTATATTATATTAGGTCATTAAGACCATGCAGCTCTCTCACTTCTACCTGTAGAGTTGTTTTGTGCATCTCTCTCTCTCTCTCTCTCTCTCTCTCTCTCTCTCTCTCTCGCTCTTGTTATTTCCCCATTACTGAGGGTCGTGATTTCTTCCAATATTCCTAACAACTTTTTTCCATTGGTCTCTATCTTCAGCAGCTCTAAGAGCTTCGCAGAATGAGTTGATACCTGGGGAAATCGGAGAAAAGAGGATATGGGACTACTGATGAGGAGGAAAAAAACTCCGAAACCGGCATAGACTCTTCCTGCACTCTCCGATTTAACCGGAGTATTATGCGGCTGCTGCATTTTCGTGTTGCAAAGAAATTGAAAATATTTATACATTTTAATTCATTTACTCTTTTGTTGAGTACTAAGGAATCTTTCTTGTTGGAACTTTTACTACGCTGAGTAGATGGGTTTTTAATTATATAAAATTCTTTCATCTTAATTTCCTCGGCATCCTACATGATTTATAAATTTTGAAAATCTCAGGAGGTTGTAACCAAAGAAAGTATTCCACCTGTGGTCAGTCTGGTGGAATGGGAACGATATTTATTGTCGTTTTCTGTGCTACTTCGATTGATAACTTATTTTGTTTTTATTTTAATTAAAAAACTGTTTTCGTGGTTTGAATTTGTGTACTGATAAGATTGGTGAAGGTAAACTCCGGTAAATGTTATGAGTCGGTACAATGGATATGGTTCAGTGATCCAATTAACCAGATTCAGGGATTAAGTAGAATGATGAAGAGAATATGCAAAAACAAAAAAAATAGATTATGTGAGGTCGTTAAGGTCATGCAGCCTCTTCGTACTTCGACCTACAGAGAGCTTTTGTGCATACCTTAATCACATCAGTAGAACGATGGACACAAGAGTTGTTAAACTAGCAAGGGACAAATCACCATGAGGTAGAAGAAGTATCGGCTGACCGCACAAGAGATGGAGTAACAATCGTCCATAGTGGGAACAACCCGCCAATAAACAAGCTAAATTGCTTTTATAAAGCAAAAAGACCATTGACTCCATAGCACAGGTTGTTCTTTGGAGTCTTTAATTAATTAATTAATCTTGGATTAATTTTAATATTTTTTTGGTCAGTTTTGTTGGTCCTTTAAAACTATTTATGGGTTCTTCCCTCATAGGCCAGGGTAATACGACAAAAATATACCCTGTTCGTGACACTTCAGCAGCCAGGGTACTGAAGCGTTTTTTTTGACAGGTAATACCTGTAGGAACAAACTATAACTATTTCCTGCGTAGGATCTGGCGGCCATTTTTATTTGTAAACAATTAACTCTCAAAAAATGTATTTTTCCCCTTTTTTTTCAAATCAACGGAAAACTTATGAATTTTTCCACTAGGAAGAATTTGTTGCCTGTCAGCTCTTGTAACACAATGACCTAATTTGTTACCTTTGATCCACTTACAACGTGTGGGAGTCATATGTTATCCTAGGGCCATATCCTTAGGGATTATATCCATCCTTTGGAATTTGCTATGTTAGCATTTTGATGTGACTTTTAGTCCATTTTTGAAAGGCTTTGACCTTTGTATTTTTTGGTTGGCTCACCATGTTCTTGCAACACTGATGATGCTCTTTTTAGAGCGAAAACGTTCTGTTCGATGTTTGTAGCCCTATAGGGCTTTTTAAAATAATATACCTTTTACCAAGACCAAAGTTTTTTATTAAATTTTACTTATGAATTTTTAGTCCAAAAATCTTCGAGATTATGGAAAAAGCTTTAAAGTGAAGTATTAAAAAGTTCGATATACTCATTTATTGTTAATATAATTGCGAAAAAAGTGGGAATTGCAAAAAAAAATAAATTTTCTCAATAACTGCTGTAAAAATTAGTGTACAGCTTTGAAATTTTTCTCAAATGAGGGTTCTTTGGTGCTTAATACGTGATACAAATTTCAAAGCGATTCATTCAATTGTTTAAATTTTATTCAAATTGTTTATCCCACAGAGCATTTTGTTTGCAATAACATTAGTCAGAAAAAAATTACCTTAGAACCATTCCACAGGTGTCAAATGAAAGAGCTATATTTTCAACATGGTTTAAAAAAGTGAATAAAAAATGCATTTATTAGTATTAAATAATTATGCAAAGGTATCGTCAATTTTTCTTTGTAAACTTTTTGAATAACTTTTTTCAAAAAAATTAACTTTTTTACTCTGTTTTAAGTGCACAACTACCAAGTAATTTTATCTATATCATTATTGATAAAAAATTGTGATAAATATGTATAATTTCTTATGTAACAAAATAAAAAGTTTATAAGGAAAGATTTACGATACTTTTGCATAATTATTTATTAATAATAAATGCATTTTTTAGCAATAAATGCATTTAGACCAAGTTGAAAATATAGAAAATATACCTCCTGCTCTTTCATTTGAAACCTGTGGAATGGTTCTAACGTCATTTTCTTCTGACTTATGTTATGGCAAAAAAAAATGCTCTCTGGGATAAATAATTTGAATAAAATTTAAACAATTGAATGAATCGCTTTAAAATTTTTTTATCACATATTAAGCACCGAAGAACCCTTATTTGACAAAAATTTCAAAGCTGTACACTAATTTTTAAAACAGTTATTGCGAAAATATTTTTTTTGCAATTCCGACCTTTTTTCGCAATTATGTTAACAATAAATGAGTATATCAAACTTTGTAATACGTCATTTTAAAGCTTTTTCCATAATCTTGAAGATATTTGTACTAAAAAACCATGTTTCCTTATTTTCCATTGATTTGAAAAAAAGTGAAAAATGCCATTTTTTGACACTTAATTGTTTATAAATAAAAATGGCCGCCAGATCCTACGCAGGAAATAGTTACAATTTGCTCTTATGTAGGGGAGCCCAAGCGGGGATTTTTGCAGTTACTCGAGCGCGTCAGATTAGCATATGGGAGAAATTTGGTACCCTGCAGATGTACCTCTACCATATATTGGCTCTTAACACAGGGGAGTTCGTTAAGGGGGGCCCGAAAAAAAAAATCTACCCTTAAAAAAACTCGAAATTGTCAGATTAAGATAAGGTAAGTTAAGTACATGCAAAAGAGTGTATATTTCAAAAATCTGACGATTTGAGCCTGGCGTAAGGAAATGGGTGAGTCCCAAAGTTTCACAAGAAAAAAGCGAATATTTCGCGAAATGAATGACAGATCGAAAAACTAAAAAATATGTGCCCAATATTTTTTAAAAATCTATCGAATGATACCAAACACAACTTCCCACGGAGAGGGGTGGGGGTAAATTTAATATTTTAAATACGAATCCCGCGATATTTCGCGAAATGACCATCAGATCGAAAAACTGTAAAATACACTTATTCAATATTTTTGAAAAATCTATCGAATGGTACCAAAGACGACCCCCCATGGATGTGGGGTGGGGGGTTACTTTAAAATCTTAAATAGGAGCCCTCATTTTTTATTGCAGATTTGGATTCCTTACGTAAAAATAAGTAACTTTTATTCGAAACATTTTTTCGAATTATGGATAGATGGCGTTATAATCGGAAAAAACGATTGTTGGAAATGGAAAATTAAATTAAAAAATGGCAAGCGCCCACTAAAATGGAAAACTTTACTTAACTTTTTTTGGTTTTAGGACCTACTCTTCACAACCCAATAGGTCCCCAAAGCGCTCGAGTGACTGCACATTTAGCATACTTTGCTCCCCTACCCATTATAGGTATTACCTGTCGAAAACACGCTTCAGTACCCTGGCTGTTCAAGTGTCATGGAAATAACCTTATTACCGTGGACTATCAATAGTTTCTGAATATATTCCTTTTTTGATATGTATCTACCGAGTCTATTATTATATTCGATAATTATGTCGGTTCAAATCCTTATTGAATTGTGAATCCACCCCGTAGGAAATGAAGCCATTAAAAATACCTCTATCGTATGCGACGCACCTACAGGTTCAAATTTTCAAATAATGAGCTGGCTAAAGGGTAAGAGATTAAAGCCCGATTAAGTACTGATATAAACAACAATTCGATCTCTTGCGCGTATTAAATGGATAATTTCCGTCATTATCACGCCATTTTCGCCCGCCAGGGCGTTAAATGCGACTGCTATGTTTAATTTTCATTATTGGAGATCGTCAGCACGTGTAGTTCGACAACGAAAATCGCTCAGAAGAGCCTTGTGATAATAGTTGGGGGTGCAAAGTTAGTAGATATTTGCTTTTCTAGGAGTCTGGTGGGAGAAGTAAGTTACAGGGCGGCAATATTAGTCTTTTGTGTTCTCTCTTATTGCTGATTTTACCTTATTGTAAGACAGGTCCTTGTCTTTCTTTCATTATTAGATATTATTGATACATTAATGTCAAGATTATAAATAATTATAGTCCGTCCCACCTTGAATTTACAGTATTCGCGGTGTGCAAGTACTTGGAGGGGATACGAAAAACGATCGTGCGCGAATAGCGTAGAAATATGGCAACTCTCTTAAATAATTTATATTGTCAATTGAAACTGTCAAATGGACGTATATTTCATACCTACTGTCATTGAAGAAGAAAAATTATATATTGCTGCACAATATTGATATGATATGCAATTATTATATAAAGGTAAATTTAATTAATTGTATTTTGCTTGCAGTGCTGCATTTTAATACCTAATTTTATTTACTACATACAATTGTTTACGTTTTAATAACATAACCTGAATCTTATTTTTTCTTCTTATTATTTTTTTGGACTATGGCCTTGACAATTATCCAGTAACCAGGACTAATATAATTGGCCAATATAACTAAAAGTGCGAAAAATTATGCTGAGCGTAGAAACCAGGTGTCGCTTTGCCGAACTTGCACGGTCCCAATAAGGAACATAGGCAATGCAGTCCTTATGAGAGTTATTAGCGCTGCGCTGTGATGCCGATTTTATCAAAAAGAATTTGTAATCAAACATTAGAGAGATTAGATTAAAACTGTTTTAGAAAGGCAATCTACAACTTTAGGATTCATATGAGTAATATATATAGTATATCAAATAACTTAAATGCATATGAATCCTAAAATTGTAGATTACCTTTCTAAAACAATCTTAATTTAATCTCTCAAATGTTCGATTACAAATTCTTTTTGATAAAATCGGCATTACCTCGCTAAAGCTCTCATAAGGACTGAATTGCCTATATTCCTTATACTGTAAAGTCAAGGTAAGACGGACTATAGAACTGCATAGATAACTTGATGAAACACTCAATAAAATGGCAAATAATTAGCAAAAAATTTTTCTAAATTCTGATATGAAAACCTAGACATCATATAGTGGGGCAGATTCGTGCAAATATCATAAGAATTGTGCATTTAAGAGGAACAGTAGCGATCAACAGGTAGCCAAAACGCGTTCCCAGATTGCGGCTGTAATTTTGAATATTTTTTCGAGATATTTGGCACACGTATTCGTAATATAATAAAGAATGGCGGTACAGAGCCCAATTTGAAAAATATATTAATATGTGGAAATGACTCTGTAATTAAATACAATATTAAAAAAACGAGCCTGTACCGCCATTAAGAAGAACAAAAAAATACCTTTTCTTCAAATAAACTTTTTTATCCGATGCCTAGATTTTGTGTCATTTTGGAACTACTAAAATTTTTTATTTCATTAGTAGTTCCAAAATGACACAAAATCTAGGCATCGGATAAAAAAGTTTATTTGAAGAAAGTGTATTTTTTTGTTCTCCTTAATGGCGGTACAGGCTCGTTTTTTTAATATTGTATTTAATTACAGGGTCATTTCCACATATTAATATATTTTTCAAATTGGGCTCTGTACCGCCATTCTTTATTATATTACGAATACGTGTGCCAAATATCTCGAAAAAATATTCAAAATTACAGCCGCAATCTTGGAACGCGTTTTGGCTACCTGTTGATCGCTACTGTATCACCTTAATGATAGAAGCATGTAATTTGGATCACATATACTACACATATAATGGTTCAATTTTAGATATGAGGCCATCTCAGTCTTTGTTCCTTTTACAGACATATATTTATATATTTAAATCATGGACAGAATACAGTGGCGTTTGGGAGTCGGACAACGTCGTAAGACGTTATGAAACCGAGTATATGTATGTATTTCTTATTAGATTCTCTTCTCATGTAAATTTTAACTCTTCTTAGAAATTTCATTTCTGTGTTTTATGTTTTACTCTCATATGTTGTGTCATTAATTTAATATTTGCTACCGTAAATAAATAAAGGTACTACTATTTTCTTCTTCTTTTGTCATTATAGACCTTAATTGGTCTTTGCTTCTGCAAGGCTATGTGTTTCATTCAGACTTCTCTTGTGGTGTTCTGCTCTTATGTACATACATATTTTTTAGGTCATCTTCTACGTCACCTAATGATCTGGTTCTGGGTGTTCCTTTCTTTCCTCTTCATGTCATTGTCATACTGTCATGTCAAATTTTCTTTGTTAGTTGTATAATATCTTCTTATCACTGGACATATACCAGCCATTACAGCTGACTAAAGTATTCGTTTCGTTTCTTACTCGTTTATAGTGGTTGTATACCTGTTGTGTTTGTTTTGTTCTGTATTATAAAATTTTTCTCACATTCTTTTCTTCTTCTCCTTTTTTTCTTGTTTGATTCACATGCTATCTTTACTTCCTCTCTAAACCATGGGATTTTCTTTTTTGATATGTTAGTATTCGTTACTTTCCTCTCTCGAAGTGATTCTGTTGCTGCTTAAATTGTGTTATCAAAATTATTTGAGTTATCAAAAGGTTCACAAAAAATCAAGTCAAGTTAACAAAAATCCAAGGTATCTCCCATGGCCTTCTTTGATTTCATCTTTTCGTTGGTTTGTAAATAATAGAAACCACGAAGGCCGTACCAGAAACTTGGTATCAATAAAAGTTTTATTTTTAATATTATTTTTTATTTTGTTAAAGTCAAACTTTTAGTTGTTAACGTATTTTATTCCGCAGCATATTTGAACTGTACTGATAACTCTGTTTTACCCAAATCTAATACATTCCTGGATACATTACATTTGTTGTTAAAACGCAATTAGGAAACTCTCAGAAATATAAGTTATATTGTATCAGATTCAAACCAGTGCATCATTAATTCGTTTATCAGGAAACTATCCAGAGAGGCCGTTATTAATACGTATCGTTACCATAACCCACTCAATCCACTCTTTCTACCTTATTGTACAGCTCGTTTACTTTATGGGAAGCGTGCCTCCTTTGTTTCAGCGTGCTTGAAGGGAGTTTTACGGTGGATTCGCTGGTTCTGGATCCGAACATTTCTACAATAAATAAATAACGCCTTTTAATCTGATGCTGTCAAATGCCTTGTTATGGCCCATGAAACATAAATAGGCCGTTTTGTTTTATTTGAATGATTTTTTTGGACTTGCCTTATTATAAATATAGCGTTGATGCATGATTTTCCAGGTCTAGAACCTTGATGTTCTTCTGCTAATATAATTTCATTCAGTTTGTTTATCGTCACTTTGGTTGTTAATTTTAATGTTTTGTTTAGTTTAATAAATTAATTCCTCTTAATTACTCTGTTTTCCTCTAGGTCCGATTTGTCTCCCTTATAAAGAGAGGTATTAGTATGTTTGTTCTTCAACATTATTATTAATCTGTTTTGTTCTATTATTTTGTTCTATTATATATTTAAAGTTTTAATAGATGTATTTGCTTAGTCGGATCTTACCATCCGTACTTTAAAAATTCATTGGATATTCTGTCCTCTTCTGGTGATTTTCTGTTTCTTAATTTCCTGAATGCTTCCCCTACCTCTGCTTCTTCAATGTTCATTTCTTCGTTTGTAGTGACTCCTGGTGTTGGTGGATCATTATCGTCACCTTTATCAAATAGAGATCGAAAGTAGTCTGCCCATGTTTGGATCTTCTGAATGTGTTTCGTTTTTATTAGTTCGTTCATCTCTGTTCTTTGTCATCTGATCGTTCTTCATATTATGTCCTTTTGTGTTCCGTAGAAGTCGTGTTCAGTTTGTTTTGAAAAGCTCTCCCAGTGTTCCCTTTTTATCTGTCTTACTAAAACATTCGTTTCGTTTCTTATTCGTTTATAATGGTTGTATGCCTGTTGTGTTTGTTTTATATTGTAAACATGCTTTCTTTTTTCTTCGCATTCTATCTTCACTTCCTTTCTAAATCGTTGGGTTTTTTTTATATGCTAGTATTCGTTACTTTCTTTGGTCCAAGTGATTCTTTTGCTGCGTTATCTGTCTTATATTTAATTCATCAAAATATTAACAAACAATCAAGTCAAGTTAACCAAAATCCAAGGCATTTTATTTCACAGCGTGTTTCAACTTTATTGATAACTCTGTAATAACCAAATATAATACAACGCTAGATAGACTACAGTATACAGTGATGAGCGCGCTAATAACCGGCAAAATATCTGAAAAGATGGAAAATGTATTAAGTTGTGAGATAAAAAGAAATGAAACTACTGGAAGTGGGATTTTATCGGTATTAACTTATAATTTACATTACCATTATGGATAATTTCCACCTTTATACCTTTAAACGTCAGCTAGTTAACTTCGGTCATAATTCTACGTATGACGTTCTTTCAAACCTAGTTTTAATAAGTTATGTAGGTCTTCTTCTTTTGTTTATTGGCCTCTACCTGCATGGGTATTTGGCTAGTCCATCGTCTTGGAATAAAGGAATAATCCATTATTCACCTACAATTTAGAGTTGATATCAGACAAATACAACAAAGGTAAAAACTTTTCTCGTACAGGGATAACTGCCGACCATTACACAAGCTGCTTCTACTTTTCCTTTTCTTTTTTTTTTATTTAAATTTTTGTGTCTCGGCAGCAATGGCCATTGACACAAACAATATTGGTTATACAATAATTAATTACAATAAGGACTTAAAACTAAATATTATAACAGTTAATTTCTAAATCTTAAATAACATTAGGTAAAAATTATGAAGAAAAAAAAATTGGATATACAATCATTGGATACTATAGAGACGTACAACTAATTATAAAATTGCTTCGGTCTTCTTGGGATACTTCGGACGTTTTTTAGTCATGGTAGCAGTTGCATATGAACTAGTAAGATTACTGAAAGAATTGGATCCAGACATGGTGTTGCTAACAGTGGGTGAACATTGATTTAAATTGTTACTCATGTAGTCAAAAGTAACTTGAATTTGTTTATATTAACGCTTTGGACAGTGGCGTAACAAACTCCGTCGGGCCCCCCCCCCCCGCAGAATTTGAAATGGGGCCCCTTTTAACCCGGGAGCAGTCGCGCCGTTAGAAAAAATCCAACTTTTTATCATTTTCCGTGATAACTTAATAAAAAATTTTGCAACATAACTTTCCACTTGTAAGTGCCTCGAAGAAGATTGTAGTAATGCGTAGGATTTTTTTAAATTTTTTAATTTCATTTTTATTTTTTTTGTGGAATTTATGGCTTTGGTGGGAACCAATTAGTTTTAAAATTGTTAGAAATAGATATTTTTAACATAACAAGCAAACAAAAATATTATAAAATTGAACTTTGTTTTAAATTCGTATTGTTAGATTTTGTTCTACGCGCAACTGCTTACGTGACAGAAGTGAGCGCAACTGCTCCCGCGTTAAACAATTACTAAATACGACTTATTTAACAAAAACTTTTTTTGTTAGCGTTATCATTCACTGTTCATAACAACTTACATTTCTCATCTTTATTGGTATACAGACCCATTCCAAATAAACGGACGGGGTCGAGTTCGCTCCCAATGGTAAGAATTTTACCTGAACTAAAAAAGGTAGAGTCCGAATTGGCTCCCATAGACAAAATTTATTTTATCTTAACATGTCGAAAATATCACCCAGCGTTGTCACTTCTTTCAAATTTTCTCTTTTTGTTAGAAACAGGTACCTTCCTAGAAATATCTATGGGAAAGGAGGAAGACCTAACCCTTGGGTCCTAACTTAACTTTCGGGTATTGGAGTGTAGAGCGCAAACCGGCCGATTTCAGGTAAGAGCGCAAAACGGTCGAGCGCATACCGGCCGACTCCGATAATTTGTGTTAAAATTGCCACATATGCCAATGTTGAACTAAAACAAACTCTAAAAGTATTTGTCTAAAAGTATAATTTTCCTATAAAAAGTCTATATCACTATGTAAATTTCCTAAGCAGTATAAATATTACACGATTTGGCAACAATGTCTAATGTTTCCGCGATTATATGAGAGCCTACCCGCATTCATGCGGAAGCCAATTCGTACCCTTCTAAAATATACCTGAACGAAGCGGAGCGAACTCGACTTCACCCAAATAAACCACTTCTTTTGTTGTTTTCTGTACGACTTACCTACAATACATTTAATAACCAGCTTTAAAAATAGTAAATGTTAAAACAATTCTTTCTTGATTTCTTATACAGTGTGTTTGCGTAGCTTGGAACCTATGGGAAACTTTTTTATTACATATCTATATTACGAAAAAAAAGTTATTCTTCATAAAATGCTCTGCGTGGTATAAAATTTAAGTTGCAATAATCAGATATTAAATTTTATTGATTTTATACGAGGTATATCAAAAAATATTAATTTCGCTCAATAGTACCTATACCACCTTTATTCGTCTTCTTCTTCACGTGCCATATCAGAATTATCTGACGTTGGCGATCACCACTGCGAAGGCTTCTCGATCTTCTGCAATATGGACCACCTTTATATTTTACAATATTGAAACATTTTATTATAAAAAGTTGTTCGCAATTAAAACTATGTTTAAATATGCAATTATGTTATTCCAGTTGAGATATTGTGAACTATAAAGGTACTTAACTCTTAGAGAGAAATTCATATTTTTCGACATACCTCGTATAAAGTTGGTAAAATGTGATATATTACGATTGAATCTTCGTTTTGAGATAATGCAGAGCTTTTTATAAAGAATCTGATTAGAATTTTATAAAGAATTTTTTCGTAAAATTAAAAAATTAATAATAAAATAGTTATTATAATTGTCATAAAATGATGTTGGTTATCGGTAATTTGAGAAATATTTGGAAAAATTATTTTTTTATTTACAAGGATGTAATTACATATTAAAATTAAAATCGTATATTGTTAAATATAAAAGTACTTTATCCTTGAGTTAAATTCCTATTTTTTGACTTACCTCGTATAAAATTGATAAGCTTTGATATCTGATGGTTTATCTGGCTTATTTTGTATCTCAGATTTAAGACCATTCAGAGCATTTCATGAAGAATAACTTTTTTCGTAAAATTAATAATAAAAATGTTTCCCATATGGTTCGAAGCCACGTAGACATACTGTATAAGTGCTCAAAAAAATTTATTTTGAATTTTCAAATTGTAATGTCTGACAGGACCGTAACTACCATTGGGGCAACCGGGGCAGTGCCTCGGGGCCCCCGGCGAAGGGGGCCCCGCGATTGTAATCGCGTTATACTGCCTATAGGCAATATAACGCGATTAAAAACCTACATCATAGCCGAAGAATGTAAGTAACATTATATTATATAGTATAGTATTTTTACTACAAAAACGTTATTACGTAGGTCAAAATTTTTGACGTAAGAGAACTGTCAAAACATTTGAATGTGACTTTTCATTATTGCTATGTTTATTATAAACACGGCAATAATGAAAAGTCACATTCTAATGTTTTGACAGTTCTCTTACGTCAAAAATTTTGACCTACGTAATAACGTTTTTGTAGTAAAAATACTATACCTACATTTTTTATGAAAACAGAAAATATGTTATATTGATGGTAAATATTTAGCTTAAAATAATGTGATTTCAATTTTTTTTTGTGTTGGTCAACTAAAATAGCAATATGTACGTAGGCACAGGAACCTTTAGTCATGGAGTACATTAAAATGCGTTTTCAAATGGTTAAATATCAATTTTCCCGGATTCCTTCTGCTGGGTGATTAACCCCAGACCCCCCGGTAGGGGCCCCAGATTACGTTTGCCCCGGGGCCCCCAACATCGTACTTATGGCCCTGATTTAATGACATATTCGAATTCAGCATAATCAAAAACAAATAGAAACATTTTTGAACAAAGTAAAATGATGAATTCACCGATATCTTTTAAAATTATTTAATATAAAACAGTTTCATTGTTTAAAGAATTAACAAACAATTAGAGGCATCTGTGAGTAGAACTTTTCACTTTAAGATAAGATATATAAACTAACAAAAAATATTTTAGAGAAATATAAGCTTGTTTGATTTTTTCGAAACCGAAACAATGCTAGTTTTTCTACATTGACTTCCCTAAACCGTAAGTGTTATAATTTCCTTATTTTACCGTTTATCTGTTGAGAGATTGTCCAATGATTACACAAGAAAAGTCGTCAATAATTATTGTTAAATAAATGCGTACCAAACTGATGCAACCATTACCGTAAAACAACACAAACATAAATAACATTTAATGCAAACAACCAATATGAAATTACTGGCGATAATATTGTATCGAAATACTAAAAGTAGGTAAAGAACAGAGAGAAAGAAAACCCATTTTAGATTTAAAAAGAGTTCGATTGTAGCAGCGGAAGCGAATAGTTCTCTGTGTGATCGAAGTGCTAATTATTAGAGTTGTTGTTGTTTTTACCAAAAAATGGAATTAAATTCAGATGGCAGAGGAAATCCACCTGACAGAGGAAGGATTGACGATGTTGCTAGTAATATGGATTATGAAGTTAATGAAAAACAAAAACAGTCTGAGGAAATTATAAATATTAATATTAATACACAATCAAAACAGGTACCGATAACAAATCCAAAAAACTTTTTACCAGATTATCAGGTAAGCAATAAAACAAATAATAATATAGGCCAGTCCATAATGTCAGAGGTGAAAAATAAATACAGTCAAGGTGACCAAGGTCCTTATTTTGTTTTTATGCAGAATAAGGAAGGGAACATCGGCCGATTGCATCGTATCGCGACAGCTCGGTTAATTTTAGGTGCAGTACCTGCAATTAAAGATAATATTGTTAATATTAATATTATAGGAAAAAATAAAATTAAAATTGAATGTAACACATATAAAAGCGCTAATATTTTAGTGGAATGTAAAAAGTTAATAGAAAGAAATTACGATTTATATATTCCAAATTTTTTTACTCAAAAGAGTGGGGTAATTAAAGGGGTAGACAAAAATATTTCAGAAAACGAATTAAAAGGTATTATTGTTCCAAGATACGGCAATTTTAAAGTAATAAACGTTAAAAGAATAAAGCGAAAAGAAAATGATCAACTGGTGGAGACGGGTACGATAGTGGTGTCTTTCAGAGGCCAAATGATTCCAAAACAAGTAATCATTGAGCGAATGATATACCAAGTGGAACCTTATGTTCCAAGAGTAATACAATGCCTTAATTGCATTAGGTACGGGCACGTTACGTCACAATGTCGTGGTAAGAAAAGATGCAGCAAGTGCGGACAGGAACATGATTCAGATGTATGTGATTTAACAGATCCCACTTGTATATTATGTTTTGGAAACCATTCAGCATTAGATCGAAACAAATGCGCTGAGTTTGAAAAACAAAAGGGTATTAAATATATAATGGCAAATGAAAATTTACCTTTTGAAGAAGCAAAATTAAAATACAGCAGTAGCTATAGAACAGTCCTAAATTCAACAAACACAGGAAATAGGTACACAGTGACAACCAAAAGAAAATGGAGCGAAGGAGCTCAAAATAAATCAGTTTATCCTTATTCAAAAGAACACGAAAATATACTGCACACTGCAAGCGCTTCTGCTTACCCGTCGCTACCAGTTATAAACAACCCATTATATCAAAATCAAACAAAAATAGTCCAACAAAACTCACTAACTAGTAAACAAATTACTGATAATATAGTAACAATATTTAAAAATTTCTTAGACAAAAACTTAATTCCAATAGCAAACAAACAAATTTTAGACGACATTAAAAGTAATATAGAAAAAGTTTTAAATGGCCCTAGTAAATAATAAGATTTTACAATGGAATTCACGATCAATAGTGAACAATAAAGGCCATTTTGAAAAGTACATTTTCGAAAATAAATTCTTAGCTATTCTTTTAAGTGAAACTTGGTTAAAACCAAATTCAAAGATAAGCTTTTCCCAATATAACATCTTCCGTGAAGATAGATCAGATGGTTATGCAGGAGTAGCGATATTATTAAGAAAAAATATCAATTTTCAGAACAATTTAAATTTTTATAAAATAAATAATGTCATGTGCGTTGCAGTACAGATTAAGATAAATAATAAAAACTTAAACTTATATTCCATTTATGCAAAACCCAAATTATGTGTGTCAAAAAACGAATGGGTTAAATTTTTCAATAGTTTACACAAACCTTTTTTAATAAGGGGAGATTTCAACTGCCATAATAAAATGTGGGGGTGTGATGTCACCGATCAAGAAGGTATTTATCTTTTTGAGGCTATGGAGCAATGTGGACTTAATTTCCTAAATGATGGGTCAGAAACATTAATTCGTAAACCTATGCATTTAAATAGATCTGCTATAGACTTAACAATTTGCTCTAGGGATATTTATTACAAATTTGATTGGCACACAGAAACTTTGAGTCTGGGTTCTGATCACTACCCAATAGTAATAGAATTTAACCATAATACTGATAGTAACGTTACTAATAGTAATGCTGTCATTGACACTAATGATATATCTAGATCTAGAATTACATGGGATATTAAAAAGGCAGACTGGGCTTTCTTTACCTATCTCTTAAACAATGAAAAGAATAATAATATATCAGATGGTTCAGAGCAAGAATATTCCACATTTTGTGACTCAATCAATTTAGCTAGTAAAAGCTCTATTCCAGAGAGGAAGAGAGGGCCCAATGCAAAATTTAATAAACCATGGTGGAATGATGATTGTAGGGACGCTATAAGACAACAAAAAGAAGCTTTTTTGCAGTTTAAAAGACTATCTAATTACGATAATTACTTAAAATATCAACAAGCAGAAGCTTATAAAAAAAGAATTATTTTAGGCAGCAAAAGAGCTTCTTGGAAAAACTTTTGTAGTAGTTTAAATAAAAATACACCTATTAGCAAAATATGGAATGAAATCAGAAAATTAAAAAACGTTTATAATCCTCCCAATAATCCGATAGTTGAAAATGAGTGGACAGATATATTTTTTAATAAAATTGCTAGACCTTGGGTTATAGAAGGAGAAATTAATCACAGGAACCCAACGGATAATAGACATGACAATGACGAAGCAAACGAAGACAACATGTTTCTCACTGAAGCATTTAGTCTGGAAGAAATAAAGAACTGCCTAAAAAGACATAATAATTCAGCTCCAGGATTAGATGGTATACACTATAGTATGTTGTATAATTTACCCATACATAAGAAAGTTCAACTACTAAACGTAATAAACAATATCTGGATGAGTATGGATATACCACGTGCATGGAAAGAGTACATCATAGTTCCAATTCTTAAGCCACACAAATCACCAAACTGTCCGGATTCGTATAGAGGCATTTCACTATCATCATGTGTGTTAAAAACAATGGAAAGAATGATTAAATGTAGACTAGAATTATGGTTAGAAAAAAATTCTAAAATACCTGCAACACAATTCGGCTTTAGAAAATCATGTTCTACGATGGAAAATTTAACGCACTTAATACTGGATATATATAACTCATTTTCCGCCAACAAGTCGGTATTTGCTACATTCATAGACATAGAAAACGCATATGACAATGTGAACCTACAACTTCTATACCACAAAATGAAGGAAATAGGACTGCCAGATACACTCTGCTGGAAACTTCATCAACTTTACATCAATAGAACTCTTTATCTTCAAATCAATAACAAACTAATAGGACCCAGAGTTTCAAACATCGGGTTACCCCAAGGGAGCATCTTAAGTCCAATATTATACACTATTTATACAGCGCATATAGGTCAAAGCATAATTACTAGCAAACAAGGTAAAATATTACAATTCGCAGATGATATATGCATATATGTAGACCAATTGGAAATAGAACAAGGCAGTAGAAAAATAAATACAGTATTTAAACATCTACAAGAAGACCTAGATCAAATAGCATTAAACATATCAACAAAAAAAACACAAGCTTGTATATTCTCCCGAAAACGAAACATTCCAGAAGTAGTGGAGTTGCAAAATGTCTCGTTTAAAGTTCAACCTAAAGTGAAATATTTGGGTATTATACTGGATAGGAAAATGATTTGGAAAGATCATATTGAGTATATCGTAGCAAGAGCTGACAAAGGGTACAATGCGTTACGAGCAGTAAACTATACAACCTGGGGAGCAGATCCCAACATAGCATTACTAATGTATAGGTCATATATAAGGTCAATATTAGATTACGGATGTTACTTTTACAATCAAGCCGCCAAAACCCATCTTCAAAAAATAGACATCCTTTCAAATAAATGTCTCAGATTATGTATAGGAGCTTTGATGAGTACTCCAATATCAAACCTAAGCGTAGAATGTAATGAACCACCGTTATGGTTAAGAAGGAAAATTCTGTGTGAAAAATTTATAACTAAAATGATAACTAAAGAAAGCATAATATGTAACAACTGCCAGAAACTTTGTATAAATGACCTAACCACAGAATACTGGAGGAAAAAGACAACATTACTACTTGCTGAAAGTTACAATAGATTAAGACAATTTAAAAATAAACTACATACATCAACTCTGCCATCTATGTTTCAGATAAATCTAAACAATATACCAAACATACAACCAACCTACATGAGAGATTACTCGAAATTTCCAGTGTACTTAAGGAATGCCATGTTTAATGTGGATATAGAAACTTTATTTCCGGGACATTACCAAATTTATACCGATGCCTCAAAAATGAATTCGAGGGTGGCCGCTGCCGTGTGGGACCCTAGGACAAGGTATAAAGAGGGTATACGACTTAATGAAAATTTTACAACATTTTCAGCAGAACTTATTGCAATACTGAGAGCATTGCAGTATATAAGCAGTATAAACAATAATGAAGAGAAATTCCTAATCCTTACAGACAGCAAAAGTGCTTTACTTAAACTGGAAAGTTTGAAGGACATATCAAACTACATATATATTGATATTATTAAGGCATATATCGCACTTAAGGATAAGGGCAAACAAATATCATTTTGTTGGGTAAAAGCCCACTCTAACCTTAAACACAATGAAATAGTAGATACTTTAGCTAAGAAGGCTACCGAACAAGAAATTGAAAGTGAATATAAATTAACATTAAATGATATTTACGCTAATATTACTAGCAATAAAACCAAAACCTGGCAACAATGGTATAACAACTCAACAAAAGGGCTATTCTATAAAAACATACAATTAAATATTCCAGCTAAATCCTGGTTTAATCATTATCACGGCGAAAAAATCGTTGTTTCATATATATGCAGACTTAGATTTGGACACTGTCTAATTCCAGAACACAAATTTAAAATAGGTCGTAGTGATAGTAATCTTTGTGAATGTGGTGAGTTAGGATCTGCAGAACACATGATACTAAACTGTAGACTAAAGATAATCGAAATAAATCATTTCATAAATCAAGTATATAGAGAAACCAATATTACAAGACCTTTTAATCTAATAACAATATTATCTAGTTTAGACGAACGTGTATATGAGATCCTAATTAAACACATACTTAGTATAAAATTAAAATTGTAAACTATAATACCTGTGTTTATCCCATTTGTCTACCTACCTTTCCGTGGTCTAGTCTTGTGTGTGTGCATTGCTCTGAAAGACCCCTGAGCAGAAGTACTCCTTGTTGACATTCCTTATAATACAATTAAAAAAAAAAAACAAAAAAAAATAATAATAAAAAAAAAGAAAAAAAAAAAGAAAGAAAAAAAAAAGAAAGAAAAAAAGAAAGAAAAAAAATATATATAAAAATAAATAAAAAAAAAAAAAAAAAAAAAAAATAATAATAATAAAAAAAACATAATAAAGAATAATATTGAATAATACTAGAATATATTTATGATATAGATATACGTATATAAATGTGTAATATTGTATGATTGTAGCTAAAGATTAAATTATCCATTTATTGTTATAGAATCTAGGTATATCTTTAAAATACAAAATCTTATTTTAATAGTAATATGTGAGATAAATATATGTAGAGCAAAAATAAGTTCGGCTAATGGATTAAGTCCACAGTCAGGAAATTCGATGACACACACACACACATAGATTTAAAAATTTTGTTCTTAAATTCGGCAAATTGCAATTCTAATATCTTCCAATAGTCACGTACAAAGCATTATAATAATAGTTTATTGTCGCTGCCATAACATTTCGGTAGGCCGGAATGGATTAAGTTTCTAGATATTATGAGATGATTCACTTGGCAAATACTTACGTCTAGTTAGACATTTTTACGTTTTTAAATTTAAACAGACAACGTAAAAATAATATAACAATAACAGATTTTTACATAATATCAGATGACAAGATGGGGCCCTTAAGCGATTGGGGCCCCCCGCAAGCTTCATGCTGCGGGGCCCTCTGTTACGCCCCTGGCTTTGGATGTCTGGAAATAAGTGATAACCTTGGATACATCACTGCAATACTGGTTGCCTAACCGTTGGCGTCCGTTGGGACGGGATAGCAACAGTGAAAAACTATTGAGAGTTTGACACTGAATGTGTTTAAGTTGGAAGATTATTAAGTAAAACATCTCTTACTGACCGAAGTTACAGCTTGTTCTTGAACACGTAACACAATTGTTATTAGTCACTAATTGAGCGAAAACTAATTTTGATAACTAGTATTTACAGTAATAATTACAAATTTCGGCACCAATTTACAGATCGATACATACACGTTCTGACGTTAGTGTGACAGTCACTTTTTCTTTTCGTTCTTTAGTTAATTGGCCATTTTGAATTATAAGTTGATATGGGACAAATATAACAAAGGCAAAAACCTTTCTAGCTCAGGGACAACTGCCGATCATTACAAGATTTCCCTGGTGTAAGCTGGGCGAATTATCGCGAGGGATATAACCCAATAAAGGAAGAAGAAGAAGAAGATCATTACAAGATTGCGTAATGTGGCCTCGGTTAGTTGAAGTGAAGAACCCAGATGATTACAGACTGTTAGTATTACAAAAGATTGTATAGTTATTTTACCCAGATTTTAATTATCTAGTCGTATGTTATTTGACATATTGTTCAAATTATTTATTATTTTATTAACTCAGTTTCATATTTTGCTTTCCTCATAACTACGTATGACGTTAACAAGACATTATCATTTTTTTTTATTTCGCAAAAAGTAAAAATCAATTGAAGACAATAGAGCAAAATAAATACGGTTTAATTAGTAGTAATGTTTTATTCTAAAATTAACTTAATTTCTACCATGATTTTAGACTCCTCGCATTCACTCATGTCACTACAGAATTGTCGAAGGTTGTTTCAAATCCCACATTTGTAACTTTTTTGGAATAATTAAATATTAAAATTTGAAATCATTGAGTTAAGTCTAGATTGTAGATGATTACGGGATTTTTCCTTTATTCTGAGAGGATGAGCTGGCCAAAATACCCATGCAGGTAGAGGTCAATAAACCAAAGAAGAAGAAGACATAGGGAATTAGACGTTCCTTCAAACTCAGGTTTATCAGAGCATAGGGATTACGTACACTCGATACGCATCGTATCCGCCATGTTTTCCCGTAAGGCGCTATGGGAAAACATGGCGGATACGATGCGTATCGAGTGTACGTAATCCGGTTTGTTAACCGTATTACGTACACTCGAGACGCATCGTATCCGCCATGTTTTCCCATAGCGCCTTACGGGAAAACATGGCGGATACGATGCGTATCGAGTGTACGTAATCCCTATGCTCTGATAAACCTGAGTTTGAAGGAACGTCATATGTAGAATTAAAAATATGACCGAAGTTAACTAGCTGACGTTTAAAGGTATAAAGGTGGAAACTAACCATAAGGTAATGTAAATGAAAGAGATAAAAAGAAATGAAACTACTGGAGATGGGATTTTATCGGTATTATCTTATAATAATTATAAGATAATACCGATAATCCCGAAAATCCCATCTCCAGTAGTTTCATTTCTTTTTATCTCACATCTTAACACATTTTCCATCTTTTGAGCTATTTTGCCGGTTATCAGCGTGCTCATCACTGTATATACAGTTATACAGTAAATTATGGAACTCTCAAAATTTAAAGTTATATGGTATCAGATGCATCATTAATTCGATTACCAGGAAACTATCCACAGAGACCGTTATTAATACGTATCGTTACCATAACCCACTCAATCTACCCTTTCTACCTTATTGTACAGCTCGTTTACTTAAAAGGAGGCCCTTCATGGAGAGCGTGCCTCCTTTGTTTCGGCGTGCTTGAAGGGAGCTGTGGAACGGTGGATTCGCTGGTTGGGATCGGAACAATTCTACGTATTAAGGGTTAACTTGGATTACACGAGTAATTTCCCGGGGTATTTGGCCAGATGGGATAGGGGTGAGACAGGAGTAGATTATGTATTACATATTGTTGTAATTGGAAGTTAATTAGGAGCCAGGAATGTTTGGGGTGGTTGGATATTGTTACAGTGATTATCACGCTCTTCGCTTATAGTGCTGGAATTAATATTATGTTCGTTTCTAAAGGAATATAACTAAAAATTCAATGTTGATTATGGATATTTTCTAATATACAGTACGCGGCAAACTAAACAGTACTGAAATGAGTATTGAAATGTTTACGATTATTTATATATTTAGTATCCAGGATATAGCCTTACAAACATGATTTACGACGACGTTCCCGATAAAATGGATGTTAAAGACGCCTCTGGCACGAGAATTTTTTAACTCTAGTCCGGAGTTCCGAAATATCAGACGGTGGATCGGCCTACCTTCTTTAGCGTTCCCCATATATGCGCATCAGGTAGCGATAGGTGTGGTAAGGCGATCTCCCAAAATGATAGGGTAGTATTCAGTCCCGGATTAAGAATGCGGGCGGCGTGTGCGGCGTAGATTTCGAACTAAAAAACGAGATCTACAAATCCACTGTATGGCCAAAAAATGTAGCCTATAAAAGATTTGACTTTAAAAAGTACCATCAGTATAGTCCACGAAATGAGGATTTTTAGAAGGTCCTCTCCCTAAATCGACCCAAAAGATACAAGTGAAAAGGAATACGGCATTATCCATTATCAATTTAAATATCCAGAGTATTAATAACTGTGTTAATGAACTAAGTGAGTTTCTGGAAGATTTTTTAGGTAAACGAATTTTATGTCTGTCTGAGCACTGGCTGTCGGATTCGCAAATACAAATATTAAAAATTGCTAACTTTAAGTTGATATCCAGTTTTTGTCGTCCACCGAATCTACATGGAGGCGTCGCAATTTATTGTGATGAAAATATAGTGGCTAGTGCTATACATTGATTTGATGATCTAATTATTAGTAATATTTTTGAGTGTTGTGCTGTGAAGATTACTAGCTGTAAGTTAAATTTTATTGTCATATGTATATACCATGCATCAGGTAGTGATAATGATATATTCTTAACACAACTAATGCACTACCTACTATAGTTTTTCAAAAAAACATAAAGACTTATATATCAGGTGACTTCAATATAGATATGTTAGTTATGTCAAAATATTCTCGATATTTTTCTAACCTATTAGAATCGTTTGATCTTAAACTTGTTTTTAAAGAAATCACACGTGAAAATAAGAGTGGCGGTTCCTGTCTCGATAACTTCATAATAAGTAAAATGGAAGACTTCTCTTCAAAAAATTTAAAAACTCATTTTTCTGATCATTATTGCCAGGTACTGTTTTTAGATCTGCACAATCTAAAAAGTGAAACAAAACATAAAATTCGATTTATGTCGAACGAAGCTATTGAAGATTTCTGTTGTGACATTTGTAACGAACTTTTTGAAAATGTTTACTGTGCTCAATCAGTAGATGCTAAATACAATGCATTCATCAACACCTTCTTGTTGTATTTTAACAAACATTTTCCTCTTAAAATCACAAATAATAAAAAGCCTAAGTTTACATTTAAAACACCTGAACTAATAGCTGCCAAAAATGAAATGATTAATTTTCAGCGCTTATCGGCTCAGTCGTTAGAATTCAAACAACTGTTTAAAAATTCTCAACAAATATATAATCAGTTATTACAAAAAGAGAAGAATAAACACTATGAGCATAGATTAGCTAATTCAAAAAATAAAAGTAAAACTTCTTGGCAAATCATAAATGAACTTACACAACATAAAAAAACAAAGAATGATCAGCCATATTTTGAGAATACTCTTATAGGTGCAAATTTATTTAGTCGTTACTTTAATGAAAAAGCTTGTACATTAATAGCTAATGAACTTCCACATCAAGATACGTATAAATGCGACATTCCGCACAATAAAAACACCTTTATTTTTAAGCAAATAACTTATGAATTACTTTCAGAAATAATGCAAAAAATTGAATCGAAAAAGAGTTCAGGATATGATGAAGTATCCATGTACTTGTTAAAAAAATGTTTTCCTCATATTTGTAAACCTCTTAGACATATAATAAATTTTTCGCTTCAAACTGGGAGCTTTCCTACCAACCTGAAATTTGCGATTATTAAACCCTGCCTAAAAAAGGGTGATATCGATTCTTTTGATAATTATAGACCAATTAGTCTGCTTAGCTCATTTTCAAAATTTTTTGAATTGGTTGTCCATGATCAACTGTTTCAGTTTTTCCTTAAAGAAGAATTATTCAGCCATAGCCAGCACGGTTTCTTTAAAGGTAGGTGCACCGAGACTGCTCTATTTGAATTAACTAATGAGATATATAATTGTTTGGATGCTGGGAATGTCTCATATGGGATTTTTCTGGATTTAAGCAGGGCCTTTGACTGCGTTGATTTTGATGTTTTATTTGTGAAGCTTGAACACTACGGGGTTAGAGGTGTGGAGTTAAATTGGTTAAAGAGCTACATTACTGGACGTGCACATGCACTAAAAATTAAGGACAAAACAATGCAATATGTGCGGTCAGAGCCTCTGGCAGTGTCTAGGGGTGTTCCACAGGGAAGTGTTTTGGGACCGCTAATATTTATTATCTACTTAAATGATTTGGCATCAGTTGCTAAAACTAAGGAATTAATTATTAACTATGCAGATGACAGTACACTGTTGGTTTCTGCCCGAAATTTACCTGAACTAGTTCTGGCAGGTAACTATTTGATGTCAGAAGTAGAAAACTGGTTTTTGAATTCAAGACTAGTTTTAAATCCTGATAAGACTAAAGCTGTATTCTTTAAAACAAACCGAGGTCCAGACACACCTGACAATATTAACCTAAATCAACATTTGATACCCTTTTCTGAGTATGTCAAATGCTTAGGGGTTTGGATTGACCAAAACTTAGATTTCACATATCATATCGAGAATCTATGCAAAGAACTAAGCCGAGCTTGCTATGGTTTGAGAATTGTTGTAAAAAATGTTAACATCAATGTAGTACGCGTCATGAAGCAGTTAAAATACTCTGAATCATGTAGGAGCCATTTCAAATCGCTAAAGTTACTAACTATACCAGCTCTAGATATATACGAGTGTCTCAAACTTATATATACCAACAAGCAGTACTTTCAGCCATTTAACATATCTCACAACTTTGATACCAGAAACAAGTTCAACTACAATATTCCTTACCATAGGCTCACATTACTGGAAAAAGGAGCTTTATATGCAGGTATACAATTTTACAACCACCTGCCTCTACACTTGAAGATATCTGATGATATCTCCATGATAAAAAGGGAAATTGTAAGCTTTTTGTGCAAATTAGAACCGTATACAACAAAGGATTTTATGAATAGTACATGGAACTAACATATCTAAATGTACCTATATAAACTTATGTAAGTAGTGCACTTGCTAATTATTGTTTTTTACTTTTATGTATGTCATAATTTGAAACTTGTATCTTCGACTGGCTTTTTACATTTCTTTTGTTGTAAACTTTATGTATTTAAGTGTAATAAATTTTATTATTATTATTATCATTATTAAGAATCTGGAGGCCCCTAGGCAACCCAAGCTAGGAGGCCCCTCAAGAAACTTTTATCTTTTCCCTCCAAAATCCCCTGATAACCCCTCCATCTCCGAGCGGCATCTCTTTGATATATTAATATTAGTGGACATTTTGTAGATTTAAACTTAAAATTTTTGTTTCATTTTGTAAAATATATTGCTTAAAGAAATAGTCAAGAAACTATTTATATAATTTTAATTAAATTTTTAATCGTTAAAAACGATTCTTAATAATTTTTCTAATAATGAAAAAAAAAAGAAGGTCGTAGACAAACCATAGTATTCTACTCACATGTAATGGCTATTACTCACTCTGATGAATAACGACACTCGCATGTAATTACACAGGGTGTAACAAAAATACAGGTCATAAATTAAATCACATATTCTGATACCAAAAATAGTTCCAATGAACCTAATTTACCTTGGTACAAATATGCACATAAAAAAAGTTACAGCCCTTTGAAGTTACAAAATAAAAATCGATTTTTTCGAATATATCGAAAACTATTAGAGATTTTTTATTGAAAATGGACATGTGGCATTCTTATGGCAGGAACATCTTAAAAAAGAATTATAGTGAAATTTGTGCACCCCATAAAAATTTTATGGGGGTTTTGTTCCCTTAAACCCCCCCAAACTTTTGTGTACGTTCCAATTAAATTATTATTGTGGTACCATTAGTTCAATTTAATATTTCTATAACTTTTTTGCCTCTTAGTATTTTTTCGATAAGGCAGTTTTTATCGAGTTGAGGCTTCTTTTTTAATATGTTTACATAAAAATTTTAAGGGGGTTTTGTTCCTTTAAACCCCCCAAATGTTTGTGTATGTTCCAATTAAACTTTTACTGCGGTACCATTAGTTAAACACAGTGTTTTAAAACTTTTTTCCCTCTTTGTATTTTTTCGAGAAGGCACTTTTTATGAAGATATTACTTCTTTTTTAATATGGTACAAAATATACCTAAAAATGTAAATCATAAATAAATTTTCATATTATAGAGAGTTATCGAAACCCTATTTAACATCGTCCTTTAATAAAAGATCCTTTATTTTGACATATACGCAAGCGCAGTATCACGTCCTTTATTTTTGTCCTGTAATAAAATACAGGCCGCCCGTATTTAAGGAAAAATAGAGGACAAAAATCTTTTAATAAAGGATCCTTTATTTTGACGTAACGTGTCAAAAATGTGACAAATTTGCAAATTATGTGAAGAAACAAGAAAAGAAAGGCGTCTAACATCACGTATATTTATGTTTTTATCAACAAATAGAATTTTATAAGTTATTTTTATATTTACAAAAATATTTAAATGTGTCATTTGTCAAAATAAGAGATTCCTTAAAACTGCGTTTCCGATAACTCTCATTAGACATATCCTGTATTTGTCCTTTATTAAAAGATCCCTGTAATAAAGGAACTTTTAACTTAGGGTTTCGATATCTCTCTATTATTACCAAGTCCCCATAATCGTACTTAGCCATATAGAAATATGTGGTGGATTTGACAAATATTCAAAATATCTCGATAAAAACTGACTTTTGGAAAAAGTACTAAGAGGCAAAAAAGTTTTTAAAATATTGTGTTTAGCTAATGGTACTACAATAATAATTAAATTGGAACGTACACAAAAGTTTGGGGGGGTATAAAGGAACAAAACACCCATAAAATTTTTATGGGGTGTCCAAATTTCACTATAATTTTTTCTTAAGATACTACTACCATAATAATGCCACATCTCTATTTTCAATAAAAGATCTCTAATAGTTTTCGATATATTGGAAAAAATCGATTTTAATTTTGTAACTTCAAAGGGCTGTAACTTTTTTTATGTGCATATCTGTACTGACGTAAGTTAGGTTCAATTGAACTATTTTGGGTCCCAAAATATGTGATTAAATTTATGACCTGGATTTTTGTTACACCCTGTATATAATTTTTGGATTAAATATAGTTTTGAGTTTTCAAATAGTATAGTATAGTTGATCTAAAAGATGGCATAACCCAGACATCCAAAGTGAAAGTTATCCTCCAACACCAAATTGTTCTATATGGTCCACACAATGTCCAGAAAAAAGTCACACCATTTTGAGCGTCGGGTTTGGGGGGGAGAGGGGGGAGAAATCGGTAAATTCGTAGTTTTTTAAGTTTTTCGCCAATATTTCTAAAACTATACGGTTTAGCATGAACAACCCTCTATATGAAATTGTTCTACATTAAATTTGAAATAAAAAAGCCCTATGCATAATCTTTCTAAAATGAATGGTTCCAAAGTTACGGAGGTAGTATTGTATAACTGGTCCAAAAAAAGGCCTAACCCAAACATCCAAAGTAAAAGCTTTCCTCCAACACCAAAATGTTCTATATGGTCCACATATTGTTCAGTAAAAAGTTACACCATTTTGAGCGTCCGGTTTGGGAGGGAGATGGGAGAGAAGCCGGTAAATTAGTAGTTTTTTTAGGTTTTTCGTCAATATTTCTAAAACTATGCTTTAGCGTAAACAATGTTATATACAAAAATGTTCTACATGAAATTTAAAAGAAAAAATGTTCTATACATAATTTGTTACATACATAATGTTATAAAATCAACGGTTCCAGAGTTACGGAGGGTGACAGTCGAGGTTTTCGATACTTTTTATATTTTTTGGGCAATATTTATGATATAACTATACCAAAAACCCAGACATCCAAAGTGAAAGTTATCCTCCAACACCAAATTGTTCTACATGGTCCACATAATGTTCAGAAAAAAGTCACACCATTTTGAGCGTCGGGTTTGGGAGGGAGAGGGAGGAGAAATCGGTAAAAATAAAAAGTATAGAAAACCTCCACTTTTCACCCTCCGTAACTCTGGAACCGTTGATTTTATAACAATTATGTATAGAACCTTTTTTTTAAATTATACGTAGAACATTTTTCTATAGAACATTCCTTGCGCTCAAGCATAGTTTTAGAAATATTGACGAAAAACGTAAAAAAACTACTAATTTACCGACTTCTCCCCCATCTCCCCCCAAACCGGACGCTCAAAATGGTGTAACTTTTTACTGAACAATATGTGGACCATATAGAACAATTTGGTGTTGAAGGAAAACTTTTACTTTGAATGTCTGGGTTAGGCCTTTTTTTGGACCAATTATACTATACTACCTCCGTAACTTTGGAAACGTTAATTTTAGAAGGGTTATGCATAGGGCCTTTTTTATTTCAAATTTAATGTAGAAAAATTTTGTGTAGAAGGTTGTTCATGCTAAACCGCTTAGTTTTAGAAATATTGACGAAAAACGTAAAAAACTACTAATTTGCAGATTTCTCCCCCCTTTCCCCCCAAACCCGACGCTCAAAATGGTGTGACTTTTTTCTGAACATTATGTGGACCATACAGAACAATTTGGTGTTGGAGGATAACTTTCACTTTGGATGTCTGGGTTTGGGTCTAACTATACCATACTAAAAGCCTTATAATTATTATAAAGCGACTTTTCTGAGTTTCATAGAAACAAACAAAACTACTTAAAATATCTTCTCCTTCCAAATTTTCGAGCACATCATTCTCAAAAGCCATTATTGAGGGAAATGCTAGTCTATTTTATGCCAACAGTTTTTAATAGTTTTCATTTTTGAAAATGACCGTTCGCCTGTTGCATTTGTAATAATTGGCGTAATCTAAGAAAAATCTTACAAGCTACTGACAAATTTCGAAACTTCGATTCGAATTTGTTCTCATAAAAATAACCCAAAGAGACTATGAAGGAGGAATAAATTATTGTTTTCGCTACAAATCATGAATATGGACTATAAAATATTTGAACTGCAGTAGTTCATCTTAAATTTCAGGTTCAATATTATCAGTAGTAATTGCACAAGAGCTCTGAAATTATTGAATTTTTCCCGAGTGACACTTTGACAGTTTTAATTTTGACAGAAATTATGTCAAAGTGTCACGAGAGCAAAAATTCTATATTAATTTCAGAGGTCGAGTGCAATTTGTTGCGATTATTTCATGAATAAAACTGTTCAAAACCAAAATTTTATTGTAATTTATTTATGTAAGTACCATTAAACACACAGTTTTTATAAATATTTGACGATTGAAAGTCATCACTTTTATAATTTTTAAAACATTAATTGTCATTAATGTCACTGAATGTATTTTTTCGTAGCAACGAAGGGCATCTGACGTAATATACTTAACGACGGGAGATTATCAAAAATTATCGATTTAATTCAGATTTCTGTACCTTTCTATTGGTCAGAATCTCCTATGAATGAAATAATCAGTAGTAATAGGGAACTTGCACATTTTTTTTTTATTACAGTAGAACGTCGATAATCCGGACGTCAAAAATCCGGACCGTCAATAATCCGGATTTGTATCTAGCAAAAATATCTGATTCTTTTAAAATAAATTAAGAACTTCGCTGCGAAAAACGAGCCTCTACCGCAGGTCAAAAATATTTTACACATTTTTTTAAAAGCCCAAATAGTGTCTGATGTTTTTACTGTACACATGGTGCTATTATAAATTAATTACAATACAGCGTTTAAACATAAAAAAATGTTTTGATTAATTTCACCTCTTAGACACTTTACTGTACAAGAGAAAACATAAAATTTTAAAACGTTTGTTGTACTTTAATGTGTATACTGGCCTTTTTTGAGGTAATTTCGATAATCCGGATAATTTGATAATCCGGATGGGGTCCGGTCCCAATTAATCCGGATTATTGACGTTCTACTGTATATAATAATGTTCAGTTTTGTTTAAAAATGAGCTTTCCAAAATTTCACGCTTCAAAAACTCGTAATAACTTAGAAATACATATTTAAAGTCTTCTGCGGTATAAAGCAGTTCAAACGGCCCGTGACGTCACATAGTTTTACATTAGCTATTATTATGGTTATATTTCGCTGTGTCTAGGTACACGATAACGTGTACGCAAATAAAAAAGTTAGGTAGACGCGAATTAAACTTCATCAAGCCAGTGACGTCATTATTTAGCTTGCGCAGTGACTATATACTTTGGTACAGTTATATTCAAAAAAAAAGGGTACAAGTATTAGAAAGAGAAGTTAACGTCATCCTATTTGTGTAAAACCGGCTGGGATTTTTGGAGGTTATCAAATGTCACAGGTTATTAAAAATATAAATCATTGGCGTTGAGCATTAATTAGACGAAACCATTTATTCAACAATTATATAAAGAATAATTTTAATGACTGTTACAAATAGAATTTAGTATTTGGTGATAGAACCGTCTGCTTCTATAACTTTATTTAGTCTATTTGGCATACTTTGAATTATATTAGATATCATATTTGGATCAAGATCTTCCCAGCACTCTAAGATTGTATCCCACAATTGATCTGAATTTTGTGGCATAAAATTTCTTTTATATATTTTTTTAACAATTATGCCCCAAATGTTTTCAATTGGATTTATATCTGGACTGTGCGCAGGCCATGGCAATACTTCCAGGTTTTGCGTTTGAAACCAATTCCTTACGGCATGGGCAGTGTGGACTGAACAATTCTCTTGTTGATATATAAAATTATTATTAGGATACAATTGCTCAATAGAAGGGAGCATTTCGTGTTCCAAAACGTTAATGTAATTGTCGGCAGTAAATCTTCCCTCTAATCGCCAACAAACACCAGGTCCATGTATACTAATCCAACCCCATACATTTACAGAAAAACGTCCAGATTTATTATGAGAGTGAATATATCGTTCTTCAAACCTAGTATTGGCTGGACGATAAACACGGATTTGACCGTTATAGGTCGACTGAAAAGTCTTTTCATCAGTAAAAATGACGTTGTTCCAAAATTGTGGGTTGCGGTAAATATAATTTAGTGCAAATATTACTCTTGCTTGCCGATGTTCAACAGTTACTAATGGTTTTTTAGCAGCTGGTCCGTTTTTTAATTCACATTCATTGATCCTTCTGCTTACAGTAGGTTGGGCACCAGGAAATCCCGTATGAATCCTTGAATCCTTCGACGTCGCAAATGGATTATCTCTTAAGAATTGAACTAAAACCGCATCTTGTTGAGGAGTGGATACTTTGGAACGCCCTGAACCAACTTTTCTTTTTAATGATTGTTGTTGGACCCATCGTTGCTTAATTCTGAAGATTGTTTTCAAATTTCTATTATAGAAATTTGCTAGCGCACGAATTGGCCATCCTTCTTCCATTTTCGTAATTATTTGAGCCTTTTCAATCTCACTTAAATGACGAGGCATATTAATTTTTTATTGTACGTAACGTTAAACCTTCTATCAAATTAAACGTCTTTGACGTCTATGAGTTGCATTTTTGATCACTTATGACATTTGATAACCTCCAAAAATCCCAGCCGGTTGTACACAAATAGGATGACGTTAACTTCCCTTTCTAATACTTGTACCCTTTTTTTTTGAATATAACTGTACATGCTATTTTGATATGTTTAGTGTTTGTTTGATAGAAACATATTTGTTAAGGGAAGGGAAGCAGAACTATTTAGATGTTTCAAACTTAATTGTAATAAATCAATGTATAATATAAAAGTATATATATATTTAGGTTAGCAAAATAATTATATGTATTTAGTTTACATGACATGTAGGTACAAAATATTGTTAAAATAATTTTTATACGTAAGTGAATTATTATAATCAACTATTCTAAATGCAAAATAAGCCACAATTTAACTAAAAAAAATATTTTATTAACGTTTAGACGTCCAAATCGGATGTCATTGTCAAAATACAAAAATTAGTCAGATTAAATAAATTATTAGAAAAAATTTTTTACTAAGCAACAACATTTTTGTTTAATTTAATAATATTTTGTATTTTGACAACGGCATCCGGTTTAGAAGTCGAAACGTTAATAAAATCAATTTTTTAGTTAAATTGTGGCTTAGTTCTCATTTAGAATAGTTGATTACAAAAATGCCACAAGGATAATAGCTTCAGAACAAGTTAATTATTATTGTGAAAGCTTTAGGTCTTCCTTATATTTTAATCTTTTACGGTAATACTATTTCATTTATAACTAAAAAAAATATATATTAATTTATAGTCTCTTATCTTTTTCGTACTGTTTTAAAATGTTCTTAAACTCATTAAAAGAACTAAATAATTGTCCACACTCCGTAGTTAATTTAAAAACAAACACTAAACAAATAAAAAATAAGAAATCACTGACACTAACTTTTTATTTGCGTACACGTTACCGTATACCTAGACACAATCTTATATTTAGGTATATTCTTCTTCTCCTTCTTTAGTTTATTGGCCTCCACCTACTTGGGTATTTGGCAAGCTCATCGTCGTGGAATAAGTCAAAAATATTTGTATTCTAATGACATTTATCGTATATCATTGTAATAATATATACCAGTTTGTTAAAATTGTAGTTTTTTACTGTTTTTGAAGGAAAGGAACGAATGTTTACTATTGAAAATAAAACCATTTTGTAAAAGTACAAATTTTCTATGAATAGGTCTAACGATCAAAAACACTTGTAACGTCACATAAATGTATTTTCTACTGACGTTTATAACGTCTAATTTAAAATTCTGTTTACTTTATTGGAAAAATGTACATGTAAAACCAAGTGACGTCACGACGCATTTTGGACCACCTGTTTTAATTTGAATTTTTAATCGTCTTTAGGGGCCAAACGAAAGACAAACAAAACTTTTTTATCTTTGATACATGTTTTAAATTATGTTCTGTTGTGATTTATAACATTTTTTTCGAATTTAAAAATTTATGCAAGTTCCCTATTACACAAGAGCTCTGAAATTATTGAATTTTTCCCGAGTGACACTTTGACAGTTTTAATTTCACGAGCCGAAGGAGAGTGAAATTATGTCAAAGTGTCACGAGAGCAAAAATTCTATATTAATTTCAGAGATCGTGTGCAATTTGTTGCAATTATTTCATGAATAAAACTGTTCAAAACCAAAATTTAATTGTAATTTATTTATGTAAGTTAGATCTGGATCCCGCGTATGAAAAAAAAGTTGATTAATAGCAAGCTGAAAATTTGTTAATAGCTTAAGGGTGTCTAGTCGGATAAACTTTGATATATGAGAACACTGGAACAGGGGCAGTTTTAATTGTGGAACAGGTTAAAAATTTGGAACGGTCACACCACGAAAACGGCACATTTATTTTGTCCGACAGAACAGACTTAAACTCTCCGAACAGAGATTAAACTCTCATGCAAAAATCAGACTGCTGTTTATCACCTGTCATAATTCCTGTCATTTGATATATTCTACATGTTCCATTCATTAAAACTCCAATTTAGTGATAGATAGCAGTCTGATTTTTGCATGAGAGTTTAATCTCTGTTCGAAGAGTTTAAGTCTGTTCTGTCGGACAAAATACATGTGCCGTTTTCGTGGTCTGACCGTTCCAAATTTTTAACCTGTTCCACAATTAAAACTTCCCCTGTTCCAGTGTTCCCTTATATCAAAGTTTGTCCGACTAGACACCCTTAAGCTATTAACAAATTTTCAGCTTGCTATTAATCAACTTTTTTTTCATACGCGGGATCCAGACCCATACAAAGTACCATTAAACACACAGTTTTTATACATATAATATGACGATTGAAAGTCATCACTTTTATAATTTTTAAAACATTAATTGTCATTAATGTCACTGAATGTATTTTTTCGTAGCAACGAAGGGCATCTGACGTAATATGCTTAACGACGGGATATTATCAAAAATTATCTCCTTAATTTGCATTTCTGTAGCGTTCTATTGGTCAGAATCTCCTATGAATGAAATAATCAGTATAATAGTTTTCATGTAGTTTTGAAGGACATTCCTATTGTTTCAAGTATCACTCAGCTTTGGAAAAACACACAAAATACCAAATACTGAGTTACTGACTCGTACACTATCAACTGACAACTCAGCTCCATAATTAGCTTATCCGAAAATGGTAGATTCGTTTCAATCTTTAACTTTTTTCCAACCTGTAGAAAACTTTATGGAATTAGCATCATCAAAATGTAGTTGTCTTGCTCGCGTTTGTTTAATCTCGTCGGTATATTCAGAGTACTGTAGATCGCAGACCTTCTACTCGTAGTAAGCAAAATTATCTCTTTGGGATTTTAAGAACTCCAAAAGTAATTTTAGAAGCTGAACTGCAGTTTCGAGTTCATTCTCTTCTCTCTGTAATGATTTACTAACAGCGTTGATGAGTTCTAAAATTGTTGCCCAAAACTCATTCATTATGAATGTTTCTGTTTTGACATTTCTTTCAACAAACACTTAGCCTCACGTACTGTTTCAGCTTTATGATTAGGGTCTTTAGCAAGAGTATTAAGAGCAGATTTGAAGGCGTTGTAACTTTTAGACAAAGCTCTGGTTGCATCAGCCCTTGCAGTCCATCTAGTGCTGCTTGTTCTTTTAAGGACAAGCTTTAGATCGTGGTGAATGGGATTGCTTAGTTGACTTTCATTTAAGCATTTGATCGTAGCTTTCCAACGGTGGGTAGAGGCTGAAAAACGTTGTACATGGACTGAACAAATCCAAAATACGATATTGCTCCAACCGGTCCAACGCAACTTTTAGCAGCACTTACTCCGACTAAAGCGATTTTGCAGCACAAAAAATGTAAATTGCTTTTAGGCTTTGAATCTTAGATAAATGAGCCTGGAGACCACTGTATTTGCCTGGTATGTAGCGAAAGGCATGGGTAATGAAGGAGATGGTAACGAGGGGGCACTGACTTATTTGTTGCTCTTGCTCTTACTACTTTTCTAAGAAACCGTGCCAGTACTATTACCGTGACTGATAGCCAGTACTATTCCTTCTACCAAATGGCATTTATTAGCGACTTATTCTCACAACATAGGCATTCTATGTGAACAAAAGTATGCATTGTAATGTAGTTTTATACGTCCACCATCAATTTCATGGTATTGCGCGATATTTGAATTTTTCAACATAATATGATTTATATTTTTCATTTAAATCTAATTATTATTTTTTCATTTTGGGCGGTGCGAGGTCCCAAGACAACTGCCTACTTTGCCTATTGGATAATCCGGCACTGGTAGTATTCGAAGAGACTCTCTGACCGTGTGACAGGTTGCCCCGTCCTGCTGAAACCATTATTCATTTGAGCTAGGACCGCTCCTTCAGTTTCACATACATAGCGACATTCGGAAACCAATCAGTACGTTTCGGCGCATGACATATACAAATTTGAGGCATATTTATTTTGCCACATAACGTATTCTGCTTTTGTCGTTTTAGCCATACTATGGTTCATTTTTTAAATAGGAGGAGTAATTCAAATTTACCGCGCCGTAATGCTTGCTTGTAATTGGTCCAACCGCAAGCTTCTCTTCTCTTCTTCTTCTTTTGCCCTTTAATTCGTCCAATTCTGAACATAGGCTTCCCCCAGTTTCCTCCATTCGCTTCTGTTTAGTGCTTTCTGTTTCCAGTGCGTTCCTCCTATCTTTTTAATGTCGTCTCCCCATCTCATCTGGGGTCGTCCTCTTGCTCTCTTTCCTGTCCATGGTCTCCATTGTTGTATCGTGCTATTCCACCTATTGTCCGTTTGTCTAGCGTTATGACCTGCGAAGCTCCATTTTAGCCTGGTTATATGTTGGCCTGCGTCTTTGACTTTTGTTCTATTTCTGACCCAGCAAGCAAGCTTACTCCACTAAATTATAATATTTTGACATTTATAAAATTTTAGGTTTTTTTTTCTTCTTTTATGGCCTTTGGGAACTGCGCCCATTTAGCCAGCAACACTTCTTGAAATCGACGCCCCACGATACAATAAGACTATTACGAATCCATTACAAAAACAATCCAGGGTAGGTAAGGGAAAAAAACTTTTCGCACCCAGATCGTTCAGGGTGACTAACCACCACAGACTAAGTAGGGATAATACGGGGTATTATTAATTTACACGACTAATTTTATAATCTAAAGTTTCATTTACACGACTTCATAATCTAGAAGAATCCTAAAGATTGACGGTTTGTTCAAAGCTAGTAATTTCATCAGATTATATGGGGGGAAAACGTTTTCTTGCAATAGTTGCATATTCAATAGATTTCTTTGTGTCACATATTTGTCACATGCAAAAAATGTATGATCCAAGTCACTTATTGTATTGCAATTTTCGCACAAATCCGACTATATTACATTGATTTTATATTATGTGCGGGATGACAGGCATGGACAAATTTTAGTCGAGAGATAGTAACAATATCGTGTCTTGAAAACTCTAAATTTTTATGCCAATAATCCGTTGGTATTTTCGGATGTAAAAGAGTATACCTTGTCGGACAATTTATACAGTATTAATTCCATTGAAGTTTCCAGTTATCATGTAGTCTGGTTTTACTAATGGTTATACATTCTTGAAGTCCAATATCATTCAATGTTTCCTCGCCACTGAAAATGCTGGCTTTTGCCAACTGATCTACTTTTCCATTATTTTCGAGACCAATATGAGCTTTAATCCACGTGAATGCTATATTACACTACATAGTTGTTAGATTAGATATTTTTATAGATTAGATTAGTATTTTTAATTCTTTGATGTAGGGGTTTACGTTAACAGAATTTCCGTCTAGTTGACTAGAGAAACATTTTAAAACTGATAATGAGTCGGATAATATGTTTATTTGTTTGAGATTTTTATTTTCGGCGTATTGGCACGCTTTTATGATAGTTATGGTTTCTGCAGAAAATATTGATGTATTGGAATTAAGTTGAAATTTTTCTTAATTAATAGGTTAGTTAAGTTATATCAGTGATTCTTTGTGTTTTCTGCAACATTTTTTTAAGTTTTATATATTTAGTCCGCATTTATATAAAAACAGTTGTTTTTAGAACTCTTTAGCGACGTATTAGTATAATATACTATTAATGGATTACCGTATATGATCAACCAAAAAAGATGATGGATCTGGTTATTTTTCTAGTGACATTATTGAGTGAGAATCTGTCTGTTGAGTTTACTTCTCCTATTTAAAAAATGAACCATAGTATATAGTATATAGATTTACTTGCAATATTAAAGATCATTTACAGTATATCTTTTTCAGGCTAGTGCGACCTTCCATTCTTATTTATTTTCTATTTAGAATTCTCAATGTCAACTGTCTCCTTATATTCAAAGAATCTTTGGGCATTAATTAGCTTTGAAATATAATACCCCTACATTAAAGTAACATTCGAATAAAAAAATAATAAGAACAAAACAGATTCTGCCAGTTGCCTCTACTTCAGATGGTGGGTTTTTGAGTCCTACCATGATCAAAAATGTTAATGTGTTTTTCGAAAAAGTCCCTTGTGCTGTTCTGGATATTTTTAACCTGTTTTACAACTTTTTAAATGTAAAATTCAACCTCCGACCAAGTTTTCACACTTACACACTTCAAAAATACTTTTCTTTCTCCAGTCATTCAGATATCATAAGTGCGTACAAAAACATATCAGTCTTTACAATTTACAAAACAGATATACTATGTAGTTTAAGAAGAAACTTTTTTTATTCCTGAGTTTGTCGGTCTGATAAAATAAAACACTTTATTTTTGCTTAAACGTTTTGGCTAATTGCCATTTTCAATGAGCACTTTAAACTTTAAGGATTAAAACATTACACTTAATATTATATTTTCACATACACGTTATATTTTAACATTCATACTAGTTATAGATATATTTATATTTGTGTTAAAATTACTTTGGTATTCAACAGTGTCCTCAGCAGGGTACATTTTTAACTTAGCTCTATGTACTATTAAAGTCGTTCAGTATTTTATCGCATAATTATTCGTTTTCGTTTTGTTGCAGTACCGTTTTAGAATTATAAACTTTGTTTAAAATAAAATATTGAACAACTAATGCAACTCTGCAAGACTGGTTAAAGTTCAAATATATTTATGATTTATCCATTAGGTACCTGATATTTATTAAGGCTTTTCAGTAGAAAGCACTTAAAGCAGATGAAAAATTAAAAAGTTTTGATTAACTAATTCGATGTTGAATAGGTCCGTCTATAAAACAGTTGTCAGTAAATGTAGTGTATTTTATTAAAACTTTAATACAAATAATATTGTTAAACCAAATCAAGAGACACAATTTAACTCTCCGCAGTAACTATGTTAAAACTCGGTTATACATTTAAACGACTTCATTATTCCAATTTTGAAGCTGCTTATCAAAGAATAATCAACCAAATTTTATTCCAGCTCCATAATATAGCTGTGAACAAGTTACTTTCAATGATCCGATTCGGTCGTATTGGCTCATTGAAAAGTATTGCATCATCAGTATTCTGTATCAGTATTGCATATATTTAGTGTTTAAGAAGAGGGTTTATTTATTGTTGGAAGCATTCTATCTTTTATATAATCAATAACAAACATTCGAAAATATGTGATTTCACTTATTTCACAAATTGGCAGGCAAATGTGACATAGATAGATTAATCTGTATAAAATTAGCTGTAAGCTGTGAACTATAAAAGAGCACTATTTTTTTATTTAAGGGTATAGGCGCAAAATGTCGCCTGTGAAAATTTTCAATGTGTTTTAAATGTGTTCATTTTTTTCGAATACTGAGAAAACTAATACCTAAGTATTTTTGAAAAATTTAAACGCAAATGAAAGATTACATTATTATCGAAGGCAGAAAGCCCCTGTACACTTCTATAGTGTTTATTGGAATAAGTTACAGGGGTGAAAAAAAGAATGTGTGTACTTTGTACGCACGTAAGAAGTTATACTTCTATTATATGATTTCAACGAAATCAATATACTTTAAACAGTTTCTCTACTACTTTCCAAAAAATTTTATTAAAACAATACCAAAAATTAAAAAATAAAAGAATAAAACACACACAAACACATTGAAAAATGCCACAAATGATTTCTGAAGAATAATTGTTGTCAAAAATTTTAATTAAATACGTATTTTCTGAAAAAATTATATAATAATATACTTACAATCATAAAATCTATAACAAAAATTTAAAAAAATAACTTGCTTGGGGCTTGAACCCACTTCACGTCTACCGCGCCGTACGAGAGTTGAAGCGATTTCCCACTACACCACATTCGCGCATACGTCATGTGGAAATATATACAACCTAAACTTTTACACCATAAACTTTTTGACATTTTGTTTATTTATATGAATCAAATTATTAGTTTGATTTTTGTCGAATTAAAATACAACAAAATATAGAGTAAGAAAACGATATATTAGATGAATATTTGTAGAAAGTTTGTTCGTAATCAGATTATGTAAATTAAAGCATTGCCTACTAATAGGTAACTACACTATTTTTTTTATATTTTCCAAATAGACAGGTATGAAGATAATTTTTTATTGGAATACAACTGAAACATTTAGAATTACGTACCTGCGGCTTTTCAAAACTATTTAAAAAGTCACTGTAATTATAAATTTTATTTTATTTCTGTCCTCACAACAATAAAAACTAATATATACAATATTTTTGTTTAGGTACCGATAACTTCCATATTGAACAATTATTGACAGATCATTTCAACACCCAATCAGAGCCCGTATAACGACTAATACCATACTGTCGGTGTGCGCATGCGCGCAGATCAATAAAATTTCACCCTCAATGAAATCGCGCCTAAATGAGTATAACTTCAAAAAAAGGGAAAATTTAGTGTGACTTTTAATTTTAAATATCTCATTTAAAACTTAGACTTATGGATACCCATTATGAAGGTGTACTAGACCAAGTAATATAAAAATTATACAAAGATTCCAGAACAAAATACTGAGAAATATTGTAGATGCTCCTTGGTATGTGACAAACAGTGATCTCCATAAGGACCTAGGAATGGAACCTGGATATAATCATCAAGAAGATGGCAGGAAGTAACGAGCAACAACTTCATAAGTACAAAAATATTGAGGAAATCCAGCTCCTCGATATTACTGGGCAAACTAGAAGATTGATGAGGACAAAGCCTTTTGAACTAGTTTAAGTGATAGGTGATAGTGAAAAGCAGAGCATAGTGCTTGTATGCCTGTGTATGTTAGAATAGTGCACGATCTTATTAGATTAGATAAGAGACGATATGGGGTAAGCTCTTCATTTTAAGGAACAGTAGTAATTTAGGTTAAATTAAAATTGCTTATTGGTCAGTTAAGACCAGATTGTAACTGTAATGTACAATTCAATACAATGAATCATCATCGTAGTGATGATTATGGAAAAAAATATATGACAAGATTTTGTGCAATAAAAATGTTTATATTTATCAAGGATGTATTATTTGGTATGACCACATATACTTCTGGTATATCGTCGGTGATGTGACAATACCTCCTATCTGCGTTTTTATTAATTTTGTAGGAGACGAAAAACCATTTTTAGGGTCATCTCCTGTTTTCACATGTAAATTTTGACATGTTTTGTAGTAAATAGATAGTTAAATTTACTACAAAACATGTCAAAAAATATCATATGAAAACAGGAGGTGACTGTAAAAAAAGTTTTTAGTCTCTCTTACAAAACTCATGAAAAAACAAATCGGAGGTATTATGTCACACAGCAACTATATCCAGGGAATGTCTAAAAAATGTACTGTGAATGTCCAAAGAACATTCGTAGACATTCATGGAATGTTCCAACAAGACATTCAAGGAATGTTTAAAATGCTGACACAGGACATTCCTGGGACATTAAGGGAACGTTCTTGTGCTTTTGAGGACATTCCAGGAATGTTTTCAATGTCCTGTGTGTACATTCTAGGAACATACATGGAATATTTGGTGTCATTAGGGCAGAACATCAAATTTCGAGGTGATCCGAAATTAAATAATAAGAGAGAGCATGGGTGTAACAAAAACAATTACTGACTGCATAAAGGAAAAACAATTAACCTGGTACGGGCACGTTCAAAGGATGAGCGAGGAAAGACTCTCTAGGAGGAAAGAACTACGATTGAGAACAGGAGACACATATGTTGTATGTCAGGTGGCTAAACTTAAATGGAACTGGGCCGGTCATGTGGCCCGTCTTACAGATGGGAGACGGACAAAGAGGTTGCTCGAGTTAAGACCAAGAGCTGATAAAAGAAGTAGAGGAAGGCCACCCACGCTATGGACAGACGATAGCAAAAATTTACCATTAATTGGATTCTAAGCGGCCAGGATAAAAGACAGTGGACGGAAATATGGGAGGCCTATATCCAGCAGTGGATGCAAAGGGCTGATTGATGATGATGATGATAAGTATAAATAATTCCTGTTCCGGAACCGCTTCTTATGAATCGATTCACTCCGATCCCTTCCACTTCTATAATACATTCTTTATTCGCGGAATTATTCTAATCGTATAATTGAGTCTTTGTTCTCGAGTATTGCAACAGCCAATCAGATACTTCCGGTGCTAGTTTCCCGATTCCATTTAAATTTTATTTCCATCTATCGGGCATTAAAACCGGCAGGATTACCTTTAAAATGTAAATGTGGGGCAATTGAAATTCTGAGTTAACATTTACCTTCTTTATACCGAGTTTTCTCGCAAGAGTAGTTGTATTGATGCGGGAGTGTAGATATTATTTTTACAATGACAATTGAAATCAAGATTGAAAATTGTGTAGTAAAGCTTGAGATCACTTAACTTTATTTAATGCCGTTTCTATCAATTTTGTTCGAGGATGTTTTTTAAGATTTCCATTTAAGTTCAGCTGAAGTCTTCCCTTGGTGTCGATAAGATATTTTTTTAATACAGTAAAACCTCGATATAATAGTTCAGAGAAATAAGGGAAAAAATATCCTGTTGGTGACACAACCCCGTCCAGGCCGAAACCAAATTTTTTGAGTGGTATGGACATCTACAGTGCGGTGGAATAAGTGTTGCACCCCCCTTCTAACTTGTTTATTTTAAGAATATAAGCCAAACGCTCGGACAGGTCGATTTTTAAACTAACCATAGTATATTATAGCATCAACGTTTCGAACTTTACGCGATCCCTCTTCAGGTGACAGGCATAACTTTGATTTTTTTAAATGGTAAAGTACATCATGTAACACCTCATTTAACTTGCTTTTAAAATACTGATTTCAAAAATGTATAATACTTTAATCCTTTTTGAGATCGTAGGCCCAAAATTTCGGTCGAACTCTTTTTAAACGCATTAATTTTTTTCGAATGCTGAGAAAACTAATAAGTATTTTTGAAAAATTTAAACGCAGAATGAAAGATTATATTATTACCGAGGGCTGACAGTCCCCTAGAATAAACAAAAAGTTTCTTTTGAATGATATATTTGAAATTAAAAATCACACTAAATTTTCTCTTTTTCCACCACTGTGACTTATTAAAATAAAAATTATAGGAGTTCTCAGGGACTTTGAACCATCGAGAATACTGTAATATTTCATTCTGCGTTTAAATTTTTCAAAAATATTTATTGGTTTTTTCAGGATTCGAAAAAAATTATTGCATTTAGAAAGAATTCGACCAAAATTTTTCGCCTACGCTCTCAAACAGGATTAAAGTATTATACATTTTTGAACTCAGTATTTTAAGAGCTTTTAGATGAGGTATCACATTATGTACTTTCCCATTTAAAAAAATCAAAGTTATGGCTGTCACCTGAAGAGGGATCGCGTAAAGTTCGAAACGTTGATGCTATAATATACTATGGTTAGTTTAAAAATCGACCTGTCCGGGCGTTTTGCTTATATTCTTAAAATAAACGAGTTAACAGTGGGGGCAACACTTATTCCACCGCACTGTATAATAATAACCTATATGTTTCCTAAAGCCGATGCTGATGATATACATAGTTATAAACAAATGAAGCTCAAAAAAACAATACATTTTCGTTTTTTCGTCTATTACCAAAAATTTAAGCATTTTAAACAAATTTGAGAGTAAGAAATAGAATAGAATAGAATAGAAATATGCTTTATTGTCACTGAAAATTATACAATTTTATGGACAAAGCTTAACATAGATTCACGAAAAAGATATACATAACATTAACAAATACAATTTTATAAAATTAGATAAATCGTCAATAAAAAAAATATAAACAATTTAAAAAAGTGAAGTAAAAAAACAAAAACCAATATATTGCAAAATTACTATAAATTGCAAAATTTAACATACAACATAATATAATAAAACACAAACAAAGGAACTAATAAGTTTAAGCTGCTGTATGTGACACCCAAATATATATAAATACACTTTTGTTACTTGTACATTACTGTGATTTCTTAGTTAGTCATTAAGAAACTCATAAATGGTATAAAAACCTTCAATATGGCGTTCACTGAATATGTCTGTCCTTATTGGTTGCTTGGAAAATTGCAAAATAAATCATAAATTTTGAGTTTTTGTAAATATTCATAACTTATGTAAATTGTGTCAATAACAGTGTTATTTCTCCTAACTTATTTCGTTTATTTCTACAATTATTTCCGTGTATTCTTACAATTCAATCCGTTCATTCCCACAATAAATACGGTTATTCCTACAAGCAATTCTATTCATCCCTACAATCAGTTTCGTTCATTCCTACTATGAACGTATTTTATATTGATAATAATTACTGAATGCATTAGCTCAATATATGATATTAATTGATTAATAATAATTTTGCAAACCCCCTCTTTTTTGTCCTAAACCGCTTGACACTGTGTGATTTCTCATATGATTTCACTTATACAGTGCGCTGGAAAAAGTGTTGTCCCCTTATTAACTTATATATTTTTAGCACATAAGCAAAACGCTTGGACAGGTCGACTTTTAAAATAATCAAAGTATATTATAACATCAGATTTCGAACTTTACGCGATCCCTCTTCAGGTGACAGCCACAACTTTGGTTTTTAAATGGGAAAGTACATCATGTGACAGCTCATTTTAAAGCGTTTGAAATAGTGATTCCAAAAATGTATAACACTTTAATACTTTTGGAGAGCGCAGATGCAAAATTTCGATCGAATTCTTTTCAAACGCATTCATTTTTTTGAAATCCTGAAAAAACTAATAAGTATTTTTGAAAAATTTAAACGCAGAATAAAATATTACATTATTACCGAGTGCTGAAAGTCCCTTAGAATAAACAAAAGTTTCTTTTGAATGGTATATTTGAAATTAAAAAGCATACTAAATTTTCTCTTTTTCACCCCTGTGACTTATTAAAATAATCATTATAGAAGTTCTCAGGAACTTCAGACCCTCGATAATACTGTATTATTTTATTCTGCGTTTAAATTTTTCAAAAATAACAATTAGTTTTCTCAGAATTCGAAAAAAATGAATACGATAATAGACACACGAAAACTTCCTTCCAGTACGGACTACACTTGGAAACGAAATGAAATTATTCGGCACTTCGCCATAGGTAAAGCCGTTACATTTCAAATGGTCAGAAAAACATTGATTGTTTCAACAACTTCGTTTATTGTTACCATGAACGCATTGATTGTGGTTATTAAACGCATTAGTAGATTGATTAATGCATTCGTTGTCACAACAATCAGTTTACGCCTATGGAATAACCAAATATTACTCTATATTAATAATATTTGTACATTGTTTTAATGAAATCTGTACGTTGTCACGATAAACCAAGGTAGTTACTTCATCATCATCATAGTCATTAACATCTTAGTAGATGTGTTGTAGTTCATAATTGGGCTTCAGCAGCTCGGACAGATTGATTGATAATATTTCGCCACTGGTCGCGGTCATCAGTTACATGTATTGCCTCAGTATACTGTTTGTTGAGAAGCTTTTTAGTAATGTCCGCCCATCGCTGTGGAGATGTTCCGCGTTGGCGTTGAGTCTGAGGCCTTCCTTGGACCACCAACCGCTCCATTTTGTGATCACTTCGATGGATATGACCAAAGAACTTTAAAATTCTAGAGTAAACGGTACTGGAGAGACGCTGATCCGGTTTAATTTCATCCAGAACCGAGATATTTGTACGGCGAGCCGTCCATGGAATTCGAAGCAGGCGTCTCCATGTCCACATTTCAAAGGCGTCTATACGTCGTCTATCTGATTCTTTGACTGTCCATGTCTCGCATGCATAGTAAAATATGGAAAAGACCAGAGTTGAAACGAGGCTCTTTTTGTTTGTCATAGTAATGTGACGATCACGCCATACCCCGTTTAATTCACTCATTGCTGCTCTTGCTAGTTGAATGCGTCTTCTAATTTCGGGTTCACAACTGCCTGTGTTGTTAACTAGAGCTCCAAGATATATCATAGATGAGACTACCTCGCATCCCGCAATAGTTTGGGTTTCAGGAAACTGTTGTTGGCGATCAATAACCATGATTTTGGTTTTGTTGTAGTTAACCATGAGTCAAAATTTAGCACTTTCTACCTCGAGTTTTTTTAATAATTCAGTAATTTCTTTTGGAGTATAGGCTAGAAGTGTAGTGTCGTCTGCGAAACGCAAGTTAGATATCTTAACACCACCTAGGTTTACTCCTCCCTCCCAACCATCCAAGACTCTGCGCATTATGAACTCCGAATAGATGTTAAATAATAAGGGAGATAAAACGCATCCTTGGTGTACTCCCTTCTCCAAAGTGCATTTGTCAGACAGGTATCCGTCCATTCGAATATATGCCAGGTTATCTTGGTACAGTTTGCTAATAAGGTGAGTCAAGTGTTTAGGTACACCCATTGTCGTCAATATGTTTCATAGTTTGTCCCATCTAACATTATCAAAGGCCTTTGTATAATCGACGAAACATATAAATATCGGGATCTGGTATTCTCTGGCTTTTTCTATGATATTTCTTACATTAAGGATTTGTTCTCTAGTACCTCTGCCCTTTACAAATCCAGCCTGCTCAGGTGCTATTTGCCAACTTATGAAGTTTTCTAGACGCCGTTGCAGTATGTAGAGGATCACCTTACTGGCGTGTGATATTAGAGCTAATATCCTGTAGTTGTTCACTTATTTTCGCTCGCTATAATATTTTCACTCCACATTTCGGAAGATGCTTCAAGACGTCTGCAGTAATGAGATCATATCCTGCTGCTTTGTTTAACTTAAGTCTTTTTAAAGCGAATTCCACCTCGGAAAAAAGTATGTCAGGTTCAGATTCAAAACTAGTGTGGTGTGTCTCTGTTGAAGGAGAATGGAAAGTGGAGGTCTGGCAGTCAGGTACAAACGGGGTCTCCGCTGGCATCTGGTCCGTATTGGCGTATAAAGACTTACAATACGCCCTCCAAACATCAATAACCTTGTCCAAATCCGTCTGTATATTACCTTCATCATCTTTGATAGACCAAGATTTCTGCTTGAATTTACGTGTGAGTAGTCTGACTTTATCAAAGAGTTCTTTGGTGTTATTTGTGTCGGCATGTAGTTGAATTTCTCTGCAGATTTTCTCTATATGTTTGTTTTTGTCTCGTCTACAAGCAGCCTGAATAGCTCTAGATAGCTGTCGGTACTGGGAATTCCTGAGAGGGTTCTCGATTCCAGCAATTTTAAGTTTTCTACGTTCTTCAACGAGGTCAAAAGTATCTGCAGACATCCACACTTTTTTTGGTCCGGTTGAGACGGCATTAGACTGTGCCTCGCAGTCAGTCAAGGTCTGTATCAAGGTATTTTTAAAAGATAACCAAATCTTTTCGGAACCATGAGTGACGATAGTTGGTAAAATATTTTCGAATCTTTCATTACATTGGCTTTTAAATTGTTGTGATATATGATGTTATCATATACGAAATCAAGAAAGTGCTTTGCTGCCAGAATTACCAATATTTATTAAATATACGAAACTAACTTATCTGTCTGAATAAATTGAGTGTTATTGATTAATCTACTCTAGTTATTTTCACAATTATTATTCAATCATTGTGACAATAACCAAATACATTGATCAATGTCTAAAAGTTCGTTGAAACAAAAAATTAAATTGTTGTTACAATAATCACTGTTAATCAATATCACAAACTAAATTTTTTGAGTGTATTTGGTCCTTATATCGGTTCTTAGTTGTTCCATTCTTAAGGACTTGTGTAGCCACTTGGTTTGCTATAACATTGCAAGGTGGTTTATGTGCTTTTGGCTCACCAATAAGGATTTTTAAAGTTCCATGCTATTTTGCTACTATGTGTCAGGTCCACACAAAGGTACCAACTTTATATTGTATTTATTTTTATCTGTGGATAATACCTCTTACAAAAAATGTAAAACTAAAAAGAGGTCCACATTAATTTCTTTTTTTTTTATATTTTTTTTGTTTAATAAATAGTATTCATTTTTAATAATGTTTGCTTGTTAAATTATCCATCTCCCTTCTCTTTGGTCAACTGAGTAAGAAATGATAAGGTAGGTTTTATTTATCTTTATTATATATCGTTATATGAATTTATATTTATCTTGAAATAAAAATTTTTTTGAAGTTATACTTCTTTACCGGCGATAGAGGGTAAATTTTTATATGGGAAAACCTAGCGACCGGGCGCATGCGCATTATAACTTTGTTCTGATTGGATGTTCAAATGACATGTCAAAAATTATTCAATATGGCGGCTGTGGCACAGCTGTAGTTAGATTATTTATGGTTGTTGCGTTTTAAAATTTGTGTGAAAAGAAACAACAAACAAAAGTTAGTTAATAGTTATACTGCCTTTTTAAATAGTTTTCATATACCTATATTTTTGGACTTTTGGACTATTTTGGACAAGGAAAACTCATTCTAATTTGGTAAGTAGTTTTTATTATAATCATATTGTAATTATACATTTGTATTAGGTTGAAATACATACATTTATTTTCTCAAGAATGCGGATTTTAGAGAGAAATCCCAAATTAGGTTCGATTTTTATTTTTAAATTATGATTTTTTGGCGTAGATTTATTTATCTAGTACAGCGGTTCTCAATCTTTATGAGTCATGTACCATCTAAAGTTTATTTTATTGTATTTCTATATTTTTAGATTTTATAATCAAGATTTACTATGTACTACTATTTTAAGTTTTTGTGTGTTTTGTGTACCACCGCAAATAATTATATGTACCACCAGTGGTACATGTACCACAGATTGAGAACCGCTGATCTAGTAGGTATGTATTGCTTTGATTTACATACTTAATTTGATTACCAACAAAAGTTCTACCAATCTTCATCTAATATATTGTTTTCTTACTCTTTTGTTATATTTTTATATTTTCTTCCACAAAATTTAACCTATGTACATAATTTAATTTTCAAAACAATTGTCAAACAGTAAAACGTTCAGTTACCATATTTTTCCACATGATAAATAATGTGGGATTGGACGAGTGAGTCTACGCTTCGATTACGAGTCAAAGCGGCACGAAGTTCAAGGGTTCAATTCCCGATGCAAGTTTTACTTTTTTATTTTTTTATGCATGTTATGATTGTAAGTATATTTGTTATATAATTTTTTTTCAGAAAATGCGTATTTAAAATTTTTGCCAACAAATATTATCGTTCAGAAATCATTTTTTCTTTGTGGCATTTTTCAATGTGTTTGTGTGCGTTTTATTCTTTTATTTTTTTAAATTTTTGGTACTGTTTTAAAAATCACATAATATGTAGTAGAAGTATAACTTCTTACGTGCGTACAAAGTACACACACATTCTTGTTTAGTTAATTTTCATTTGTTTGGTTTATTTAAAGAGTTTATCTTTCCCTTTCAAAACTAAAAGATCAAAGTGGCGCCCTTTCGGCTCTATATTGATTCATTATTTATTTATTTTTTTTTTTTTGAAGTTATATTTCTTTAGGCGCAATTGGGAGTGAATTTTTATTATTCTGGGCGCATGCGCAGAAAGTATGAAGTTCGTTGCTAAATGTTTCAAGTTAGATATGTATGTAACTGTGAAAAGAATATATTAGTGTTTTTAGTAAATATATTTATTATAACTTTTGTGTCTTTGGATTTGTCTTCCTCGGGAGTAAGATAATAAGTATTATTAAAATATTTTTATGTTAAGTTTATGATAGTATAAATTTTATACTTCACTTCGTCTATGTGTTAGCGTGATTTGTCATTATAGTTCAGAGAAATTTTCGCTTTTTTCGTCTATTACTAAGAAAATAGTCATTTCAAATAAATTTGAGAATAAGAAACTCATAAACGGTATAAAAAACTTCAATATGGCGTTTGCTTAATATGTCTATCCTTATTGGTTGCTTAGAAAATTGCAAAATAAATCATAAATTTAGAGTTTTTATAAATATTTATAACTTATGTAAAAATTAACTTAGAACCTTCTTATTACACGGAATGCTGAGACTTATGGTGCTTAATTCATACCCTAAATTTCGAAGAAATTGGTCAAATAGTTTAAAAGTTTTTTAATTTGTTTATCCCAAATTTATTTTTTTTTGCAACACTGTAAGTCAGAAAATGATGAAGCTACAGTAATACTTTGGATAGTTTATGGAAGAAGGAAATTTACAGTATTAATTTAATTAAAAAAAAATTACAAAAAATAATTATAAACATTGCAAAATTATTTTGCAAAAACATGTGAATTAAATAAATGGGGGGGCTAACTTTGTCCCTAATTGTCCTAGGACAGTTGTTTTTCTTTCTAAATGTGTATAAAAATTCAGTCTTTCTAAATATGAAAAAATAATTTTTCTAGAGGTAACGGTTAAAAAGTTATTCTAATTGTTTATAAGTAAGCAAAAATTCGACATGTTTTTTCAAAATAATTTTACACTGTTTAAAATTATTTTTTGTCATTTATTTTTAATAATGGTAATAGTATAAATGTTCTTCTTTCATAAACTGTCCGAAGTATGATTGTAGCCTCATAATTTTCTGACTTGTAGTGTTGCAAAAAAAATGAATTTGTGATAAACAAATTAAATAACTTTTAAACTATTTGACCAATTGCTTTGAAATTTAAAATATAATTTAAGTACAAGAAGTATCAGCATTCCGTGTAATAAGAAGGTTCTAAATTAATTTTTACATGAGTTATGAATATTTTTAAAAACTCAAAATTTATTATTTATTTTGCAATTTTTTAAGCAACCAATAAGGATGGACATATTCAGCGAACGCCATATTGAAGTTTTTTATACGATTTATGAGTTTCTTACACTCAAATTTGTTTAAAGTTCTTAACTTTTTGGTAATAGACGAAAAAAGCGAAAATTTAGCGTTTTTTGATCTTCATTTGTTTATAACTATGTATATCATCAAAATCGGCTGCAGGAAACATATAGGTTAATAATATAGATATCCATACTACTCAAAAAATTTCGTTTCGGCCTGGAGGGGGATGTGTCACGAGAAAAATCTTATTTCTCTGGACTATTATTTCCGAGAAGCCATGTACATAGACCGACCGTAGCTTATTGGTAGAGCATTTGAATCGAGATCTAAATGTCCCGGGTTCAATCCGGGCGACTCCTATTATTTTCCTTTTTAATTTTTGGTATGTTTTTAATAAACATTTTGGAAAGTGGTAAGTATAAAATTAGTTTAATATTTAAATAAAATAAAGATAAACTGTTGTAAGTATATTTATTTCGTTTAAATCATATAATAGAAGTATAACTTCTTACATGCGTACAAAGTACACACACATTCTTTTTTTTTGTCCATTATGTCCTAGTTTAGCTCTAGTAGCTATTTTCCCTTTTTTATTTTTTTTTGTCTATTATTCACCTATTACCCAGCTAATAAGAAAATGTAAAGAACCACACCCACATCTCTAACCGATTCTGAGCAACGGAGCCTTCGTTCATCCTATATGCGTGGACAACTTCTTCTTCTTTTTTCCTTTTTATTGCCACAAAACATTTATTCTAAGCAAAAAATGTTACATTTTTTTGATAAAATTAATAGTTTTCGATTTATTCGTTATCGAAAGTGTTAATTTTGTATAGAAAAAATCAATGTTTATCGATATACTCATTTACGATTCACTCAATTTTTGCCGTAGAAAAATGTTTTTTAAACCAAATTCTTGGGAATTAAATAACCTACAATTTTATATTGAAACATTTTTTCGTATCTCTGCTGATATTCTTTCTATTCTGAAGAAAATGGCATGTTTTACCAAACTACAAAAATTCGTTATTCTTTTTTACCTACAGGTTTTTAAAAACTAATCATTCTAAGCCAGTCAAACTTCTAGAATCTATTAATAATACATAAATAAATAAGAATCAATAAGGCCAATGACTAAAAATATCGCTAACTTACATTATTGTGCTTCCAATTGGATTTTTTTTTTTTGTTTTCAAAAAAATATGTTGATTTTTTAACCGTAACTTTTTTATTTGTTATCTTAGAAAGTTTGTTGAAAAATATTTTGTAGGTCTCTAGAAGATATATAAGCCTATTAATATTAAATCTTTTTAAAATCCTCAGTCGCAAAAAGAGGTGACTTTGAAAGGGTTGGTAAAGGTGGTTTTTGCATGTTATTACAAGTTTTAATTACCAATAGGTCACTCAGTTTTTGCCGTAGAAAAAAGTTTTGCAAACCAGTTTCTTGGGAATTAAATAAGCTACAATTTCATATTTTAACATTTTCTGATGCTAACCTTGCTATTCTGAAGAAAAAATGATTTTTTTTCCAAACTACAAAAATTCGTTATTCGCTTTTAACTCTATTTTTTTAAACTAATCATTCTAAGCCGGTCAAACTTCTAGAACCTATTGATAATACTTAACAAAAAAAGACCAAATAAGGTCAATGACTAATTTTAATTAGGGTGGTGATTAGGGGGTTGCTTGCGATCACTTTTTCGCTGAAAAAAATAGGGACTGACATTCTTTTCATTAAAAGTTACTTATGTTTGAGCTAGAGACTTTTTTATTTCTGGAGATATACATCTTTAAGTACATTAAATTAGTTTAAACAAATTGTCCTCGAAAAATGCATAGTTTTCCCGTCTTTTGACTTTGAAACTACAATATTTAGCATTTGACGAAAAAGAGCCAACATATAATAAAGTATAGCTCGCTTACTATTATTGGTCTTAAAGAAAATTAAAAATAAAACAGTTTTGTTTATTTTTTCAAAAGGTACATTTTTGTTAAGTGAAGTTGTTTTGATAAAACGAAAACTTTTGGAGTTATTAGCAGAAAACCTATTAAAAACATTAATTTTTTCGAAATAAAACTAACACTTTCGATAAAGAATAAATCGAAAACTATCAATTTTTTCAAAAAAAATGTATACAACGTTTTTTGCTTAGAATAAACATTTTTACCAACTTTTCCAATTAAAATATAATAAAAAATTTCCACCTCCGAGATGGGGTGGCAGCCACCTCCATGGTATAAGCGCCTTTCGGCATGATATAGATTTGGATCCTTGGACTATCCACTACTTATTCTCAAATTTTCAAGCAAATTCATTCTATAAAAATTGCGAGGTTTTGTCCTATTTAAGCTTCATTACTTGGACTATTTTTCCAGGGTATTAATCCACTTTTCCTTTCTGGCTTGATTCAGATTATAGGTCTGGATCCTGGGTCTGGATCCAGGATCTGGTCTGGATAGGTCTATAAAAAAAAGTTGATTAATAGCAAGCTGAAATTTTTTTAATAGCTTAAGGGTGTCTAGTCGGTCAAACTTTGATGTATGGGAACACTGGAACAAGGGAAGTTTTAATTGTGGAACAGGTTAAAAATTTGGAACTTCAGACTACGAAAACGTCCCATGTATTTTGTCGGACAGAACTTCCAATTAATTTGTTACCCTTTCATTAAACTGTCCTGCAAAAATCAGTCTGCTATTTATCACCAACTGGGCATTTTAATGAGTGGAACACGTAGAACATGTCAAATGACAGGAATTATGACAGGTGACAAATAGCAGTCTGATTTTTGCATGAGAGTTTAATGAAAGGGTAACAAATCAATTAAAAGTTCTGTCCGACAAAATACATGGGACGTTTTCGTGATCTGACGTTCCAAATTTTTAAGCTGTTCCACAATTAAAACTTCCCCTATTCCAGTGTTCCCATACATCAAAGTTTGTCCGACTAGACACCCTTAAGCTATTAACAAATATTCAGCTTGCTATTAATCAACTTTTTTGCATACGTGGGATCCAGACCTATCTATTAGAGATATTGCTAAGATAGTATAGTTGCTTAGATAATATATAAAAATAGATCCATCTATTTTTATTCCCCTTGTAAGCCAATCTATACATCTCTGATCTCTGATACACATTGCAAGAAATAGAGAGTTAATGGAGAAAATGTAATCGCTAACATCCAATAGTGGATTAGGATCCGAAGAAAAAGAAAAATTCAGTTAAATATCTCTGATTGAATCTGATTCAGATAAACCTAATCATCTTACCACATTAAAACCAATTTGTAAGCTAATTTCTGAATACCTAGTAACTCAAAGCAAAATTAAAAATCCACTTAATTTCTGATCACCCAATATCGAGCAGTTGGTAATCCTATCGAGTCGGCTCAGAACAAATATATGTTATGGAAATTGCGGCCAGGATTAGGCATCCGAATTTGCATTGATTTAATAACTTGTTGCCCTCAGATGGATCAGCCGACTCTTCTGATACTGTCGAGATAGTTTTTGGCTGAAGTTTGCGTACTCCCACGCGAACCGTGAGATAGATTAGGGAGAAATTAGATTGTAGAAATTTGCGGTCTTGAGACTTTGCTGCTTTTAGAACGGTAAATAACAAAGTTTTGAATGAGAGTGCCTAAGCTTTGTGTTGGTATTATTAGATAAATTTGTTTATAAACCGAAAGTTTGCTATAATAACTATATAACACACTTGAGGTTATGTACATTATATACAATATAAAATATATACCTACAGGCAACAACCACTGTCAAATTACTTACTAATAATAGGGCCGGTTGTTCGAACGCTAATCAACAATGATCATTATTAAATATTTAATTACTGTCACCAAAACTGTTAATGTCAACTTTGTTTGGGTTGCTGAAAACATAATTAATTACAATTATGAGATTTATTATTAATTATGTTAATAATTATTGTTATATTAATTGATTATAGTCTCAGAATTGTAATTAATTAGGTTTTAACAACCCAAACAAAGTTGACATTGACAGTAATTAACTATTTGATAATGATCATTGTTGATTAGCGTTCGAACAACCGGCCCATAATAATCACATAAAATAGAGCGGGAAAATAATCAAGGAGGCTTACATGCTTTTAAGAATTTAGATTAGCTGTTTAGATATGCCGTTAATCCCTGTCCATTGCCTTATGTTTCGGAGCCAGGACATTTTCTTGCGTCCTATTCCTCTCTTGCATTAAATGTTACCCTCGATTATAAATTGAAGGAACTGGTATTTTTTGTTTTGCATGATATGACCCCGATATATCGTTTTACTTTTCTTGATGGTTTCGAAAAGTTGGTGCTCTTGGTTGATTCTCTTAAGGACATCTACATTTGTAACTTTCGCCGTCCATGGTATATTTATGAGACGGCGATAAAGCCACATTTCGAAGGCTTTTAATCTGTTTATATCCCTCGTTTTGAGTGTCCAGCCCTCTGCGCCATATAGCAGCACTGACCATACATAGAAATTAGTAAACCTTACTTAGTAGTTTCAGTTGAAGATCGAACTCTGAACAGGTCAGTACTTTCCTGAATTTTACGAAAGCTTGTCGAGCATGCCCAATGCGACATTTTACTTCCCTGTCTGATGCCCAGTCTTCAAAAAGCCACCTTTCCAGGTATTTAAATTGGCTCATTCTTTAAATGGACTTCGTATTCAGTGTTATGGTGGAGTTTTCAAGTGCATCCAAGTTTCTGGAGATGATCATGAATTTAGTCTTTTTGGTATTAATCTCTAATCCCATTCGCTTACTGTATTCTTCGATTATAGTGACAAATTGTTGAAGACAACTTTTGTCACATTTGTGACAACATGTTATCACAAATTAAGACACCATCATCATCATAAGCATATCGTATGTTGGTGAGTAATACTCCGTTCACTTTGATTCCCATCTCTGCATCTTCCAAAGACTATTGAAATATGGCTTCCGAATAAATGTTAAATAAAAGAGGGAAAAGCACATGGAATTGTCTATTTTTAATTGTGCCGTTTGATACCAGTAAAGGTTTTCAATGCATCTTATGTCTATTTGGTCTATATCAAGTTTCTTGAGGATCTGTATTAACTTGTGGTGTTGGACAAGATCAATGCTTTTTCGTGATCTAAAATGCATAGGAATACGTCTTTCCTCTGATCGTAACAATTTTGGACCAGCAACTGTGTTGCTACTATTTCTTCTCCTTAACTGAATAACTTTATATACAGTCGGAAAAATGAAAGAATACCCATGAACGATCGTTCTTTTAACAATCACTTATTTTGTATTTGCTGTCTTTTTCTATAACAAACGTTTGTTATTTATAGAAAAAGAAAGCAAATACAAAATAAGTGATTGATGTGATTGTTCATGGGTATTCTTTCATTTTTCTGACTGTATTTATTTAATTAGAATAAACTCTACACGGTGTAACAAAAAGGCAATTCATAACTTAAGTCACATATTCTGAGACCAAAAATAGAACCTAAATATTTTGGGGATGCCAGAGATTCATTTTTATATAAATATTCACCGTTCGTAAGCGTCAACGCCCTTCCATAGGGGCATCTATGGAGGAGTATCACCAAGCCGTAAGCCCGTATCTCTTGCCGTACCGCTCCTCCATAGGCCGATCAGACGCCAGTTTATTCCAGACCAAGTCGTAGATTCTATTGAATTTTATACTACGACGTTGGCCTTTTTTATTAATTTCAAATTACCTGGCCAAGGCTCGAATTTCGATCGCAAATCCAGTAAACCTGTCGATCGACTGCGCCTCATTCAACTGAGCCGTCTAGACCGACAGATTCATTTGTACAGGCATGATTGTAGTGACAACAAACTTAAAACAATGTTGTTCTGAAGCTATTTTTTGTAACATTTATGTAATTTACTATTCTAGTTGGGAAATAAGCCACAATTTAACTTGAAAAATGATTTTATTGTCGTTGCAACTTCACTTCGGTTATCGAAATAATTGTGGCTTATTTCCCAATTAGAATAGGAAACAACTTAGTCATATGTTGTTTGAACTTAGCCATATTAGCCAAAAAATATCGGCAAATGAGCGCTATGAGAATGGCGTGGTCTATTAAATTTGGTTTCTGTTTGGGACAAGTGGTGGTTTGTTTCAACATTTGTTCGTTAAGAATTTTATTTCGTTTATAATTTCTAATTTTTTGAAATTATTTTTAATTTAAATAATAGTTTTGAAATTAATTTTTATTATACTTTATTTTTATAAGATTACTTCTAAGCACATTTTTAACGGCCAGCAAAGACGATAGGTTAAAATAAAAATAAAATTCTACCACTTATTAAGCAAATAAAAAGAACATGTATGCAGACACCATTAGAGGAACATTAAATTTCTCTTGCGATAGGAAGGTAATATTAGGCCTGGATCCCGCGTGCCAAAAAAGTTTATTAGTAGCAAGCTGAAAACTTAATATAAGTTAATAGCTTAACGGTGTCTAGTCAAACAAACTTTGATGTATGCGAACACTGGAAAAGGGGAAGTTTTAATAGGGCTTTTCATTCACAGTCATTTGTTTCGAGCTTTTGTCATATAATGTGTCACATAATATTAATATATCTACGTCATACGTTATTGGCATATACTGGCATATACCAATGACACAAACCAAAGACGTATGACGTAGATATATTAATATTATGTGACACATGACAGAAGCTCGAAACAAATGACCCTCGATGAAAAGCCCTATTGTGGAAGGTGATTTTAATAATTGTGGAACTTGTCATCCTGACCAGTTTATGATCGTGAAAACTAGCAGGTTGTTTTGTTTATTCAATAGAAAACTTTATCTAATATCGCACATCCCGAACAAAACTGTTGTAAATCAAAAATACTTAATTTTACAGGAGCAGCAAAAGAAAAGTTTACGGTACTTTATTTGGAGTTAAGTTAACACCTAATAGAAAATTTAAAGTTATTTATTTGCAAATTGAAGTCAATATTAATTATATATAAGCCCCATTAACGTCACTGGTGAAAATTATGAATTTTGTGCAAATAATTAAATTAATGATTATTTTTTGAGATGATACATTTTTGCTCGTAAACTTTTTAACTAAAACGCAAAACGGTAATAACTCGAAAAATTTCTCTATTGGACAGATATACTAAACACTTTTGTTTACAAATTTCCGTGCAAAAGTGTAGCAACTCGAAATATTACTTTATTGACCGGAACCATACCACTATTAAACAACACTTAATTCCGATAAATTCCAGATGATTCACTTTTGTCGGGAAAATAGATCAATGAATATCATAATCGTCCGTGCAAAATGTGAGTATCACGAAATACTGCACTTTTGTTCGAATTTACGCAACGATTACTGAACGTTAATCGGAAATAATACGCGTTTGCTCGGAACGAGTGGTGTTTCACCTAAGCATCACGAATTGATACTGTTTTTAACGGAAAATTCCCTGAAACATCTTTCGAGCAAAACAGCTTTAGCGCCATCTGTGAGGTAATTTTTAAAGTAACTTTGGCACGGTTTTGTTGGTTAGTAGATTTGATATCATGTATCATATTTCCGTAAATAAGTGTGGGTTGAAAAAATTTTAAGTTATGACACTTTTGTTTGGGATGTGTGATATATGAAAAAATATTTGTCCGACAAATATGTTGGGCATTTTAATAAGTCCGACACGTACAACATGTTAAATGACAGGAATTATGATGGTGATAAATATAAGTCTGATTTTTGCATGAGAGTTTAATGAAAGGGTAACAAATCAATTGGAAGTTCTGCCGGTCGAAGTACATGGGACTTTTCCGTCGTCTGACGTTTGAAACTTGTAACCTGTTCCACAATTAAAATTTCCCCTGTTCCAGTGTATATCAAAGTTTGTCCGACTAGACACCTGTAAGGTATTAACAAATGTTCAGCTTGCTATTAATAAACTTTTTTTGGTACGCGGTATCCAGGCCTATATCGTTTAAAGGTCGTTCAAAACGTATAAAATTATCGAAACGTATAAATCCTAACAAGCGTCTCAAGTGCGGCTACAAGACGTCGCGTAGGTTCTCTCAGGAATTTCAGGATTTTCATACCACTTTAAAACTTTCACTAGAAAAGATGCTTATGAAGAAGTTACAAATGAAGCAAATTTTGGTTTTGTCAGTAATATAAGTTGAAACAAATAAAAAGTATAATCTGTTTTATGACAATTACTTCTTAAGTATTCCATTGGTATCCTTATTAGTCAAAAAACGGTATAAGCCTCTTGCAACATATATATCATTGCATCTGGTCTCTATTTTCTATTACATAAGTATCTGTACATTTTAACGTTTTATTTATTATCTATACATTTATAGAACACCCTGTATTTTGCAGAATGGTAAAAAACAGCAAATTGTTATTTTGATTTTACAATTTTTGATTAATAATTTGACTTATATTTGACAGTTGACAGATATACTGTACCTACTTGTTAGTTTTAGTTCTCGACTATTGTTAGTTAGTGACATAAACAAATTTCTATCCTATATATTATTCAATAAGAAACAAAGGGCCTAGCCGGGTAAGATGGTGAAAAGTGCCCCCAACTCGATTTAAATTACATATAGGCCACTTTTTAGCACATATAGAGGAACTCACTTTCTGAAATTTTTAGCCCCCTAGGTGGTCACGTGACCCCCCTAGAGCCTAATTAGGCTTTTTAGGTTTTTATTTTTTATCTCAGCCGCATCAAGAGCTAGCCAAAAGCTTTATTTAAAAAAGTTGTAAGTTTCAAAAAGATCTATATGAAATTTTTTTTTGTTAATTTGTGGCGGGAAATTCGAATTTTAAGAACAATTTTAAACTTTTAAATAACTCTGAAAAAAAAACTAAGAGACTCGTTTTTACGAAACTCAATTATAATGTGTATTTGTGCACAATATGTCACCCTGAATTTTTTCAGATTTTTAAAATTGGTGAAACGTACCTTTAAAAATAAAAAACCGCATTTTTGGTTTTTTTTTCGTTTTTTGATACAAAAAAGGTAACACCGTCACTAGAATAGGTAATAAACTAAAAAATAATTGAGGTTTGCTTAATAAAAATTTTTTGTAACGCCATCCATTTTCAAGATACAGGGCGTTGAGGAAAACAAAAGTTTACACATTTTTTACGATTTTTCCAATACTACTGGCAACATTGTAATAAAGCTTGGCGGGTTTTAAGAGGTAGTTATAATTCATGTTTTGACATACAATTAAGGATTTAATATTCATCATTGGCGCGCATAGGGGTAATGGTCTGGACTTTTTAAAGAATAAAGATAGTACGCCACTGACATATTTCAAATTAACAATCGTTTTTAAATTCCTCGTTCAATTTGTGACAAAAAATATATCTTCTTATTTTTTCATACGACGCGCCATTTTTATTCAAAAAATAAAAGATCTTAATCCTTACAAAGTATTCGAACTTCTAGTAGTTTCTACATCTACATAAACTCGTACATCTATTATAAAAATTAATTCGAATAATTTGGAAGCGTTAATATATTTTATTTTTTGCAGCAAAACGGCGCGTCGTATGAAAAAATGAGAAGATAGTTTTTTTATTACAAATTGAACGTGGAATTCAAAAATGATTGTTAATTTGAAATATGTCAGTGGCGTACTATGTTTTTTCTTTGAAAAATTAAGACCATTACCCCTATGCGCGCCAATGATGAATAGCAAGTCCTTAATTGTATGTCAAAACATGCATAATAACTATCTCTTAAAACGCGCCAAGTTGTATTACAATTTTGCCAGTAGTTTCGGCAAAATCGTAAAAAATGTGTAAAATTGTGTTTTCTTCAACACCGTGTATCTTGAAAATGAATGGTGTTACAAAAAAATTTTATTAAACAAACCCCAATTATTTTTCAGTTTTTTACCTATTCTAGTGACGGTGTTTCCTTTTTTCAAAAATATGTATAAAATTGTATCAAAAAACGAAAAAAAAAAATACCGAAAAAATGCGATTTTTTATTTTTAAAGGTACGTTTCACTAATTTTAAAAATCTGAAAAAATTCAGGGTGAAATATTGTGCAAAAATACACATTACAATTGATTTTCGTAAAAACGAGTGTCTCAGTTTTTTTAGAGTTATTTAAAAGTTTAAAATTGTTCTAAAAATTAGAATTTTCCGCCAAAAATTTTTTAAAAAATTTTTTCATATAGATATTTTTGTAACTTACAACTTTTTTAAATAAAGTTTTTGGCTAGCTCTTGATGCGGCTGGGATAAAAAATAAAAACATAAAAAGCCTAATTAGGCTCTAGGGGGGTCACGTGACCACCTAGGGGGCTAAAAATTTCAAAAAGTGAGTTCCTCTGTATGTGCTAAATAGTGGCTTATATGGAATTTAAATCGAGTTGGGGGCACTTTTCACCATCTTACCCGGCTAGGCCCTTTCTACAAATAGCTATTTCTCGTACTTGTTTTTTTTTCTCTTACAAAACGTAACGTACTTTTTGGGCAGCCTGCGTATTAATTTAAGGCATTACTTGAAGCATATCAAAATAATAGGCTGGATTGCTATTATTTTCAGACTATTGCTGTAAAGACTATCAATAGTTAAACATACTCGTTTAATTTACAAATAAAAAATCTGTTAAATAAAAAAATCTACAATAAATTTTTCTTCAATAAACGGTTAGATGCGGTCTTACCAATTCCATTTTTCAAGCCCCTCTTTCATGAGCCATTTCCTTTCCTAGATCTCTTCTTCAAATTTCACGTTTAATTTTCCGGTTGTTGAACAATTTCGTTTGGTTGCTTTTTATAGATGTTTCAAAATGTCTTATTTTTGTTCACAGATTAGTCACTTGCTTTTTTCAGTGGATTTCATATATTTTACCGTATTACGTCAAAATTATGTAAACTCTCTATTGCATGAGTTATTTATTGCGAATTTTGTCAATGTAAAATTATTATACAGGGTAGGCCAAAGAAAATAGTCCACCTGGATATTTGGCAGTACTTATTAGATTTTAAGGAAATGCTTAAACAGGTCGATTTTTGTTCTAAGGGGGACACATTTTTACGATACATACATATTATGTCTCTTGTCAACCCCCTCCCTTCCACGTCCCAACACCTTATTTTTAAATAGGGAATAGGGGTCGTGCGGTAGCTCATTTGAAAGGTAATTCTCTATTCGGTAATATAAAAATTATCATAATTAATTTTACAGGGTGTCAAATTTTTTTTAATTAAATTAATTGACACAAAAAAAGAAGAATGTATGTAATTTATTTTATTTAAAATACATTTTACTGTTGTCAGAAAACAGAAATAAATGTTAATTTCACAAATTAATTATTAAATGTTCAAACTTTCAAGAGGCAGGTGGATGGCGGGAGCTGGCTTGAACATCGAATTTAAGGAAAACTCAATGTTTATTTGTGAAATAAACATTTATTTGTGTTTTCTAACAACAGTAAAATGTATTTTAAATAAAATAAATTACATACACTCTTCTTTTTAGTCAAATAATTTAATTGAAAATTTTTTTGAACACCCCGTAGAAATAGTGATGATAATGTTTATGTCACTGAATAGAGAATTGAATACCCTTTCAAATGAGCTACAACACGACTCCCATTCCCTATTTAAAAATAAGGTGCTGGGGACGTGGAAGGGAAGGGGTTGACAAATGACAGATGTATGTATCGAAAAAATGTGTCCCCATTAGAACAAAAATCGAACTGTTTCGGCATTTCCTTAAAACATAAAACTACCGCCAAATATCGAGGTGGACTCTTTTCTTTGGCCCACCCTGTATATATTATATACATCGTACCACCTTGAGTTTTCATTGTTTTCTCTTAAACTCTCTCGATATTTCTCAATCCTCTGCACTTCTGAAGCAAAGGTTTAGTGGAGCTCCGACTTCTTTTCCTTCTCCAGATCATCTCTACGCACCACATGACCAAAGAATCCGGTCAGAATATTACGAAGCCTACTTGTAACGTGCATATGTCATCATCATCATCAATGGTGCTACAGCCCTATGAAAGAGCCTCGACCTTCCCAAGTCTATTACGCCAGTCAGTCTTATCCATTGCCAACCGTTGCCAGTTTGCTGCGCCTATTTTTCTTCCAACCGCATCTACACCATCCTTCCATCTGAATTTTGGCCTACCCCTATTTCTACTTCCCACAGGTTGTGGCATAAGGAGTCTTCTAGGAGGGTTGTTATGCTGTGATCTTGCTAGATGTTCTGCCCATCTTAGCCTTCATATTCAAATATATGTTTATATCTGTGGTATACCTCGTACTTGTACCTCCTTCTCCAAATACCATTTTCACAGAAGCCACCGAATATTCCTCTCAAGATCCTTCGTTCAAATATAAGCAGAAGGTTTTCATCTGCCTTGGAAATGGTTCATGTCTCCGATCCATATTTTAACACTGGTTGTATAAGGGTTTTGTATATGGTTATTTTTGTTTTTTGGCTTAAGTTTCTGCTTCTCATATGTTTACTCAGTCCAAAATAGCATTTGTTCGCTAGGATTATCCTTCGCTTGATTTCTTCCGTCATGACGTTCTCCTTGGTGATCAGGGAGCCTAAGTATGTGAATTTGTCCACCACTTCAAAGGTAGATTTATCAACAGTGGATTGGTGACCGATGTTTCTGGCTCTATTGTTGGGTGTTGATGCCAACATCTTAGTTTTCTCCTAGTTTACTTTCAGGCCCATATTTTTGTTTGAGGCATTTGAGAAGGTGGTATACATTTCTTTTAATTTGCGTGTTGTGCGGGCAACTAGGTCCACGTCATCTGCATATGCCAAAATTTGGGATGATTTATTAAAAATATTTCCTCTGTTGTCTATTCGTGCATCTCTGACCGCCTTTTCCAGAGCTATTTTGAAGAGGAGACACGCCAGCGCATCTCCCTGTCGCAGCCCAACATTTGTTTCGAACGCTTGCCAAACGTGCATAAGTACTTATTGTTTATTTAACCTGTTATCTGCTTAATTATTTCGTTGAAATCATATAATAGAAATAAAATTTCTTAAATGCGTACAAAGTACACACACATTATTTTTTAGACAGAAACACATAATTTTTTCTTCTTCTTCTTCTTCTTCTTTGAGTGCCTCTCCTATCGGAGATTGGATATCATTAGGGCGATTCTAATTTTATTTACTGCTGTTTTGAACAATTTGTTAGTGGTACAGCCAAACCACTCTCTCAAATTTCTCATCCAGGACATTCTTCTACGGCCTGGATTTCTTCGTCCTTGGATTTTTCCTTGCATTATATTTTGTAGGAATGTGTACTTTTGTCCTCTCATCAGGTGGCCTAAGTATTCAAGTTTTCTCTTTTTTATATTCAGTAGAACTTCTGGCTCGTTATTTACCTTTACCGGGTTTCAAAATTTAAGTTTAAAGCGATTTCGTATTAACATATTTATCTTTTATAAATTAATATTTAGATATAAAACATATCCAATACTATTTAGCTATGAAAATATTCAAGGTTTCAATGTTAACAATTTTTTTCTGTTGTTTCTTAACTTCATAGATTCTTCCATATTCCTTAAATGCGGTGTAATATTCTTTAAATTTATACCCAAGAAAAATATTAGTACCTACAAGTATAATGGGTAAACTTCATTTTGGAATGTATAATATAAACCCCGTATACTTAGGTATACATAATTTACACAAAATAGATATTTAGCATATAATAACGACAATTTTTTAAAATATCATTTACTGTCAGTTCATTTATATAACAATCTCTCCCTAAAAGGTTGGTACGTACCTACAAAATGATTCATTAATAACGAAATAGATAAAGAATTTTTGTAAAGACTGAAATAGTTTCGTACACACTTATGACAACAGGTAAAATGGGGAGAAGTGTACTTTTGAAGTGTGTAAAATTAATAATTCTTAGCTGAGCGCTTTCGGCTTATAAAGCCATCTTCGGAGCTATGGTCAAAAAGGTCAAAATACCACTATGAAAAAAGATGGGTTCCATTTATGATATGAAATACTTCTGTTTCTTATGTAGTTCTTTATTGGTTGGAAAAAACCTTGTCTGTCTGTTTAAAAAAAAATAAAAATTGTTCAATTTGCTGTTGGTTATTTTTGTATCCAGAAAAGTTAAACATCAAGAACGAGCACAAAGGACTTTCACACGAAAATTACATTATATATAAAACGAATATTTGATCATGGTAAGGTCAAAAAGACCTTACCATTTGAATACTGCGGTGTCAGATAGCAGAATGGTCGCCTCGCATGGAGGATTTTTAATGATCTAATGTCATTAAAAATCCTCGTAGGTCATTAAAAATCCTCCATGCGAGGCGACCATTCTGCTATCTGACACCGCAGTATTCAAATGGTAAGGTCTTTTTGACCTTACCATGATCAAATATTCGTTTTATATGTAATGTAATTTTCGTGTGAAAGTCCTTTGTGCTCGTTCTTGATGTTTAACTTTTCTGGATACAAAAATAACCAACAGCAAATTGAACAATTTTTTTTAAACAGACAGACAAGGTTTTTTCCAACCAATAAAAAACTACATAAGAAACAGAAGTATTTCATATCATAAATGGAACCCATCTCTCTTCATAGTGGTATTTTGACCTTTTTGACCATAGCTCCGAAGATCCATAGCTCCAGTCTTATAGCCGAAAGCGCTCAGCTAAGAATTATTAATTTTACACACTTCAAAAGTACACTTCTCCCCCTTTTACCTGCAGATAAAGAATTGTTCATCTAATGAAATCATCGTCTTTCTTATTTACTTTTGCTTCCAGTTTATGTTTCACATTCGTCGGCTAAGGTAGAACCGAGATATTTTCAAAACGGAATATTTTCCGTGAGTTTTTGTTTTACTGGATTAAAGTGTAATAGTGTGTGGTAACGTGCTATTTAATGTGCGGTAGTTTATAATAAATATTAACAAATGCCGATCAACCGCAGAAGAAGGTAATGCTACAATTTCGTCTGTCTTCTACAGTTTTCGCAGTGGAGAGATTCTACAGGCGAATTGGTAACTTGCTTTAGTTTATTATTTTTTTTTTTCATTACCACTATTTCTAATAATTATTATGGAATTTACTAAGAGTTTATTGATTGGTTTGGTTGTATGTTGTATATTGTATAGTACAGTTTGTTGTTCTCAACCTTTTTGAGTCATGTACCACAAAATTCTTTTTATTATTTTTGGTACCATCTAACTGAAATTCATATCTAGCTAGATAAACTAATAATTGAATAATCGAATTTCCACAATGCTACCGTATTTTAGTATATATATATTATTATATATTCACCTACTGAACTTGTAATGTAAAATACTACTTCATTTTTTTGTGTTATTTTATGCGGTGCTGATTATGGGTGTTTATGTGTTTTGCGTGGTGGTACATGATTGAGAACCGATGGTATACATAGTATACAGAGAGAGTCTGTAAAGTGGAATAAATTCAATATCTCAAATACTAATTGTTTTTTTGGAAAATGCTCAGACCCGTCGATTAGTATTTCAAATTGTCCTTTTTGACATTCAATAATAATGTATACAGGGTGTCCCAATTTAGAGATATGACGTCATCGTCGATTTTCTTAAATGGCAACACTGTCATTTTGATAGCTAATTTGATAGGGTTTGTATACATAACTGCAAAATATCAAATTTTTATTCTCTACCATTTACAAGATAATAGAAAATAACAAAGTTATATCTGTAATTTGGAATATATTCAATAATTAAAATACTAACTGTTTTTTTGAAAAATGCTCAGACCCGTCGATTAGTATATCAAATTGTCCTTTTTGACATATAATAATAATGTATACAGGGTGTCCCAATTTAGAGATATGACGTGATCGTTGATTTTCTTAAATGGCAAAACTGTCATTTTGATAGCTATTTTGATAGGGTGTGTAAAGTTATACACAACTGCAAAATTTCGAATTTGTATTCTCTACCATTTAGATGATAATAAAAAATAACAAAGTTATGAAAAAGAAGTAATCAACTAATAATTGAATTTAATTATTTCAATAAATTAAGCAAAAACTCATAATGTTGCCCTCAATTATTGTCAAATTGTCAATGGGCAACGTTATGAGCATTTGCTTAATTGAAATAAATAAATTCAATTATTATTTGATTACTTCTTGTTCTTCATAACTTTGTTATTTTTTATTATCTTGTAAATGGTAGGGAATAAAATTTTGAAATTTTTCAGATATGTATAACTTTACACACGCTATCAAAATAGCTATCAAAATGATAGTGTTGCCATTTAAGAAAATCAACGATGACGTCATATCTCTAAATTGGGACACCCTGTATACATTATTATTATATGTCAAAAATGACAATTTGATATACTAATCGACGGGTCTGAGCATTTTTCAAAAAAACAGTTAGTATTTTAATTATTGAATATATTCCAAATTACAGATATAACTTTGTTATTTTCTATTATCTTGTAAATGGTAGAGAATAAAAATTTGATATTTTGCAGTTATGTATAACTTTACAAACCCTATCAAATTAGCTATCAAAATGACAGTGTTGCCATTTAAGAAAATCGACGATGACGTCATATCTCTAAATTGGGACACCCTGTATACATTATTATTGAATGTCAAAAAGGACAATTTGAAATACTAATCGACGGGTCTGAGCATTTTCCAAAAAAACAATTAGTATTTGAGATATTGAATTTATTCCACTTTACAGACTCTCTCTGTATATAGTATATACTTACCTATTATTATGTATTTGTGTTGAATGAGATATTTTTGATTTACTTATACTTTTTTCGTTTTATCATGTTGAGTTCCAAATTATTTATATTTCTTTCAGTCATATTTCTATATATAACATAATATGCCACTTTGTATACATTTTTATATAAAATATCACAAAACTAACTTTGAGTTTTTTTTTGCAGTACAAATGGTACAACATCGCCGGTGAGTACGGGAATGAGTTAATGGGTATTGTTATTGTTATTATTGTTATTGTTATTGTTACGTATTCTTTAGTTTATTTATATTTTTACTTAATTTTGAATAAAACCTTTTCCAATGCCTTCGCTTGAAGAATGAGCAACAGACCTGTTTCTGTTCATTCCTCATAACATAGTCAATATATTCTAGTTTCTTGTCCATTCTGTGTAGGACCTTAACATTAGTCACACGATTCATCCACGAAATTCTTAAAATGCGCCTTTAACACCTCTTTTCGAAGACCTGCAGTTTTCTTAAAGATGTTTTATAGTGTCCACTCCTCTACTCCGTATAATAACGTAGAAAATACATATTGTTGTGGTGGCCCTATTATTTTTATAAATTCTTGTATAAGATTGAGACAAGAAGAAGAAATATTTATATTTCTGCTTCTAACACTTATCTACATATAAAGACCGTTGTAATATTATCTCATAAATACCAATTATATCATGCATTTCAAAATCGAGGATAGATGAAATTATCAAAATACATAATATAATTCCCTCCAGAAATAATATGGTTTCCTTTGCAGTAGGGTCATCCATTCAGTTGTAACACTGTTTGTGCATTATACAACTGGTTGGATGTACACTCACCGGCACAAAAAACCGCCACCCCAAAAAATGGGTCACTTTAATATCTTGTATTTCCTAAACCTGATATCCGATTTAAATAACTCTTTTAATATGTTATAGCCTTATTATTTAACAATATCGCCGTAATAATATTGTTGCTAGACAGGTACATTGTCGTTGTATACAGGGTGTACGAATCAAACTGTGTTTTTTTCTCAAATTTTGGAACACCCTGTGGAATGTTCTAGCTTTTATAAAATACTGAAATTAAAACCCAACTGTAGCCTTAGATTTTCTTAATATTATGTTTTTTGTTTCATTTGCCTATGTTGGATAATAAAAAAGTTAGGCACTTTAACAACTACCCCTGTTTTTCGTCAATACAGGGTGTTTTTAAATAAGTACGGCAAACTTTAAGGGGTAATTCTGCATGATAAAATAATGATAGTTTGTTTTATAAATGTATGCCCCTAAATGCTTCGTTTCCGAGATAGGGGGTGTTGAAATTATTCTTACAAACGGACGATTTATTTATTGCTCTAACACGGTTTGTGATATGCAAATGAAATTTGGTAAATTTTAAGAGGTAGTTATTGCGCATTTTTTGGCATACAATTAAGAATTTTATATTCACCATTGGCGTGCATACGGGTATAAACATTGTAGATATATCGTATACGCGTTCGTGGGGCGTTCAATGCTCGTTGAAATTTTTCATTTTGACGAACCTGCCTCGATCCAAAGGAAACTTACGAACGTTTAAAGATTTTCCACGGTAAGCATCAATAAGTTTGATAATATTTCCTTTCGCCCACTACATTACAAGAAATATTCAACTCAGGCGCGCCAAAAGCAACAAACCCGTCCAAATACTCGCAAACCCGTCCAAATACGTATCGCGAACCATCAAAGCGTTTTTTGAAAAACCGACAGAACTTAGATCGTGGTGCGCCGTGTGCGCACCGTTTGTGCGCTACTTGAAAACACGTACTACTCTGACGAACATGTTGCGCGCGAGCGGCTCGCACACCGAGCGGAGCGCATATGTATACACACCTTAAGACATCCATCGTCCTTACCGCATGGAACTTTTAATTGGCTTGATAATCTTGTTCTGAAGCTAACTTGTAGTTAACTATTTTTAATGGGAAATAAGCCACAATTTTACTAAAAAAATGATTTTATTAACGTTTCGACGTCCAAATCGGATGTCTTTGTCAAAATACAAAAAATAATATTAAATATTTTTTGTATTTTGACAACGGCATCCGATTTTGACGTCAAAACGTTAATACATATTCCATTTGCCACTTTTTATATTGTTTTTGAAAGTGAATCGTTACCTTGATTTATATATACGATAATTCACCATATTCCCTAAAAGTTTTGCCTCCCACGATGCCAATGACTTTCCCTGAGTGAGTATGTTTCATTGTTCTATTTTCCATTATCAAATTCAATCGATAAAGCACAAAAGTGTCACAATAATGACAATAATTTTCGATATAAACTTTAACGCTTATGCTAATTAAATAAATTAAAATTTTCCAAACAAGCGATTAGGTACTTACTGCAATGTTAGTAATTAAATATGCGTTTATTTCATACTATATGTAGTTATTAAGTTGGCCACTCACTTATCTACCAACATAACTAAAACTCACAATTAACAATAATCCATTTTTTCAAATAGGTCAACAACTTCGTTCTATTACACAAAAATATAATAAATTAACTATAAATAAACACTACTTTCCTATGAAACAACAATAACGAATTCTTAAAATAATACACTACTGCACTGAACAGATATCGATAAAGATAACAGCACAGATAAGAGAAAATCTAACGGAGGTTTGTGAAAATGACAGTGACAATTTCTCTATGTTGCCTAATTAGTTATTAGGTATAATGTGTTCGATTTTTTGTTAGAAATAAAAAAATTTTGTAGGTTCAAAATGACACAAAATCTAGGCATGGGATAAAAAAGTTTACTTGAAGAAAGTGTATTCTTTTGTTCTTCTTAATGGCGGTAGAGGCTCGTTTTTTTAATATTGTATTTAATTACAGAGTAATTTCCACATAGTAATATATTTCTCAAATTGGGCTCTGTACCGCCATTCTTTATTAGATATATATTACGAATATATGTGCCAAATATCTCGACAAAATATTCAAAATTATAGCCGCAATTTTGGACCGCGTGTGTTGCCACCTGTTGATCGCTACTGTAGCCTCTGACTTTAAAAATGTCTAATTTTATTTTAACGGAAAGCAAGCTATGGATTTTATGAAGTAAAATAATTTTTCTACAGTTGAACTCTAAAGCATCTTCCTGTACTATATTTTCTTAAGCATGAAAATATGTGTTCAATTTTTCACATATAAAAAATAATATTATATTATTTACTGTATTACATCCAATTACAATCCTTAATTTTAAATGCCTTCAACCCTTATTAATAATTCCTACTACTGAACCCACCCCACTCCCCACCTAAGTACAGGTATTCTTATGGGGCATTTATACGGGCTAGTTTTTAAAGCAATATATTGCCGGCAATATATATTCGGTGTGTTGCTGGCAACATTGCAGCACCTAATGAAAATATCGCAGTAGGCCGAGCCATGTGGCCGAAATATTGCTGGTATTTCAACATTATTGCAGTTAGTGGCTGATGCGTTGCCGATAAGTTCGAACTGCTGTTGAAAAGCTTGCATGTTGCTCGGCTACTCTGTTGAAATTTAACTTGGATTTGTCAAACATACAAAGAAAAATGAATGTGTGGTCAAATGAAAACAATAAGTAATAATTGGACTTCGTAAGTCATAGGTTTCACCACTACTTTCACCCAAAGTGGACGAAAGTAGAACCGCAAGTCGATATTTGAACTTTGCGTGTAACTTTACGTCAATTCATATCGCGACGGCCGAAAAGCAGGAATTCATTAGTGTCAAGATGATGATTTTACAGAAGAACAAAAAAACCGAATCATTTTTCATTTAGGGCGTATCTTATTATGTTTAGTAGTACCGTTTTCTATAATTTAAAGCCTTCCGGAAATTTTCCCAGCTTTAAATGCTGGTTAATAGGTGCCTTACACTTATTCTAAAGCGAAAACCGAAATAACTCATTTTATGCAAATTTGTCAGTTACGAGGTCCTGTCTTTACAATTTTACAATAAGGTACAATTTCACTAATTTTGAGTCATTTTTACTAAACTTTCAGTCATAATTATTGTTTAAACGGAAATGACTTCAAAACCGGAACTAAAAATTCAAGCTTGATTTTATAGGTTTCGATTTGTATGTCACATATACTATTTCTGCGACTATAATATGACACTTCCGTTTTGAACTCTTTAAACGGAAATGATATAAAATCCGAAAGGATACATTCTCATCTAGCTAAGACACGTCGAATAATATATCGCTTACGCTTTTTCGGTGACTTCAAAACGGTACTTTCGGTTTCAACTTGAAAACCTGAAGTCCGAGGTCAAAAATCCTAATATTTAATACCATCCTTGGATTATAAGCTTTAATTCGACACCTTGGAATTCCGTGGAACGGAATAGGAATAGCCGAACTGTACCGACTACAGGACTTGTGCGTAGTCGGTTCAGTTCGGCTACTCCCATTCCGTTCCGCGGAACCTTAAGTTCATTTTACTGCTACTTTGGCACTCAGTGACGCCTTAGCGTACGGCTCCACGGGCGAGAAATTGACGCTTGCAGTAGCGGGAAAATGAAGAGTGATAAATGAAACCAACAGCGATAATACTGGGCGGCTCCACGATGCTATAAACTATCGCTTAAGTCAAGCGTCCACAGACCCGCATCGTACGCATCGTACGCAACGGATTTTAGTTTGACAATCGATAATGCGATCCGTACGATGCGGATCAGTGGACGCGGTTACATAAGTTTCTGTACAAGGCAAACTAAAATCCGTTGCGTACGATGCGTCCGATGCGTACGATGCGGGTCTGTGGACGCTTGCCTTAAGATCGGTAAAAGACGCTTCGTCAAGGTCATGTCGCAGATGAATAAGTCCAGACCTATTTTTACAGTAATTTACAGGGGCGGAGGTAAATTGAGTCCCATAAATATATCTAAATTAAGAAGGGTCAAAATATTTAGATGGTCGAATTGAATCCCGGGAATCGTAATCCTTCTAATTACCTTTTAATAGCTTTTAATTTGTAAGTATTTTATTGGCTATGCATTTATGATAATCAAATATAAAATGTAATACATACAGGGCGCTCGAATAAGTGTTATCCCCTTATTAACTTATTTATTTTTAGCACATAAGCAAAACACTGGGACAGGTCGATTTTTAAAATAATCATAGTATATTATAGCATCAATGTTTCGAACTTTACGCGATGCCTCTTCAGGTGACAGGCATAACTTTGATTTTTTTAAATGAGAAAGTACATCATGTGACACCTCATTTAAAAGCTTTTAAAGTACTGATTACAAAAATGGATAATACTTTAATCCTATTTGAGACCGTAGGCGCAAAATTTTGATCGAAATATTTTTAAACGCATTCATTTTTTTCAAATCCTGAGAAAACCAATAAGTATTTTTGAAAAATTTAAACACAGAATGAAAGATTACATTAATACGGAGGGCTGAAAGTCCTTAGAATAAACAAGAAGTTTCATTTGAATGATATATTTGAAATTAAAAATCAGACTATATTTTCTCTTTTTTTACCCCTGTGACTTATTAAAATAAACATTATAGAAGTTCTCAGGGGCTTTTGACCCTCGATAATACTGTAGTATTTAATTCTGCGTTTAAATTTTTCAAAAATATTTATTAGTCTTTTCAGGATTGGAAAAAAAATGAATGCATTTAAAAAGAATTCGATCGAAATTTTGCACCTACGCTTTCAAAAAGGATTAAAGTATTATACATTTTTGTAATCAGTATTTCAAAAGCTTTTAAATGAGGTGTCACATGATGTACTTTCCCATTTAAAAAAATTAAATTTATGCCTGTCACCTGAAGAGGGATCGCGTAAAGTTCGAAACATTGATGATATAATATACTCTGATTATTTTAAAATTCGACCTGTCCGAGCGTTTTGCCTACATGCTAAAAATAAATAAGTTAATAAGGAAGGGTAACACTATAGAGCTCGATCTATCTGTATACGATACGGTTTGAGTTGATTGCAAAAATGAATTATGTGAAAGTTGTTCTGAGTGAAAAAGGAAAACAATTGATTGTGTTGAATGACTTCAAATAGCGTTTTCACAAATCTTTAAAAAATGACGGCATGATGACAAACAAGCTTTGATTTTTTTGTGCGCAGACGAAAGAAAAATGTAAAGCATTTTTAAAAACCCAAGGCGACAACGTAGTGACGGAAATTAGTGTCTGCAAAATTAGCACAGACGCCCTTCGGTTTTTTTTAATTAGTACAATATTTTGTTTAACATGTATACAGAAAAAGCTCATTTTGGAGCCCATCAAATAGGAGCGCCCGCCTGCAGTGCATCCATCGCAGGCCCTTTATCGCCGACCCTGCATGGAACCACTACAAACCAAGATGCGGCCAGATGCGGCGCTATGCATGTTGTAAATTGTCGTTCTCGTGGAGCCAAGATTTTACAGCTGTGCTGTTGCCGTAATTTTCCCGCTCCTGCTAGCGTCAATTTCTCGCCCGTGGAGCCGTACGCTTAGGGCCGGTATTTCAACAGCTACTTAAACTTTTGCTTATCTAAGCCTGTGTCAAAAGTTAAGGAAAAGCTTAAAGTGGGTGCCATATTTCCATCATTTCCTTACCTAAACTGGTCCTCAACTGTTAACATAACTGGTTTGGTACCTCTGAATACGTCAAAATGCCAGAACTAACTGTTCTGAGGTTAAAACCATTACTGTTGACATTTAATTTTATCTTGTCATCTATATCTGTCTCACGCATTTTTACTTCACTCAATTTTGTATACATATACATGGTAAATACATGTGTTTGTTTTCAGTATATTTTCTTTATTTTCTCTGGGTATATGTTTTATTGTTATTTTGCATAAGCAATAGAAATTCCGTCTTTGTAATTTTGTTTATTGGATATATTCCTTAAAATGTCAAATTGGAATGTACGTTTACTTTTGTAAAATAAATATACCAAGCATTGTAGAAATAAATAATGTCCATGTGCCTACACCTTCCAAATGAAGTTAGAATTTTATTTTAATAATCGTTATACTCCATTAAAATGTTACATTTTTTAAGCCGTACCTTGCATTTGTTAGAGGAGTCAATTTTATTTCTTTAATGTGTAGGGAGGATCAGTAGAAGCTTAAGTTCAAGTTTCTGGGGTCGCCACCCTTGTCCCCCGGCCGCCATCTTGGAAATGGTGTGCAAAGGGGTTTCGCGCTATATCTCGTAAACTAAAAACCCAATCTAATTAAACATAAAATGTAGCAAATTAAATTTTCTACAATTTTACTTCTATTACTTTTTATCGTCAAGTGACCAACAAAAAAGATATAAACAAAAATATGTAAAAAAATTTTAACAAGATTCCTTTTGGAGGTTATAACTTTTTTTCAGTTCATTTTAAAATAAAATAACATTATAGCAATTTTGTAGAGGGTTTTTTAGCGGACAATTTCCACTATAAATTTGTTCAATTCTATTTATTTATATAGGTGTTACAGCGCTCCAAACAAAAATTAGGCTTACTTTTCTATCTATATATATTTTTTATTCATACAATTTATTATGATTTTAACATTCCTATGCTATTATTAATCTGTTTTTGACCTTTCTTCCCACTATAAAACTTATAACCCGAAGCATATATCGAAACGGCCCAAGAAGTTGTTTGAGGACAAATTCGCCGGTTCAGAAGAAGAATGACTCAACCGCATATTGCAAAATTCTTAAGAAGAGCAAAAAACGAATTTTTGTTATCAAAATCATAAAGTATGATCAAAATTAGCCATTCACCACACCGTGGTCAGGATCTCGAGATATAAGCGTTTTTTGGGGTGGGCCGCTTGTTTATGAAGTAGCCTAACTTTTTTCCTATTGTATATTTTGACTTAGAATTTTCCAAAAAACTTCTTCATGAATTATATTTGATTGTTGTGTTAGTTAAAATTATAAGCTAAAAAGTTTGTCACTCAACTTTTTTAAGTAAACATGAAACTAACGAAATATGATGACAAAATGTTTAAAAATTAACAGCTCCTTTTTTAATGTGTTTAAATATTTAGGACAAATCCCATTGTTATCTACATACTTCAGAGATTAAACAGTAAAATTTCTAAAAGGAAATATTTACAGCGACCAAAGATACAGCGAGGTAAATTTGAAAAATCATCAAAATTGATTTTCGGCATTTTTGTATAAAATTTGATTTTTGAACATGTTACACCAAATCTAGATAAAAATAAACTTCATATTCGGATTCAGCGACCTCGAAAACATAAAAATAGACCAAAATTGGTCATTTACCTTAAATTTTATTTTCGTGGTCGGCATAAAGATTGCTGCCGCTCGACTAATATATAGATAGAAAAGTATTTTTTTTATTGTATTCCTATGAGATCTAACAATAAAAAACTGAAAACGTTTGTTTTCTAGATAATGTTAGATAAAATGAACTTCCATCAAGTAACGGTCGAATCCATCAATTATTCCTATGAGAATTCGAGAATCTGGTCAAGATTGGAGCGCTGTAAAACCTAGATAATAAATAAAATTAAACAACTTTATAGCGAAAATTGTTCATTGAAAAATCCTCTACAAAATCGCTATGACGTTATTTTATTGTGAAATGAACGGAAAAAAAGTTATAACCTCCAAAAGCAAACTTCTTACAAAATTTTCTCATATTTTTATTTATAACTTTTTTGTTGGTCACTTGACGACAAAAATTAATAGATATAAAATTGTAGAAAATTTAATTTGCTACATTTTATGTGTAATTAAATTTTCTGTAGGATTGCTATTTTAGAAGATAGAGCGTAAAAACCCTTTACACCCCTTTTTCCAATATGGCGGCCGGGGGACAAGGGTGGCGACCCCAAAAACTTGAACTTAAGCTTCTACTAAATTGACTCCTCTAAGAAATGCAACATAAATGTAACATTTTAATGGACTATTAATAATTAAAAAGTTGGTTTTCAAAATAACTCTAGAATTATTAGTCTATAGAAATAACCTCAAAAAACAGAAAACAAATTTTAAGCGAAGGCTTAAACCCACTCCCGCTCGAGCTTAAAATTATTGGTTTTAAGCCTATGCTTAAGTCTCAAATTGAAGTGAAAATACAGGCATCTAAGCTTAAACTCAGGCTTTAGTAAGCTTTGGCTTAAGTGCGATTGGAAATACCGGCCCCTAGCGTAAAAAACAAACAAATTACAAGTATAATTAAATAAAACAAAAAACTATAAGCAAATTACAAATATTAACTTGTTAATGAAATAGAAACAGCTACTTTATTATTTTTTCAAGTTATTACTTTATTCATGTATTCCTAGAATATTCTGAAATTCCTGCTGAAGAGTTTTTAATTATAGACGAGTTTTACGTCAGGAGTTTGTGTGTACTGTATTCGGTCTTTAACGAGAGTAATGATGTTACGTAACAGCAAGTAACAAGTAGGATACAGAGGTAGGATATACTGTCATAAATCGTTATTATGTAGCTGTTTTCTGAGTTTAGTATGTTTTAAATAATTAATCTTGAAAGTTGTTATGAAATTCAAAAATAAAACATATTAACGGATGCAGAGTTGTTATTAATTGTACAATTTGATCACTTTTTACGATGACTATTTCTGCTTCCCTAATTAACTTATGACATCAAAAGTCATCCTCCTCCTCCTAAGTGCCTTCTCTATTGAGGTTGGCGCTCAATATGGCTTTCTGACTGTTCTGGGCTTTATGAATTAAGTCATACTCTGTAGTGTGAGTCCAATCTCTGATGTTTCGGAGCCAGGGTATTTTCTTTCTTCCTACACCCCTTTTACCTTCGATTTTGCCTGCTAATATTACCTGGATCTGCTCAAATTCAGTATCAAAAGCCATGAGGTACTATTTTTGTAGAGACTCAAATCTATATTTAAAACAAATTAATGTATAAAGTTAGACCAATTCCAAATCATTCAACAATTAAAAGGATTTTAAAAAAGTTTGAAAATACTGAGACCCTGATTTCTAATTGTACCTGTGCAAACAATATTGCTGAGGTACAAGCAACATTTTTGACTGTGTCTTGATGTTGCATTTTTACGTGACGTGGGGAAAGAAAATAGGCTTCTATGCAGCAGAGGTACTTTTCCCGTCTATTAAACTGATACAGTTTAAACGATTCCAAGAAAAAGAATCGCTATCCTTCTCTGAAATTATCGGCTGGGTATGCTCCATGTTAAACCATAAGGAATAAAATAGAAATAATATTTTTAATAGATAAAGATTTAATGACTACTGTGAGAATTTCGAACAAATATCATAAAAACTATAAATAGGTGCCTTTAGTTATTATGCTAAACTCCTTTTCATCGAATATTTTTGTGTGTATTTTATGTTTATGGTATATTTATTAACCGTTTATCCATTGATTTTCAACGAGCATTCCATAAAATATCCATACCCTCCGCCGGTATCCGTCAGTGGTATATTTATTTAAACCCTTATATTGTATAATATTAAGACAGTATATATCTGTGTTTATTGTATCAATGGCCACGCACCTGATTGCTTGGCAGCCTAAGTCAATATTTAATTCGGGGCAATGTTTACCTTGGACGAAATCAAACACTGGCGTCGCTAGTAAATTATCCTCGGAAAGGATGTTTAGCGTAATTTCTGTGTTGTCTAATAAATTAGAATGTACAAAGGGGTGTCTCTGTTTATTTAAGTCTACAAGATAACTAATAGGGGAGTGCAATTAGAACGAAAAGATACAATGTTTCGGAACAAATCAAACAAGGTTATATTTTTCTAAAACTTTTTTTGTTAGTTTATAAATATGTTAAAGTAAAAAGTTCTACTCACAAATTTCGCCGCTAATTGTTTATTAATTGTTTAAACAATAACAATTGTTTTGTGTAAATATTGTTAAGAATATGGGTGAATTCAACATTTTATTTTGATAAAAAATGCTTTTATTTTAGTTTTGATTATGCTGAACCCGAATCTGACATTACAATTTGCAAATTCAAAATGGCAGATTCAAAATGGCGGATTATTTCCTAAAAATCCTTAAAAAGCAGTTGTAAAATCCGAATTTATTTTATAAAACCTGTTTGTTTACATATAATATGTGGATATTTTTGAGAGGTTGCTGAACCTGAATCAAATTTTGATAATTTAAATTATAAAATGGCAGATCCAAAATGTCGGATAACTTAAAAAATAGTTGTAAAATCACAATTTCTTTACAAAATGTATTTATTTCTACATATATTTATTTTTGAGAGCTTTGATAAACCTATCCTATATATATTCAAAAACGACCGCTTTAAAACGTTAACAAATTGTTATCTTAATAATTTTTCTATTGATGAACAAAATATGTATTTTTTTGCTCTTAATATGAATCGTTTCGTTCGATCTTAATTAAATTCGGCCTTACTCGTAATGGTGTGAAAATTGTGCTTCTACCTTTTCAAAAAATTGTTGCAATGGGATCATAAATAAAAAAAGTTATTCTTAGTAAAAAGCTCTGCATATTCTAAAACTTTAAATGCAATCATAAAATATCAATTTTTATCAATTTTGTACAAGATATGTCAATAAATAAAAATTTCAGTTAGGAGTAAAATACCTTTATTTTTCATAATACTGAAAATTGTTATTATGGAAAGTTGTTCAGAATTAAAAACGATGTGTCAATATGCAATTACACTCTTCTAATCGAAATATTGTGAACTATAAAGGTATATATTTATTGCGCGAAATATAATTTTTTTTCATACCTCGTATAATATTGATAAAATATAATATTTTATATTTGCATATTAAGTGTTAGACCATGCACAGCTATTTATGACGAATAACTTTCTTCATAAAATTAATAATAAAACAGTTATCATAAATAATAAGTGAAAATTTAATGATGTTGGGTATAATTTATTTGAAACAATATTAAAAAAAAACAAATTTTCGATTAGAAGGATATAATTACATATTGGAACATAGTTTTTAATTCCAAACAACTTTTCTTTATAAAAATTTTCGATATTGTGAAATATAAAGCTACTACTCTTGAGTGAAATTCATATTTTTTGACATACCTCGTAAAAAATTAACAAAGTTTGATATTTGATGGTTGCATCTTATGTTATATATGAGTATTTTATAAAGAATAACTTTTTTTCGTAAAACTGATAATAAAAAAGTTATCAATAGGTTCCAAGTTACGCAGACATACTGTATAAGAGCTAAAAAAAATGTTTTTGTTGAACATTTATTGTTGTTAAAGCTTATTATTAAATGTATTTTAGGTAAGTTTTACAGAAAAAAGTTTTGATCACTCTGTATATACATTGTTTCAGCTGGTAATTTTCGGTTTTTGTATTACATTTTTGTTATCTTTCCTAATTTTCTCAAAAAGAAATTGTTTACTTCATTTTTAAACTAAAATAATTCAGTGTTTTTTAAAGATTACATCCTAAGCTTAAAAAAATATCAAAAAAATTGTATTAGATTTATTCAAACTTAAGTAATACCGTCATAAAATGGTGGGAATTCTGTAAAAATACGAAGTTTTCAAAAATTACATTTTTTGAGACATCGTATTATTTGAATTAAATTTTTGAGATTTTTTTGAATGAAACTTCATTTAGTAAGATGATTGAGAGGTAAGTTGTGCAAACTTGAGAGTTTTATAAGTAAAATTGTAGTAGTTACACATTTTTAAATCATTTTTAAACAAAATTCATGTAAGGCTCAATTTCCGTCCACACCGTACTTATGTCCATACATTTTAATTCTCTTTATTACAACCATATGATAGCTTATTTCATCTTCTTTCATGTCCAATTTGTAAAATTTCTTTTGATCCATTAGTTAAAAAATTACATTAAAAAAACTCAACCGTGCAATTCTTCCAACGCTAGTTTACAGTGCGCCAATGTGTATGAGAAGGGTGACTTTAGCGTTATAAATAAAAAATTAGAGAAGCTAGAGATTTAATTTTAGAAACATCTTTATATAAGGTTTTTTTTTGTAAAATTTTCTGAATTTTTCAATGATCAAATCAGTTTTTTTCTAAAGATTATATTTGCGGAGTTATTTAAAAGAACATCTAACTTCGCTGTTCATTTTAATAAAATGAAGCACCCACTTCTCGAGTAGAACTTTTTGATATGTTGTTTATTAAACATTTCTTAATGAAATTACAAAAAGTTTTATCTTGTTTGATTTTTTCCGAAGTGAAAATCTAAATGCACTCGACTTTAAACGGGTTTACGCAGCGGAGCTTATTAATCCAGGTTTCCTGGAATTTTGATATAGAAAAATATTCTTGTCTGAATGTCACTTAAAATGAAGTGAATTATTATTAAAGGTGAATAATAATTAATAAGAAATAAAATGACATGGATTCCTGAGGCGCAACGCGCACTGTTGCACGGTCGAAGCGCAAGAGGAGCGCGAACATAATGGATACGTGCCTTAAGACCAACACTGATTGTTAGTCAACTATCAACTATTAAAATTAAAGACACCAATAACAAGGAAGACAAGGACAGATATAAAATAACACAGATAGTTGAAGACTTCTACAAAAACAAAGATTGTAACATATGCATTCTCTGATGGAAAATTAACCGAGTTTTGAAACCGTTCGGTCAGAGTGCTTGTTGCGCTCTCTAAACGAACTGAAATATAAGACGGCTTTGGCTTCGTGTTGCAACGAGATGAAAATGGTTATTCATTTTTATTTACTTCTACAAAACTTTACACAGTTCGGGAAGCCAGCCTAATGAATCAATAAAAGAGGACGTTAAAAGAAAAATAAAAATGTTGGATCAGAGGTTTTACCAAATCTAGAAGGATTAGAAAAAAAAAACTTTAAAAAATTAAAATCTAATAAAGCTCCAGGACACGACGATATAGTTGGCCAGCTTATGAAAACAAGCAAGACCATATCAATCCCATTACTCATTACTAATATAGCTATTTAATAGATGTCTCGATAATAGCAAAATGCCTAAAGACTGGTAGGAATTCTCGTAGACCAAAAAGAGGGTAAATGTGGCCTAAAGCATTATAGATCTATATCGTTACTCAGTCAAGTGTAAACTGTTAACTGAGAATTATTAACAACCTGTTGTCCATCTGCTTAAAATGAAAATATTGATAGAGAAGACAAATATATTTTGGTTACCTATATGCGATATTCATTTCAAAAAATGGCAAAGTTGTTCAAATGTCATGATTTGTCGATACCCATAAAAGTCAGATTACTACGATGTTATATATTTCCTATACTGTTGTACGGAGTTGAGTCGTGGACTCTCACAGACGCCACCTGCAAGAAAATTGAGGCTTTTGAGATGTGGCTTTATCGTCGAATCCTGAAGATATCTTATACCGACCACATTACTAATGAGGGTGTTTTGCTGAGAATGAAAAAAGAAAAAGAGCTGTTAATCAAAATAAAAACAGCCAAAATCGAATACCTCGGTCACATCATGAGGAACAGTGAGCGATATGGACTGTTGCAACTGGTCTTGCAGGGAAAAGTAGAGGGAAAGCGAGGACCAGGAAGGCGAAGGATTTCGTGGCTGAAAAATCTACGAACGTGGTTCAACACAACCACTACAAATCTTTTCAGAGCAGCAGTTTGCAAAGTGCAGATTGTCATGATGGTCGCCAACATCCGAAACGGATAGGCACTACAAGAAGAAGAAGATATGCGATATAGATAACCAATATACAGGGTGTCCCGAAAAGATTGGTCATAAATTATACCACAGATTATGGGTTCAAAAATAGGTGGATTGAACCTCACTTACCCATATACAATAGTGCACACAAAAAAAGTTACAACCCTTTGAAGTTATAAAATGAAAATCGATTTTTTTTCATATATCGAAAACTCTCAGAGATTTTTTATTGAAAATGGACATGTGGCATTTTTATGGCAGCAACATATTAAAAAAAATTAAAGTGAAATTTGTGATAAAAACTGGCTTATCGAAAAAGTACTAAGAGGCAAAAAAGTTTTAAAAACATTGTATTTAACAAATGGTGCCACAATAATAATTTAATTGAAACGTACACAAAAGTTTGGGAAGGGGGGGGGGTTTAAAGGAACAAACCCCCATTAAATTTTTATTGGGAACACAAATTTCACTTTAATTTTTTTTAAAATGTTGCTGCTATAAGAATGCCACATGTCCATTTTCAATAAAAAATCTCTAAGAGTTTTCGATATATGAAAAAAATCGATTTGTGTGCACTATTGTATATAGGTAAGTGAGGTTCAATCAACCTATATTTGACCCCAGAATCTGTGGTATAATTTATGACCAATCTTTTCGGGACACCCTGTATAATAAAGTAATGTTTATTCATTTACGCGTATTAATATAGAAAGAAATGATATAGTCAGTTCGCTAAACTCAGACACAACTGGCTAGTGATTTTAATACGTAATTTTTTTGTTTTTTGCCAATTTTGCCAAAATTGGCAAAATTAATAACTATTTACTAATTTGCAAAATTACTTACTAAAATAACTAGCCAGCTGTGTCTGAGTTTAGCGAAACGACTATAATAAAATAACTTAAGCGGTGTTTACTAACGGTATTTTTTTAAATGTAGTAATGAAACACAGACTTACTCACAATCATTTAATTATACTTTGACGACCGGTTTCGATCTCTACATTATTCAGATCATCTTCAGGTCGGCGTTACAATAAGTTAAATGCTACAATTAAAGTAAACCAGAGTTAGACATTGTCTGGTTGCACAGATGCTAATAGAAAGCCAAATTTGAAAATTTTTGAAATAAAGGTTTGCAACTGTTGACATTTCAGAAATTCTATACATACAAATGCCCACATATATGAGAAACAGATACTCATAAGCATGTATAAGCACGTGGATGCATGCAGTTTATGACTATTTGTTGAGAAAAGGGTAAAACTGTAAAATATTAAAAAACTAATAAAAAATATTAATCAAAATTACGTATGCTTCCAAAATTCAAAAAAAAATAATAATAAATAGTAATATTGCTTTGATCCACTTACATGCCGATACAAGGGATGCGTTGCCAGTTCGTTGATAACATGTTTATACGTCCAACCTATGCTAATTGGTTAGCTGGGAGAGGTACAGGGCAAACAGACATGTTACGTAGGTCAAAACATAGTAAATTTTTTGAAATTTGAATGGATCCTGAAGGAAGATGTGTGCTGAGAAACAGAGGATGTTGTGTTAGAAAGGAGAAAGACATTTTTTTTAACTATTTATTTTTTTAACTTAGGCGGTGTTTCAAAAAGTAGTTTTTTTCGTCTCCTGTAAAGTTGGTAAAAATGACTTATGCGGTGTTGTTAGCTAAGGGACGATCTACAGAATCTAAAAACAAATCTGGCATTATTGGCAAGTAAACTTAAATAAAATATTGAAAATTTTTAAGGGAAGTATAAATAAACAATTTTCATAATTGAAATTCAGTTATAAGAATTTTATTAGTCATAAGTTTCGGTTCACGGAATATAGTTTATTATTATTATTATTACTACTAACACTAATTTTATAGGAAAAATGTTTTATGAAATTTAATGTTTTATTAAAAACTTTAAAAATGGATTCAGGAAATAGAAATGAAATATTTAACTACACTAAACGAGAACGAGTTGCTGAGATTGCATCATTGAGTTTATTGTCAGAAGAAAAATAAAATTCTATGTGTTGGTTATAAATCTTTCTTAAATTAACAAAAGATAAAATCAGAGAATAGTTTTCGGAAACTATTATGTTGGTGTGTAACAAAACTATCAATAAAATCGTCGACAGTGTGAGGCATTCAATGCTTGAAAGTAAATATTGAATTGATTTATTAATTGATTGAATTTTCAATTGATATATTTAATACCGGGTGTCCACCTATATTTTCCCCTATTATAACTGCCTATAATAGTCTAAGATACGATATAAGGTCGATTTGCACCGATTTGTTTAATGGATAAAAATTATTGGATACGTAATTTAGCATCTTAATAATTACAAAAAACAAGGGTTGCCCGATCTAACCTTGTTCTAACTATAATTAATTAATAATTTAAAAATTACATTTTTTTTATAAATAAAAAAAATTTCGACGTGGGCAGATATTATTTTAGATTTTCTAGGTCAATTTAAACAAAAAAGGTCTTTTGTAATTTATCTGTAAGTAAGTTGATCGTTTTCTAGTTCTAAACAAATTAAAACTGAAAAAAGAACGAAAAATGACGATTTTCAAGGCTCAAAACATAACTATAATTTCCTTGTTGGTTTTGTGATATTTATTGTAAAGTAAGTATTGTAAAGTATTGTAAGTAACTTCCTGTGGAACTGTCATTCCTGTCGTGAACTAGTCAAATTGAGCTGCATGGTACCTCGAGCGTGAAACATTCAGTCATAGCCATAGTAAAGACCAGCCAAATTAATAAATATCTAGACAACTGACAGCGAGTGGGGTTTGAACCCACGATCTAAGTGATCCGTGCCTATGTTCTAACTAAATAAAGTTTATTAGAAACTTATGTATTTTTTGCTTATACTTATAATTTTTGGATATTTTGTTTTGTCACCCTTAAATTAAAGAGAATGTATTTTTACTGTTTACAAGCTCCTATGTTGTTATTTCATATATGGCCATCTATAAGCCAATTAATGAAATAATGACATAGGAGCTGTAAATAGTAAAAATACATATTTCTCTTTAATTTAGGGTAACAAAACAAAATAGCCAAAAATTGACATAGGAGGTCGGGAACTTTCACCATCGATATGTGATTTGAAAAGCATTTAATTCGGTGACAGATGTGCACAATACGTTAATGTCAGTTCTCATTTTTAAACCAAATCCAATTATACTATCATGTGTGAAATTCCATCTCGTTGGGTTGGATATTCTAGTATGAGATTCAGATTTGATAGTAGTATTTTATAAATGCTAAAATAGTGATGCTACCTCTGAGAAAAAAACACAGTTTGATTGGTACACCCAGTATACAATGACTATAATTGACCTGTCTAACAACAATATTATCACAGCGATATTTATAAAGAATAAGGCAACATATTAAAAAAATCACTTAAATCGGCAACATGTTTTGGTATGAAATTCGAGACATCAAAAATGACCCATTTTTAAGGTGGTGCGTTAATTTCTTGGAGAAGTGCATATCGTTATTAAATAATATTTCGGTATTTTGTTTACACGGTAGCCGGCATTATCTGGTATTTTTTCTCGAATACTTTTAAATATTAGCCGCGCTATTTCGGCAAATTTTGTTTAACCCAGTGATCTCATTGCACACTGCTTTAACAATCTCATTTGTCAGCAGAAACAATATACATAATAGTCTTACTATAATATACCAATAAGGTTTGTGATATTTAGATTCCTAGAAAACTAATAAGGAATACAATTAATTACTTATTAGGTATATTTTTTATCAGCTGTGACATATTTTTAAAAAGTTTCGATACGATATTACTGTTTGCTACGCAATTCAAGAATGTTATTTTATGATTAGAGGGTGACTATTCTCAAAACCTGGACAATTAATTTCAGAGCGAAGAACTCGTCTGCTGGAAAAGTATGTACAAACTACTTATATTTTATTTTTACATTGTAATAATGACCTCTAAGTACTTGTCAAGTGTTCTTTTGGACATTTTGATTCGCTATGTATGTTTATGCTATTGTTTGCAATGCGCATAAGTCCAATTTTCCAAATTTTTTTGTTTCTCATAGAGTATCTAAGAATGTAGCCGAACTAATATACTCCCTAAAATAACCTTCAGTTCTAACTGCAAGACTCCAAGAGTCTCGCAGGCTTAGTCTTGTTCTTGCTCAAGTCTTGCACGGTAAGTGGTCTTGGTCTTGCTAAAATTAGGCGGTCTTGGTCTTGCGAAAACGCAAGAACAAGACCAAGACTGCAAGATCAAGACCGATTTTGGGCAACACTAGCTTTAAGTAGTCTGTTAACACAATCAAACTTTCCCTAGAAAAGACGAGACGCTACTACTTATGGCACAGCTCTTTGGTATTACCTTATATGGACAATTAAGGTTTTTAACTTCAAAAAACAATTTTTCAAAAAATTAAGCAACATAAATTGCCATTATTTGAAATTATACTAAAAATACGGAACTCTCAACTCATTTAGAAGTTTTCATGAAATTTCAATTTAATCTTCCTTCTTTCGTTTGCGATTTACCAATTCTAAGCAGATATTATAATCAATTTTCCAGTCCATTAATTCGAAGTTGAAAGAAACAGAATCCGAATAGTAATCTTCTCAAATTGAATCGTAATAATTTGGAGTTTGAGATCGCCGTGCTTGCTGCCAATTTAATTAATTTGTTTGTGATTAGTTGCAATTAAATCTTCTAATTCTCAGTTTCTCTTGACGTAGCTTCCAATTAGAATTGTTTACGAAGGATGCCGAATATACCGCGTAGAAAGAACACATCCGATATGCAGAGTCGTCATCAGCCGATTGCGTATTCCAAGCATCAATAACTGTATATTTTTTAAATATTCTTCTTCTTCTTTTGCTTTTTAATTCGTCCAATGTTGAACATAGGCTTCCCCCAGTTTCCTCCATTCGCTTATGTTTTGTGCTTTCTTTTTCCTGTTTGTTCCTTCTATCTTTCTAATATCATATCCCCATCTCATCTGGGGTCGTCCACTTGTTCTCTTTCCTGTCCATGGTCTCCATTGTCGTATCTTGCTATTCCACATATTGTCCGTTTGTCAAACGTTATGACCTGCGAAACTCCATTTATCCATGTTTGTTTTGTTAAGGTCCATGTTTGGCAAACGTATGTGAGAATTGGGAGTATGCACTGGTCAAACACTCTTGTTTTTAAGTATTGTTGTATTTTTTTATTGACCATTCTTTACTGACCCTTCTTTTTACCTCCGCTGTTTTTTTCCTTGATTATTTTCATTATCAGTCACAAATATATTTATTATAATAATTAACTGCTTCTATTCTGGTTTCGTTTAGTATTATGTTTCTATTATCTTGTGTGTTTGTCATGGTTTTTGTTTTGGTAAAATTCATTTTTAGAACCCATTTGTTCGGATTAATTTGCTAGTTCGGTTAGTATGGTTTGTAGTTCTTCAAAACTTGATGCCATTCGTACTACATCGTATGCATATATCTTAGGTGCATTAGTTTCTTTCCATTTATGTTTATTCCCATGGTTGTCCATTCTAATGTTTTAAAAACAATGGAATGTTACAATTTTTTGTCCAATTGTGCAATTGGACAAAAGTTGTCCAGTTGTTCAATTTTTTAAATATTATGTTAAATTATATTTTTTTATTTTAGTGAGATTTTATGTGAGAAGAAAATAGTGGGGCTCATTCATGTGTGTGTGTGTTTTTTTGTGGGGATCATCCTCCTCATTTCTTGAACCCTTGTCAGGGCGTGGTGATACTCTAAATATTGTTATGGCTTCATGTAGAGATTTTCCCACCAGAGTCTTTTGGTCTACCCATCGTGTTGGAATTCTTCCTTTTTGTCGTCGGCCTGCTACCTTTCGAAGGTGTCTTACTTCTCGACCTAATTTTTTTTGTCCATGTCCATATATATGTCCGCTGCGTTTCTTTTTTATTAATTTAAAAGTATTTTGCAATCTGTTGAGTGTCAACAATAAACAAAAGTACTGACATTGACTAAGGACAAGAAAGATTATACCCACTGGTAAAATCAAAGTACAATTTTTATAAAGTTTTGTAGAAAATAATTACATTTCATAACTACTAACTAATTAGTTTAACATTTTACTCTAAATGGTAAGTCCAGTGGTTTGAACCACTTTAACTTACGCTGTTATTAAGAATTGTCTAGGAGGTTAAGTGCAAACTGGTTTTCGTGATCCTCCAAATTGGCAATGTATACAGCGCTACGTTTTGTGATGAATTCTTGTACGATATCCATCTTAAGGTCTCGATGAATAATTCTGTTGTTGATGTACCAAGATGCATTTGTGATGGATCTGAGGGTTTTTAATTGGAAGCGTTGGATGATTTCGATGTTGGAGTGACTGGCTGTCCCCCATAGTTCCAACCCATATGTCCAGATTGGCATAAGTATTGCCTTATAGAGCAGCAATTTATTATCCAGAGATAGTCTTGATGAACGGCCCATTAACCAATACATATTTCTGAATTGGAGACCTAGTTGCTTTCTCTTGGTCCAGATATGTTTCCTCCATTGGCTTATGGTAATAAGTGATTGTTTAAAGTTACAGGAGGACAAGTTCCTCTTCGTATTGTAAATGTAACATGAATAGATTTTCCTTTATTGACTTTAATTTTCCATTCCAAAAACCAATCTTGTATTCTGTCTAGATACGCTTGAAGGAGATGCGAGGCATAAATAGGGTCAGTGTGTGAGGCTAGGATTGCAGTATCGTCGGCAAATGTTCCTAGCATCATTTGTTCTGTAGGTGGTCTCTCCTTTAGTGGTTCCTGAAGAGTTGGAGGTATATCTGCGGTAAACAAGAGATCCCAGCATGCTACCTTGTGGAACTGCGTATGTAGCAATGGAAAAAATGAGGACATTGACCAACCTGGTTTAGTTCGCCTTATTAGTGTTTGGTCTGTCCATATTTTAATTAATTTAGTTGTTGCAATTCGGGCCATTGCTAGTCTAGGCTTGTTTTCTGAGGAGCAATGGCTATTGTTGGATACCAGGGTGCCCAAGTCTACAAATCTGTCTACTACATCAAAATTCGGCACTTGGTGTATGTGCGATAGCATATTATGTGCCCTGTTTACGATCATTATTTTTTATTTTCAGGTGTTGATTATAAGTCCGAATTCTTTGCTTATCCGGCTTAGCCACTCGGTAATCGGCATCATTCCGACTTCTTTCGTTGCTAGTATAATAGGTCTGGATCCCCCGTATGAAGAAAAAGTTAATTAATAGCAAGCTGAAAATTTGTTAATAGCTTAAGTGTGTCTAGTCGGATAAACTTTGATATATGGGAACACTGGAACAGGAGCAGTTTTAATTGTGGAACAGGCTAAAAATTTGGAAGGGTCAGACCACGAAAACGGCACATTTATTTTGTCCGACAGAATAGACTTAAACTCTCCGAACAGAGATTAAACTCTCATGCAAAAATCAGACTGCTATTTATCACCTGTCATAATTCCTGTCATTTGACATATTCTACATGTTCCACTCATTAAAACGCCCATTTGGTGATAAATAGCAGTCTGATTTTTGCATGAGAGTTTAATCTCTGTTCGGAGAGTTTAGGTCTGTTCTGTCGGACAAAATACATGTGCCGTTTTCGTGGTCTGACCATTCCAAAATTTAACCTGTTCCACAATTAAAACTTCCCCTGTTCCAGTGTTCCCATATACCAACGTTTTTCTGACTAGACACCCTTAAGCTATTAATAAATTTTCAGCTTGCTATTAATCAACTTTTTTTCATTCGCGGGATCCAGACCTATAAGACGTCCGCATACGAGTCGACGCTCGAAGTGGCCCGTCGCTTGAAGTGGTCGAAGAGTCCAGCCGCGTAGGTCTCTCCCCAACACTTAAGCTCATCCGTTGTGGCGTTGAGCTCCGTACACGGGCGTTTAGTGGTCTTCTAGGACTGCAAATCTCCTCGTCTTGTACGACTTTCGTCCCTTGCGATCGGTAGCGTACGAGAAAGTTCGAATGAAACGTACATTTCCAGTCATGGAGGTAAGTTTATTTTACTTGTCTCTTCGTTTTTTGTTGTTTTTTGCGCTATATTAAATTTTAGTTTTTTTTAAAGATCGCTGAATCTTATGAACTTTAATGTTTACAATATAAAACTCTAAACACATTGAACTTTCGTTTCTAGGTGTTTAATATAATATTCGTTGGGGAAGTAGAAAAATACCCTCAATTGTATAATGCTCATTGTATACAAATTATACTAAAAATGTAACAATACCGTACTTTTCACAGATCGAAAAAGTCGTAGTGGTTAATATAGAAAAAATGCGTTCTTATTGGGTGAAAGATTTAAGCCAACTGAATCGACTAGGTGCGGAGAGCAATCGCTTGTGTCTCAGGGTTCGTACAAGACGAGCAAGACGCGCGAACTTCGATACGTGTCTTCGATCGACCCATGTGCGGATGGCCTTAGGATTGCAAATCCCCTCGTCTTATACGACTCTCGTCCCTTGCGATCGGTAGCGCACGTGAAAGTTCGAGTGAGACGCACGTTTACAGTCATCGATGTAAGTTTATTTTATTTGTTTCCTTCGTTTTTTGTTGTTTTTTGCGCTAAATTAAATTTAAGTTTTTTAAAGATCGGTGAATGTTATGTTCGTTGATTGTATGTAGTACTAGTAGCTTTGAGGAAATATATTGTTTGCAATATAAAATTCCGAAACGTTAAACTTCTGCTTCTAGGTGTATAAAATTCGTTGGAGAAGTAGAAAAATACAAATTGTATACAAATTATACTAAAAATGTAACAATACCGTACTTTTCACAGATCGAAATAGTCGTTTTGGTTGATATATAAGAAATGCGTTCTTTCTGGTTGGAAGGTATGAGCAAATTGAATCGACTAGTGTGCGGAGAGCAATCGCTTGTACTTTAGCTTTGGCTGAGTTTTGTCATACAGATTTCTTATTAGATTAGCTAGGTGGTTAGATACTCACACATTTTGCATTATGCTCCAGAGGGAATACCATTCTACTGAATCTAAACCCTTTGTGTGATCTACAAAACAAATTGTGTTCCCTCACTTTTTCTATTGTCTGCTCGGTATTCAATATCTGCTAAAACGTTTCGTTCCCTGATAAGAATCAGCATTATTATTCGGCTATCGATGGAAGTAAAAAGCTCTTTAGCCGTTCATTGATTATGTCATTATATTATGCTATATTATAAAAGTTGTCATGAAGCGTTTAATGATACTTGCAGTATATTACTGGTTGAATAATTAATAGGAAAAAATTTATAAATAATGTAGTATGTATATAGCATTTTTTAAATATATATTTTAAAATTGTATCTAACATCTGATACCATATAAAACACGCAAGGAATAGAGGTACAAAGTTGAGTTATTTTTAAAATTTATAATATCTATCTATGTATTTATAATAATATACAGTGAATACCGCGCTAATAACTGGAAAAATAACGCAAAAGATGGAAAACATAATACATTGCGAAACAAAAAGAGATGAAACTAGTGGAGGTGAAAATTATTGTTATAAACGTATAAATTAGCATTGCATTACATAGTTTTCCACCTTTAGACGTATCAGAGGAATATGACAACTGTCACTGTGACAGTAGAATTTTATAAAATACTCCTGTCACAGACCTCCAAAGGTGGGAAACTACTAATGTAATGTTAATTATTTATATGTTTATAACGATAATTTCCACCTCCACTAGTCTCATCTCCTTTTGTTTCGCAATGTATTATGTTTTCTATCTTTTGCGTTATTTTGCTGGTTATTATACCGGGTGTCCACTTATATTTTCCTCCATTGTTACTGCCTATAACTTCTAAACGACTCAAGATAGAAATATGCGGTTTTCGCTGAAATGTTTTATTTTAGTAGCAGGTTTGTTTGAATTAACTGAATTTTTTATATCGCTTTTAAATTAAAAATGGCGGATTTAAAAAAAACGTTGACTTTTTTATTGAAACATCTAGTATCTTTTTTTGTATATTGAAAGAACGGTTATATACCTATCCAGCGATATAAAGTTTTTAAAAATCGGTTGTAAAATGACTGAGTAATTCATTTTTAAAATGAGAGATGCAATGTGGAAATCACATAACACAATTATCAATTTTCTGAGTTATGTTATTTAGTTATGTGATATACACGTTGCACCTCTCATTTTAAAAATTAATTACTCAGTTATTTGACAACCGTTTTTAAAAAACTTTATATCGCTGGATAGGTAAATGGCCGTTCTTTTAATTTAAAAAAATACTGGGTGTTCCATTAAAAAAAGTCAACAAAGTTTTTTTCAAAAATCCGCCATATTTTTTTTTGTAATTGAAAAACTCAATCCATTCAGACAAAACTTTTACTAAAATAAAACATTTCAGCGAAAACTGCATATGTACTTATATCTTGAGTCATTTAGAAGTTATAGGCAGTTAAAATGGGGGAAAATATAAGTGGACATCCGGTATAGCGCACTCATTACTGTATAGTATAAATTACGCCTTTGATGCTATAGAGTTTGTTGTCAAAGATAAACTTGAATTATTGAGTTTATATAGATGTAAATTATTGATTTACCTTTATATTACAAATACAAACAAGGGTAAAAAACAATTAGAATATAAATATATTTGAATTGCATTTTAAATAAGTACGTTTCTGCTATTAAAATTTGTACACAAACTATACAGTGATGAGCGTGCTAATAACCGGCAAAATAGCGCAAAAGATGGGAAACGTATTAAGTTGTGAGATAAAAAGAAATAAGACTAGTCGAGCTGGTAAATTTAGCGATATTAACATATAAATTTACACTATATTGATTGTTTCCCACCTTTACACGTATCAGAGGAGTATGTCAACTTAAACTGTCACTGTGACAGTGGCAGTTGCTAAACTCGTCCGATACTTCCACTAAAGATGGGAAGCAATCAATATAATGTAAATTTTTAGGTTAATATCGCTAAATTTCCCAGCTCGACTAGTTTCATTTCTTTTTATCTCACAACTTAATACGTTTTCCATCTTTTGTGCTATTTTGCCGGTTATTAGCGCGCTCATCACTATATACGAGGCACGTTTTGAAAGATTTCATTATGGAGCTATTCTACTGTATTTACATTTGGTTGTGTGTTTGCAAAATGCCGCACGCACTGTGAAGTGCGTGCAATTATTAATTTGCTCATTGCTTGAAAATCAGCTGAAATTCATCGCCAAAAGAGTGAGGTGTATGGGAAAAGTATTATGAGTAATATACTATTCCGAAAATGAGTTATGACCTTTAGAGATGGCCGCATACCGATAATTATTTGTTTTAAATTATCAGAACAAAACCAAATTGAGAAATCGAGAAGGTCTAGTTTATATCAACGATGACTTATCAAAGAACGACAGAATTGTACAGAAACGTGTCAGACAAAAAGCGCAAGAACTAAGAAAGGAAGGGAGAAAATTGAAAGTCGGGTACAAGAAAATATATGCCCATCATGAAATATGACGCTGGGATGGAAAGAACCAAACGTTGGTGGTAGAGACCAAAGCAAAAAACTAAGCAACAGCAATGAAAGGAAACAAATGACGACGAAAAATGCAAAGAAGAGGATTAAGAACTATGGAAATAAAACAAATCAAGACAGCAATAAAAAAGAAAAGCCGAAAAATGACAAGATACAGATTGCAACAGAGAAAAACGAGACGGAAACGACGCAGACAATGGACAAGGCAATAAGTAAAAATAACAAAAAGAAAACTAAAGTTAACTTGGGTACATGGAATGTAAGAGGCACATACGAAACAGGAAAACTCAAAGAATGAATTAGAGAAATTAAAAGATATAATGTAGAAATAAGAGCTTTAAAAGAGACAAAACAATTGGAGACAGAAATAGTAGAAATAGAAGACGTGGTATTTTTTAAAAGCGGGGGAGAAACCAGAAGGTTAGGAACAGGTTTTATAATACAGCGAAAATGGAAGCAAAGAGTAATGGCATTCCAACCAATATCAGATAGATTATGCACAATAAGATTAAAAGGGGACAAACGAAACATAAGTATAATAAATGTACACGCACCGATTGAAGATGCCACAGAAGAAGAAAAAGATGAATTCTACGAGCAATTGCAAAGAGAATATGATAAATTACCAGGGTTTGACATCAAAATAATAATGGGAGACTGCAACGCCAAAGTCGGAAGAGAGAATATATACGAGCACATAATAGGGAAACATAGTAAGCATGAGGTGTCGAACGATAATGGCCAAAGAATAATAGGCTTTGCAACAGAAAGGCCAATGGTGATAAGAAGCACACAATTACGCCGAAAAAATATATATAAAGGAACGTGAATTTCCCCTGATAAAAAGACAGTAAATCAGATAGACCATATTTTAATAGAGAAGAAACATGAAAACAATGTAATAAATGTAAAGAGTATGAGAGGAGCGGACTGTAACTCGGACCACTACTTGGTGAGAGCATTATACAAATTCGAGCATAACATAAAGAAAAACAATATATAACAAAAGAAAAAATTGGAAAACAATTCAACGTAGGACTATTAAAAGATAACAACACACAGAAGAAGTATGAACAGGGAATAACCAACAGACTAATCAGGGAACAAGAAACGTCAAACCCAGACAAACAATGGAAAAATATAAAACAAGCAATCTTGAACACAAGTAAAGCAATCCTAGCGAAAACCAAAAGAAAACACAAAACAAAAGATTGGTATGATGAAGAATGCCAAGAAGTAGCAGAAGCAATAAGAAAAGTAAGACTCAAAAATCTCACAAATGACGAAGAAAGCACTAGGGAAGAATACAGAGAATTGAGAAAAATCATGAAAAGAAAATGTAGAAGTAAAAAGAGAAGATACAACGAGAACAAACTGAAAGAAATGGAAGAAAAATTTCAAAAATAAAAGAAATAAGATCATTCTACCAGGAGGTAAAAAATGGAAAGAGGATATCAAAAAACAACCCATATATGAGAGATGATAAGCGGATGTTGCTAAACGAGCCGGAAAAAATAATGGGAAACTGGCAAAACTATTTCACAGAACTGCTAAATAAGAGCGAAGTACAAAAGAAAACAAACCATGAAATTGAAGATGATCAGAAAGCAATAGAAATACCCACAGAACAAGAAATAAAGAACGAAATAAATAGCTTGAAAAATAACAAAAGCCCAGGAATAACAGAAATATCGGCCGAAATGATAAAATCAGGAGGAAAAAGACTACAGAAAGAGATATATGACTTGATACAAAGAATATGGGAAGTAGAAAAAATGCCAGAAGAGTGGACTATAGCAAGGATAGGCCCTATACATAAAAAAGGTGATAGAATGCTATGCGAAAACTACAGAGGCATCGCACTATTAGAAATGGTTTAAAAAATCTTGGCACAAAGTATAAGAAAAAGGCTAAGTCAATATTCGAAAAAAATACTGGGAGAATACCAGGCAGGTTTTAGAAACAACAGATCAACGACTGACCAAATATTTGCCTTAAAAGAAATACAGACTCCCTGTTACGAACATAAAACAGTATTATATGCTTTGTTCATAGACTTTAAGCAGGCTTACGACACAGTAAATACTGTAAGCAGGTGTACGAACTGATGAAAGAATTGGGGATACCAAGTAAAATTGCCAGGATGATAAAGATGACAATGGAAAACACAACAAACGAAATAGCTTGGAAAGGGTATACATCCAAAAAGTTTGAAACCAAGGAAGGATTACGACAAGGAGACCCACTATCAACAACGGCATTCAATCTAACATTGGAAGGAATAATCAGGAAAAGCAGAATAAACATGCAAGAAACGATATTTAAAAACGGCCACCAATGCATAGCATTTGCAGATGATCTGACGCTATTAGCAACAAGCAAAAAAGAACTACAAAAGTTAATGAAAAATATAATAACAGAAGCCAAAAAATTTGGACTTAAAATAAATGAAGAAAAGACAAAGTATATGATAATGGGAGAGATCCAAAAAGAAAAAGGGAATAACATCATAGTACAAATAGATGGAGAAAAAACATACTCGTTCAAAAGAGTCAAAGAAATTATTTACCTGGGAGCCAAAATAGATGAAAATGGTCATGAAGAAGGGGAGATAAAGGCAAGAATAGCTAAAGCAAATAAAAAATATGGAGCATTACGCACATTATTGAAATCCAAATACGTATCAAGAAAAACAAAAATAAGAATTTATAAGACTGTTATCATACCTACAGTAACATACGCATGCGAAACTTGGGTGCTCAAAAAGTCAGAAACAGACCTTTTAGAAAGATGGGAGAGAAAAATGCAAAGAGCAATATATGGAGGTGTGAAAATAAAAGGTCAGTGGAGAAGAAGAACCAATAAAGAATTGGAAGAACTATATCAAGAGTCAACGATCACGACGACGATCAAAGCACAGAGAATACGATACTTGGGGCACATCGAGAGAATGGGAAGTAAACGAATGCCAAAAATGGTACTCTCACGAAGACCAATACAAAAGAGGAGGAAAGGCAGGCCAAGGAAAAGATGGAAGGACAGTGTGTATGAAGACTTGAAGAAAAGTAACATTGAGAGATGGAAAGAACTAGCATTGGACAGAAGGAGATAGAGGGAGGTGGTGAAGGAGTGTATAAAAAGACTGAAGTGTAATTAAATAAAATTTATAAGTTTTATAAGTTATATTAAGTTATTTATTCTATTATTTATGTAATGATAAATGTAAACATTTTAGCCCTAGGCCTACAAGGCCTGTTACGCTTAATAAATAAATAAAAAGTTGTGTTCGCCCTGGGCCTGGGTATCAAAAATGATAAGTGAGAAGCTCAAAATCAAACGTTTAACTCATGCACTGAGTTTTCGTGAACGATACAGAAATGATAGGGGAGCTCAAGCGGGTAATTTTGCAGTTACTCGAGCGCGTCAGAAAACCACATGTGGAGAATCCTTTGTACCCTATAAATGTACACCTACCATATTTATATTGGATCTTAATACAGGTGAGTTCGTTAAGGGGGGTCCGAAAAAAGTCTATTCTTAGAAAAACTCTAAATCGTCAGATTAAGATAAGGTAAGTTAAGTGCAGACAGACAACCGGTACATTTTACCGGGGCCCGGCGATGTAAGGGGCCCGACGTCGATTCTTTTCGATTTTTTCGTTTCTTTTTTTTTTGGCTAATGCCTCGACAACTAATGGCCATTGGCATGGTAGGTACGGTTAATTTTTGCAGTTAGCTACCTAGTGTCATGTGCAGTGTGTGTGTTGAGTAAGTGTCTTGTTACTTTGCAAAGTCGACGTCATTGTCTTTGCAAAGAGACGCTAATTGTATCCGAACGTCTGCGGTCCCTCAAGTTCATACATTTAATTTATAAAAAACTTTGAAAAACTCCCGATACAAGAATAAAATTGTATCCGAACGTCTGCGGTCCCTCCGGTGAGTTTTTTTTTGTTCTAAACTTTATGTGCATTTTCAGTAATAATAATTGACTTATCCTCTCTTTTTAAGAAGCCAGGAATATTAATGAAAGAATATTTGAAATATTGAAAAATTACTAAAAACATCATTTTTTTCTATTTTATTTACTTATAACTTCAAAAGGATTCATATTGAAGCAAAGTCGTGCGGAAACTAAATTAACGATAATTAAATTTTCTATTCGATACGGCTGTTTAAAAATGTTTTAATTTATTACCCTTGATGCAAAATAGACATAAATAGAAATAAATAGAAAACATGGGAGAAAATAAGATTGTTTTTAATCAATGATTTTCAACCACTTAAATTGCACTTTAAATTACTTTCATCATTCGCCCAGAAAATTTTTGTCATATAATAAGTTCACCAAATTTCGTTAAAATTGATTTAATAGATTTCGCATAATAATAATTCTAAATTAAAAAATATTTAAAATCTTGTTCAACAAAAACTACACCATATAGAAATTTGCCATTTTTTTTATATATATATATATAAAAAAGCACTCTATATAATTATATAACATACTTTATACGCTCTGAGCTTCGCTGGTGGCGCTCCTAGCGGATTACTAATTCAACTTTCACCGGTAATTTTTTAATTTATTATTTAATTGTTATCGCTTAACATTTACAACGCAAAAAATTAATTAAAGTGTAATCGATTTTTTTAAGATTTTGCTAATCATTTTGACGTTCTATTGATAAAATATGAATTTGTTACTTCGGATACTTTCACAATTATCGTGTAGATGGCGCTAACATTTTTAGATTAAATTATAATTACATATTGCGGAACATTAAAAAAACTTAAATTCAGTATTTAAAACGTAAGTATATTTAAGGTAAAAATATATACCACAGCTTTGACCAACTAATATTTTTTGTAATTAATGTTTTTAATTTTAATTTTAAATTAATCACTTTGACATTTATGTCAAATTTCCGGTAAACATTTACAGACTTGCCACTACTGGCGCTCGCGAATTTGTAAATATCCCCTCTACGTACGAGCTCACAGCGTATAGAATTGAAATATGATGATTTGGGCGACCTCTATGTAAGATTTACAAAGAATTAGAAATCCTTGGTCTCTATTATTGAAGAATCTAAATTAGTTGTCAGCAATTATCCAGAATTTAAAGAGGCCTGCGAATTTTTTGATGATTTGCCTTGGCCTAGTAATAACGCTACTGATTATTTCATTCATAGGAGATTCTGACCAATAGAAAGCTACAGAAATAAAAATTAAACTGATTATTTCATTCATAGGAGATTCTGACCAATAGAAAGCTACAGAAATCTGAATTAAATCGATAATTTTTGATAATCTCCCGTCGTTAAGTATATTACGTCAGATGCCCTTCGTTACTACTAAAAAATACATTCAGTGACATTAGTGACAATTAATGTTTTAAAAATTATAAAAGTGATGACTTTCAATCGTCAAATATTTATAAAAACTGTGTGTTTAATGGTACTTACATAAATAAATTACAATAAAATTTTGGTTTTGAACAGTTTTATTCATGAAATAATCGCAACAAATTGCACTCGACCTCTGAAATTAATATAGAATTTTTGTCTCGTGACACTTTGACATAATTTAAAACTGTCAAAGTGTCACTCGGGAAAAATTCAGTAATTTCAAAGTTCTTGTGCAATTACTACTGATAATTTTTGATAATATCAATTTTGATAATAAAAAATATATTCGAATTTATTAATTTTGTAACGTAAACAAATTAAGTAGTTTGTCAGTTTGACAATTTGTTTACATATTGAGAACTCTCAAAGCGTATGTATTTGACTCGCCATTGGTCACTGCGCGTGTATCACCTTTATCGCGAATGCCATATCGCGATTCTATTGGTTAAAAATCTGTATCTTAATGAAAATATGTATCATAATGAAATTCATTATGATACAAGTAGTGACATCATAATTGATATATTATTAGAGTAGGAGAATAGAAAAATGAGCTTTTAAACATTTTCTTTCCTACCTTGTGCTTTAATTTCTACTAATGTTTGAATACAGGGTCTGGCACGACGGCCTGCTGTATAAAATGAACCAATATGGTTATAGTGAGGCGATGACGTGTCTTCTCTCGTCATACCTAGCCAACAGGAGGTTCAGAGTTCGGATAGGGCCAACCCTGTCCGAAGTTGGGACCATGGAGGCTGGTGTGCCACAGGGGGCAGTGTTGTCGCCATATCTATATACCATATATACGGCAGACACCCCAACTAAACCCAGATCGTTGCTAAGTCTATACGCAGATGATACAGCGATAGCTTTTAGCAGTACCCACCCAGATTTTGCAACAAGACATCTACAAAGAGCTCTTGACGAACTACAAGAATGGTGTGTGCAGTGGAAAATAGCTGTCAATCCTGACAAAACACAGGCCGTTATGTACCAAAAAAGAAGAGGCAGACCAAATGAGGTACTATCCCTAGTTGATACCCAAATTGAATGGTCAAATCAAGCCAAATACCTAGGCGTAATGTTGGACAAAAGGCTGACCTTTACAGAACACGTAAAACAAACGGTCAACAAAGCTAAAGCCCTTAGGAGTCAACTGTCATCGTTAATAGGTCGAAAGAGTAAACTGAGATTTAAGACAAAGATTAGGATGGTAAATTGTATAATTATGCCAACACTAACATACGCCTCAGCCGCATGGGGGCACACGTGTAAAACCAACAAGAAAAAAATGCAAACCATCCAAAACCACATGATCAGGGAAGCTCTGAATATACCTACATATGTCCCATTAAGATACGTATTTGGACATACGCAACAAAAGAAAGTCCTGAGAATGATAGACGAAAGAGCACATGAAATATTTAACAATATCAGAAACCATCCTAGCAGATTATTAAGAGAATTGACTAACTACGACGAAAACCAAAGAACGGTACATAGACGGCCTAGACAGCAGTTAGCTGGATATAGAGGAAACCCTTAAGAATGAATAATTAAGATAACCACAGAATATCGAAACACAAATGTCGCCCTTCAGGCACTAAGTACCCTTCAGGTAGGTCAAATGGACCATAGCCGCGGAATGTGAGCATCAAGGTCACGTACCGACAGACGTGGGCTTGATGGCCACACCTTTCGGGCGCTCAGCCGTCGAGGAGAACAAAATTTATTTTGCCAATTCGCCGGCTGAGTGACCGAACACACACGGTCTGGACAGCAAGACACCGATTTAGATTGGTGCCTTGATGTCCGGAACACATTTTTTTAGGACACAAGTCCAAAGTAAAGTAAAAAATTAACTTAGTCATTAATAGGGAGAAAAGCTCTTCTAGCTACCCCTAAAACCAGGTGGCTTAACCACATGAAGTAATACAAAGGGTGTCCCATTACCCAGGGCATCCAAAGTAACATTAAGATCAACGCCTCCCCATTCGGTATGTCCTTCGATGGGGAGGGGTGGAGGTATAGCTTGGGGGTCAGATAGGTACCACTCCATTACGGGGTGTGACCGGTTTGATCTTCGGACATGTGGGTTACACTTTTCCATTGGAACACACATGTTCCCCGGGGCTGGGGTTGATACGAGCATGTGTGTGTGTGTGGTCACTGCGCGTGTATCACCTTTATCGCGAATGCCATATCGCGATTCTATTGGTTAAAAATCTGTATCTTAATGAAAATCTGTATCATAATGAAGTTCATTATGATACAGGTAGTGACATCATAATTGATATATTAGAGTAGGAGAATAGAAAAATGAGCTTTTAAACATTTTCTTTCCTACCTTGTGCTTTAATTTCTACTAATGTTTGAATATAGAACATAGAAACGCTCCTGAGTTTGTCAATACGGATTACTCCCACTTATTAAAGATACAAGCCAAACAACGTTATAATTTGACACGGATCGTTAAATTAGCGCACTGTATATATTATGAAGACTAATTTGAGTAATTCCCCTCAACTGTTGCCTTATTAGTATATAGAAATACATTTTCGAAAGACTGCTGACGTATATCCTTTTCACGGCAATAATTCGTTACAACGTTAATTTGTGCTCGAAACGTTTATCTTATAATGTACAACAAATAAGCTCACAGCAGCAAATCTCTTTAGAAAACCCCTTTCCAGCCGAGAACGACAAATCCCAACATCTCCAATTTTAATCTACCAACAAACCTAAGCAGCTCACGGAACAAAGGTACAAAAACTTCCCAAGAGCTGCTTAAAAGTTCAGTACAGTGTGGGTTTAATAATAACTCCATGATTCCATATGCGAGTCGACTTCCGGGAGAAATTAGTGCAGTACAAAGGGAATCGCGAAGTTGCGAAACAACGGGAGCGAAAGAAAGGCGCACATCCTGGATCTTGTTTCTTAGTTGGGTAGATAATATCTTGAACACCTAAATAATACACGACCATATACAAATTTACGACCATATACGCAAATTTAGATGAATTTAAAAAATACAAAAAAAGGAAGGATACTAATTAACAATTACAAAATTGGTTATTTCTACACGTAGAATATAATATACTAGGGCCGTCCGATAACTATATAACGTACAAAAGAAAAACGAAAGTTTTTAACCTAGCGATTTTCCAACTTCGTTAATCACAAAAAGAAGTTGCACGGAGCTAAATGTGGAGAATACGGTGGATGGGGAAACTTATATGTGTTATAGCCCAACAAATGAACATGAAATACGGCGATACCGTGTAATTTTCAATGTCACCACCAAAGTGGTCCAGTCACTATTTTTCGAATTATTTACGAGTGAAAATGTTCAACATTGATCAACAAAAAAAAAACCTTTTCAGGCGGTTTTTCTATCAACCCAGTAAATGCAAATTTGTAACTCATGAAAAATTGTTCTTATTCGTCGAATTCCAAATCGAATATTTCAACGTGAAATAACCAAAAAATAAAGCACTTTTCGGGGAAAACTCATTAAAACTTTTACCCACACTTTCACACTTTACCTCGTTCAGCCTAACCTTCAGCACAAAGCTAAAAACATTTTTCTCGTAGCAATGGGGATATTTGTTTGATACTAAAAACATTTGAACTGCAAATATTTAAATTTATATTATTTTAAATTCTCGAGGGGGATCTCTGGATCCTCCCTTGCTAATACTTTAAGTTATCTACTTTGAAAAAAGAGCATTTTTCTAAAATAAAAAAACTTTTTTTACTATAAAACCAATTTTTTTAATAAGAACTTCCAACCGATCCCACTTAGTGGGAGATTTTCATGTTTTTTTAGCAAAAAAGGAGCCAACTTTATTTTTGAAGCTTAGTTTTGATGCTAGAAGCTTACTATAAAATGCTACAAAAAAATAAAAATAAAGCTCTTTTTTAAACAATAAAAATAAGTTCCAATGAGTTTTTCCCCAAAAATTCTTCGTTTTTTGGTTATTTCACATTGAAATATTCGAATTGAAATTGAACAAATAAGAGCAATTTTTCATGAGATACAACTTTTCTTTTACTGTGTCGATAGACTTCATGAACCCCTTTTTTTGTTTTTTATAAGCTACATTTTTGCTAAAAATATTTTTTTGATAATTTTTCGATAATATTTAATTCATAAAGTACCTACTTATTTTTTAATTATACGATCAAACCGCCTGAATACGTGGTTTTTTGTTGAAAAATAAACATTTTCACTCGGAAGTCACTTGAAGATAATTATAAGCAACAAAAGTTGCTTATAATTAGTCAATTTATCCATTTCCGGACTTATTTTAAACGTATGTTTTTTACTCCCACAAGTAAAAGCAACCAACGGCACAACTCCAACTTTGATGTGAAGGATAAGTAGAATCTAAATCCAAATTGCCAAGCAAATTCGTCGTGACGCTGATAATTACACTCCAAAACGGTCATTTACTGGGCTATTCATGTACTGTTTATGACAAATTACATTTTTCATCTTTATTGGTATGGAATAAAATATAAAGAAAATTAATAGACGACTACATTATTACAATATTACATAGTATTATTCTATGAGGTGAACAACTTTCTTAGTGCACTATTATCAGCGAATTATCTACAATTTTATTAATACATACAATACATACATACGATACATTATATCTACCTGATGGGCAACTTCATTTTCAATAATGCATTGCTTAAAAAATGTTGCGTAGATATGTATGCGCAAAATAAAATAATATGACAATAACAGATTTTTACATATTATATTAGACGACAAGATGGGGCCCCTGACATATTGGGGCCCCCCTCTGTTACGCCCCTGGTGACGGCAGAGGTGAGCCGGCGCATTGTCATGGAGAAAGAGCACTTTTTTATTTCACCAAATGGGGTCGTTTTATGTGCAATTCGGCATATTAGAGACTTGCGATCGTCTTGCCCTTTTACAAATAGTCGATATAGATCACACCTTGTCAATCTCCGAAAATGGTGGCTATCACTTTTCCGGTCGATAGGACAGTCTTCGCTTTCTTTGGAGCACGTCCACAGAGTGCCGTTCATTCTTTCGACTCTTCCTTGGTCTCCAGGTGTGTATCCTGGTGGCCTTCTGGTGTGTATCAGTGGATCCATGATTTGTCAACGGTTACGAAACGACCTAGAAACTACTTCGGATCACGCTTATATAACCTCAAACACTGCTCTGAAGTGGTCTCACGATTGCGCTTATTGTATTACCCACACGGTCTTTTAAGACGCATACTGTCTCAGCTATCTCGCGCACCTTCATCGACAATCTGTCAATACAGGATTGTGGATTTTGTCTCTTTATCCTCCGTAGTAGCCATTTTCGGGGCACTTGGCGTGGCTTATCAAAAACCGACGTGCGACCACGTTGAGACTCGTTATTTCGTTATATCAATTTTTGATGGCTACTCTTTAAGGAGAAGAATCACTTCAAACGCTCTTTGATTTCGCTGCGTCATTTTTTTTCAAGAACAAGAATCGAGTCACCGAAAGGTATTGCTTGTTTTCGATTTTTCTAAAATGCGCTCTTTCACACGCGGTCAAAACAAAACTACGAGTCCGATTCGGCTGAAATTGTGACATTGACCGTCTTCTTCTTCTTCTTCTTCTACGGCACTACAGCTCAAATTGAACCTTGGTCTCCTTTATTTTTTGCCTCCACCTTTGCTTGTCTATGGCTGCTCTTCTCTATACACTTACTCCTAAAAGGGCTTGTGCGTCGCTGTTTACTGTGTCTTCCCAGCGTTTTCTTGGGTTTCCAACCGATCTCTTTCCCTGAATTCTAGCATTCAGTGCTCTTTTTGGAAGCCTATCCTCTCCAATTCTTATCACATGTCCGGCCCATTGCAATCTTTGTATTTTAATGAAGACTGACAGGGGTGCTTCCTTATAAAGTTGATAAAGTTCGTTGTTATATCGACTTCTGAGGATTCCGTTTTCCTTCACAGGTCCTAGTATTCTCCTCAGTACTTTCCTTTCGAATGTGTCGAGTTTGTTTTTGGATGTTTCTTTCGGGATTCAGGCTTCACTGCCGTAGCATGTTATTGGTCGAATTAAAGTTTTTTAGATTCTCATCTTTGTATTTCGGTGGACACTTTTAGACCGAAATATATGAGAGAGCGCAAAATAAGCTCTGTTTGCCTGCATTATTCTCTTCCGTATTTCTCCATCTTCTGATTTGTAGGCATATATAGTTCTACTTCCACCTATGTAAACTTTCCAACCGTTTCAATGTCATCTTCATGTATAATGTTTTCTGGGACTATATTTCTTCTCGTCTGAGTCATTTTTGTTTTTCTGTGTTAATCTCAAAACCCAGCATTTTTGTTTGTGTTTTTAACTCTGCGTATGTTTCCTATGCTCCTGTTGATGTTCTACTCATAATATTAATATCATCGGCATAAGCGGCCAGTTGGACCGTTCGGTTGGTCAGACATTGGCCGTCTACGAGTTTCCTTTGCGACAGTGGTGTCATCGAGTGATAAGTCTTATTATTTATCGTACCATCCACATAAGAATAAATTACATTCACAATATGTTTTTATCTACTCTATCTCATATTATGTATGTTTGTAGTTTGTGAAAACTGTCATTATTCGCGGTGTGCAAGTACTTGGAAGGGAAACGAGAAACGAATCGCGTAGAAATATTGCAACTATCTTAAATAATTCATATTGTCAATTGAAATTGTCAAATTGACGTATATTTCATACCTTCTGTCATTGAAGCAGAAAAATTATATATTGCTCCACAATATTGATATGATATGCAATTATTATATAGGCTCTGAGCTTCGCTGGTGGCGCTCCTGGCGGATTACTAATTCAACTTTCACCGGTAATTTTTAAATTTATTATTTAATTGTTATCGCTTAATATTTACAACGCAAAAAGTTAATTAAATTTTACTCGATTTTTTTAAGATTTTGCTAATTATTTTGACGTTCTGTTGATAAAATATGAATTTCTTACTTCGGATACCTTCACAATTATCGTGTAGATGGCGCTAAGATTACCGTTTATTTCAATCAACGATATTACGGAACATTAAAAAAACTTAAATTCAGTATTTAAAACGTAAGTATATTTAAGGTAAAAATATATACCACAGCTTTGACCAACTAATATCTTTTATAATGAATGTTTTTACTTTTAATTTTAAATTAATCACTTTGACATTTATGCCAAATTTCCGGTAAACGTTTACAGACTTGCCACTACTGGCTCTCGCGAATTTGTAAATATCCCCTCTACGTACGAGCTCACAGCGTATAAAGGTAAATTTAATTAATTGTATTTTGCTTGCAGTACTGCATTTTAATAACTAATTTTATTTACTACATACAATTGTTTATGTTTGCATAACATAACCTGCATCTTATTTTTTCTCCTTATTATTATTTTGGACTATGGCCTTGACAATTATCCAGCAACCAGGACTAATATAATTGGCCAATATAATTAAAAGTGCGAATAAAAGTACAAAGCGTAGAAATAGAGGTCGCTTTGCCGAACTTGCACGGTCCCAATAGATAGCAGTGCGTGAAGGATTTAAAGTGTGCGTGAAGTAACAATGTATTTTAAATGGGATTTACTTTTTCGCACTGTTTTTTGGCATACTTTCATATAATCGAATATCCTTAACTTTCGCGTTTTCATGGTGATGACATAATGAGCAATAAATTACAACAAAACTTTTGACAGTTTTATGGTTTGAAAGAAGTTAGAATTTTTAAATGTCATGTTCTAAAAATTGTAGAATAGAAATGAATTCCAGTGACGAAGAGTTACAGTTTTTTTATTTGTTTATCGTAGATAAAATATTGTATAAAACTGTACTTTTTGCGAACTTACGCGATGTATAGCACTCGTTCCGCTGTCGCTCGTGCTCTAAACATCGCGTGCGTTCGTAAAAAGCATACTTCACGAACTGTTTCATAAATACAGTGGAACCCCGATAAGTCGGCCTCCGATAACTCGGAAATCCGGATAACCCGGCCGGACCGATTTTCATCAGACAAAACATACATTTTTTTTAGTCCAGAAAGCCACTGCGCATCCGCTAGGGAAAATATTCTAATTCGGATTTCTTGCACAATCTTACTTAACAAGGACTCCTTTTAACAAATTTGCATGTTGCCAGGACCAAAAGGTGGTCAAAAAATTTTTAAACGTTTTTTTTGTTTTTTCCTAAAATGATTTTTCTTTGCACGGAAAAAAGTTATTTTAGGTTTTTTGGATCATTCCAAACAGAAAAGGTCTTTAGTGACTTTTCTCTAAAATTGATAGTTTTTGACATATAAGCGATTAAAAATTGAAAAGTTGCGAAATCGGCCCTTAAAAACTATGTGCAAAACTGAAAATTTGAATATTGCCAAGGTAGATAGATATTCTTTAAACATCGATTGATGAAATCCCGAAGAGTTTTTGCAATACAATATTCAAAACTCCTTCGTTTTTTAATTGCTAATCAAGCGTGCGCGACACTATTTTCCACCGACAGTATGGTGCAAATGAAAGGAATAAATTCGTTATTTCGTAAACCGGCGACTTTAAGGAAAAATCCCGAAACAGGTCGATTTTATTTTTAAGTGATGATATTGTGGCATATATGGTATACTAGTGACGTCATCCATCTGGACGTGATAGCGTAATGGATGATTTTTTTTAATGAGAATAGGGGTCGTGTGCTAGCTCACTTGAAAGGTTCTTCAATTCTCTATTCAGTAATATAAACATTTACATAATTATTTATACAGGGTATCCAAAAGATTTTTATTAAATTAAATTATTTGACAAAAAAAGAACTAGAAGGACACCCTGTATAAATAATTGTATAAATGTTTACATTACTGAATAGAGAATTAAAGAACCTTTCAAGTGAGCTACCACACGACCCCTATTCTCATTTAAAAAATCATCGATTACGTCATCACGCCCAGACGGATGACGTCACTAGTATACCATATATGCCACAATATCATAACTTAAAAATAGAAATCGACCTGTTTCGGGATTTTTCCTTAAAGTCGGCGGTTTACGAAATAACGAATTTATTCCTTTCATTTGCACCATACTGTCGGTGGAAAATAGTGTCGCGCACGCTTGATTAGCAATTAAAAAACAAAGGAGTTTTGAATATTGTATTGCAAAAAACTCTTCGGGATTTTATCAAAAGATGTTTAAAGAATATCTACCTACCTTGGTAACATTCAAATTTTTAGTTTTTCACATAGTATTTGAGGGTTAAAAATGGCCGATTTCGCAATTTTTCAATTTTTAATCGCTTATATGTCAAAAACTATCAATTTTAGAAAAAAGTCACTAAAGACCTTTTCTGTTTGGAATGATCCAAAAAACCTAAGAAAAGTTTTTTTCATGCAAAAAAAATAATTTTAGGAAAAAAACAAAAAAAAACTTTTAAAAAATTTTTGACCACCTTTTGGTCCTGGCAACATGCAAATTTGTTAAAAGGAGTCCTTTTTGAGTAAGATTGTGCAAAAAATCCGAATTAGAATATTTTTCAGATGCGCAGTGGCTTTCTGGACTATTTCACTTTAACTGAGTTTTTACCAAAAAATAAGCAATACTGTACACAACTGTACGTAATTAAATGTACTGGGCATATGAATTTCATGTTTTTGCAATTATGTATAATGTATAGTAGTTTATTATTTATACAGTGAGCACATAAAGGTTGGAATAAATTCATTGTCTCGAGAATGAACGATTTAAAAAAAATGCCGAAACAGGTCAATTGTTATTTTCAAATTACGACTTTTTGGCATATGTACCATACTAGTGACGTCACCCATCTGGGCGTGATGACGTCATCGATGATTTTTTTAAATGGTGATAGGAGTCGTGCTATAGCTCATTTTGAAAGGTAATTCAATTCTCTATTCAGTAATATAAACAATAACATAATTATTTATACAGGGTGTCCAAAAAATTTTGTTTTATTGACATAAAAAGGAGAATGCATGTAATTTATTTAATTCAAAATACAATTTAATGTTCTCAGAAAACAGAAAAAATGTTTATTTGAAAAATAATCATTGCTTTTCACTTAAATTAAATGTTCAAACTGTCAAGGGGAAGGCGGGTGGCTGCTTTAATATTGAATTTAAGTTAAAAACAATACTAATATGTCAAATTTCCTGTTTTCTGATAGCAGTAAAATGTATTTTGAGTTAAATAAATTACACACATTCTTCTTTTTATGTCAATAAATTTAATTAAAAAAAAATTTTTTTGGACACCTAAAAATAATTTTGTTAATGTTTATATTAGTGAATAGAAAATTGAATTACCTTTGAAATGAGCTATCACACGACCCCTATTCTCATTTAAAAAAATCATAGATGACGTCATCACGCCCAGATGGGTGACGTCACTAGTATGATATATATGCCAAAAAGTTACAATTTAAAAATAAAAATTGACCTGCTTCGGGATTTTTTTCCAAAATCGTCCATTCTCGAGAAAATTAATTTATTCCAACCTTTCCGTGCTCACTTTATATATTTTATTAATTTTTACCATATTCTCCGGCTAACCCGGATTTTCGATATCCCGGATTAATCCGACTTATCGAGGTTCCACTATACATAACTATTTTGTATGTGTCAAAAATAATAAATATAGACTTATATTAAAATTTAGGATAGTATTAGATTTAAAATATATGGGTCATTCCCTTTCAAATCACTCAATTTTGGAGTAAAAAAAATTTTGGACCTCCGATTTGTCTGAAAATTGGTATATAGCTTCTGCGGGACGTAAAAATAAGATATTTAAGATCAAAAAATCTCCTTCTTCTTTTTTTCTCATAATGTTATTTTATGCGATTTTACAGTGATTTGGTGTTTATTTATATAAATTTGCATTTTCTATGGTGGTAAAGTATCAATGGAAAACATAATATTTTAATAGAAGTGACTCAGAAATGTCATTATATGGCATTATAACAAGCTACTTTGATTCAAAACAAGCTTTTGATCAAATTTTATAGTGTAGAAAACGTTAAAATACCGTTTTTTACATTTTTCTCTATTCCCAAAATACATGATAATAGATTTGGCTGAAAATTTTCCCACAGATAAACAAAATATAGGACTTTAAGTGGTGAGAAGGATTTGAATTATATTACAATACCAAAAAAGTTACATGAAATATTATAGTCAAAAATATAGGCGTCTACTCTAAGTACAATTAACTCGAAAATCTCGACCTCACGACAAAAATTGTTAAATAGAAATTGTAATAATTGTAAATACGATTTATTTGGAACAATTTCAGTTCCTACCGTTTTTGTCGAAAAGCTAAAAATGGCGGATATATTGAGCAAAACAGGTTCTCTTTTAAAATCAAGATGGCTGCTAACGTAACGGAAGAATTCATTCGTGATTTTAAATTTAGGCTACTATTGACTCCCCCAAAAATGAGAAAAATACAATTTTGGGCAGCTCGGCATTCAAGGTCAAATGCTATCCCGACTTGACTAATATATAGTTTTGAGTCTAATATTACTGCATGTAACTTGTTTGGTATTGTAATATAATTCAAATCCTTTTAACCACTTAAAGTGCTATCTTTTGGCTATCTGTGGGACAATTTTCAGCCAAATCGATGATGATGTATTTTGGGAATGGAGGAAAATGTAAAAAAACGGTATTTTAACGTTTTTTACACTATAAAATTTGATAAAAAACTTGTTTTGATTCAAAATAACTTGTTATAATGCCATATAATGACATTTTTGAGTCCTTTCTATTAAAGTATTATGTTTTTCATTGATACTTTACTACAGAAAATGCAAATTTCTTTAAATAAACACCAAATCACTGTAAAATCGCATAAAATAACATTTTGAGAAAAAAAGAAGAAGAAGATTTTTTGACATTAAATATCTTATTTTTACGTCCCGCAGAAGCTATATACCAATTTTCAGACAAATCGGAGATCCAAAATTGTTTGCCTGAGTGATTTGACATGGAATGTACCATATGCATAATAAAAAAATGTTGTTTCGCAGCAAATATCACGGGAAAGCAGTTCACCTGTTCTCCACCGTTTGAATAAACAAAATATATGTGATTAACGATCTCTTTTGTGTGTCATACCGGTTTTGAAAACTCGAGGAAATTGTAGGAAGTTAATAATTTATGCAAGATCATTGTTAGCTTCGTCGATCGAAAACAAATTTGGCAGAAAGTTAAAAGCAGATTTTTTTAAAACCGAGCAGGGGATTATTGACTTTGAGAGAAGAACATTGTATGTATTTTAATTTATTTTTCAATAAAATATAAAACAAAGAGCCTGCATCATTTTATCAGATTTAGAATTTGATCAGGTGCATTCAACTTTGAATTCGCATTCGAAAAATTGTATATTGTAATACCTAGCTTAACCTGACTATCTAATATCTCATCTGGCAACACAATGTACGATGGACGCTTACGCAGAAATGCACGAAGAATGAGAAGATTTGAGTTAACATAAAAAGGAATTAGGGAAAATAATAAAGCAGGAAGCAAGGTTTAGATATCTGGGAATAGATATAACCAGTTGCAGAGATATTGAAGAGGAAGTACGACAACAAAGCTTAAAAGCAAGTAATGCGGCGGGATCTTTTAATGACACAATCTGGAAGAAAAAACACCTAAGATAAGACACAAAAGCAAGAATCTATAAAGCAGCAATTAGACCTATATTGACATACACGGCGGAGACAAAACCTGACACATCTAAAACGAGACGACTACTAGAAATAACAGAGATGAAAATACTCCGGCGAATATCAGGGAAAAGTCTGTTGGATAGGGAGAGAAGCGGAAACATAAGAAGATCATGCAATGTAGAAGACATAAATGGATTGGAGACATAACGGAAACAGAAGTGGAACGAACACAGTAGAATGGCAGAGGATAGGACAGTACGAATAGCACGAGGTAAGTCACCAAATGAACGAAGAAGTATTGGCAGACCAAGAAAAAATGGTGCGATAACACCAATTTAGGAGGCTAATATTGAAGAAGAACCGGGCTTTAAAACTTACATACAAGAAAGAAGAAGAAGAAGAAGAAGATAAAAAGGAATAAATCCATCTACTTGGCTGTATACCATAATAAAATTACTTATACTCTTAATATAATTTTAAGAAAATGATAGACATAATAATTTTTATAACATTATATACCATCTATAATAGACGCAGATTTTTTACTTCTTAAGTAATATTAGTACATTCTTTCACGGTTTTTGCTGGAAATTTTAAAGAACCGCTTGGATTGACATGAAATTTGGCACACGCATAGCTAACATGTCAAAGAAAAAAAAGTGATATAGTGCCGATGTGTGCTTTTGTCCTGGGGGTGATTTTCAGCCCATCTCGGGGATGAAAAAATAGATGTCCAAGATAAGTCCCGAAATGGATAAAATGACTAATTTTAAGCAACATTCGTTCTATAGAGTTTCTTCACCAAATCAATACTTTTTGAGTTATTTGCAAGTGAATATGTTCATTTTTCAACAAAATAACCACGTTTTTATACGGTTTTTAGCAAATAACTCAAAACGAAAGCATTTTGTTGAAAAAAATATTCTTAGCAAAACTAGAGCGTATAAAAAAGTAAAAAAAAACTGTGTATATATTAGGTCTCTATACCTAGCAAAAGCAGAGTTATAGCTAATGAAAAATAGGTTTATATTCGAAAAATTCCAAATAGAATAATTCAATGTGAAATATCCAAATAATGAAGTATTCTTGGGAAAAAGACATTACAACTTTTTCAAAGTGTTTAAAAAAAGCTTTATTTTTTTATAAAAAAAATTTCTAGCATCAAAAAATGTAAGCAAGTTACGCTCAAAATAAAGTTGGTCCCTTTTGTTGTGGCAAAAAAAAATCAGGAAGATCACCCCAAAATTAGCAACTTAAATGAAATTAATCGTTACCGCTTCACAAGTTACTTTGCTTATATTGTGTTTATATATGATCTGTAGGTTTCCTCGATTTAAAGTGCTTATTTTCGAAAAAATTTGGTTTTAAAGGAAATTTTGTAGAAATTTTAATTTTGAAAAAATGCTTTTTTTTCCAAATAACTTAAGAACTGTTAGAGATACCAAAAAGCTTATACAATAAAAAAAGTCGGCTTTGTTTTTCTGAATATTTTGTATTTTTTTTGTCTTTCTGTAAGACAAGAGTTGGTTAAGAATCGGTGTTTCTAAATTTGCATACATTCGTGATAAGTGCCAAAAAACTATACACGAATTTCCTCTCTTAAAGCGATCAAGAAATTACGTTTAAGTCTAAGATCTCTTGACAATCGGGCGAAAATCTTTATCACCACCGAAATATTTTAGGTACCCGTTAAGTGACTCGTTCAAGACTTTTAACTACAGCTCTTTCAAAAATAAGGACTTTGAACCGATGAAACTTACAGATCATATGAGCAATACATACGCGAGTAAAAAACTTGTAAAGTGGTAACAATTAAGTTCATTTGAAATGCTAATTAGGGGGTGATTTTCCCGATTTCTTACCAAAAAAAGGGTCTTTGAGCGTAACTTGTTTACTTTTGATGCTGAAAAACTTTTTTAAAAACCAAAAATAAGTATTTTTTAAACACTTTTCCCCAAAAAAAGTGCTTCGTTTTTTGATTATGGCACGTTAAAATATTCTATTTGGAATTTGACGAATATTAACCTATTTTTCATTAGCTATAACTCTGCTTCTACTAGTTATAGTGACCTAATATATACACCATGTTTTTCATTTTTTTACGTGCTATATTTTTGATAAGAATTTTTTTTCGACCAAATACTTACTTTTTTTGGGTTATTTGCGAAAAACCGTCTTAAAACGTGGTTATGTTGTAGAAAAATTAACATATTCACTCGCAAGTAACTCGAAAAGTACTAACTTGGTGAAAAAACTTTATAGAACAAAAGTTGCTTAGAATTAGTCATTTTATTCATTTCCGGACCTATTTCGAACATATATTTTTCACCCCCAAAAGGGGGTGAGACTCACCCCTAGGGCAAAAGCACACATCGACACAATATCACTTTTTTTCTTTGACTCGTTAGCTTTGTGTTTGCCAAATTCCATGTCAATCCAAGAGGTTCTTTAAAATTTAGAGGTTTTGCAATATTTTATCTTTAAAGAACGTACTATATTTAAGTTAATTTAAAATTTGGATAGAATACCATTTATAACTAAAAAATAATTATCTACAAAAAGACGCGTGATGTTAGTAGATGTTTACACGTGCAAGCTGGTCGGGTATGTTTGACATGAGTGCGATTGCAAGCTAGTATCGATATGGTTAGATTAAAGTATGAGAGAACATACTGTCGGTCGACTGAGTTGATGTACACGGTTGATTGGTCTTACAATATTACATCACACAAATCAAGCGAACATATTTGTAGTGAAACATGTGTTGGTTAAATACATAAAATAGTCGTTTAAATATCTTGAATTAACAGATTGTTATTACCTATTATCATTGATTGGCATATTAGTATAATAAACACTAAAATACAAACTATAAAAAATAAAACTATAAATAAAAATAAATAAATATATAATAATCCGCAAGGAAAATGTTTTCCTGTAGTTGGCTGTATACCATGTAATACAAAAAATAGTAAAATCCTTTATAAAAGGTATAGTTAAAATCCCTAAAAAGGTCTACATCACAATCACATAACTATAAATGAATATAACCTGGTAAAATAATGCAAAGATTTTGAAATTTTGACTACGGTTAAGAAAAGTTGTAGGTTATACTCACGTGAAGTTTACATGCTAACCACCAAGATATAATTTACAAAAATATTAGAATCAAAGCCCTGTAAAAGTAATCCGTCAAGTAAACATCGATTGAAAATACTGACTTAAGTGCGGATGTTTGAAATATTTGCTAATATGCCCCAGGTAACATCTGAGCAGTGATTTGACTTGTTCACATGGTGGAAGTGTAGCAGCAAGTGACATCCATCCATTTCATTGTCACTTGCTGCTACACTTCCACCATTTGAACCAGTCAAATCACAGCTCAGATGTTACCTGGGGCACAGAATAAATAACCATACAGAAGCGAAACTCCTGCCGAAAACGGTAACATAATTTTCATGTTCATGTGTCAACGTAACTGGTGCAACCTCACTTTTGCGACTGACATGACAGTTGTTTATAGTTAAATTTTATATTTATATATGTTTTATTTTATATTTTATTTATATTGTATAGTTAAATTTTATATTTCATATTTAATTAATAACAACTTGTCAAAAATAGTACCTAATTTGGAATGGTCTATTCCTTAGAATAGAACATCAAGTTCTATTCTGTAACTGGTGCACAAGGTCAAATATTTCGGTCCCAACAAAATCAATTGAAACGACAGTCAGATTCGCTTCTGTGTGGTTATATATTCTGTGCCTGGGGCATATTACCAAATATTTCAAACATCGACGCTTAAGTCAGTATTTTCAATCGATGCTTCTTTGACGGATTACTTTTACAGGGCTTTGACCCTAATATTTTTGTAAATTATATCTTGGTGGTTAGTATTTAAACTTCACGTGAGTATAACCTACAACTTTTCTTAACCGTAGTCAAAATTTCAAAATCTTTGCATTATTTTACCAGGTTATATTCATTTTAGGTAAGCACTGATGATGACTGGTAAACCAGTCGAAAACTAGTTATGTGATTGTGATGTAACCCTTTTTAGGGATTTTAAATATACCTTGAAACACACTCAGTAATCAAAAGATCCAAAGAACTGGTTTAACGACTACTCGTACGAAATCAAACAAATGAAATAGAGAATGTGGAAAAATCCCCTTACGAATAATTCACACATCCACTATTTCTCGAATGTTGTTTTTTGATTGGAATGTGTCTGAAGATATTCAACCTCTCATCTTTACTGATGAGCCCAGAGAGGTGGAAGAGGGCGAAACACATTTCTAAGAACTGGTGTTTGGATCTTTGATTCTATTCGAAAAAAATTTTCCCAACCCGAAATAGTGGATGTGTGAATTATTCGTATGGGGATTTTTCCAAATTCTCTATTTCATTTGTTTGATTAAATATACCTTTTATAAAGGATTTTACTATTTTATTTTTTTTTTAAATAAATATATGTTTATTGGAGAATCAAAATCATGGAGAAGTTATGTGTTTGTATTAACCTACCGATGACCAACCTTTTCTTGTTACACGGATGACCAACGGGGTTAAAAAATGACCCCAGGTTAAAAATTACCTGGAATGAATGTTTTCAGCATTTAAATCTCCATCTAACAATACATCCTCGTTTTCTGATACTATTTCATCTTCTATATCACTATAAAAATCGCTAGCAGTAACAATTTTCTGTAACTCAGCCTCAGTAAGATATTTACGGGCCATACCTTATATGTACACAAAATACTAAGAAACTATAATAATATACGCCAGGAAATAATAATAATGACTAACTGTAGCAGACAGGAATGTCATGATTCGTACATAACAGGCACCACAGTCTAAAAATATATTTTGATAACGCGCAGTATAAAACTATTTGGAATTCCACATAATAGACGGTATTTTACTAAACATCAACTTCAGAATATATTTTTTATTCGTAAAATAAAGGGAATTTTTTTTATTTCAAAATATAAGGATATGTATAATGATATTAAAGTCCAATAAAAAAATAATGAGTTAAAAATTGAAAATACTTTTGAATTTATTAAAGAAAAATATACGCTGGGTTCCAAATTTACCCCTATGGTCATCCGAAGGTTAAAAGGAAGAGTAAAATTATTAGATTTATTGAAAAAACAGCTCCGCCCTTGCCGGTCTCAAGCCCGGATGAGAAAAGAGGAGGGTGATTGGCTAGTGATGGGACTTAGTGACAGTAGCTATGACAAGTTGGCTGCTGTGATTAAATACCAAGCAACACTGTAGTTGAGATACGGAAATGACTCTAACAAATTCTGCCCGCGATGGGATGGATGGAGGCGAGTTTCAAGCCCCTTATATCTGAAACCCGTCGGCCAAGGTATGGCAACCCCAACAGGAGAGTTCCCAAATTTGGAAAATTCCATTACAACGAAATCGAAAGTTACATTTGCTGCACGGAACTCTAGAAGTCGATCTATGCAACCAAGTACAGTAAAACCGATTTATCTCCAACCGCGAGAAGACACGACAGACGTTCGTTTATCCGGTGCGCATATTTACAGATGCTAGCGTGTGTAGGCACCAGGGTGTTGAAATCAGTTAGGGTTTGGAAAAACAGTATATTTACAGATGCTAGCGCGTGTTGACACCACGGTGTTGAAATCGGTTATTGTTTGGAAAAACAGTACGTTTACAGATGCTAGCGTGTGTTGATACTAGGGTGTTGAAATCAGTTAGGGTTTGGAAAAACAGTACATTTACAAATACTAACAGATTTGGACACCAGAGTGTTAAAAGTGTTAAAAGCAGCTAGCTTTTTTAGTGGTTATAGATGCATATTATGCTAACGGCTATTGACATTGATTTTATATACCTACTGCTGTGGAAAAATATTTAAGTGATTTAGGTACCTATTAATAAATAATTAAACGTTGTTGGGATATAAACAATAATATATTAACACAAAAGAACAACACAAAAAATAATGTTGTTCTGAAGCTATTTCCTTGTGGCATTTTTATAATTAATTATTTAGATGGGAAATAAGCCACAATTAAGTTATAAAAAATAATTTTATTAACGTTTCGACGCCCAAATCGGGTGTCGTTGTCAAAATACAAAATACTACTAAATTAAACAAAAATGTTGTTGCTTAGTAAAAAATTCTTCTAATAATTGAAGACCTAAGTGAAAGAAGGAGGTATGTTCAAAGCCTACCTTTTTAGATATGGGCAGTTAAAGTTTTTATTCCTCTGCTTTTATCATGAAAATATTGTTTGTGTTATTTGGTTTTATTTATATTGCTATAAGCATTCCTTTAAATATAATGTTGATAATTTGTTTTGATTGTTAGTATTTTTTCTAAAAATAAATAAAAATTGTATGTACATACCGCCTTCTTCCATTAATTTTAGTTTGTATAACTATCCTTTATCTGAATGGATGAAGGGGGTATGTGGCATGAAATAATGCTCTATATTCAGTTTTACAGAAATTTATGCAATTGAACACAAAATAATCTTCATCTTCATGTTGCTATGTTCATGTTGGCTATCAAACTGGCTATAGTAATTTTGTTAATGGCAGCTCGGTAAAGGGATGCAGAGGATCTGTTAAACCATTCTTACAGGTGTCTAAGCCATGACGGTCTTCTGCGACCTGGCCTTTCTTCTTCGACCTGGCGTTTCTTCTTCCGTCTACCTTGTCTTTTTAATAGCTACCCTAGCCTTAGCTACATTTATAAAAAACAATTTAAACAAATTTAAAAAATCAATTTTTTCAGCCTTTGTACATTATTTTAGGTTCTTTTCATCATTGGAAACAAAAAAGGTCTTTTGTAATTTTTCTCTAAAGTTAATAGTTTTCGAGTTATAAACAATTTTAAATCTGAAAAAGACGAAAAATGTTTCATACCTCCTTCTTCCATTCAAGAAATGTATTCTACATGTTACATACCTCCTTCATCCACTAGAATATCTCGTATTAAACTTTTTAGAGGTACAGTTAAAGTGGCATAATATGATAGTTAAGTTACATACCACCTTCATTCACTAAGAAACTCAAAATTTTAGAAAATGTTACATACCTCCTTTCTTCTAATTAGGTCTTCAATTTATTTAATGTGACTTATTTATATTGGCAATTCAGACATATATTATACAATTTAAAGTATTTTTTACTAAGCAACAATATTTTTGTTTCATTTAGTAGTATTTTGTATTTTAACAACGACACCCGATTTGGGCGTCGAAACGTTAATAAAATTATTTTTTTCAATTTAATTGTGGCTTATTTCCCATCTAAATAGTTAATTATAAAAATGCCACAAGGAAATAGCTTCAGAACAACATTATTTTTTATGTTGTTCTTTTGTGTTATTTGTAAATGTACTGTTTTTTTAAACCCTAATTAATTTCAACACCCTAGTGTGAATACACGCTAGCATCTGTAAACATACTGTTTTTCCAAACCCTAACCGATTTCAACACCATAGTGTCAACACGCGCTAGCATCTGTAAATATACTGTTTTTCCAAACCCTAACTGATTTTTTTGCACGATTGATTATTTTTGACTGTTTACCGTGACAGATTTTACGTCAGTAGGTGACATTTACTAGCAACTCGACAGTAAGTAATCCAACTCGACGGTAAGTACTCCAACTCGACGGTAAGTAATTCACTTACCGTCGAGTTAAAAAATCTCTTAATTTTAATTTATTTTTTGAAAGAATAAAGAAAACTAACGAATTATTTATTAATATTGAAACTTATGGTACAATCTGTTAAATTATTTAATGAAATCCCACTTGTTTGGGCTGTGGTTTCACTTCTAACAGAAACTCCTGCAGAATTGCATACATTAGTAGTATCCAACATTTTTTCTCTTCAAATACACAATCAAAGTTGAAAACTTGGAAATATCAATGCCATCATAAAGAAAAACGGTGGATTTAATCATTGAATATTCTGCCCAGAGGCTTCCAGGAGCTTTCAACTGCATATGTCTTTGAACGAAATATGCCAATAGAGTCTTTTCTTCGATTCTTAAATTCTTGCCTTCGCACCATTTTTTAAAACTTTGGTAGGTATTTTGATAACGGATTTTGGATTTTTCGGGAATAATTGCGGAACACCCTTCTTCCCAAGCCCGTTCAATTTCTTTAAATTCACTTTCGCTCATATTTTAATTTATAATAATCAAAATTGTACTTAAAATTATTGACAACTAAATAAAAACTCAATTCTCCATTGTTGTTATGCACCCTAGTTACTACCTAACAACCAAAGTATCTATCTTGATAAAATGAATGAAACTAGTTAATATGACGAAAATGTTTAATTTTATAATTTATAATAATATCAATCGTGCAAAAAACGTTATAAGCATGTCGAACGTTAAGGGTAACCGATCTCAGACAATAATTCAACAATTGTCTTCGATCGGTATAAAATCCTTACCGTTCTCCATACTTAATATACTATAACACCCTGGTGTCTACACACGCTAGCATCGGTAAATACGCATCCGGTGCAACAGATCTTAAGGGTTTCAGTTAAATCTGCTATACTGTAATGACAATGATTTGAGTATCTACCTGGAACAGTCGCACACTTTTGAAACTTGGAATTGTCCGCTAACTGTGTGATATATTAGCACAATAAACGTTCACATATTAGTATAATCGGTTCGCTAAACTCAGACACAACTCGCTAGTGATTTTAGTAGGTAATTTTTTTATTTTGGCCAATTTTGCCAAAATTGGCAAAATTACTAACTATTTAGTAATAATTATTAACTAATTAGTAATTATTTTTTGTCCATTTTACCAAATTGGCAAAATTACTTACTAAAATAACTAGCCAATTGTGTCTGAGTTTAGCGAACCGACTATACCATACAAGAGATACGATTGACAGACCGCGGCACCACCCAAAATAGAAATCATGATAATATTATAGATACTATAGTTACCACAAACCCAGACATGAATTTGGGAGAGCTTTTATAGTCAGTAAAAAAGTTAAGCACTGGGTTATATATTTTAATGTTATAGATAACTTTGAAAGCAATAAGTTCACGAATGAACTGCTTAAGGAATGGGAACAAGTTCTATTAGCCTTATTAAAGCACACGGCTCAACAGACTGTTTCCTTGTCAGAAAGACGAAGAAGAGATCAATTCTATGAGGATTTAGAAAGCACGTATAACATTTTTTCAGAAATGACATTAAGATAGTAGTAGTAGATCTGAATACAAAAATTGAAAGAAATTTATTATAAGAACTTTCACGTGGCATTAATTTCTTTTGTATTATTAGATGGATATCTAGCTACAACGTATTAAATCGATTTGTAGATTTCTTTGATCCAATTACTGCATTTTTAAAAGAAAAGGAAATAACTTATTTAGAATTAAACGATAACGAGTGGTTACAAGACTTAATGTTTTTGACTGATGTCATGGAATATTTTCAAACACTGAATTTACAATTGCAGGGGAAGGATAAAACAATATCTGACCTTTCAAATTGAACACTTATCATTTTCCTTGAATTGAAAAAAATGATATAGTCAATATAAAACAAGAAAACTTAACGAGTATATAAAAAAGCTAGAAGGAAAATTGACGGAAGTCTAAAATAGATTTTAAGATTTGAAATATTTTAAGAATTCTCTTAATTTTTTTCTGAATTCATTTGAAATTAATATTATTCAAGGTGGGTTTTCCATTTCCATGTTATATAATTATGATCAAAAAATACCTGGAGAATTAGAATTAAAAGAGATGCAAAAAGATTAAAAGCTTTACAGATTGAAATATAAGTAGGTACACTCCGATTACTGAATTTTGGAAATTTGTACCGGAATCGAAGTATCCTGAATTAACAAAAGAGTGCTTGTCGAATTATTGTCATATTCGGAACAACAGATTTATATCGATCACTTTATTCCAATTTAAAATTCATGAAATCCAAACACCGATCAGTATTAACTAACCAGCATCTGAATGAATTATGGACACGTGCTGTTACCAATTATTCACCAAATTTTAAAGAATTATCCTAAGAAGTCAAATAAATATGTTTAATTTTTTATATTTAAATGTATTACATATTTTTGTACTTTTATTAATAAATAAATTTCATCCAAAATGAATAACCATTTTCAATTTCGTTGCAAAACGAAAATACAGTCGCACCATATTCTAGTCCAATCAGAGAGTGCAGCAAGCACCTCTACTACCGGTTTCGAAACTTATTAGTCTCTCAGCAGGAGGCACATATGCTGCTCTCTCTGATCCATCCAAAACAAACCCCGGCGTGCAGTTACGGATTGAGACGAACGAAATGGCATAGATGCCCTAGCGGCAACTGCTAGCAAAAGACTAAGTTACTTAGTCTCAGCATCCGTTATGGCTTGCAAATTGTAGAAGCCTCGGAGGTATAACTAGAGAAGGTTCCCATTGTTTTCAGTCTGGTGGGATGTTGAATAACATTATGTTGTTTTATATGCCATTGGATTGAAAACTTAGTCTTTTGCTAGCAGTTGCCGCTAGGGCATCTATGCCATTTCGTTCGTTGTAATCCGTGAGTGCACGCCGGGGTTTGTTTTGGTTGGATCAGAGAGAGCAGCAATGTGCCTCCTGAAGAGAGACTAATAAGTTTCGAAACCGATAGAGGTGCTTGCTGCACTGTCTGATTGGACGAGAATAAGGTGCGGCTGTATTTTCGTTTTGCAACGAAATTGAAAATGGTTATTCATTTCTGATTTACATGTTTACTTTGATTGGAGTACGAAGGGAACCATTCTCGTTGGAACTTTACCGCGCTGAGCAGATGGGACGTGGATTATAAATTGTAAAATTCCCTCATCTTCCTTAGTCTCAGCATCCATTATGGCTTGCAAATTGTAGAAGCCTCGGAGGTGTAACCAGAGAAGGTTCCCATTGTTTTCAGTCTGATGGGATGTAGAATAACATTATCTTGTTTTGCATGCTATTGGATTGAAAACTTAGTCTTTAAATAAATTTCAGTAAACATAAGTTCTGTAAAAACAACTTTTGTGCTACAATGGAAGCACAAAAATTGGTCCCAGTATCATACGAATATAATTTTTTTTCCGAATACGATATTTAAGTGTCATAAATGCTCGATCGGATTTAAATCTGATATGGGCTATATGGTGGCTTTAAAAAGAGAGAAACTCAACTTATTACCTACAAAAGTGGACAACATCAATCCCAAATAGACTACTTCATGATAAGGAAAGAAGACATACGTGAATGCAAGGACTGCAAGGTAATAGTTAGTGAGAAAGTAAGCCAACAACATAAGCTTCTTGTTCTGGACATCGAAGTAAAAAAGCAAAACTAAACAAAAATATTGGAGAGGACCACAAAAAATCAAGTGGTGGATGCTAAAAGATGAGAAAGAATGTCTATTCAGGGAAAGAATAGTGGAAAAAATATGTTAGAACATGAAAGGAAGTCCGAACACAATTTGGAGAAAAATGGCCAAAATTATTAGAGAGACGGCTATTGAAACACTTGGGAAAACGTCAGGAAAGAAGTTTGAGGATAAAGAGACTTGGTGGTGGTCAATTGAAGTACAAGGAAAACTAAAAGTGAAGGGAAAATTATATAAAGAGTGGCAAGAAACCAGATCGGACATAGATCTTCAAAACTCTATGGTCGCCAAAAAGGAAGCGAAAGTAGCAGTAGCAAAAGCTAAAGCAGAAGCGTATTCAAACCTATACGATCAACTTGATACCAGGGAAGGCGAAGCAAATATATATAAAATAGCCAAACAGCGAGCAAAGAAAGAAAGAGATTTTAATCAGATTAGATGTATCCGAGATGAAAATAATAAAATACTAATTCACGAAAACGATGTCAAAAAGAGATGGAGAAAGTATTTTGACAGTTTATTAAATGAATAATTTGACAGACAGCCTGTGGAGAGTTAACGGAGACAGTAACAGCAATGGTTACCAGAATAACAAACGAGGAAGTGGCTCAAGCGCTTCAAAAAATAAAGAAAGGAAAAGCAGTCGGACCAGATGATATTCCTGGGGAAGTATGGAGAGCATTGGGAGAGACAGAAATAATTTGGCTAGCAGGACCATGTAATAGAATTATGGAAGTTGGACAAATGCCAGACGAATGGAGAAGCAGTATATTAGTACCTGTCTACAAAAACAAGGGAGACATACAACAATGCACAAATTACAGGGCTATAAAACTACTTAGCCACACCATGAAAATATGGGAGATAGTAATTGATAGACGGATACGTGAAGAAACCGAAATATCCGATAATCAATTTGGCTTTATGCAGGGCAGATCAACAACAGATGCAATTTTCATTGTAAGGCAACTAATGGAGAAATACAGGAATAAAGAGACCAACGCTCATATGGTATTCATTGATCTTGAGAAAGCATATGATAGAGTTCCTCGAGAGATTCTGTGGTGGGCACTCAATAAGAAAGAAGTCCCTGGCGAATATGTAAACATTGTGAGAGATATGTATGAGGGAGTAACGACTAGTGTTAGAACAGGTGTGGGAGAGACTGATAAATTTCAGGTGAAAGTAGGATTGCACCAAAGCTCGGTGCTTAGTCCTTATTTATTTTCATTAGTTTTGGACCAGATAACAGCGAAACTACAGGGTAGTATTCCATGGTGCCTAATGTATGCTGATGATATAGTGTGAATAGGAAATAGTGAAAGAGACTTAGAACAAAAACTGGAACAGTGGAGACAAGCGCTGGAGGAAAAAGGTTTAAAACTTGGTAGGACAAAAACAGAGTATTTGGAATGTTCATTTAAAGATAGAGTTACTACAAGTAAAATGGTATCTTTGAATGGTAAAATGATTGTGAAAAGCAATAATTTTAAGTACCTAGGATCAGTATTACAGAGTAATGGAGAAATAGATGGAGATGCATGCAGTAGAATTAGGGCTGGATGGATGAAGTGGAAAGAAGCGAGTGGTGTGTTGTGTGACAGAAAAATTCCAATGAAGCTGAAGGAAAAATTCTACAAAACAGCCATAAAACCGGCTATGATGCACGTAACTGAATGTTGGGCAGTGAAAAAGAAAGAGGAAAAACGAATGCATGTGGCGGAAATGAGAATGCTTAGATGAATGAGTGGAGTACAAAGAAGGATACAATTAGAAATGAGTATATTAGGGGAAGTCTACGTGTGGCACCAATTGATGCCAAAATGAGAGTGCATAGGTTAAGTTGGTTTGGTCATATTCAACGTCGAGACGTTAATCACCCAATATGAAGAATTGCTAAAGTTCAGATTCCTGGTAAGAGTATGAGAGGAAGACTAAAGAAGACCTGGAGGAAAACGATAGGCAGGATATCTTGGTAAAGGGGATTAATATTAATATGACGCAAGATAGAATTGTATGGAGAGATGCAATTAGGGAAGCCGACCCCGCATAGGGATAAGGCAAAGAGAATGATGATGATGATGATGATGGGCTATATGGTGGCTATACAAGTAATAATTTAAGATTGTTTGGTGATGTTCAACGTCGTCAAACGACGTCAAAGTTAATCACCCAATACGAAGAATTGCTAAAGTGCAGATTCCTGGAAAGAGTATGAGAAGAAGACCAAAGAAGACCTGGAGGAAGACGATAGGCAGGATATGTTGGTAAAGGGGATTAATATTGATATGACACAAAGTAAAATTGTGTGGAGACGTGCAATTAGGGAAACCGACTAGAGCTTCACGATACGATACAATATACTTCTATATTGATACTTTTTAAGTATTGAGTATTGTATTGGTTATACCAATGAAGTATCGTATCGAGTACCGATATCGGCAATACTTTCTGATAAAAATATCGTATTGATATTGATTTAGATCTGATTTCGAAGTTGATGCTTGAAGCGAGAAGCGGACCTACCTGACTTGATAATAGCAAGTGCGACCTTGCCGAGCCGTCGTCAAAATAATGGTTTCTCTAAAAACCAAAATTATTCAACATGAAGTCAAACCCGGAATACCACAGAAAGCACGTAATTCCCGCGAAAATTTGAGAGAGAGAGAGAGAGAGAGAGAGAGAGAGAGAGAGAGAGAGAGAGAGAGAGAGAGAAAGAGAAAGAGGAAGCAGAATATAAGCTTATATTATTTATTTATTTATCAACGGGCATTCGCCCAATTAAAATACAGTATAAACATTAATCACATGAGATTTTTAACCTAATCTACAGTAAATTTAAAAATTTTAATCATACAAACTAGGAACATTACATAACAAACATTAACAAAAAATCTACAGAACACAAGGACATTAAGTTATCACCCACAGTTTTTAAGCTGAGTTCTAAATTCTTTTGGAAAACTATAACAATCTAAACTTTCCGAATATTGGTTAGCAAACCTAGGTATTTTAGACATGAAGGAGTTGTGTCCATAGTTTGTGTGATGGGGTCTAACGTAAATGGGTTGATTTAGCCTTGTTTGTCCACTGCAAACATGGAGGCTAATTTTCTCCAATAGTTGAGGACCAAAATTATTGGAGTGTAGTACGCTATAAAACATTGTGATATCCTTATGCATGCGTCAGATTTGGAGAGAGGTTATGTTGAGAGATTTTTCCATATTAGAATAGTTAATTTCATCAACTCTCTGGTTTTGTTTAAACACAACAAATCTTAAGAACTTGTGCTGAACTCTCTCAATAGCTTGAACATGGATGTTATAGTGTGGACACATAAACAGTAATCTAGGTGAGGTCTCACAAGTGAACAATACAATATTTTTATGGATGGCATATTTAGAAAGTCTTTAGCACAACGTTTGATAAACCCTAAAAGTTGAAGTGATTTTGAAACAATAGATGAGATATGGGGAATGTAGGATAAGCTGGAATCGAGCACAACACCTAGGTCTTTTATCTGAGATACAGAACCTACAGGACAATCATTAATAGTATAGATATGATTTGTAGGAGTTCTATTTCGACCAAAAACCATTAAGTGACACTTCTTAACATTAAGTTCCATTCCGTTGCTATCACACCAAGAGCTCAACCGACCCAATTGAAATTGTAATTTTTGATAGCCACCATCATTTTCGATTTCCAAATATAATTTTAAATCGTCAGCAAACATTAGGAAAAAAGCAAAGTGGAAACAGAAGGCAATATCATTAACATATATATTGAATAGAAGGGGTCCCAGATGTGACCCTTGTGGCACTCCTAAAGGTACCCTAATTTCAAGCGATTGAAAACCCTGAACACGTACTATTTGTATTCTTTCAGATAGGTCGGATAACAACCATTCTAAAGGTTCACCCTGGATACCCAGACCTCTCAACTTATTGATTAAAATCTTGTGATTTACCCGGTCAAACGCCTTTGTAAAGTCTGTGTATACAGCATGAACCTGGAAGCCACCTTCAAGAGATTCGACAAGGAAGTCGGTAAATGTCAATCAATTAAGTTTAGTGGAACGGCTAGAGAGAAATCCAAATTGCTGGTCAATAAAACAGCATTTTAAACTTGCTGACAAATAGTCACAAACAGGACTCTCAAAAATTTGGGAATGCTAATCGGACGATACTTGTTCAGTCTTCAGTTGAGACTTATCTCCAGATTTTAGTATTGGGGTAATAAAGCTAGTTTTCCAGTAGGCTGGGAACATCCCTGTCTTTAATGACAGGCTAAAAATGTGAAAAAGTCTAGAAAAAGACTATTAGTCAGATGCATTTTCGAATTCGGTCGTTTCTCTTATTTTATATCCATCTAACGTATATTCGCATCCCGATTTCGACTCCAACAAAAAGCCAGAGGTTGAAAAACAAAAAGTCGTCAGCGCTTTATTATCATATTCATATATCCATCTGCATGGTCCGAAAGTTACATGAAAAGCTGTTCCCACGCGCCCACTCAGCTTTGATATAACTTCCTCGTTTATTTGAATTTTATTATAAGGTTGTAATATAGAGTTGTAATAGATTTGAATGATTCGTTCCAAAAGAAATATCCCATACTATTATTGAATCATTTCGAATATTAGCTTAAATCTGTATTCACTAGTTGTTCCATTAGAAAATTGTTTCACATTTTATGCGAAATAATCTCCTTATTTTTTCTTCTTCCTTTTTATAAGCAATTCTGCTTGTTCATTGGCGGATTGATACCTCTATGGAAGGCTGTCACTCCATCTTTTGCGCGGTCGGTCGATACTTCTTCTACCTATTAGTGATTTATCTCTTGAATGTCTCCCCCATTCTGCTTTGTAGTTATTCCATTTTTCTTCTATTTAGTATACCTACATTCGTTTATACATTGTTCGTTACATTTTCTTCTATCTTCACTCCCGTTGCAATCTCTCAGCTTATTTCCTGTAATTCTTCTCAATATACTCATTTCTGCTGTTTGCAGTAGTCTTCGGGTTGTGGCTGTATCGAGTCTTGTTTCTGATGCATATGTCATTATTGGTCGTACACTGGTATTATAACTTCTTGATGTCACCTCAGTGTTAATAACATGTCGATGTTGCCATATAGTGTTATTAAGGCATCTTGCCAGTCTATTTGCTTTTTGTACTTGATTTCAAACTTTTTGTGCAGGTCTCCGTGAAAATATAACTTCAAAATATTTTATTTCCATTACTTGTTCAATACTGGTGCCATCAATTTTATTTCACAACTGATTGATTCTTTACTGATTACTATTGTATTAGTTTTCTGAGATGAAATTGTCATATTAAATCATTTTCCTCTTATATTAAAACTGTGGACTAATGTTTGCAGACTATCCTCATCTTGAGCGTCATCATTGCGTCTTCTGCGTAGCAGATTATTTTTACTTCTTTGTTTCCCATTCTGTATCCTCTTCCTTTATTGACGCTTTTGATGATTTCATCCATATGTAATAAAATTGAAGAGAATAGGCCTCAATCATCCCCCTGTGTTATTCCGCTGCCTATTTCTATAGATTTTGTCCGTTTATTCTGACTTTCATTTTGTTGTTTTGGTAGATGTCTTAAATAATTTGTATCATATGCAGGGAAACTTCTTTTTTATACAGAAAATTGATTACATCTTTAAGTCTTAATCTGCCAAATGCTTTCAGTCAATCAGTCATAGAAATACTGGTCTATTATTATACTCTAGTAATTTCTTAGTAATTGACTTAGTCACTATTGCTCTCAAGGATTTAAAGCCAGGTAAAACCCCAGGTTTTGACAATATTCATCCCAAATTCTTAATTAACTGCGGCAAATGTGCGAGAGAATGGATAGCGCACTTTTTCACGGACATTATGAAGAACAGTATCATACCACAGGAACTCAAACGCTCGAAGGTCATTGCCATATTAAAACCAGGGAAACCAAATGATAACAACCCTAAGAATTACAGACCAATAGCCCTACTATCGGTGACGTTTAAGCTTCTAGAGCGCCTTATCTACAATAGAATTATCCCAAATCTGCTTGAAACAATACCGGTTGATCAGGCAGGTTTTCGACCCAAAAGAAGCTGCGCAGATCAGGTTCTTTCACTTACCACATTTATTGAGGCAGGGTTCCAGCGAAAACTTAAAACTGCAGCCGCATTCATAGACCTAACAGCGGCCTACGATACAGTCTAGAGAGTAGGCATGCTATACAAGCTCCTCAGTAAAATCCCCTGTAAATCCACGGCTCGAATAATCAACAGAATGCTAGCCGACCGAACGATTCAAGTGGTCATGGGATCTGACATCAGCACCCCAAGGAAACTGAAGAATGGACTGCCTCAGGGATCTGTCCTGGCTCTTCTTCTCTTTAGCCTATACATCTCTGATATACCAGAAACCAGATCAAGGAAGTTTGGTTACGCCGATAACTGGGTCCTTGCAACAAGGTGTAAGTCATTTGAAGAAACAGAAGAAATCCTCACGACGGACTTACACATAGTGGGAAAATATTTCCGTAAATGGAGGCTCCAACCAAACGCTACGAAAACCGAGGTTTCCAGTTTCCACATAAATAAGAAGCTTGCAGGAAGAATACTCAATATTCAGTTCGAAAACACCACACTCGCCTACAATAAAACACCAAAGTACCTTGGGGTGACTCACGATACCTATCATTGTATTGAATGATACCTATCATTCAAGAAACATCTGACAAAAACAGCAGAAAACCTTAAATCCAGAAACAACATCATCCAGAAGCTGTGCGGCACAGCATGGGGAGCATCGGCTTCCACCTTGCGATCATCTGTCCTGGGCCTAGTCTTCTCAACTGCGGAATACTGCTCTTCAGCATGGTTTAACAGCCCACATATACACAAAGTAGATGCCCAATTGAATAATACAATGAGAATGATTGCTGGAGTTTTCAAATCCACCCCTACGCAATGGCTCCCAGTACTGAGTCACATTCCACCACCCAAACTACGACGCATACACGCATTCACTAGTGAGTACAGAAAGATAGTAGATAACGAGAACCTGCCAATCCATCAAGATAATATAGATGCTGCCAACGGTAACCGTCTACGCTCCAGACAACCACCAATAAAAACAGCAAAGGTTGCTGTGGAAAATGAGTTCAATTTAACGACAACATGGACTCGAGAATGGATGGAACAACAAAATAGCAACTTACCCTGCATCATACAAAAACCACCAGGCTTTGACTTACCACGTAACACATGGTCTATGCTGAACCGAATCAGAACCCAACACGGCAGATGTAGTTACATGATGCACAAATGGGGTAAACGACCATCCCCACTCTGTGACTATGGACAACCACAAACCATCTATCACACCACAGAACAGTGTTCCACAAGATCATATCATGGCAGGTCAGAGGATTTCCTGATGGAGACTCCAGAGTCGACAGACTATGTAAATAAGTTAGATGTACGTTTGTGAACCTATGTATTGTCTTATATAAAATATATGTACTAGTAGTAAATGTAAATGTGTCAGGTGCCATACGCTAAATAAATAAACAGTGTCCCACAAGATCATATCATGGCAGGTCAGAGGATATCCTGATGGCGACTCCAGAGTCAACAGACTATGTAAATAAGTTAGATGTACGTTTGTGAACCTATGTATTGTCTTATATAAAATATATGTACTAGTAGTAAATGTCAATGTGTCAGGTGCCATACCCTAAATAAATAAAATCTTAGTAATTTGCTTCTTAACGAATATTTTATCTGTACACGATCTTCTAGTACGAAGACCCTGTTGTTCACGTGCTGAACTTATCCTCCGATTCATTAGTTCTCGAAGAATTTTAGTTGTAAATTTTAGAGTAGTATTTAACAAAATTGATTGAGTCCGAGAAATTATGGGGGTTACACATACTATTGTTGACGACTTCAGGACGAAACAACTCAGCTGGTACGGACACGTAAGAAGAATGCCGGAGAATAGAATACCAAGACATATTATTTAAATTAATTATTTAAACAACATAAATTTTTAGAAGGTAGAATTAGTTCGCTCGTTCTCCATTCTTCTGGTATTTTATTGTTTTTTTATGATTTTGTTAATTAATGTTGTTAATTGTTCTGTCATTGCTGCTCCACAATATTTCAGTAATTCGTTTGGTATTCTATCTATACCTGCAGCTTTTCAAGGGTTCTTCGAACTCTCTGTGTAGCTACTTATAGTCCTGGATCCCGCGTACCAAAGAAAAGTTGACTAATAGCCAGCTGAAAATTTGTTAATAGCTTAAGGGTCTAGTCGGACAAATTTTGATCGACGGGAACACTGGAATAGGGGTTGTTTTAATTGTGGAACAGGTTAAAAATTTGGAAAGTCAGACTACGAAAAGGTTCCATGTACAGGGTGTTTCATTGGGAAACGGAAATACTTTAATGGTGAATAGAGGTCACCAAGGCGGTTCTAGGTATACTAAATGTTTTGCCCTACCGACTTTTATATCCGAGTTACAGGGTGTTTTATAGATTTTGCTTATTTCTTTCCTAAGCCATAACTTTAGAACCACCCTGTATATTTTTTTAATATTTGGTACACATATCTCTCATTCAAAACCCAAACGACCGACATACTAATCACAAGAAAAATCCAGGTCCGTATTAACAAAAAATTATAAAATAATTGTGACCTTAAAACAACACCCTGTATATTGAAATTTTCAAAATCTGTTTGCATATTTGAAAAGAGCACAAAAAACTAAGTCTAATATTTCGCTTAAATTTTTCGGCCAGACAATTTTTTGACTTTTATTTTGAAATTTATTGATTTTTTTAAGAACTCCACATTAAAAAGCAGGTATTATTAACTTTTAATTATAAATTATTAAATTTATTGAATAAATACTCATTTTAAAATTAATCAATATTTATTTACCACATTGGAACGACCCAATTATTAATCACAAGAAAAATCCAGGTCCGGATGGACAAAAAAACATAAAGTAATTGTGACCTTGAAACAACACCCTGTATATTGGCATTTTCAAAAATTGTTTGCACATTTGAAAAGACCACAAAAATCCGAGTTTATAGATTCACTTTGATTTTTTGTGGAAAAATTTATTAACTTTAATTTTGAAATTGAATATATTCAAATTTTTAAGAACCCTGAAATTAATAAGCAGGTTTTTAAAGCACTTTTATTAATAAATCATTCAAGTTGATAAATAAATACTAATTTTAAAAATAATCAGTTATTATTTACAGCATTAGAAGGACTTACTTACTAATCACAAGAAAAATCCAGGTCCGTATTAACAGCAAAATACAAAGTAATTCTGACCTTGAAAAAACACCCTGTATATTGAAATTTTTAAAATACGTTTGCACACCTGAAGAGAGCACGAAAACCTAAGTTTAATGTCCGTCTTTAATTTTTTGTGCAGACAATTTAATGACATTACTTTTGAAACTATATCGAAATTTTTATTATGAGTTCCCAGAGTTCTTAAAAATTTCGACATAATTTCAAAATTAAATTTATTAAATTGTCTGGCCAAAAAATTGAAGCTAACGATTAAACTTAGCTTTTTGTGCTCTTTTCATACCTATGTATGTGCAAACGGATTTTGAAAATTTCAATATACAGGGTGTTGTTTCAAGGTTACAATTACTTTATATTGTTTTGTTAATCCGGACCTGGATTTTTGTTTTGATTTGTAAGTGGGTCATTCGAATGTCGTAAATAAGTATTGATTATTTTTAAAATGGGTATTTATTTAATAACTTTAATAATTTATTGTTAAAATGCTTTAAAAATCTGCTTTTTAATTTCAGTGTTCTTAAAATTATCAATATATTTAATTTCAAAATTAGTCAATAAATTTCCTTCACGAAAAATTAAAGCAAACCGATAAACTCAAATTTTTGTGGTCTTTTCAAATGTGCAAACAAATTTTGAAAATGTCAATATACAGGGTGTTGTTTCAAGATAACAATTACTTTATTTTTTTTTGTTAATCCGGGCCTGGATTTTTCTTGTGATTAATAATTGGGTCGTTCCAATGTGGCAAATAGGTATTGATTAATTTTAAAATAAGTATTTATTCAATAGCTTTAATAATTTATAATTAAAAAGTTATTAATACCTTTTTTTTAATGTCAAAGTTCTTAAAAAATTCAATATAATTTTAAAATTAAAGTCATAAAATTGTCTGGCCGAAAAATTGAAGCGAACGATTAGACTTAGTTTTTTGTGCTCTTTTCAAATATGCAAACAGATTTTCAAAATTTCAATATATAGGGTGTTGTTTTAAGGTCACAATTACTTTATAATTTTTTGTTAATCCGGACCTGGATTTTTCTTGTGATTAGTATGTCGGTCGTTTGGGTTTTGGATGAGACACATGTGTACCAAATATCAAAAAAATATACAGGGTGGTTCTAAAGTTATGGCTTAGGAAAGAAATTGGCAAAATCGATAAAACACCCTGTAACTCGGTTATAAAAGTCGGTGGGGCAAAAAATGTAGTATGCCTAGAACCGCCTCGGTAACCTCTATTCACCGTTAAAGTATTTCCGTTTCCCAATGAAACACCCTGTATAATGTGTCTAGTCGGACAAATTTTGATGGACGGGAACACTGGAACGGGGGAAGTTTTAATTGTGGAGTAGGTTAAAAATTTGGACTACGAAAACGTTCCGTGTATTTTGTCGGACAGAACTTCCAATTGATTTGTTACCCTTTCATTAAACTCTCATGCAAAAAGCAGACTGGTATTTATCGCCAAGTACGCATTTTAATAAATCCGACACGTCTCTCTCTCTTGTCGTTTCCCCATTACTGAGGATCGTGATTTCTTCCAATATTCCTAACAATGTTTCTCCATTGGTCTCTATCTTCAGCTGCTCTAAGAGCTTCGCAGAATGAGTTTCCAGCTGAATTCTTTATTTTGTCGGACCATCTAGTTCGTACCATCAACTCCTGGTATTGAACGTTCGACTTCGTTTCAAAGTCCCCAAAAGAACACCCCAGAGAAAAGTCATGTCTCTAAGTCCATCAAAAATCAATGACTTCCAACAAAACCTAGAAGATGCTCTTTCTTTAGACCAAGTAGATAGTGACCCTGAGAGCACTTGGATCAATCTCAAAGATAAGGTAATCGAGGCTGCAAAAGACTGTGAGGCAGCGGTTTCCACTGACCGTAAGCCATGGATATCCGATAATATGTAGATTGTGATTCAACGCAGAAAAGAATATAAAAGAAGATACGGAACAAACGATGAATACAGAGCGTTACCGAGAGAAATCAGAAAACAGTGCCGCAAAGATAAAGCTGATTACATCTCTCAAATATGTAGAGAAATAGAGGAACATGGCTGTCGAAATGAACCGAGGGACTTATTCCAGAAGATCAAACTCCTTACCAGAGAATTTAAACCTCAAACGTGGTCTGTAATAGATAAGGAAGGTAATTTAAAGACCGATACTGATGAAATATTGGAAACATGGCGAAACTACTGTGGCGAGCTATATAAAAATAACGAGGTATCAGCAGAAAATCAGTGGCCTTCTGACTACCCTACAGAACCTACTGTCTTACTCGCTGACGTCAAAGGTGCAATTAATTCACTAAAGAGAAATAAATCCCCAGGCATTGATTCAATACCATGTGAAATACTACAGTTACTAGGTAACAAAGGATTACATATCGTCCATTCTATCTGTGTCGCTGTTTGGAATTCAGGAAAATGGCCATCTGATTGGTGTACCTCAATTTATATCCCACTACACAAAAAAGGAACTACTACCAGATGTGAAAACTACCGCACACTGTAACTAATAACACATGCTAGTAAAATCTTGTTGCATATCATCAAAAACAGATTAAAAACCTATCTACATTACCAAATACCTCAGGAACAAGCGGGGTTTGTAAAGGGTAAAGGTACAAGGGAACAAATCCTGAACTTCAGACAACTCATTGAAAAGTCTAGAGAATTTCAAGTACCCATGATTATATGCTTCGTTGACTACCAAAAGGCATTTGATTGTGTAAGCTGGATAAATCTGTGGTCAATTTAAATAGAAATGGGCGCACCAATGCACCTGGTGACACTTATTAAAAATCTGTACCAGTCTAATATAGCGACAGTACGACTAGATCAGAAGTTCTCAAACCAATTCAAGACCGAGAGAGGTGTTAGACAAGGATGCGTGTTGTCACCTGACTTATTTAACATTTATGGTGAACATGTCATGAGGATGGTTTTAGAAGGATGGGCCGGTGGAGTGACAGTAGCTGGTAGAAAAATCTCCAATTTAAGATTTGCTGATGACACTACACTTATAGCAGCAAATGAGCAAGAAATGTTTGATCTTCTGCGAAGAGTTGAGTACGAAAGCAATAAAGTTGGTCTGAAAATCAATAAAGCTAAGACAAAAATAATGGTGGTCGACAGATTTGACACTATTCAACTGACTAACATATTACAGGAATACCAGATAGTAAACACCTTTGTCTATCTCGGGTCTAGTATAACTAACGATGGTAACTGTGAAGCAGAAGTTCGGAGACGTATTGATATGGCAAAAAATGCGATGAATCGCCTAACTAAACTTTGGAAAGACAGATCTCTCTGTCAAAATATCAAGATGAGACTGGTGAATGCCCTTGTATTCTCAATATTTCTATACGGAGCAGAGACTTGGACTCTTCGCGCATGCGAGCGCCAAAAAATTGATGCCTTTGAGATGTGGTGCTGGAGAAGAATGCTGCGCATATCTTGGACAGCTCATAGGACAAACGTTTCCATTCTAAACCAACTCAATAAAAAAAAGGCTGTCAACAATATGTCTGCAACGAATTCTGCAATTCTTTGGTCACGTGGTTCGCAGAGGTGAGGACAGTTTGGAGAGATTAATTGTTTCTGGAAACGTTCCGGGGAGAAGATCAAGAGGACGATCACCAACTAGATGGTCTGACCAAATAAAGCATTCAGCTGGAAACTCATTCTGCGAAGCTCTTAGAGCAGCTGAAGATAGAGACCAATGGAGAAACATTGTTAGGAATATTGGAAGAAATCACGATCCTCAGTAATGGGGAAACGACAGGAGAGAGATCTAGTTCGTGATCGTCCTCTTGATATTATCCCCGGAACGTTTGCAGAAACAATAAATCTCTTCAAACTGTCGTCATCTCTGCGAACCACGTGACCAAAGAATTGCAGTATTCGTTGCAGACATATTGTGGACAGCCTTTTTTAATCTTGAGTTGGTTTAGAATGGAAACGTTTGTCCTATGACCTGTCCAAGGTATGCGCCGCATTCTTCTCCAGCGCCACATCTCAAAAGCATCAATTTTTGGTGGTCGCGTGCGCGAAATGTCCAAGTCTCTGCTCCGTATAGAAATATTGAGAATACAAGGGCATTCACCAGTCTCATCTTGATATTTTGAGAGATAGATCTGTTTTTCCAAACTTTAGTTAGGCGACTCATCGCATTTTTTCCATACCAATACGTCTCCGAACTTCTGCTTCACAGTTACCATCTTTAGTTATACTAGTATAACTAAATATATTTATGTAGTTATAGACCCGAAATGGACAAAGGTGTTTACTATCTGGTATTCTTGTAACATGTTAGTCAGTTGAATAGTGTCGCATCTGTCGACCACCATTATTTTTGTCTTAGCTTTATTGACTTTTAGACCAACTTTATTGCTTTCGTACTCAACTCTTCGCAGGGATCAAACATTTCTTGCTCATTTGTAGAACACGTAGAATATGTCAAATGACAGGAATTGACATGAAAGGATAACAAATCAATTGGAAGTTCTGTCCGACAAAATACATGGAACGTTTTCGTAGTCTGACGTTCCAAATTCTTAACCTGTTCCACAATTAAAACTTCTCCTGTTCCAGTGTTCACCTCCATCAAACATTGCTTGACTACACACCCTTAATCTATTAACAAATTTTCAGATTGCTATTAATCAATTTTTTTGGTACGCAAGATCCAGGCCTATTATATTAACTTCTTCATTTGTTATAATTTCTGGTGTTTCCGGTTTTCTCTGTATCTCTGTTTCTCTGTATCTATTTTTTTTAGATAGTGAATCCAAATCCAAATCGAAACAATTAACAAAGCATGATATTGTAATTGGTATAATTATTGGGAATGAAGCCGATTAAATAAACGATAAATGAATTAACACAACCGGGTCCGGGATGAAACTTAATATCATTTAATCGAACCATTCAAGGGAATTATTTTTCTCATCTCTTTCGACACGGATTCCAAATTAGAGAGAAAAAGTTTTTAATTTGCGCACTCAACAAAGCAAACAAACTAAACAGTTGAACTGCTGAATATAGTTTTTTTTTGTTTTCATAAATGTAAGTTTTGTTGTTTTGATATACCGATGGAAACATGTGACGAGAGGACTGTGTTGGAACTTATGTAACATTTATAAGAAACTTTTTTGTTGATATTTAATAGATATTTACTCAAAATTACATTTTTCTGTAAATACGTTTATTGTTGAGGATGGAAATTTGTTTTGTGTTTAATTTTTACCATAAAATTCGAAATAGTAGGTACATTCTTTCACGGTTTTGCTGTAAATTTTAAAGAACCGCTTGGATTGAGATGAAATTTGGCATAGGAATAACTAATATGTCAAAGAAAAAAGTGATATGGTGTCGATGTGTGCTTTTGCCCTGGGGGTGACTTTCACCCGATCTCGGGGCGAAAAAATATATGTCCAAGATAAGTCCCGAAATGGATAAACTGACTAATTTTAAGCTTTTTAAACTCGATAGAGTTTTTTCACAAAATCAATACTTTTCGAGTTATTTGCAAGTGAATATATTCATTTTTCAACAAATAACCACGTTTTTAGACGGTTTCTCGCAAATAACTCAAAACGTAAGCATTTTGTTGAAAAAATATTCTTAGCAAAACTATAGCCTATAATAACTTGAAAAAAAAAATGGTGTATATGTTAGGTTTCTATACCTAGCAAGAGCAGAGTTATAGTTAATGAAAAATAGGTTCATATTCGAAAAATTCCAAATAGAATAATTCAATGTGAAATATCCAAATAATGAAGCATTCTTGGGGAAAAGACATTACAACTTTCTTAAAGTATTTAAAAAAAGCTTTATTTCTGTTTTTATAAAAAAAATTTCTAGCATCAAATGTAAGCAAGTTACGCTCAAAATAAAAGTTGGTTCCTTTTGTTTTGGCAAAAAAAATCAGGAAGATCACCCCCCAATTAGCAATTTAAATGAAATAAATCGTTACCGCTTCACAAGTTACTTTACTTATGTTGTGTTTATATGATCTGTAAGTTTTATCGATTCAAAGTGCTTATTTTTGAAAAAATTTGGTTTTACAATAAAATTTTTAAAAATTTTAATTTTTAAAAAAATGCTTTTTTTCAAGATAACATAAAAATTGTTAGAGATACCAAAAATATTAAACAATAAAAAAAGTCGGCTTTACTTTTCTGAATATTTTGTATTTTTTTGTTTTTCTGTAAGACAAAAATTGGTTAAGATTCGGTGTTTCTAAAATTGCTTGTGATAAGTGACTCGTTCAAGCCCTTTTAACTACAGATCTTTCAAAAATAGTAGTAGTAACAATCAAGTTCATTTGAAATGCTAATTAGGGGGTGATTTTCCCGATTTCTTACCAAAAAAAGGGACCAACTTTATTTTGAGCGTAACTTATTTACTTTTGATGCTAAAAAATTTTTTTAAAACAAATATAACCATTTTTTAAACACTTTAAAAAAGTTAAAATGAGTTTTTTCCAAAAAAGTGCGTCGTTTTTTTATTACGGCACGTTAAAATATGTTTCTATTATTTTTCATTAGCTATAACTCTGCTGCTACTAGGTATAGTGAGATAGTGAGAATAAAGAATTTTTTTTAACCAAATACTTACTTTTTGGATTATTTGCGAAAAACCGTCTGAAAACGTGGTTATTTTGTAGAAAAACTAACATATTCACTCGCAATTTATTCATTTATTCGGAATTTATTCATTTTATCCATTTGCGGACTTATTTCGAACATATATTTTTCACCCTCAAAAGGGGGTGAAACACCCCTAGGGCAAAAGCACACATAGGCACAATATCACTTTTTTTCTTTGACTTGTTAGCTATGTGTTTGCTAAATTTCACGTCAATCCAAGCGGTTCTTTAAAATTTAGAGGTTTTTCAATTTTTTTCCTTTAAAGAACGTACTAAAAACTGTAATACCAAAAGTGATGGATGTTGGGGGAGGCCAGGGCCAGACTTTGACTATAGCGCTAAGGGAGAGAGAGAATATAACGAAAATGTTATTTATTTAGCGTATGGACTTTCACAGTACGATAAATACACAAATATCATATATTATTCAAACACTAAAATATAATGAATGAATCTAAATATTAATGTCCAATTTACATAGCCATTCATTGCTTCTGGGGAGCATTTCACAAAGTCCTTGAGGTTTCCACGGTAGGCACGATTTAGGCAATCTGAAATACAATGACTTATGGTCTGTCTAGGTGATCCACAATCACACTGTGGACTTTCTGCACGACCCCATTTGAACAGAGAATCAGCACATTTACCATGTCCGGTACGTATGCGATTAAGCCTCGTCCAGGTGGACCGGGGCAGACCCGATCCGATGAAACTCTGGGTTGGGGTGGATATCTGAATATAATCTGCTGCTATTGTTGGTATCCATCTTGTGGACAATTGCGTTTGTATATCATAGGAATCACCAATTGTTCGGGCAGATCTGATTGGAGGATTTCTAGACCTCAGTCGCTGGTGCTCTTTTGAGATGTCTGATATCTCTTGATGGATTGGTAATTGTATGTTTGCTACAATTTTCTGGTACTTTCTCACTAATGCTGTTGTACGGCGTAGATCTGGTGGAGCAATATTACTCAAAGTAGGCAGCCATCTCACTGGGGTTGATTTTATTGTTCCAGTGATTATTCTCATGGTTTGATTAAGTTGGACATCGATTTTGTTTGTATGTGCACTATTTAGCCATACTGGTGCACAATATTCTGCCACTGAAAAAAAAGCAAAGCTAGAGCAGAGGTCCGAAGAGTATCTTCAGAAGCACCCCAAGTTGTTCCAGCAAGTTTTGTTATTATATTGTTTCTTGTTCTTAGTTTACCGCCTGCGTTTGTAAGATGGCTTTTGACGGTGAGTGTTCTATCAAGTGTGACGCCTAGATATTTGGGGTTGTTGTTATGTTTGATAGCTGCATCATTTGGAGTTACATTGAGAGTATCGCCCGCAAGTTTATTCGACAGGTGAAAGAGACAGGTTTCAGTTTTGCTTGTGTTAGGAACTAAGCGCCAGTTCTTAAAGTAGTTACTTAGTGTAGTTAGGTCCTCGTTTAGAGCTCGTTCTCCAGCTTCCTTACTATTATCTTGGAAGCCAATGGCCAGGTCGTCTGCATAAGCGAATTTTCTCGATTTCTTTTCAGGTATATCTGTCGTATAAAGGTTAAATAATAAAGGAGCTAACAATGGACTCCTCAACAGCAACTCTCAGAATACAAAAATAGTTCACTAAAACTTTTCAATGATCTTCTTCTTCTTCTTTTACTTCTTGGAGAACTTTTGATCTGTTTAATTCTGAAGCTGCCTCTGGCTAATTTTCTGGAAGGTAGATAGCCATCTATCCCTCCAGATTTTAGAAGGTCTTCCGGAGGGTCTTGAACCGAGCGTGTTGTTTTCTAGGGAAATTTTTGCGAGTTTATTGTCATTCGTTCCTCTTACATGGTTGTGCCACATCCTCTTGTGCTGCCTTCCCCATCTTACAATATCTTGAATTTTGCATTGCTCTCTAATGTTTGTATTTCTCACCCTCTCTCTTCTTGTTTGCCCCACTATTGTTCTTAGGGTTTTCATTTCGGCAACTCTTAGCATCTGTTTCGTTTTGTTGGTGTCTTCGCGCACTTCTATGCCATATGTCATGATCGATCGTATGCAAGTCTTGTGGATTCTAATTTTACTATCTGTGCGCATATACGGATTTGACCAGACTATCTCCCGCAGAAATCCTGACAATGCAGATGCTTTATGGATCTGACTCCTCAGGTTCTTTACTGGGTCGTGGGTGCTTGATATACAGGGTGTAACAAAAATACAGGTCATAAATGAAATCACATATTCTGGGACCAAAAATAGTTCGAATGAACCTAACTTACCTTAGTACAAATATGCACATAAAAAAAGTTATAGCCCTTTGAAGTTACAAAGTGAAAATCGATTTTTTCGAATATATCGAAAACTATTAGAGATTTTTTATTGAAAGTAGATACGTGGCATTCTTACGGCAGGAGCATCTTAAAGAAAAATTATAGTGAAATTTGTGCTCCCCATAAAAATTTTGTGGGGGTTTTGTTCCCTTAAACCCCCCCAAACTTTTCTGTACGTTCAAATTAAATTATTATTGTGGTACCATTAGTTAAATTAAATATTTTTAAAACTTTTTTGGCTCTTAGTATTTTTTCGATAAGGCAGTTTTTATCGAGTTGCGGCTTCTTTTTTAATATGTTTACATAAAAATTTTATGGGGGTTTTGTTCCTTTAAACCCCCCAAATGTTTGTGTACGCTCCAATTAAACTATTACTGCGATACCATTAGTTAAACAAAATATTTTTAAAACTTTTTTGCCTCTTTGTATTTTTTCAAGAAGGCAACTTTTATCGAGATATGGCTTTCTCTTTTAATACGATTCAAAATATACCTAAAAATGTAAATCATACATAAATTTTCATATTTTTACTAAGTCTCCATAATCGTACTTAACCATATACAAATATGTGGTGGATTTGACAAATATTTAAAATATCTCGATAAAAACTGAATTTTCGAGAAAGTACTAAGAACCAAAAAAGTTTTAAAAATATTGTGTTTAAGTAATGGTACTACAATAGCAATTTATTTGGAAAGTACACAAAAGTTTGGGGGGGTTTAAAGGAACTAAACCCCCATAAAATTTTTATAGGGTGTCCAAATTTCACTATAATTTTTTCTTAAGATGCTACTGTCATAAAAATGCCATATGTCCATTTTCAATAAAAAATCTTTAATAATTTTCGATATATTGGAAAAAATCGATTTTCATTTTGTAACTTCAAACGGTTGTAACTTTTTTATATGCACATTTGTACTAAGGTAAGTTAGGTTCAATCAAACTATTTTTGGTCCCAGAATATGTGATTAAATTTATGACCTGTATTTTCGTTACACCCTGTATATATGCCCAGATCTCTGAATTGCATCGCCTGCTCTATGGGGTTGTTCTCAACCAATAACTTACATACTTACTTCAATAGTCAAAGAATTAAAACAAGGAGATGGGCCGGTAATAACACTATTCAACCTTATACATAATAATATATTCACGATTAACAACATGGACAAAAGAGACTGGACTGCAAATAATAAATATTCAAAAGACAAAAAAAACTGATATTGGCAGAAAAAAATATTCCACCTGCTCTAAGCACTTCTCTAATTCAACTTCTTAAGAGTAAAGTTCAAGATATTAATATTAAGTTGCGTTTAGACGCCACATTAATCGCGTTAATCGCAGCAATTTAGTGTGACGATAAATTGCTGCGATTTATTGATTATTTTAAAGCTGTTTAGACGCTGCGATAAATTGTTGCGATTGACTGTAAACTGAATCAACTCGATCGTTACAATAAATTGATGCAATCCGATAGCAACTCCAATCCAATTCCAATTCCGATAAATCGCTGCCATGTACCGTTTACACACAACGATAAAATTAAGCAACTCGATCGATATCGATAAATTGCTGCGATTTATCGCTGTGTCTAAACGCTTCCTTCGCAGCTAGCAAAATGCAATGACATACAGGGTGTCCAGAAACTCTACCGACAAACGAAGACAGGAGAATCCTCAGATAATTTTAAGATAATTTAACCCAATTCATCTAGTCCGAAAATGCTTCCTAAGGTAGCTAGAGCTCTTTGAAGATGGCGTCTTATAATTAGTTTTTCTTAAATACCTCCAGAACGCTTCTATTTAGAAAAACGAAAATTGGTAGGCATATTTACCTTCCAGAAATAAGTCGATTCGATCTATTGCGAATTTCTAGTACCGGTCATAGACGTCCGTTTTGGGTAGGGCAACGGTTATTTTGTCGCATATCTTTTTTGTTTTTAACTCTTAAGCATTTTTGACACTAGTTTATTAAATTAGGAAGTATTCTAGTACTAAAAGGTATTCTTGCTTTAAGTCGATAGGATAAACCGTTTTCTAGAGAAATCGATTTTAAATTTTTTCGTTTTTTGAATTTAAAAACAAATTTAAAAAAACTGTTTAGAAAAACGAAAACTGGTACGTTTATTTATATTCCAGATTAGGTCTGGATCCCGCGTATGAAAAAAATGTTGATTAATAGCAAGCTGAAAATTTGTTAATAGCTTAAGGGTGTCTAGTCGGATAAACTTTGATATCTGGGAACACTGGAACAGGGGCAGTTTTAACTGTGGAACAGGTTAAAAATTTGGAACGGCCACACCCCGAAAACGGCACATTTATTTTGTCCGACAGAATAGACTTAAACTCTCCGAACAGAGATTAAACTCTCATGCAAAAATCAGACTGCTATTTATCACCTGTCATAATTCCTGTCATTTGACATATTCTACATGTTCCACTCATTAAAACGCCCATTTGGTGATAAATAGCAGTCTGATTTTTGCATGAGAGTTAGTCTATGTTCGAAGAGTTTAAGTCTGTTCTGTCGGACAAAATACATGTGCCGTTTTCGTGGTCTGACCGTTCTAAATTTTTAACCTGTTCCACAATTAAAACTTCCCCTGTTCCAGTGTTCCCATATATCAAAGTTTGTCCGACTATTAAGCCTTAAGCTGTTAACAAATTTTCAGCTTGCTATTAATCATCTTTTTTTTTCATACGCGGGATCCAGACCTAGATGAATCGATTTCATTGATTGAGAATTTCTATTACCGGTCATATGCTTCCGATTTGGGTAGGTCAACGGTTATTTTATCGCATAACTTTTTGTCTTTATTTTTTAAGAATTTTTGACACTAGATTATTAAATGATGAGGTATTCTAGTATTAAAAGTTACTCTTGCTTTAGGTTGGTAAAATACACCAGCTTTTTTTAAATTTTTTTCCAGTTTTTTTTTCAAATTCAACAAAGGAAAAATTTTCAAATCGATTTTTCTAGAAAACGGTGTGTCCTACCGACTTAAAGCAACAGTACCTTTTAGTACTAGAATACCTCACAATTTAATAATCCAGAGTCAAAAATGCTTAAAGTTAACGACAAAAAAGTTATGGGACAAAATATCGGTTGCTCTTCCCCAAAACGGACGCCTATGACCGGTACTAGAAATTCGCTCCATTAATCGAATAAAATCTCTGGAAGATAAATAAGCGTACCAATTTTAGTTTGTCTAAATAGAAGCGTTCTGGAGGTATTTAAGAAAAACTAATTACACGACGCCATCTTCAAAAAGCTCTAGCTCCCTTAGGAAGCATTTTCGGACTAGAAGAATTGGGTTAACTTGTCTTAAAATGATCCAAGGAATCTCCTGTTTTTGTTTGTCGGTAGATTTTCTGGACACCCTTTATAGAAAAACTTTGACAATTCCTGTCTTCATAGAGATAATTTTCAGATAATTGTAATTAATTTTTGTAATTGTAATTGTGTAATAATTGTGTAATTGTAATTAATTAATTAGTTTGTAAGCAGATGATAGCATTTATTTTTGTATAGTTTTATTATAATTTTGTAAATAAATATTGAATTACTATTTAATAAATATTTTTGTTCTTGGGCTAAGTACGGCCCTTTTAAAAGTTTAAAGCTAGAGCCTTTCCTTCTTAAACCCCTGCTGTATTTATTGCTTGCTTTTCCGCTTACCAAAATTATGCATAAATCAAGGCACTATATTTGGGAATATATCTTACACGTATTTGGAAACACCAATAACGTAAAATAACGTATAGAATGCTGAAATAAAAGTAAAAAAGCACGTGCCAACTTTATGAAAATAAAAAGGATTTTTGTAGCAGAGGTTATCAGCCTTAAAAATACGATTAACTAAATATTACGTATGAGGCCATTCCACGAACATACGCCTGTTTTGGATTACTTCGACAACGAATATTTTACTGTGCAACATAAGAAGTACGAAAGTAAATGGCGCTAATAATTATTCCAATAAATAACAATAGAATTTGCAATTTACTTTCGTTCTTCTTATTTTGCACAGTAAAATATTCGTTGTCGAAGTAATCCAAAACAGGCGTATGTTCGTGGAATAGGGTATACGTATACAGTTGCCTGTAATATGGAGTCGAATCGTAAAGGCTTAATCGTAAGGTGATAAGAACTTAAGTTAGACTTAATCGTTAAGGCACTTAATTCGTTTGACATGTAGACATATGGAAGAATGGAAGAATTTTGAAGATATCATGGATCACGTTACGAACATTGAAGTGTTATGGGAACGAAGAAATATAAATGTTTGATGATAGATGGATTGCCAATCAGGATCCGTTGCGTTGACCAGCTCCCTCTACTCATTTAAGTCCTTTAGATTTTGGCACTTTGTTACTATAGAGGAAAATATGATACTGTATAATGCACAGAGTCTCTTGGTTGGATGGCTCTCAAATATACCATCATATTGTTAAAATTACAAGACATAACTGAATGAAAAAGTTTCATAAATGTCTAGAAGTAGATGGTGCTAATTTTGAACACTTCTTATAAAAATTTATCTGTTCAATATAGGGCAGTCAATGGGGGTATTTGGCTCCGAATTCCATCCTACTATATCGATTTACTTGATATTTTCACAGTAAGTAGGGAATAGCTCAAGAGACAAAGTCTACCCTAGGCCGATGTGCGCTTTTATCTTGGGGGTGGTTCCCACCCCTTCTCGGGGGTGAAAAATGTTTTGGTTAAAATAGCCACGGAAGAGGCTAGAGAACATAATTTTACGCAAAAACTGTTCTATAATTATTTTTAGAAGCTTAGAAATGATGAAAAAATAATAAAAAAAATTAAGTTTAATTTTAAACACTTGTTTTTGACAATAACAGGTTTGTTGCCAAAATGCTACATTGTGGATACAAGGTCAAGTTAGGATATAAATATACATTGTTAATTTACATGAAAATTGTAAAAAATTAAGTTTAATTTTAAACACTTGTTTTTGACAATAACAGGTTTGTTGCCAAAATGCTACATTGTGGATACAAAGTCAAGTTAGGATATAAATATACATTGTTAATTTACATGAAAATTGTAAAAACAATTATTATTTTTATTGAAACACAGTGCCACACCACATTTTGTATGTGTAAACCCCTTACAATTGGGATATTTACACCGTTGTTTGTTATCTTATATAGTCGGCCAGTGTCCATATTGGTCTCTACTAATATCTTTGGGGGGAATGTACTGAGCTAGTTCTCTCCTTTTCTTGTCTTGTACTTTTCTTTTCAATGTACTTGGTCTCCCTCTTTTTGCTGTGATTGTGCTCATCTTGCACAGACACTGCAAGTTCTGTGCGAAAAGCTGCTTGTGTTAAAAGCTTTGCCTGTGGGTTCTTAGCAACCGTCGATCTTTTATAGATTATCCAGGAATTGGCGACTGTTAAATCAAGTAAGGGATAAAATAGCCGGAGGTACCATTTCCTACTTTTTATAGAAATTTTGTATCTTCCAATATGGCTGTCCATGAGATCAACCCCTCCCATATGGCGGTTATATTCTCTAATTACAAATAAACAGTCTACTTCGATAGATTTTTTCGCAGTCTTATGAAAGCGTTTTATTTTGTATATAGGAGATATACCTGCAAAAGTGGAAAGCAAGACGACATTTTTATTATCTTTCCATATTGTAGATGAGATATCTACGCCGTCAACCGTTGCAGTATATTCATGACTGTCACCACGAGGAAATTCTTCATATCCGTATGTGTTGGTAATTTGCAATATGGTATCCGTTGCATTTGAACTGTTCCCAATGATAATCCTCTTTTGGCATTATGTACAAGCAGCGGTACACCTCTATAATAATTCACTGCAGATCCTTTTCCGACAAATAATTCTGACGATGCATTTTGTAATAAGGAATCAGATGTAAATATTCTGTGTCAGGGATTCTTGAGTGCGCACTGTAGCAAAACGGCAACAAAGAATGTTTTTCATTTTTCTCATAAATGCGGTAAAAACAATAAGGGAGCATAATAAAAAAAGTGTATACCTTACCTACTAACTAGGATATTTTTTCAATAATAAATCACTAATATTCTAACTAGATATGACTCACAAACTTCATCAAATAATACACAACGTTACAGGTAAGCTGCCAAACAAGTCAATGGGTTGAAGTGCATGTTTATGCCATCTGTGCAAAAAGTGCCAAACTATTTAATATTTACACTATGTAAACTACAGGCAACGCCAGGCAGTTACTTTAAATTCGAATCAGAATAGACATTTCATTCAATCGTTTACCTATGTTGCCGAACGGCAACACGATGCATTTAAGGACTAGTTGCCATCGACCGTTCAAGATATGAAGTAGCTGAATCTCAGGACGTGTCCCAACTTATGTGAGGGTCAAATGTGAACCCGGTGCTTAGTCATGAACTATTTATAACATGCATCTTATTTAAAACAAGTTTTTGTCTATATATCCATGAGTGTATCATTTTAAAGGGTTTCTACCCATATATTTTCTATTTAGGTGGCTTAGCATGTTAAAATCCTGTTCAGCACAGCTGATGATCTGCATTCAGATCGAAAACGTTCTGAATTTGTGATGTAGCCCTTTTTAGGTGGATTTTTAATAAATTATATACCTTTTATAAAGGGAAATGACACCCTGTATATATAACTTGTGCAGATTACTGGATCCATTACATATAATGACTACAAAAATGATAAACATAATTTGATTTACATAATTTGCCCATAAAGCTAATCAAAATCTAACCTAGGTATATTTTTTTGGGAGTTTTTTACTCCTTAATTATTATATAAAATTATGATTATGCTTTTGGAATTTAATTCAATAAAACAAATAAATTAATTATACGACAAAAAATAAACCGATATAACGTCGAATTATAACGGTGGTGTTGTGAAGCGCCATTGACGTCACGAGTATAATCGAATCGATAATTTTTAAACTACTAACCCAGCTTTAGTTGTATATTTAAAATTTAAAAGCTTTCGTAATAAACTAAACCAAATAATTTTACATCGTCGGCCTAATACGAAAAATGCATAAGTCCAAAATAGCTGATTTTACAGGAGAGGCAAAAAACTAATTGTACATAACTCGTTTGAACGGTTTGGCCACTAATAAGAGCGGACTTGTGGGACTTGTGCAGATTTCATATGGTTTTTAACATTAACGGACTTAGGCAGATTTCATTTTCACAGTTTTAGTAACATCATAAAAAAAGAAAACAGAGACGTACATAGCTTTTTAATAGTGCTAACAGATGCCATCAAAAGTCTAAAATTCAATATTTTGGGCTTATGTGTTTTTCATAGTATGCCGACGATATACTGGTGGCCAAAAAAATGCAACACTTTCTATACTTGTTATTTATTTGGACCGAAAGTATTTCTTTGTAAGTCGCTATCTGTTCTTTAATTAAAGTTATTTTTTTGCAAAAACAAAAAAGATAAAAAGTTTATTTCTGTGTATTTAACTTTAGTTAATTTGTAATTTTTAGTCTTTTTGAATTGTTTTTAATTTAGCCAAAAAATTTAAAATGTCAAATATTGGCCGTCGTTGGAAATTTCGTCATTTAAGCGATTTTGAAAAAGCATTATCGGCATGAAAGAGGCCGGTTTTAGTTTTCGGGAAATTTGACGAAGAGTTGAAGCAGTCTAAGCCGCATCCTCATTGAGTCAACATTGTCGATCGACTCTGTCTATCGCCACTGTCGACCGACAAATCGAAAAAGCTTCACATGTCCACACCAGGTAGGCAGAATATTTGTCGACAGTCAAAACGAAAATATGTGACGAAGATAACGTCATTATTGTTTGTCCCTCATTTGTTATTATCACAACTAAAAAACGTAAATTATAGCGTAAAAGAAGATTTTGGGATAATATAGCGGTATATAATCTGATGGAAGATTTGAAAAAGGATGGTATCAATATATTGAACCTTGAATACAAGTAACGGTGGTTTCATAAATTTTTTTGCATTTTGTTTCGGTCTTTATAATATTTGCTTTTAGTGTTCCATAGATTTGTTTTTAATTTGTACTATTCAATAAATCATCACTTTTTCTTTTTTCCATTCCATTTTGACGACAAGTACAAAACACGAGACTTTGGATGCGGCTGAGACTACGCCGCGCGCACACATTTTTACCAATTTCGAAGGTCGAATGCTAGCTAGCACGTCCACACTTCGGATTCGATTCGACTACCCTTTGATTTTACCGACAGAGCATGTAAAACCAGTTGACACGTCGATCGACATCTTTTGTCGAATCAGTGGAACATGGTCCATCTCTAAGTCTGCTTCAGGATAAGTCTTGACAGATGTAAAGCTCTTTCGAAATCTTTTGTTTACTAAAATGTAATCTACTTGATTTCTAATAATTCTCTCGGGTTTGTCCTGATGGGATTTCCATGTGTACAGCTTTCGAGGTGGTAATTGGAAAAATGTGTTGGTGACAGCGAGTTCTGAGTCTTCTGCGAATTTATTTTACCTCTGACATTAGATCATAATGTTCGGTGCTTAGGACGGTGCAGAGCTCGGCAAAACTGAAATGGTCAATGGAGTTTTGTTTGCTTCACTGGTACATCTAGGATTTGTTTGATAGATAGAGGCAAGATGTTTTCGAGGTGAGAGACGAAATATAGACTTGACTGTTGACCGTTATACAAGCATTATGATATGGGATGCTATATGTTTGGACAGCAGATCACCTCTAGTTCTTATTAACTGTAGTCGGACAGCTCGACGATATTGGTGAAGTACTGCTACCGGTTTTACATTCCTATCTACAAACCATTCCAAATGCGATCTTTCAACAGAATAACACACGACCTCATATTGCCCGTGCAACTATGAAGTTCATACAAGAATCTGGTATAGAAACTTTGAAATGGCCATCTAGATTATCTGATCTGAAACCCATCGAACGTGTTTGGCATATGGTAGGTTGAAACCTAAATCTATTGTCATGTCCTCCAGCAAACTTAGAAGGCCTGTGGCATGCCATAAGAAGAATCTGGATAAATATTCCGCAATATGAGTAACTGAGTGTAGAAAAAATCAAGGCGGAGCAACTCGTTAAATTTTGTGACGAAAATGGCGTCAAAATGATCAAATAGTAATAATATTATAATGTATACTTCCATAAAAAAATATTTAAAAATATTTGTCCTTGTAGGTGGTGTTGAATTTTTTGCCAGCAGTGTATAATAGACGAAACATAAAACTTACCAAAATGTTTGTTAAGTCCTTGTAAGTTCTTCTTATTTATCTCTTACTGCTCCATAAATCCACCTCTGACTGTTTTATGCCAATGAGCATGCTGAAAACAGAAACTTCATTATTTTGGCGTAATTTCGTAAAGAGCATTGTTGACTTTACTCCAGAATATTTCTAAATGCATTTGAAACAAAGTCACTCTGCTAAAATAATAGTGTTGAAAAGCATCCCGTTTTTGAATTAAAAACTGGCTGTGTGGACTGTTGTTGATAAAGAAAATACGAAATCTTATGAAAATATTTATTTTCGGAAAAGACATAAACTTTTGTAGTTCAACCAAACGGTTTTGGCGTCATTCGTTGTGTACTCTCGAAAATACGCCTAGAACGTAAACAAAAGATTGGTAAAAATACTAGTAGATAAATAAATTAATCCTTTTATATTTAGAGGGTAACAAATGATACAAAAGAAACTAAATAAATAAATCAATACAAACACATTCTGCTAATAATTCATCTTGTTGTCGATGAATGAAACTGAATGTTGGGGCAATATACCTATTTTAAAAAAATGAGTGGTTCTAATGATGGTATAGGATCTCGAAGGCAGTAAGATGAGCCGAACTTAATAATGCAACAGACCTTGCTGTTTCCCACAAAAGTGTTTGAAATTCAGCTCAACTCTGCCAGCAAATTCTGCTCGCACCTCCTCGAAGGGCTGTATGTCGTATGTCGCGTAACCACTGGTTGCATGGCTTAAGCTTAAAATGATACTGCGCTATGCAGCAGACTTTATAGCCTGAAAGGCTTGTTTCCGGGACCGAAAAGCTGGGATATTTAGACTAGGGGAACCAACTCCAATTAGAAAACTCGTCATTCGAAAAACATGTGATATGCTAAAAATTCCTTTGGAACACAAATGGATGGAAACGACGAAGAATATTACAACCGAAAAGTATTCTAAAAAGGAACATGGAACGTATAAGGTATAAGAAATAAAGAAAAAGAAAGAAACAGAGCTGGGGGTATACCAATTAATATCTGTGTACAAACAGAAACAAAGAGCAAAGGCAGAGGAAATCAAAAATTCGGTAGATACACAAGAAGTTATAGTGGAGTACCACAAAGTAATAGAGCAAGTCGACATGTTGCCATACTAATTCAAAACAACTTAGTAAAAAAAATTAAAGAAATTTAAAAAATTAAATGGCGCTGGGCAGGTTATAAATATGATAATAGCAAGGGGACACGGAGAATAATATAATGGAGACCGAGGAGGACGACAAGATACATGGGAAGACCTTAAAAGAGATGGGTAAATGACAAAAGAGCAGTGGCAGGCAAACTGGAATAGACAGGCGAAGAAAAAGAGAAATAAAAAAATTAAGATCATCATAAGCAATTAAAAAAGAGGTCTTTCGGTGAACTGAAGTAATAATCTTCAGAAGCAGACTGAAAATGGTCCTATTTAAAAAATTCATATGAAAAAACATCCTAGCTTGAAATAACTAAGGAGAAACTTTTATAAAGATAGCTTAGTGTGAAAACCTCGTATCTCATTTCACAGAAAATTTTACAGGAGAGACTTTAAACTGAATTTCTGCATACTCTAACTTAAAACAAAAAACCATCTTTACATATTTTTCATTCTGAATACGTTTACATCATTACACATACATTTTTCATATATATTTTGGGTTGGAGTATGTAGAAATTCAGTTTACAGTCACCCATGTAAAATTTTCTGTAAAATGAGATACGAGATTTTCACACTAAGCCATCGATAAGCAATAAAAATCAAAATAGCATTTTTTTACTAAAATCATATTTCCATCGTTCACATAACAATAATAGCTGAACATTTAACAGATTATAAATGAAGATCTATATTTTATGATCCAATTTATATATGCATATATAGAGAACGTGTAAAAAGTTATTTATAACCCGTTAGCGTGATTGTACTCGTTAAAATAGCGCCAGGTTAAAGTGGAGGGGAGAACTTTTTGAGCTCCGTCTTTTATTTCTAGTGCATTTTTATTGTGATTTTAGTATAGTAGACCACTCGATATATGTTTTAAAACGCCCATATTTGGATAAATCGTATATTATCCTATTTTTTTTTATTTTAATCGCTTCGACATATTATTAGATATGATAATTTCACTATGCAGGTACTTCAAAAGGATATAAATATATCACTAATAATCCAAATGAAATTTAAGTATTCAAAGATTTAGAATAAATTTGGTTGATTTTTAAAAAATTTTAAGAAAAAAATATACAATCATATAATATAATAATAATAATATTTCTTTAGGAACACCTAATATAGATTTAGAAGAAATAAAAAACATAATGAGTACTAAATAAACATAAAAACTCACTGAAGTGTATACATACTACCAGGCTACTAGTATATTATACAATCTACAGTGATGATCGTGCTAATAACCGGCAAAATAACGAAAAAGATGGAAAACATAATTAAGTTGTAAGATAAAAAGAGATGAAACTAGTGGAGGTGGGAAATTTAGCGATAAAAACCTATAAATTGACATTATATTGATCGTTTCTACCTTCAGACGTATCGGACGAGTTTGGCAACTACCACTGTGATAATGACAGTTTTAGTTGACATACTCTGCTGATACGTCTAAAGTTGGGAAACAATCAATATAATATCAATTTATAGGTTTGTATCGCTAAATTTTCCACCTGTACTAGTTTCATGTCTTTTTATCTCACAACCTAACATGTTTTCCATCTTTTGCGTTATTTTGCGGGTTATTAACGCGCTCGTCACTGTATACAATATATTTAATAAGCTGACAAATTAAAAACACATAATAGTCTAGTAAAATAAAATTTCACTACATGTAAATCAAAATGTAAATTCGTACAGGTTGAAACAAATTTTATATCAAAGTTTAGGTGGGTGCAAAAGATATTTTCAAAAAAGTATCCAAATCACACAAGGGGATAATTGTTTAAATAATTAATAAGGGGTCATTTTTGCAAAAAAAATACTTTTTTAACTGCTGAGGTCATTCAGTTACTAATGAAGGTCGATAGGATTATTTTCTGCAAAGTTGAAGGGTAAATCTTTCACATAATACTTACTAAATTAAATTTGACTACCTATTTATTTAAATAATTATACATGAAACTTTAAAAACAAATTTGCAAAAAATTATTTTTAGCGTTTTAAGTAAGCACTATAAAATATCTTATTTTACAGAAAAAGTTGCACTATGTTATCAGTATTAACAAAAAAAAATTGGTTCAAAAATATTTAATATTTTTGAGATATTGAATTTGTTTATTAAATGTTATTCTATTTTCAATTGCAAAAACGCGGTTGTTGCCAAAGAAATATTTACCTGTATTAAATCTAATTATTTTTATTTTTATGTATGTTTTCGATAAATATATTGATAAATTCAAATTTCAATTAAACTTCCCCCTAAAATGGCATTTGAAAATTATTCAAATTTGTTTATAATTTGTTTTTTTAATAACGTCGCGGGGATTAAATATTTTGAAATGCCGTTTCAATAATTGGGTTCCTGGGAATTTTTCACTAATTAACAAATTTTTTTGTCTTTTTTTCCTCTTCTTTTTTTTTCTTGGAGTTATATTACTACGGGCCCTTTTAGGGTTAAGTTTCATTCAGAATGTCAAATCTCTAAGTTATAGATTCTAGACCTAAAAAATATTAAGATTGGTCTAAAGTCACCTCAATAAAATGTGGCTGGTTACTGAGTTACAGGGTGTTTTATTTAAAAATTAAAAAATATTTTTACCAAGTACTTTCAAACTATTTGACGTATCCTTATCATACTTGTCAGAAAGTGTGGGTACTATACGGTCTACTAAATTGTGATAAATACAAGTTTCTAGCTACTACCAGAGGCGTACGACAGGGGATAGTTAATGGTTGACCCTTTCCAAATTCTACGCCACTGAGGGAATTACTATTTTAGCGAAATTTTTCGATTCTCCAATACTTTCTATGTAAATAATATACTCTTTACTGGTAACGATTAAGTCATTAGTTTTCGAGATATTGGACGTTAAAAATGAAACGGCATGGTTATTTTGATTCATTCATTCATTCATTTTAAACTTCCAATATTTCTCAAACTGATGACTTTATCGATACCAATAAAGTTATTTACATACAAAGTATTGGAGAATCGAAAAATTTCGTTAAAATAGTAATTCACTCAGTGGCGTAGAATTTGGGAGGAGTCAATCATTCACTATCCCTGTCGTACGCCTCTGGCACTAGCTAGAAACGTTTATTAATCACAATTTAGTAGGGTGTATAATAGCCACACTTTCTGCCAAGTATGATAAGGATACGTTAAATAGTTTTAAAGTACTTGGTAACAATAATTTTTAAATTTTTAAATATAACACCCCGTAACTCAGTAAGTAGCCACATTTTATTTAAGAGATTTTAGTTAAATCGTAATATTTTTAGGTCTACCATCTACATCTCAGAGATTCGACATTCTTAATAAAATTTAACCCTAAAAGGGCCCGTAATAATATAACTCCAAGGAAAAAAGAATAAGAAAAAACGACAAAAAAATTGTGTTAATTAGTAAAAAATTCTCTGGAACCCAATTATCGAAACGGCATTTTAAAATACCTAATCCCCGCGACGTTATTAAAAAAACAAATTATAAACAAATTTGAATAATGTTCAAATGCCATTTTAGGGGGGAGTTTAATTGAAATTTGAATTTATCCATACAATTATCGAAAATATACATAAAAATAAAAATAATGAGATCTGAAGTAGGTAAATATTTCTTTGGCAACAACCGCGTTTTTGCAATTGAAAACATAGTAACAGTTAATAAACAAATTCAATATCTCAAAAAATATTAAATATTTTTTGACCAATTTTTTTTTGCTTAATACTGGTAACATAGCGCAACTTAGTCTGTAAAATAAGATATTTTATAGTGCTTATTTAAAACGCTAAAAATAATTTTTTGCGAATTTATTTTTTAAGATTTATATACAATTATTTAAATAGATAGGGGGCCACATTTAATTTAGTAAGTCTTATGTGAAAGATTTACCCTTCAACTTTGTAGAAAAAAATTCCATAGATCTTCATTAATAAGTGAATTACCTCAGCAGTTAAAAAATATTCTTTTTGCAAAAATGACCCCTTTTTAATTATTTAAACAATGATCCCCTTATATGATTTGGATACTTTCTTGAAAATATCTTTTGTACCCACCTAAACTTTGATATAAAATTTATTTTAACCTGTACTAATTTACATTTTGACTTTTTTTTATTTTATTAAGCTATAAATAAACAAAAGTCATTTGGCATTATTAGACTTTCTATTGCCACTTTTTATTTTGTACGTCGTGCTAAAGAGTCGCATTTTTTCACATAAAGTCTCTCTAAACAACTCCATTCGCCTCTTAATTTCTGAGGGAACGCAGACATTACACCGGATAATTTCCGTGGAACGTTTTTCTTCTCGCCATCGCCATTCGGATGTAGCCAAATAAAGGTCGGGATACAATACAACAAAAAACAAACCAGACGTTTTCTCTTAGTATTCACAAGAGGGGCACTGTAGTGTCGTCCCACTCGGGAACATTCCCACAAATTCCCAGTTGAGGAAAAAGGTGGGTTTTGGATTCGTGAAATTAGATTCTCCAGTTTGAAGGGTAGCAGAACGAGGGATTTAAGAGTTTTGTTGAATGTGCTTTGTGGTACTGTAGTTGAAGTTTGATTAGATCGTGAGGAAATGCTATGAGTGGTAACTGCTGACTGGATTGATGTATGTATTGATTGAATTGGAAATGCAGTATTGCAGTCTTAGTGCTTAATCCTTGGGGAAATAATGTAAAAATGGGAATCTGCAGACTGGAGGGACCAACTGAGGTTTGTGTTTGAAATAAAGACTTGACGCTGGTCAGTTGAAGATTTGTATATCTTTAATATAAAACTATTTTAGAATACAGACTAAATGCATTTAAAATTACGAAAAATATGCAATTGCTAAACAGAAATAAATTTTTGAAATTCTTTAGGTAGGAAAAATTTAAAGTTTGGAAATCATAGCCAGCGGAAAAAAATTGTTAACTAAATAAGCATAACTTTAAGCATTTATTGTAATTTCAGCTAAAAACGTTTGTTTTTGAAGTTATACTTCTTTACGGGCGTAATGACGGTGAATTTTTATATGGTAAAACCTAGCGACCGGGCACATGCGCATTATAACTTTGTTCTGATTGGATGTTCAAATGACATGACAAAAATTATCCAATATGGCAGCTGTGGGACTGTGGTTTGGTTATAATGTATGGTTGTTGCGTTTTAAAATTTGTAGGAAGAGAAACAACAACAAAAAAGTTAGTTAATGGTTATACTGCCTTTTTAAATAGTTTTCATATTATATTTTTGGACTAATTTACATAGAAGTAATGATTGTTGCATGCCAATGTGAAAGCCCATCAAACTGTGACTAGTATGAGTGCCGCAGATCTCGCTTATTCAAAGCTAAAGAATCTTACACTGGTAAGTGTTTTATAAATAGTTGATCAAATTTTGTTATGATATTTGAACATAGCCACTTTGCACGATGCAAGTGATTGCGAAATTTATTAGTCGTTATACGGGCTCCGATACCTACCTATTTGAACCTACCAAAATACATAAGTAGTATGTAATATTTTATTTACATAATTTGATTACCATCAAAATTTCTATCAATATTCACCTAATATATTGTTTTCTTACTCTATGTTTTGTTGTATTTTTTCAATTCTAAATCATTTCAATTCAAAATCAAAATAATTTGTTTTACATATGTTAAAAATGTCAAAAGTTTAATCCGTTTAGTTAGTCGATCTTCGCACATAATGACAAACTGTCTCTGTGGCGAAGCTTTTAATGCGAGTGAACCCCAATACAACGCAAATACCAGACGCGTGGTAAGTTGGTTCGAATCCCAATAGAAACTTTTATTTTTTTATTTTTTTTTATACATTTTATGATTGTAAGTATATTTATTATATAATTTTATTTTCAGAAAATACGTATTTAGTTAAAAAATTTTCCGACAATTAATGTTCAGAAATCATTTGTGGCATTTTTAATGTGTTTGTGTGTGTTTTATTCTTTTATTATTTTAATTTTTGGCACTGTTTTAATAAAAATGTTTGAGAAATAGTAAGTATAAATTAATTTAATATTTAAATAAAATATAAATAAAGAGTATATTAATTTCGTTTATAATCATATAATCATATAATCATATAATAGAAGTATAAGTTCTTACGTGCGTACAAAGTACACACACATTCTTGTTTACTTAAATATAAAGTGTTAAAGATCTTTAAATACTTTTTCTTCTTAAGGTGTCATGCATTTCTGCGTAGGTGTTCACCATTTCGAAGCATTTTATAACTGTAGATTGTTGTTCATTAGCGAATATGGTAACCATGACTTCTTTTACATCCAAGACCTTCCTTGCCTTGTATCTATCCTTCTAGTAGTAGTTGCTAAGAATTGTTTCGTTCTCCTTGTAAAATGTGCTCTGTGTAGATGCACTGTTCTTACTTTTTACATAATAAAGAGGTTCGAAACAGGAGGTCCTGTCCAAAACAGGAATTACTCATGTGAGCAACAGAGAAGGAGACTTTGTGTATATTTTTATGTTTCAACATTTTTTTCTATAACTTTGGACCTGTTGCATGTTGGGTGGAATTTCTCCTATTTGACTCCCCGTAGATCCGCCGCTGACACCCCAAGTAGCACAATAAAAACATTTGTTTTATTTAAGGTTTATGAAGGTTTTATTGTGGTAAATAAGAAGATAATGGTTTTAAAGTTCCCTTGCAGATATACTGCCAGAACTTTAAAAACTGTTAAGCATTTGTCACTAGTTTTAAAGCATTTAATAAGAGTATCAAATAAGACTAAGTATTGTAGTTTTAAAATGGTTTTTTCTCAGTTCACTTTAAAACTAATCCGTTTTATGAAGGTCTTCCTAACTGTTTGGTTTTATTAGTTTCTAGTTTGTTACCTTTTAGTTTTATTGCAGTTTCAAAGCTTCTCCTAATATGACTAATAAAACCTATTATTAAAACTACTTGATCTCAAGACTATTATGTCAGTGAAACATATGCCTTAAAACTATTTTTTTAGTTTTCTTTAAAGTTGCTTTCTTAAAAGCAATTAGTACGCTATATTTAAACCACACGCTCTTAACTGAATCAATTTGGTTATCGTAAAGACTGAACTATGCTTCTTGTTAGAAACAATAAAACCAAACGCATCCCATCTTCTTTTAGGTCCAAAATGGTTGGCCATTTGTTTTAGAGCGAAACAGTGGTGTAGTGTGTTGTAAAAAGTGGAAGTACAGTTAGTATGGAAAAAATAAGTCGCAAATACTTAAAATATAAACGAAGAAAAATATATCACACACAGCATTACGACGCCTAGATTTTAGGTTAGATTCACATTAAAACCGAGTGGAATTATTGACAGCAGGATTAAAACTAAACGGTTTTAATTCCAAGGCAACCTTGCTTTTATGTAGGATATAAGCTCTTGGAAAGGTATAAAATAAAACCATTTGATCTTACCAATTCTCTGTCGATAGGCCAAATAGTTTTATTTACATTTCGGCCATATTGCTTTGTGAGGATGCTGAAAGCTATGATAGATTACAATATAAGGATTACATAAAAATTATAAATAAGCGACTTAAAGACATAAATTCGATTTATTTTAACATTAAAACATTAAAATTGTAGATAAAATTAGTTTTCTTTCAAATTAATATTTTTAGGATTAAAATTTTTTTATTATTTTTATTTTTTAATCGCCAAAAGTTAGAAATTTTAGGGCGCCTGAGACATTTAGACCTATTTTTGTTAACATTATCAATAAAGTTGGGTGCGCAAGTGTTTTTCTACTTTGACAGTCCGAATTAACCAAGTACTTTTTATTATTTTTTGGTTACAAATACGTGTCTACCTATCATAACACATGTAAAAATTTGTTGGCCTATAATATGGAGTATATGGGTTTGGAGAATCATTTAATATGGTAAATTGTCTTTAAAAATCTCCATTCAAGAAACCTTTTTAAATTTTCTATAAAACTGCCTGCACTTAAAGTGTCTTTTAACATGGTTTTAAAAGCACCTTCACAGCAGCTTTAAAACCAGTTGCTTAAGAAAACAATGTTATAAGAAGGTTTTTATTTTTGGTTTTATTGCCCTCTTTCAGAGTGGGCCCTTTTAGGCTGAAAGCGGTTTTATTGCAACCTTAAGGTTCACTTAAAAACCAAATGGTTTTAATTTTAGTTTTATTCTACAGTTTTAAAGTATTCTTAAAAGACTTAATAAACCCAGCCGGTGCTACTTGGGACACACATATCAATGTAGGTTTATATAGGTACATGAATCGTGAAAGGTACCAACAGTATTGTAAGTATAAAAATTAGCAGTGGATCACTGCTTTAGATACTTTTATCTAATATTTTGCAAAGGCTATAAACAACTTGTTTTTGCAATCAGTATAAATAGTAAAAATTTATATTTTAGCTATTAGAAAAAATGTAAAAAAGACTCTTTTTACGTCCCTAATTTAGCAACTGGCAGCTATATTCTAATATATTTATTCCAAAAACATTTACCTGGTCTAATTAACTAATCTACGGTCGGAAAAATGAAAGAATACCCATGAACGATCACATCAATCACTTATTTTGTATTTGCTGTCTTTTCTATAAATAACAAACCTTTGTTATAGACAAAGACAGAATACAAAATAAGTGATTGATGTGATCGTTCATGGGTATTCTTTCATTTTCCCGACTGAATCTATTGTTTAATATTAATATGTATTTAGAGAATTTATTTACCGAATAAAAAATTGAATAACCTTTTAAATGAGCTAGCACACGATCTCTATTTACATCAAAAACTATTATAACTTTTAAAAACATAAAAAAGAGATGCTTTAGACGCCCTTAATTTAGTAACTCGCGGCTATATTCTAATATATTTATTCAAAATTCCTTCACCTGGTTCACTTAACTAATCTATCTACCGTTTAATATTTATATTTATCTCCCAGACCCCCATCCTTTTATCTAATCGCTTCCTCCCCAGGTTAAAACCGCCCCCGCTCCTCTGCGGCCAGAATATCGCTAAGTAAAATAATTTTTTGCGGGAATTCGTGCCGGCCGTCGGTCCCTAGGGAAATCTGGTACATGTGCCTGCTTTTCATTTTCATCAATTTTCGGTGACCCGTATGAAGGAGATCCCCATTCAAAATTTTAACCGTTTCCAGAGCAAAATGGATGGGAAGTTTATTCCAACGTGTGGGTCCTTTATCCGTGTTCTGTCCGGAAGTTTGATATGTCCTTCCTAAATGGAATAAGGAGGAAAGATTTGATTTCCAAAGCTCATAATTTATGTACAAAAATATGAAAATCTTCAACGCAGATTAATATCGTTTTTATGACATATTTAAAATGAGGGTCGACAACAAATATGTGTAGCCAATATTTTTCTTCCATATTGGATTTAAGATGTTTAATAATCTTTTCTTTGCTTTTTGTCCTATATATTTCAACATTTCTGGACTAACTTCATCGCTCCCAGGAGCTTTCCTCAGCTTTACTGTTCCTATTGCTTCCTCCAATTGTTCTTCCTGTATAGCACCTGTTTCCTCGGTGTTTTCTTCTGATCCACCCATTACTCTGCGTTCAACAGTTTTTCGAACTGTTTGTTCTCTTTATATTTCCATTATATTCTGTCATCGACTAATATTGTTCCGTTTTTGGTAATTATTTAATTATTGGTTTTAGCTTTATCTTTTTGTTTCTTGGTAAACTTTTTATTGTTCTATAAAACAATTTTACATTTTCTTTCCTGTTTTCTTTCGTTTTATCCCTGCTTTTATAGTCCATGTGGTGAGACCGCTCCCGTCAGGAGAAATTTCTGATTCGGATTCTTTGTGGATTAATATTTAAAAATGTCCCCTTTAAACAAATCTAAAGGATGCCGGACGGAATTTTTGGGCAGAAATTGTTTAAACAATTTTTTTAAACAAACACAAAAGATCACTTTTTTTGCTCTGGAACATATATTTTTGAGTTTTGTGGGTCATTCTAAATAAAAAAGGTATCTTGTAAATTTTCTCAAAAATTGATAGTTTTCGAGTTATAGGCGATTTAACCCTAAAAAATTCGAAAATACGCCTTTTCGAGGTCTAAAAACTCATATTTATATTAGTATTTTTGAGGTTTTCAGATACTCAAATTGAAGATTAAACATTCAGCCTCAAGATTCTGAAGAATTATTGCCTCTAACCTTAATTTAAACCGTCGTTTTTTAATTGTTAAATATGCATGTCCATCCGATTTTTTTGCCGATGCCGCGCGTTCTATTTCAAAAATCTCTAATTTTCCTCCGAAAGATATTTTTATAGATTTTTTGGGATATTCTAAATAAAATAAGTTTCTTGACATTTTTCTCAAAAGTTAACAGTTTTAAAGTTATAAGCGATTTAAAATCCGAAAATGCGTTTTGTTGGCATTTTTCGGATTTTAAATGGCTTATAACTTTAAAACTATTAACTTCTAAGAGAAATGTCAAGAAACTTATTTTATTTAGAATATTCCAAAGAATCTAGAAAAACTGTTTTTCGGAGAAAAATAGGAGATTTTTGAAATAGAGCGCGCCGCACCGGCAAAAAATCGGATAAACACGCAGATTTAACAATTAAAAAAATGACGGTATAAATTAGGTAGACGCTATCACTCTTCAGAATCTTGAAGCTGAATGTTTATTCTTCAATTTGAGTATTTGGCAACCTCAAAAATACTAATTTAAATATGAGTTTTTAAGCCTCGAAAATGCGTATTTTCGCATTTTTCAGATTTTAAATCACCTATAACTCGAAAACTATTAATTTTTAAGAAAAATTACAAGATACCTTTCTTGTTTAGAATGATCCAAAAAAGATATAAATATATGTTCCAGGGCAAAAACCGTGATCTTTTGTATTTGTTTAAAAAAATTGTTTAAACAATTTCTGCCCAAAAGTTCCGCCCGGCACCCTTCAGATTAAAGGGGACCTTTTTGAATAGGAATCCACAAATAATCCGAATCAGAATTTTTTTCAGACGGGAGCGGTCTCACCACATGGACTATTAAAATTTATGAATATTAGGTGCTCTACTGTACTGTACTGTAATTAGGAATTATTTACTCTACTGTATGTATGGAATTAATTGTCGATCTGCCTGATCTGAGCGCCCGTTCTGGTATTCTTCTAATATTCGTTCAGTGCATGATTTAAGTCACATATTTAGCATGTTTGCTAAAATTTTATTTGCAGCATTGATATGCAATATAAAAAAACTGTAGAGTAAAAAAAAACATCATAAACATTGGTCAAATTATATAAACTTGAATTCCTGCATGGAGCTTGTATGTTTTTAGTATACACAACAGAAATCAGATGATTTCTTTCACCAATGCATTGATATGCAATATAAAAAAAATGTCATCATCATCATCATCATCATCATTAACATCATAGAGATACGCTTTAATTACTATTTTGGCTAATTTTAATTCTAATATTTTTTCTCAAAACGAAATAATATGTGTCATATAAAGTCACCGTTAATATACAAACCAGACGCTAAGAGAGACATGGTTTTACGAAACAAAATGCATCCCCTGACCATATGTTTTTGGAGTGTCAGTTTAACAAACTGAAGTCCCCATAAATTGATTACCATATCAGATCATTATGTCAACAACTCACTTTGGGACATGCATTATTTTTAAAACTGCAGAAGTGTCTGTTTTTATACGTCAGATACCATAATTTAATGCCCTCTCCGGGCCATATTGTAGAAAGGCATAACATCGATATAATTGGTTGTAGCTTTCTTAACAGTCTATTCACAGCGTGCAAACAAAGCACTACTCGCTAACGACCGACCCTTTTCCGAGATCTAACTAAGCAACACCTTTTTGTTACCAAAAGGGGGGGGGTATATAGCGATACGCTTTAATTACTATTTTTGCTAATTTTAATTTTAATATTTTTTCTCAAAACGAAATAATATGGGTCCTATAAAGTCACCGTTAATATACAAACCAGACGCTAAGAAATACAAGGTTTTACGAAACGAAATGCATCCCCTGATTATATGTTTTTGGAGTGTCAGTTTAACAAAGTGAAGTCCCCATAAATTAATTACCATATCAGACCATTATGTCAACAACTCACTTTGGGACATGCATTCGTTTTTAAAAATGCAGAAGTGTGTCTGTTTTTATACGTCAAATCAACATAATTTATTGCCCTCTCAGGGCAATATTGTAGAAAGGCACAACATCGATATAATTGGTTGTGGCTTTCTTAACAGTCTATTCACAGCAAACAAAGCACTACTCGCTAACGGCCGACCCTTTTCCGAGATCTAACTAAGCAACACCTTTTTGTTACCAAAATAAATAAATGTTTTACTGTTCGTCGTTAACTTATTTTTATTATTTCTAATTAATTCCGTCAACTCACACCTACCGGAATAACATCAATGGCGATACTACGTCTTTACTACGTTTTATCTTCGTGAGTCTTTACTACGATTACTATTGCCTTTCATATTGGTCGGTCCTGTGCCACTATTTCCCAATGTCTTACTCCCAGTTTCTCCAGATCTTCTCTGACTGCATATTTCCATCTTTCTCCGAAAGTTTGATATATCCTTCCTTAATGGAATAAGAAGGGAAGATTTGATTTTCAAATCTCATTATTTATGTAGAAAAAATAATAAAAATCAGAAATGGAAATTAATATTATTTCGAGTCTAAAATGAGGGTCGACAACAACATGCCTTTATATCTTAATTCCTGCAGGGTAGCCTCGTTATATACTTAGAATGAAAATTATCTTACAGAGTAATCCTAATCATGTTTACTGAACTCAGTCCCAACTGTCTACCCAATTTAATAATTAATTTGGTGCTGTGTTGGTCAAATTTTGACTTTGACTCAATGTGGCTGGAAGATAATATACAACTAATCATAGCTAATATTAATTGGAACTTAGAATTAAAAAGTATAGACGTGCAGTTTATGAACAAAATAAAACCTGCATCAAATAAAACAAATATTTAAATGTTAAAGTACCTAATATACAGGGTGTAACAAAAATCCAGGTCATAAATTAAACCACATATTCTGGGACCAAAAATAGTTCGAATGAACCTAACTCACCTTAGTACAAATATGCACACAAAAAAAGTTACAGCCCTTTGAAGTTACAAAATGAAAATCGATTTTTTCGAATATGTCGAAAACTATTAGAGATTTTTTGTTGAAAATGGACATGTGGTATTCTTATGGCAAGAACATCTTAAAGAAAAATTATAGTGAAATTTGTGCACCCCATAAAAATTTTATGGGGGTTTTGTTCCCTTAAATGCTCCCAAACTTTTGTGTCCGTTTCAAATAAATTATTATTCTAGTGCCATTAGTTAAATTAAATATTTTTAAAACTTTTTTGCCTCTTAGTATTTTTTCGATAAGGCAGTTTTTATCGAGTTGCGGCTTCTTTTTTAATATGGTTCAAAATATACCTAAAAATGTAAATCATAAATAAATTTTCATATTATTACCAAGTCTCCATAATCGTACTTTACCATATACAAATATGTGGTGGATTTGACAAATATTCAAATATCTCGATAAAAACTGACTTTTGGAAAAAGTACTAAGAGACAAAAAAGTTTTTAAAAACTTGTGTTTAACTAATGGCGCTACAATAATAATTAAATTGAAACGTACACAAAAGTTTGGAGGGGTTTAAAGGAAACAAACCCCCATAAAATTTTTATGGGGTGTCCAAATTTCATTATAACTTTTTCTTAAAATAATACTGCCATAACAATAACACATGTCCATTTTTAATAAAAAATCTCTAATAGTTTTCGATATATTGGAAAAAATCGATTTACATTTTGTAACTTCAAAGGGTTGTAACTTTTTTTCCGTGCACATTTGTACTAAGGTAAGTTAGGTTCAATCGAACTATTTTTGATCCCAGAATACGCGATTAAATTTATGACCTGTATTTTTGTTACACCCTGTATATAAGGTTTATTATGTTAAAGAAGGAGAAACATCAACGTATTTTCGGCTGCAATGCTTTTCAAATGGTGATTCATTTTTTTCGAATCCTGAGAAAAGTAATAAATATTTTTGAAAAATTTAAACGCAGAATGAAATATTGCGTTCTTACCGAGGGCCGAAAGTACCTGAAAACTTCTATACTGTTTATTTTAATAAGTTACAGGGGTGAGAAAATGTAGTGTGATTTTTAATTTCAAATATCTTATTCAAAATAAACCTTTTATTTATTCTAAGGGACTTTCGGCCCTTGATAATAATTAAGTCTCTCATTCTGCGTTTAAATTTTTTAAAAATATTTATTAGTTTTTTCAAGATTCGAAAAAAATGGACACCATGTCCGTGGTGATATTTTTAAAATCGAACATTCGCTATCTTTGTCGTACAACGGACTGAGTCAAATAGATAATGACAAGACACTGACAGTTTTAGATATTTGACAGGGCATCGGGAATATTTTGAGTTGTTGATTAAATAAATTGATAGTGTATTTGATAAATGATTGATTTAAGACGTGAACTTAATAAAAAAATTTTTATTGTTTATTATTTGTGGAAGATCCAAGCAGAGAATACATCTGGGATAGTTATATTCTCTGATCCAAGTTTTTTGTTGTTAAAGATGTTCAAAATTGTAAGCGTTTCATAGTAACAATATACTATTAAAAAATCACTTTAACACTTTTCCTCTTTTCTCGATTGAGTATTAGTTTTTTTGTACATATAAATTATTACAATCACTGAATATATAGTTAGTGAAAAAATTATCACATTTATTAACTGAATTAATAATTTGCAATTATACAAATAACTGTTATCCAAGAACATTCAAAAGCTATCTCTTTAAAGTTAATGATGACATTGTCAAGTAGAATGACATTCTAGTAATGTTTACATATCCATACCAGTGTGAATTTTACTACACGTAATTTGCCGTGTAAAGACAGAAAAAGTAGGGATAGCCGTAAAATATTTGCGAATTATGTAACGATGGCCTTAAATAATTGTTGAAAGGCCGAAAGAATTGGAACTAGAGATGGGTAGAAGACAAATAGAAATAACAACTGATAAGTGTGAAGAGTATAAGAAATTTCAACAAAGAAAAGAAGAAAAAAACGTGATATCGCTCTTATCTCCTTCTACATCATCCAGTCATATTCTTCCAGTCCTTCCTCTACACCTGGGCCATAGTGGTGTCCAGATAGTTATCTTTTTCAATATATCTGGTGTCTGCGTCGCTGTATATGTCCTATCCATTCTAAGCAGAGAGATTTTATGTATCTGGCTATATTTTCTCCCTTTAATTCTGCTTCAATTTCGGCATTTGTTTTCATTCTTATTTCTCCCTCTTTTGTTACTAAATGTCCAGTATATTTCTTATTTTTATTTCAAATTTTATAAGGCCATCTTTCTCTTTCTTGTTAATTGCCGTTGTTTTCATGCTATAATATATGTAACAACAGGTATTATTAAGCTCCTATGTAGATATATCTTTGTTCTTTTACTTAGAATCCGAAAGAGCGGATTTTTATTCTATATGTTTTTTTGCCTTTCAGAATTCTTTCCTCTGTTTTCGTTTTTTCTGGTTTGTCCTATGGTTACTTCCAAGTAGCTAAAGGTGGATACAGTTTAAAATATTATATGATTCTGTGTTATTACACATTTCTGAGTTGCGCTATCCTTCTCTATCGGCATGTGTGTTGTTTGGTGCTGGTTTATTTCTAGAACTATTCTATTAGTTGCTTCTTTATCTAATTTCTCAATTGCTGTTATAAGCGTCATCTTCATCTTTGCTATGATGACTATAATATAGATCATCTGAATATGCTATTACTTGAAGTTGATCTATAATAATGTTTTTCTTTGCAAAGTCATATTATTGTTTCCAATATCAGATTAAACAGTATCGGGGGAATGGGATCTCCTTGTTTAACGCCTTTGTTTACTTTGGTCTCTTTAGAACTTGTTGCGTTGAAACTGATCTTTGCTGTGGAGTTCTTTAGGCTCCCTGTTAGCATATCTGACCCTATTTATGCCTCGCATCTCCTTCAAGCGTATCTAGACAGAATAGAAGATTGGTTTTTGGAGTGGAAAATTAAAGTCAATGAAGGAAAATCTATTCATGTTACATTTACAACACGAAGAAGAACTTGTCCTCCTGTAACTCTAAACAATCACCAATTACCATCAGCCAACGAGGTAAAATATCTTGGTATTTATTTGCACACAAGTCTCAAATGGAGGAAACATATCTGGACCAAGAGAAAGCAACTAGGTCTCCAATTCAGAAATATGTATTGGTTAATGGGCCGTTAATCAAGACTATCTCTGGATAATAAATTGCTGCTCTATAAGGCAATACTTATGCCAATCTGGGCATATGGGTTGGAACTATGGGGAACAGCCAGTCACTCCAACATCGAAATCATCCAACGCTTCCAATCAAAAACCCTTAGAACCATCACTAATGCACCTTGGTACATCAACAACAGAATTATTCATCGAGACCTTAAGATGGATATGGTACAAGAAGTCATCACAAGGCTGCATACATTGCCAAGTTGGAGGATCATGAAAACCAGTTTGCACTTAACCTCCGAGACAATTCCCAAGAACAGCGTAGGTTAAAGAGGTTCAAACCACTGGACTACCATTTAGAGTAAACTTTTAAACTAATTAGTTAGTACATGGTTATAAAATGTAATTATTTTCTACACAACTTTATAAAAATTGTACTTTGATTTTACCAGTGGGTAAAATCCTTCTTGTCCTTAGTCAAGGTCATTACTTTTGTTTATTGTTGACACTCAACAGATTGCAAATTACTTTTAAATTAAATAAAAAATAAACTGTTAGCATATGTCTTAATTTGTGCTGAGATTCCAAAAAGCATCAGCTCTTCGATCATTTTCGTCCGATTAATTGTATCAAAAGCGCTTTTGAGATCTATGAATATTAGGTGCTCTACTGTACTGTACTGTAATTAGGAATTATTTGCTCTATTGTATGTATGGAATATATTGTCGATCTCCCAGGTCTGAACCCGTCATGGTATTCTCCTAATACAGTCGAACCCGCTTATTAGAGTACCGGTAATAGGAATATCCCGGCTTATGGAATATAAATTCCAGGTCCCGAAACGTTTCCATTTACCCTTTAATAAATGTATCCGTTTATTGGAATATGGTTTAGTAACCTAATACCTCTTTTTAGAATAATTTTTTCAGGTCAACAAATAAGTTTTTACGTACAATTTCCTAAAAATTTTAAATTTGCCTGGTATAATGGTTTGTCGGTAAGAGCTCCGAAAGCCTGCTCTTTTGTATATTATTACGGTTTGTCAGGTACCTAATAAACACTTTATTACTGTGTTATGAGTAAACGCTCCTTTCCCACAGAAAGTTCAATCGTATGCCGACAAGGTCATAAAATAGTTTCATTTGTCTACAAATTTCTATAGGTACATTGCCACACACTTGGCTGTTTTTAGAAACAGCATTTTTCTATAAGATCATTTATTACCAATAGGTAGTTGATCGTTTGTTCGGAAGTCTTTTCGAAAACCCAATTCCAATTTATTGTCTAATCGTTTCGTAATTATTTTTGTAAATAGATTATAAATTTTTATTGACATAAAAAGACCTGAACCATATGCATATACATATTGACATAGTATGTACTATTATAACGTATATTCGGTACACTTATTTCAGCTAGCCACATAATGATCGGTTATTAGAATATCCCGCTTATAAGAATATTTTTTCTTGGCACGAACACTATTCTAATAAGCGGGTTCGACTGTATTCGTTTATTCGTTTAGTGCATGATTAAAAGTCTCATATTTAGTATTTTTGCGAGAATTTTATGTGCAGCATTGATATGAAATATAAAAAAGTGTAGAGTCAGACAAAACATCATAAACGTGGCTCAAATTATGTAAACTTGAATTTCTGCATGAAGCTTGTATGTTTTCAGTTTACACAACAACAGAAATTACCATTTTTATATTCATTTTAAATCAGAAATAGTGTAGTTTGGAATTTTTCAAGGGATTTTGTATCTATTAAACACCACTTAACACCCTATTTTATGTAGCGCAACATATAAAATGTCTAAATACTTTTATTTGCCAAGCAGTAAAAAGTTGGAGATAAGACACGATCCCATTGTACGTGGCGTCATATTTCAAAGGAAAATATTTTCGGACAGACAGAAATGGCGATAAATTCCGGAGCACAAGAGAATTTAAAGCATGTGAGAATGGGAGTTTACGACGCTGTAAAATATTCAAACTTGATACCAATTTCGTATATTAAGAAGACTTTGTTGAAAGACGTGAAATTGTGTTTCCTTGTAAAATTTAACATTTTAAATTTGCTCAAATTGATTTCTTTGTATAAAACACTTTCTTTTATTTGATAATGCATTTTCTTCTTCTTCTTCTTGTGGCATATCAGAATGACAGAAAGATATCTTATGTGCTTTTTTCTTTGATAGTCAGCTATAGCATCATCATTCTCTTTGCCTTTCCTAATCGGCTTCCTTAATTGCATTTCTCCACACAATTCTATCTTGGGCCATATCAATGTTAATCAGCTATAGCATATAAATATTATATGAAAAGGTGTACTAGAGAAATAAAATACAATTTACATAATGCTAAATACTGAAAGCATAGAGAAACAGTTCCTGTCACACATAATTTAAATTTGGTAGGTTTAAGAGGTAGTTACAGCGCATTTTCGACATACAATTAAAAATTTTATATTCACCATTGGCCTGCATACGGGAAATAAGACCGGGTAATCTGTACTGAGTGCACGCCAATGGTAAATATAAAATTTTTAATCAAATGTCAAAAAATGCGCTATAACTACCTCTTAAAACCCATCGAATTTCATTTGCATATCTCAACCGGTTTTTGGAGCAATAAATAAATCGTCAGTTTGTAATAAAAAATTCAACATCCCGTATCTCGGAAACGAAGCATTTGCGGACATATGGGTATGAGCCAAACTGATATTTTTTCAATTGAAAAAGACTGTAAGACTTGTTCACACGTCTAAGTAGGTCAAACCGGCAAACAGGTGTATGTTTTTAAAAAAAAATTGATAGTATGTAAAAATTTTTGACACACCATCAAATTTTGAATTTTTAATTTTTAATTATATAATAAAGGCTAGATAATCGTAGCTCTATCAAAAGAAGACAACTTGCTCACCTTTGGCAACTCATCAAAAAAATATATATAAAAAACTTAAAAACGGCTTCAGCCACTAAACAAATAAATAAAATATTAACAATAGGCGAAAGCCACAAACAAATATTAGTAACAAAACCCAAAAAACGGGCGTGAGGGGCCCACATCCTCGAGCGCCGAGTCACCGAACTGGACATAGCCCAGAGCGGGGACTCGGCGCCAGAGCAAGCAAAACAGATCGAAGATAAGTCACTAGAGATAGCGGGAATAGAGCGCCTCAGGCTGGCCTGCATTGATCGGGGTAGGATTTCATACGGGAGTCCGTGTACCCAAGACTCCCATATGATAAGCACTTTGCTTTCGAGCCCCTATAGCGCATCAGAGTGCTATCGGAGGGTAAGTGGATGGTCTGGAGCATTGAAGCGAGGTGGAGTGATTCCTGCTTACGGGAGTTAATCCTCCTCGCCCCAATGAATTGTATCACCCGAACGTCATTCTCTAGGGGTGAGCAAGTCTCTCAGGCTGGGTTAAATCACTATGCTTGCTTGCTTGCTTACACCGGTTTGCTCATTATTTTTTCATGCAGAATTGCCTCCTCTTACAGTTTGTCGCACTTATTTAAATACACCCTGTAGTGATGAAGAACATGGCTAGTTGTTAAAGTACCTAACTTTTGTATAAACCAACATAAACGAATGAATAAAAAAACAAAATGTTAAGAAAATCTGAGCCTATAGTTGGGTTTTAATTTAGGTATTTTATAACTCCTAGAATATTTCACAGGGTGTTGTAAACTTTGAGAAAAAACACAGTTTGATTCGTACACTCAGTATACAATGAAAATTTACCTATTTAGCAACAATATTAATACAACGATATTGCTAAAGAATAAGGCTTTTACATATTAAAAAATTACCTAAATCGAACAATAAGTTTAGGATATACGAGACATCAAAAATGGGCCATTTTTTGCCGTCATATCTGACGTGCAGTGTATTTAACGGATCGAAACTATTTAAAAAAAGATACTCCATTTCTTGCACTTTTTTCCCAATTATTGCTATTTTTCAAACAATAAAAATTAAAAGGTAAAGTTTTCAATCCTAATAGCGGCATTAATAATATTGAAAAATATTATTACTAAAAGATTTTTAAATTGAAAACTTATTGGTCCACTTCCCTGGTGACACCTCCAAGGCTTCTACAATATTCAAGCCAGATGGATGCTGCAGTGAAGACGAAAGGGAAGGAATTCTACACTATGCAATTCACAACCCCCGTCTGCAGCTTGGTAAAGTTCCAACGGAAAATGGACCTAGTTACTCTATAGGAGTAATACTAATATAAAAATAAAAATGTATACCATTTTTATTCAGTTGCAATGCGAAGGTAAAACAATCTTATTTTTTACTTAGAATACGGAAATTATTATTCGTATTTTAAGTAAAAAATAAGATTGTTTTGCCTTCGCTTTGCAACTGAATAAAAATGGTATACATTTTTATTTTTATATTAGTATTACTCCTATAGAGTAACTAGGTCCATTTTCCGTTGGAACTTTACCAAGCTGCAGACGAGGGTTGTGAATTGCATAGTGTAGAATTCCTTCCCTTTCATCTACACTGCAGCATCCATCTGGCTTGCATATTGTAGAAGCCTTGGAGGTATCACCAGGGAAGTGGACCAATAAGTTTTAAATTTAAAAATGTTTTAGTAATATTTTTAATATTTTTCAATATTATTAATGTCGCTATTAGGATTGAAACCTTTACCTTTCAATTGCCAGATGACGTTAGTCACCTAATCCATTCACGTCAGTTGCGGTGTGGGGGATAAACTGTCGTTGTTGGCAGACCCGGATTTAAGGCAGTGGGATCCCCTGGGCAGAATTGGTGTGGGGCCCTACCTCCTACCATTAAACAAATTGTTGTTATGACTATGGTATGGTTAAAGTCCGGGTACTTTTCGAGATTTTTTAACTGAAAATTCCTTGATTATGTCGGGCATGTCTGGTTGCTTTAAGGCATTGTGTTCAATGCTCATTATAAAGAGATGGTTCAAACGCTCTTTTCCTATCACAGACAGAAGTCGATTTTTAATTAACTTAAATTTTTAGACTGATCTCTCTCCACTGCAGTTACCATCAGAACTAAATATAAACGAATTGCCACTACAACGTTTGGAACCGCATCATTCACATTTTTATCTTTTAACCGTCGGTACATTTGAAGTTCTTTACTTATATTTGATGAGCCGATTTCCTCTTTAAATGAATTGAAAAATTCTACAAATTGTACTAGTTCGACACCTAGTTTTTTATCTAAAGCATTGCTATAATTGTCGGTAAGCTTCAGTGAGTGAGCTTCAATTTCATTGAGAGTTAAATTTTCCAAATAATGTAAAAATCCAAAATTGGACTGAATGGATTCATATGCCGAAAGCCTAGGACTTGAAGAGGAAATGAAGTGATCTATAATAGCTATGAAATTTTGAGTCCTAAATTTCTCTGATGTTGTCATTTCAGTTTCTGAAATATTCCTTAAAAGAATATACATTTTTTAATTTATTTAAGTGCCGCCACTCCTGAATTAAGGTCAATATTTGGATCTTGGAGAATACGACTTGTGCTGTTTGTTCTCTCTAAGATTTCATTCCAAAATATCGCAAATATCCCTGTTTTCAGTAAACACACTCGATTATACAAACCATTTGTATCGCTACGAGTTTCAAATTGTTGTCCATCTTCTTTTGAAATTTTGGATAATACTCCTTTAATCTGACTATAACCTTTAACTAGTTCTTTTGCGCCATCACTTCTAGACGACCATCTAGTAGTATTTACTCTTTTTTAGGAACAATAATATTTCTGCCATGGTCAGCGTTGCTCTCGCTTAAAGACGTTTTTAAACATTCGATTAACAAGTTGAAGTTGATGTAGAGAAAGTGAAAAATACATAGGGTTCATACAGTCCTTCCAAGAAATCAAATAATTCTATGGCAGCAGGACAACACTTAGCTGCAGCTTTAGCAAGTAAATTTAGAGAGTGGGCGACACATGGAATCTACAACGCCAGGATATTGTGTTATCTAAATTTTAGCTGAACACCATTGTATTTTCCACTCATAACTGACGCATTTTCTTAGGTCTTAGGACTGTCCAGTGCAGCTTTTGAAATCGATATCATCTTCTTGCAAGAATGTCTTAAATATATCTTCTGCTTTATGACCGTAATTTGCCAAAAATACATTTTTAATAGGAGAGAAACCTTCCATATAACGAAATATTACAGTTAATTGATTGACAAAAAAAAGATATGTGAATATTGTGCTGATTTTTTAAGTTTGTGGCTTTGTGGGGGCCAGCCTGCCCTCCTTAAATCCGGCCCTGGTTGTTGGTCACTTAGAGTATGGAGCAGTAGGCCTACGTCTCTCCGATGAGACTCCAATAAGAGTCGAAAATCGTCGATTCAGAGTGCTGGACTGCGCTCCTCTAAGTGAAAAATAAGATTGTTTTGCCTTTGCATTGCAATTGAATAAAAATGGTATACATTTTTATTTTTATTAAAAATTAAATTTTCAATTTCTAGCTAGTAAAATATTACGTAAAATTGAAAAACGGAACTTTGACCTTCAATTATTTTTTAATTCGAAGAATTATAATTAATCGGAAATATTGGCGCAAAAGACAAACATTTTCAGTTTTTTCAGATTTTGTTAAATAAAAAATGAAGCAGAAAGTTTGCGACTGGCGCATATTATTGACAAAAGGTACCTACATGCTAAAGTGATTCCAGCAAAAAATACACGAAATTGCGAGTTCAAAACAGATCCCGCCTGGACTAACATCTATCCAGGGCTGGCCAAATTGTGGCTCGCGAGCCACATGTGGCTCTTTGAAGGATTATTTGTGGCTCGCAATAAATGTACCTGACTTACTTTTAATTTTTTTTTGTTGCAAAATGTCTTAAATTGCTGACAACAAATATAAAAGACTGAGTGTAAGATTATTACTTGGACAAGGAGAACCCTTATGATTGTTGTTATTCAATTTGGCCTTAGCCAGGATAAAAACAATTGTTGGCCTTTGCTGAAGATATAGGTGCAGTCGCTCATTCTATAAGAGATGTGAGAGAGGTGTTTTCACAACTCGAGGAAGAAACAGGTAGTCTGAGCCTTAGAATAAATGAAGAGAAGACGAAATACATGCTAGTAACTAAAAATCCAAGACCAAGAGTTAGGCAAAACATACCTATTAATGACCACAACTTCGAAGTAGTAAAAGAGTTTAAATATCTAGGGGACATTATCATCTGTAATAACATATGACAAGCACATATAAAAAAGTCTCAGCAAGAATAGCTGCGTGGAATAGAGCATTATATTCCCTATCGTCATTATTAAGACCTAAGCTGTTAAAAAGATAATCTAAATAACGATTGTACAGCCAAAATTATTCGCCCTGCATGGACACTACATCAGCGGCAAATAAATAACCTGCTGGTATTTGAAAGCGAAGTTCTCAGAATGATATTTGGCCCTCAAAGAGATGAATTGACAGAAGAGTGGAGAAGGCGCCGCAAAGGTGAATTGCGGACTGTGTATGGTACTAAAAACATCGTCAGACACATATAAATGCTAAGATAAGATGGGCAGGTGATGTGGTAGATCAGAGGAAGACAGAGTGTTAAAGACAGTGCTTTTGAGAGACGATAGAAGATCAGTAGGCCGTCCCGAAAAAAATGGAAGGATGATGAAGAATCGAACTATCCTTATCCTGAATTAGTAAAGGCTGCTTGTAGAATTTATTTGCGTATTTGAAACAACGATGTGAAGCATTTTATTTCATTTTAAAAATCGTGAAATCCAAACAGCGAGAGAAAAATTTAATACCTTTTTACACTTTTAGATAATTGTTTAATTGCGGCTCGCGAAAAATTTCAAATTTTAAAAATGGCTCGGACTATCAAGGTGCTTGGCCACCCCTGACTATGCATTGTGTGGAATTTCGTTAATAAATAAAATACGTATGATAAACAAGTTCTCAACACAAATATTATTAAAATAATACTAATATCTTACGTAACATTCTTTGTAGGTAAAGAATGCAGTATATTATATTTCGTATTCATAAACAACCTATATGTATATTTTCTTTCGCCATTACGTGCTAGCAGCTCGTTGTTCCATATATGAAAGAATTTCAACTACAGTTCACCACCCTTGCAACGACATGCCAGGAAATAATATCCTTTGTAGTGATTTATATTAATAATAACATAGGTAAGCATCGACTGGTGCATTCCTTTGCGTTTCGTGGAAGAAGACGTCTCAGTAGAAATCGGAATTGAAGCCATCGTGTATGAACTTCCGAAATGTGATTTCCTGAAGAGTGGGTGGCCTTGCTGTGTGCAGAAATCGACTAAATATGTCAATGACGTTGATATTTATAAAAAAAAAAGTGGTACACTAGACTGTGTTGTAGACGCGCGAAGTTGCATACTAGGTTTTTTTTGTATTTTTAAAATTCAAATAAAATTTTTAAAATTGAATAAAGTAATTTTATTATTATTTATTTATTACTTACAAACCAACTTACTGGCCAACCGATCGAAATAGACTGCCTGATCTGCTTGACTTCTTTATATATAAAGGAATAACAAAAGAATACCTGCACATAGAACTAATGAAGACCTATCGTCAGATCATTCACCAATTATTGCAGCAATAATGACAAATCCATCAGAAAACTGTCCTCCTCCAAGACTAATGAATACAACAGACTGGAATATTTTCAAAGAAATCCTACAAGGACAAATAGACCTAAAAATCCCACTAAAACAACTACAAGATATACAAAAAGCAATAGAAACACTAACAAAACAGATACACGAAGCTGCATGCGAATCTACAAAACAAAATTTTGAACGAAAACAGTTCCATAAGGATTGCCCAACAATAATAAGAACAAAAATATTAGAAAAACGAAAACTTCGTAAAAAATGGCAGCAAACTCGTACACCTCAAGACAAAACAGAATTAGATTCAGCTAAACAGTCCTCCTCAGCTGTTCACGTGGGCTCAAAATGGTTTGACTCAGCCATGTTGTCTTTTTAAAATAAAAAAGAAATTAGATGTAATTTATTCAAATTAAGTGGTTGTTATACCCGATATCTGTGGGTTTGCCCAGGATCTATGTTTATTATTGTGTCGTTTAGCAATAATATTGCTCTTCTATGAAGGTTTTATAAGAGGACGAAGCTCTGATGATAACATGTTATGTGTTTAAAGTAGGTACTTAGCTGATAATAAAACATTTTTTACACACTATCAATTTTTTTAAAAACATACACTCGTTTGCCGGTTTGACCTACTTAGAAGTGTGTACAAGTCTTACAGTATTTTCCAATTAAAACAGAATTAAATAGAATGTGTAGAGAAATAAAAGAACTACTAAAACAACATAGTAACGCCAATATCAAATATTACCTAGAAAATCTGACACCTAATTCAGACAGCGATTACTCATTATCGAAGGCCACAAATAAGCTAAAGCGGCCACAAAACCAAATTCCATCTATCAGAACAGAAGATTTAAAATGGTTAAAGACAGATCAGGAAAAAGCAGACGCTTTCGCAAAACACCTAGAAAAGGTATTTCAGCCACTAACAAGCAGAGCCAATGAAGATGACGACATCTATGAATATTTAGATAGTCCTAATCCAATGAATCTACCACCCAAATGGTCAACTCATAATGAAGTAAAAGGTCTAATAAAAAACCTCAATAAAAAGAACTCGCCTGGACATGATCTGATAACGGCCAACATATTAAATAACGTACCTAGAAAAGGAATAGTAAGTTTAACACAGATCATTAACTCGATACTAAGAACAGGCTACTTTCCTGTACAATGGAAGTTAGCAGAAATCATAACGATTCCAAAACCAGGAAAACCTCCACATGAGATTACATCCTATCGACCCATTAGCCTATTACCAATTATGTCCAAAGTTGCAGAGAAAATCATTGCAAGTAGACTAATTATTGATATACAGACAAACAATATTATACCAAATCATCAGTTCGGTTTTCGATAAAACCACGCCACAACTGAACAAGTGAATAGGGTGGTAGAAAAGATACAATAATATTTCCAGGAAAAGAGCTATTGCAATGCCATTTTCCTGGAAGTAAGTCAAGCATTTGACAAGGTCTGGCATCCAGGATTGTTATTCAAACTGAAGAAAGAAACCTCTCAGCCGCTATATACAATTCTAAAATCATATCTCGAAGAAAGGCTATTTTACACAAGATACGAAGAAAGTTTGTCTGAAATGCATAACATAAATACTGGAGTCCTGCAAGACAGCGTCTTGGGACCAATTCTCTACACAATCTTTACAGCTGATTTCCCAACTGGAGAAGAATCTACAATCGCAACATTCGCAGATGACACTGCAATTCTGGTAAAAAAACCCAGATCCCATACAGGCAGCGCTGAAATATTGCAACAAACATACGTCTAGTTAAAATATGGACTAAGAAATGGAAGATAAAGATCAACGATGCAAAATCAGTTAACGTTAAGGGCCGGTTGTTCGAACGCTAATCAACATTGATCACTATCAAATATTTAATTACTGTCACAACTGTCAATGTCAACTTTGGTTGGGTTGCTGAAAACATAGTTAATTATAATTATGAGATTAGTTAGTAAATTAACATAACAATTATTAACATAATTGATTAACTAATTTCATAATTGTCATCAATAATTATGATTTCAGCAACCCAACCAAAGTTGACATTGACAGTTGTGACAGTAATTAAGTATTTGATAGTGATCAATGTTGATTAGCGTTCGAACAACCGGCAATAAATGTCACAAAGAAACACCAAATACCCTAAAGCATAACAAGAATATTCCTAAAAATGATACTGTAAAATATCTCGGATTATACCTTGACAAGGGGCTAACATGGAGAACACACATCTGGACGAAGAGGAAGCAATTAGGAATAAAATACAAAAAACACTACTGGTTACTCGGCCGAAAATCCACCTTATCTCTATCTAACAAAATATTATTGTATAAAATCATCTGGCCCATCTGGACATACTGGATTGAACTGTGGGGAACTGCAGCAGACAGGAACCTAGCAATACTGGAGCGGTTTCAATCCAAGGTTCTTCGTGCTATCACAAATGCACCGTGATTCATTCCAAATGCAGACATTTACAGGGACTTGAAGATCGAGACAGTGAAGCAGATGATCATCAAATGCAATGATAAATATTTAAAACGACTGGAAAAGCACCCCAACGAATTAGCAGTGAATTTATTGGACAACTCTACACAACTAAATAGACTGAAAATTAGAACTCCTCTTGACTTGCCATTTAGAACATAAGTGTTTCAAAGTGCTTTAAGGTTATAAGTGAAAATAAGTGACTTAATGTAGTTATTAGTAACAAACCTACTAGGAGTTGATAGTCATTGGACTAAAACTCCTCTCACATTTGTTCGTTCAACAAAAATGCTTAGTGTTACTTTTTTTATGATGTAACAGATTGTATTTAAAAACAAATAAAAAAAATTACTTACTAATAATTTTACCCGACGCCATGCGACCGGGGATACCATCAACTGCCATCTACAGTCACTCCACCAAACATTTTCAAAATTTTAGAATCAACAAACTTTCAAAAGAATTAAAAATTTAGTACCAAAATTTTTAAAATAATGAATGTCTTGAATGTAATCCAATTAAATGTAAAGTTACATAAAGCTTTAAATGATTTTTCTTAATAAAATATCCATTATTTTTGTCAATTTAGCGAAAGATATGATTAAGTACCTATTGATGGCCGGCATTCAGTAATAATGTAATCTTTCATTCTGCGTTTAAATTTTTCAAAAATATGTATAAGTTTTCTCAGGATTCGAAAAAAAAATAAATACATTTAAAACACATTGACAATTTTGACAGTCGACACTTTACGCCTATGTCCTTAATAGTGCAGTCACTGAAGGTGGATATGAGCTATTACCTCCGATTTCGTTGAACCTCCATCGATTTGCATGAAAATTGGTGAGTGGTTAGAGGATATCTCAAGGAATAAAGGTGACATGGTTCCAACTTGCGCTTTTACCCTGGGGGTGGATGCCACCCCTTCTCGGGGTTGAAAATTATTTTATTAAAAATAACCCCATAATTCTATAGAGGGACAAATTTCAAGCAAAATTTGTTATATAAAGTTATTAAAATCAATCAAAACTTTTTGAGTTATTAAAAATCAAAGATTTTAATTTTTCTTGAGAAAAATGCATGTTTTTAACCAATTTTTCATCAATAACTCAAAAAGTGAAAGTTTTTTCAAAAAAATTATTATTACCAAAATTGAAGCTAATAACAAATGAAATAAACCCCTTACTACGAAAACCTTTTAATTTTAACTAAAAGTGAGTTATAGGTAATTGAATGTATATTTTTTCGGCGAGTAAAAAACTCTTAAGTATTCAAACTGAAATAACGGGAAATTGATGCATTTTATACCATAAACTTATTAAACATTTGTCAAAGTACTTAAAAATGTCTATTAAGTGAGCCCCCGAACATGTTGATAGCGTTAAAATTTATGCTCAAAAATTTTTTCAAAATTTATCTTTTAAAAATTTTTCCAAAAAATGTTATTGTTTTTTTTAATAACTCCGTTCTTGCTTAGGATATCAGGTTCATCTAAAAACTGTTTGTAAGTTAATTTCAAGTACTATTTAACCACGTTGAACCTAATCTTTTAAACCCTTTTAATCTTTTTTAAAAATAAAAGGATAAATAACCCCGGTTGCATGGTTCCCACAGCAAAATTTAAGATTTAAACGTTTCTATCTCGGTTATTTTTTACCCCATAGAAATACTAAAACAGGTAAAATATTTGGCACAGAAAAAACTAAAATTTGGTTATATATAATTTTTTACGTATATTGAGTATTTTTGGAGTTATTATCAAAAGAATATGAGAATTACAATAATTTTAAAAATTATGATTTTTTAAATTATATCTTTTTTTCAAAGATATGCATTCTAAACCGGTCAAAATTATCGAAAACATTACTTATTCTAATATAAAAAAAAGTTCTTGTAAGGGTTACTATAAATTTTAATTTTTGTGGAAATTGCGTATGTTTTATTTTTCACTTTTTCCTAAAAAATTCGAAACGGTTCATTTATTTTCATTATAACTTGCTTAATTTTGACGCTATTACCTTGTTCTGAAGCTCATTTGATAGGTATTCCGAAGTACTTTGGCAAATGTTTAGCAGGAATATTTTATACATTACATCGTTTTCCCGGTATTTAAGCTTGAATACTTAGATTTGAGTACTCATCGAAAAAAATACACATTCAATTGCCAATAACTCACTTTGAACTAACATTAGTTTAGTTCTTTATATGAGGAATTATCTTTTTATTATCTTGAATTTCAGTAATAATAACTTTTTTGTAAAAGCTTATAGTTTTTTATTTATACGTGAAAACCCGATTTAAAACATGCATTTTTTTACGAAAAAATAAAATTTTTGGTCTTTAATAACTCAAAAAGTGTTGATTTATTTTAATAACTTTATATAACAAATTTTGCTTATAATTTGTCCCTCTATCGACTTATGGTATTATTTTTAATAAAATAATTTTCACCCCCGCGAAGGTGTGGCATTAACCCCCAGGGTAAAAGCGCAAGTTGGCATCATGTCACCTTTGTTCCTTGAGGTATCCTCTAATTACTCACCAATTTTCATGAAAATCGATGGAGGTTCAACGAAATCGGAGGTGAAAACCTTCAGTGACTGCACTATAAGACATTAAGGATTGTCCAAATTTCAGTGACATCAAATGCGCTTTTTCGTAATCTACCATAGCTATCCCGACTGTTATAATATATTATTGTCGTTTGATTTTTCCATTAACGTTATTATTACTTGTATATTATCAATGGGCGGAGGTAAATTCCTCACCAACCAGTAGAACCATATAATCCGACAGGTATTTTCCTCACCAAGTTTAAGGGTTCGTATTAATCCGGTAGGTATTTTCCTCACCAACTCACTCAGGTAATAAAATAAAAAATATAGATGTAATTTAAGAATGATTATTATGAAAGCATCCGAAATCCGAATAAAAGACATTCATTTCCTTACGTTGTAATAATAGTTTATAATATAGATAATGTGCAAAACGTATAACTTGTTATTTATTATTTACTATAATAAGAAACACACTTTACAAAATCCATTATAGTCATTTGATTAGACTGATAACTTATTATAGTTATTAAGGTACCAAGGGTATTATAAGGATAATAACGCTTGAGGTCAATAGTGTATAGACCGAGGGCCTTCGGCCCGAGGTATATACGTTGACCGAAAGCGTTATTATTTTATTATTATAATACCCGTGATACCTTCAACGTTTAATGTCCGACTAAATTATTCTTTATATGCAAAAAATTTGAATAAATTTTGAATAAATTAGTTTTCGAATAAGTACATTTACCAGAAATAGTCGTAACGTAATTGTGGTAACCATAGTTTTACTTAGAGTTTTATTTGTCAACTTGACAGTATTTAACTCGTTATTTAAATTTAATAGGCCCTAGGGCGTTATTTTTCTATAACACCCCTTTTGGCGTTATATCGTACTTAATAGACTTCGAAATAATGTCATTATTTGTCAAATAATAGACCAGTCTTACGTAAATTTTCTACATTTTTCTCAGCTTACTTGCAGACTGCAGTAATAAAAAAAATTCATTTTATAGTTTGCATGACATTAAATCAAACACAAAACAATCTGATACGTCTTCCGGTTTTATATAATGTAAGGCCAAAAGTATGTTTGAGCCTACTTCAGAATCATTTGTACAGATGAGTTCGCGAGTCTTTACCCGTGCGTCATTATTACCTGGCGAGATACAACACATACTTTTATCTAGCATCATTCTCTTCCACGCATGAATCTAATGACAAACCAGCTGCCGCATGCTATTAAGTAAAAACACATGTTATTTTTATGAACGATTTAGACTCAGTGCATTGAAGAGATAGATACAAAGAAAGACGATTGGGAACGTTTTCACATATTATTTTAAGTACAATTTCTGATGTCTGTAAATGACGTTTTGGTTTGTTTACTTTTGTGGCCGTCAGTTTGTTGAACTTTTTGCTGTTATTTTGTCGAATTTTTGCATTTTGAAGTTTTTTATAATATATCATCAGTTGTTTTCACAACTAATTTTATATTCGAATTAGAAATTTTATGATAAATAAGTTTATGTTATTCTACGATAAATTTTGACAACGTACAAGATATGCTTGTGTTAAATGTTCCGTCAAAGTGAATAAAATAACAAAAAGAAAATATGTCATTGAATTTTTTTACAAATTGTTTATTCATTTATTAATCAATGATAATAAAATAATTTATTAAGCTACTTCGAATGTAGCTGAAATTATGCACCAAAATTTTAAAGCAAAATTTAAATTTGACATTCTATTCATTTGATAACGTCAAATTCTATACTATAACCCGTGATCGATATAATACCCACTTTCTGTCACTTGCTATTGCGTTTAGTAAATTTCTGACTTATTTCGTATGCTTTAAATGATGACGCACGTCTAAAGACTCGCGGACTCAACTGTATATTCTGATGTTAAATCAAGAGACTGAATTTTCTATACCAAGTTTGGTGTACTTAGGTGAAATCTTCAATCATGTATTTCAGTGTTTGGACACATTTGAATGATTGCATTATGTATAAATATAGCCTTTTCAAAATCTACAAAAACTTTACTAGGATTAAAGTAAATTTCGAGAGCTTTAAAAATTTCTGATTTTAACAAATAGAAAAGATTGTTTTAAGTTTCTGTTTTTTTTTGTTTGACAGTAAACAGTATAATAAAGAAATATAATGCCCATTAATTGGCCCATGAATAGTGAATAATTGCAAATAATATGTGGTAGGTACGGTAATTGTGCCATACATATAATATACGAGAGGGGCAAAATTATGGAATAAATTAATTTTCTCTAAAATGGACGATTTTGGAGAAAAACCCCGAAACAGGTCGATTTTTATTTTTAAATTACAATTTTTTGGCCTATATTTTCATACTAGTAACGTCATCTAACTGTGCGTGATCACGTAATCAATGATTTCTTTAAATGGGAATAGGGGTCGTGTGGTACCTTATTTGAAAGGGTGTTATATTCTCTATTCAGTAATATAAAAATTAACGTAATTATTGATTGATTGATTGATTGATGACGTCGCTAATATGAAATATAGATATGCCAAAAAATTGTGATTTAAAAATAAAAATCGACGTGGTTCGGGGTTTTGTTTGTCCAAAATCGTCCATTTTAGAGAAAATGAATATATTCCATAATTTTGCCCCTCTCTGTATAAAATTCAATGTTGCTAAAAATCTTATATTTGTTTCACATTCACAACTAAATACAGTTATCTTACTTTTGACACAGTTTATAAAGAGAAAATTTCCTCCTTGGTTGTTTTTTGAGCACAGCTCTTCACAAATTCTTGAACCTCATCAATATTGGAAGGAAGTCGACCAGGCATCATTTTCGTCGATAATTATATATATATTTTTTCTTATGTAACAGACATCAATCGTAGTAATTGTTTCAGACAAATTAGCTGCAAGCTCTTGGCGAATGATTTTTGGCGGTTTTTCAGTATATTCTCTTCGGCTTTACGTTTACAAGAGTTAGAAACAATTTTTCGATCTATCTTCTGCAGATCTGGTTCATGATTATGTTGTAGGCTACTTGTAAAATTTGCCCCAATAGTATTCAATTTCGCACTAAAAGTTATTTTATTGCCTCCAGAACACTTCTTCACTTTCTAAAACTTTCACCTTATAAAAAATAAAATTTTCAAATACTGCGATTACTTTCTATTAAAAGTATTAAACATGCCATTTTTGTCAAAATTCCGGTTATGACTAAAAATAAAATACTATAAAATTAATTAATTAATTATTATAGGTACCTACTGTAATTTTATAGTATTAGATAAATAATTTCCTTGAATGCCTTTTAGTAAAATCTACCTGAAACAACCATTTCAGTTTTGGTGAGGAAAATACCTGTCGGATTATGACATACCTTTCCAAACTCAGGTATAAGATTATTTTGGTGAGGAAATTACACCCGCCGTTATCAATGGCACAATAATCTTTTCCAAATCCTGTCTGTTCCCGAGGCTGATAACTATCCAATTTGTTTGTTAGTCGTAATGTAATTAGTTCATAAACAGCTTATACGAGACTGATAACAGGATAATGGATCAATAATTTTCTAATTTATATTTATTTCCCTTTTATCAGCATTACATGAGCATTTAACCAAGCTGTGGATAATTCACTTATTTTTATACATTTATTAAAAATTATTTTTAACATTTGCATGATCTGTTGTTCTCCAAACTTTATAATTTCCAATATTATTCCGTCTTCACTTGGCGTTTTTTTATTTCACATATCGCTTGTGTTGTGTTTCTTATTTCTTCCTCTGTATGATATGTAAAGTCCGGATTATAAGCATGACAGAAAGGTCAAAATGTCAAAAGGTCAAAAAATGTCTCAAAAATAAGCAAAGTTTTTATGAAATAAGCAAGGTTAAAAAAAAAAGCGTGTAAGTAAACATGGATATAATGATATAAATATGAATAAAGGACACTAACATTAAATTACATTTATTTTTACCAAAGTGTTAAGCTATAATATAATAAAAAAATCGAAAAATAATTAACATATTAATATATTTTTTATTCATGGCCATTAGCATAAAAACAATTAACAATAATATCGTCGTCGTCATGGCAAAACTCACTAAGTCCACTTTTGTTAAAATTGAGTTAAGTATCCTAATCAATTCACAATATCAAGTTTCATAGTCTGGTAGAAATAACGAAATCCTAGAAACTACGTAGAGATGGTTCCTTAAGTCACTGAATATGCATAAGTAAAAAATTACCATTTTGTTGTCAGTCAGAAGTCACTAAATGTTTGTTTTCTCAGATTTGTTATTTTGGACTTAGTGTCTTTTGTCGCGACGACGACATTATGTTTTTCAAAATTTTTTTGTAAAAAGCTATATCTTCTATCTGTATACATATATATATATACGTAGAAAAAGTTCTTTAAACATCGGCAGATGTGACTGTTGCGTATTTAAATTTAGACAAATGTACCCGTACTATTTTACAACAATATAATAAATTTGGGCTGACTGCAGACAAATATTAGCTTATTACATGACAGGTATAACGATGGGTTTTCCCGTTTATCTACTAAGCCTAAGGGATTAAAATTCTTATGGTTTATTGAGTTATTAGAGTTTTATAGACTTCATAGAATTTTGCTTAAGACAGGAAGTTTCATGAAATTTCACTATAGTTTATCATAAGAAGTAAAATAAACAAAGATAAGCAACATATCTTTAAAATAAGCCTTTTTACTAAAAATCCTAATTATAAGCAAAAAAGGCAAAAAAAAGCAAAAAAAAGCAAAAAAATAAAAATGCTTATAATCCGGACTTTGATGATATGTCTTCAAAACTAAAATCTTTTACTGTTTTTCATCTTTACCTGGCGATAGTTTTGCTTTTGACTCGTATGATGATTGGTGTTTGGAGTTGTTTGTATAACAAACGAATATCTAGATACAAATCAGGACAAAACTGGCAGTAACAATGAAGAAAAATTTTAGTCGGGTCGTTTATATAGACCAAGAATCAACTATCAAAGCTTAACCTAAATGCTGATTTAAATAGAAGATGTTTCTTAGAGTCGTACAGTGGGGCAGGAGAGCTAAAAAGTTGGCATAAAATGAAAATACTAAATGCAGTATTTTCTGTCGCATTCATTTTAATTAAATAGTACACAATCCTGCGTATGATTTGGCATCATTTTTTCCCATTAAATCCCCCTCCACCAGTTGCGACGCGTCGCAAAGGGCACATGGTCCCGTGTTAACAATGCATAAGCCGCGATAACGTGATTCGACTTACGTTTGATCCACTTATTTCAAGTGAAAAGTTAATTTACTAGTAAAATTGGCTACGGATATTTGATCTTCAGGAAAGTGACAATATTATTACAGATGTGATATAATAATTAAGTAAATATAGTCTAAAAATGTGTGTACCGTTTTCAATTTAAAAATCTTTTAGTAATTTTTGATATTTTTCAATATTAATTATTTGCTATTAGGATTGAAAACTTGCTTCGTATTTTTAAATATAGTCTCTTATAATATATTGTATAAAATTACCTGTACAAAATATCAAAATATGCATTTTTCAAAAATAGCAAGTGATTTGTTAGTGTTCCCAGACTGATCCAACTTTAATTTTGTTTTATTTTGAAAGCTTGAGTATTATTCTTTAAAATGTCATTTTAACTTTTTGCTCATATTTGCTCGTTTTTTCATAATTTTATTTTTTGTGAGGTTATGTTGACCTAATTAAATTGAATAACACTCTATTCTAATTTTTCGTTATTTGCATAATTCAAGCATAATAATTCAAGAAAGTGTAGTAGATGCAAAACAAATTAAGATATATTCCACTTTTTGTTGATTAGTAGTGATCCATTGATCATAAGCAAAAGAAACATAAAAAGAAAGAAATTAGAACACCTGCCAGTGGAAGCACTGCATATTAGTGCATAATATATTATGTTCAAATCTCCGAATGTGCAAGATGTTGACGTCACATCTGATGATTCTGATGATGATCTGTAGTTTAAGTTTTTCAATATTTTACCTACAAAATGTTATGTTATTCTTATAAATATGCGGTAAATGGTTTTAAAGAACAATTTGGTTCAGCAATTTTTCAAAAATAATGTTAACACAATTATTGTTTTGAGATATAAAAAATATTAGATAATAATAAATAAATAAGATATAAAATAAAAATGACTAAACTTCAAATACCATTTAAATCAAAATCGGTAGTAACTACGGACATTCAGCTTTGAAAATTTTGAGCAAAACATTTTTTGAACAAGCCATCCTTCAAGGGAAAATATTTGTAAAGCGAGGCTCACGAAGAAGAAGAACATCCTGGTTAAAGAACTTCAGAACCTGCTTTAACACAACATCTGTGCAGCTTTTCCGCGCTGCTGCAGATAAAATAAAGATTGCCATGATGATCGCCAACATTCGTAACGGATAGGCACATTGAGAAGAAGAAAACTTTGAAAAAACATCGTTTTTTTTATGTACACACAACTTATATTATTTGAAAAAAAAATTGGCCATAATATATCGACAATGATTTAATGCCAACTTATGTTGTCTCTTGCCCCACTGTGCGTCGGCATAATTTTGGAAAATATTGCATATTTGCCAAATACTTTAAAAGCAAAAACTCTCAATCAGTACATATTGCTGGTTCTGACATATGGAACTAAAGTATAATGTTTTAACAACAACATTTTCCACAAACTTTAAGTAATTCAGAGAGTTATGGAACGGAAAGTACTCAACACAAAGCTCAGCGATCGCAACTCTTTTTTTTTTTCATCTTTAACCTTCTGATAACCAACCTTTTTTTATTACACGGATGACCAAGGGGGGAAAATGACCCCAGGTCAAAAATGTCAAAAATGATAATTAACAAAAAATAAAGTTTTTTTTATGTAATGTACTTTATGTCATTCAGCCAGTCGCAACATGAGTATTAGTGTCATGTGTAGTGTGTATGTTGAGTAAGTGTCTTGTTACTTTGCAAAGTCGACGTCATTAGCATAAAACTACTTGGAATTACACATAATAGACGGTATTTTACTAAACATCAACTTCAGAATATATTTTTTATTCTAAAATATAGGGAATTTTTTTTATTTCAAAATATGAGGATATCTAGAATGATATTAAAGTCAAATAAAAAAATAATGAGTTAAAAATTGAAAATACTTTTGAATTTATTAAAGAAAAACCTACGCTGGGATCACAATTTCCCCCGCTTGGTCATCCGAAGGTTAAAGAAGGGGGTCTAAAATCTTCAAAAGACATCTCATTCCAGAACGCCGCCTGACTGACTTTAGTGCCGAATTCATTCTTCGTAGCTCCAGGCAGTGTTGCCAACCGCATTTCTCTAGATTATCCTATGATCGCTCGAAAAAGATCCGATTTGTCACGAAAAGACACGCTCATAGGCGTAACCAGGGGGTTGGGGGTTATAACCCCCTCCCCCATTTGGATGTGCTTTAAGCTCTCTACGCTTAACAGCATTACTATTACATACCTCCCAGAGACCATCCAGTACTTGTAACCCCCCCCTTGTGTTTAATGTTACAACATTAAAAACCTACACAAAAAAAAACATAATACAATAAAGTACAAAATTCTTATTTTTTATTTTGCAATACGTTACATTGTAACATTTTTTTGAAGATGTAAATTTTACACAGCTAGTATTACCGACACCATCTTTTGTCGCCAATAAAGCCCTAATTTAAGAGGTTTCTTTTATCTGTTTTTATATTGAATACATTACTGAAACCTCTTTCTACACTAGCCAGTGACGTAACCAGGGGGTTTTGGGGGTTGTACCCCCCCCGCATTGGGATGTAGTTTGAGCTCTATACGCTTAACACCATTACTATTCCCCTAGCAAGAGACCCTCCAGCATGTAGTTGTAACCCCCCTTAGGATCTTCCTGGTTACACCGTTGACATTAGCGTTTGAAAATGGTAGAACGAATAGCAATGAAAATACTTATATATTGTATATATTGAATTTTGTTTTTTTAATTAGGAAACAAATATATATTAGCTTTATTTTTTAATTTCACCATTTATATATTTTAAAAAATTATTTTCACAAACCAAAACTTATTTCAACAGAGGTTTACTTAAGCACTGCACTACATAAAATAAAAATAAAACTAGATCGTACATTAGCTGTACGTTTAAGTAAGATTAAAAACTAAAAGATGTAAGTTTAAAGACTAAGATTAGAGCTGTAAGTATAAAAACTAAAAACCCATAAATAAAATCGGACGGCAGAATCCCTGTTTTTGAAATTTGAATTGGATCACTATGCCTTAAGTGGAAACATTTGTGCATTCAAATTATAAACAAAACAATTCGCACAGGTCGTTTTGTCCCTTCTCATCTGTCCCTGATCTACTTAGATAATTACCATGAAAAGTATCGTATGTCGCTAACATTCATCCAATATATAGGTTATTTATAGAAATTTTGGTGGAACCAAAGAAAACTAATGTGTTGTTGGGAATATATGAATGAGAAGCGGATTTTTTTAAGTTTATTTTTGTTATTACTCTGTTGTAGTAGATCGGTAGGTAGATAAACTGAAAAATATACGTAAATATCCGATTTATTTTAAGATACGAAGAAGATACGACAACTCTCAAAAAGATACGCAAATCGGATAATTATCCGCCGATTGGCAACACTGCCAGCGGTAGTTCCCGAGGTACTTTAAAACGCCCTCTCGTCGCCGAGGCTATGCCGAATGACTACTTGCTAAACCAGACCTTCCTCTGTTATCCAGCGCTCCGAAAACGGAATGGCAGCTGCAAGGTCGACATCGCTTCCGAAGCACTTTACCTTCATTTATCCACAGACTGTCAGCAAGGAGGCCCTTACCTTTTCCCCGTGTTTTCCTTTTTTTTTGTCCCAAAATTGGGTTTTTTTATTAGAGCTTTTTTCCCAGTCTATCTCACACAATCTAATTCACCTATTCGCCTATTATCAAAACTGATTCCCTCTACCTTCTACTTACAATATATTTCCCTCTCGCCCCTATCGTTGCTACAGCTGTTTTTCCTCCTCTTCTTTCTTCTTGATCACTACACGGATATATTTGTCCATCCATATTTATTTTCAATCCTTCTCTCAATCATTCCTTAAACTGTTACAAAATTCACACCTGTCTCTCTTTCCATTCTGTTCCTTTCTACTATCCATCTGTTGCTGTTGCTCCAACTCATTATGCAGGGAAAGATTCAAGGAAAAAGAAGCATAGGGAGACGCAGAATATCGTGGCTGCGCAACCTGAGAGAATGGTACGGATGTACATCAAACGAACTTTTTAGAGCAGCCGTCTCCAAAGTCCGAATAGCTATGATGATTGCCGACCTCCGTCGAGGCGATGGCACTTGAAGAAGCAGCTCCATCTGTTGCATTCTAGCATCGTATGTGTAACAGTGTCCGGGTGTCTGCCGTATAGGCATTCATCAGTGTCAACCTTTCCAAACCTAAAGAGGTAGGCTCTAAAATACCCGTGTCTAGAGCTATATCAGCTTCCCATGGGCTCTAAATGTCGCTGCCAAAAATTACTGTTGGTCTATACTAATTAGTGACTTATAAATTATATTTTGAGATTTCTTGAATTGATCTTGCTCTTGAACAACCCTGTGAGAGATATATTAAGCATTTATTTGTTGTTATTAATCTGACCTGTATTTCTTTTGCGTATTCCGGCTTTCTCGTGAAATCCCATAGAAATTAGTGTTTTTGTGTCCTTGGTAAATTACGTTTATGTTACTAATGCCCCTCTAAGAACTTTTCAATGATATTGCCTGAATTAATAAAATTTTCGAGTTGATTTTGCAACCCACTCATCAACTATAAAATTTCTGATTCAGCGGTTGAACCAGGAATTTGGTTTGAATTCTAAACAATACACAACTTTTCACACAAACGCCCTCAAATGTTCAAAAACTCCCCCTAGACACTTTGGGCGCTCTTGAAACATGTTGTTGACCTTTGAAAACGTTGTTATTGTCATCAGGACACTCTCCCTCGATAAATGAAAGGAGTTGGAGGTTCTAAATTATGCCGGAACGGCTTTTTCTTGCCAGAAGGCTGCGAGGGATAGACAAGGACGGAATAGGGAAGCAGTGCTCCACCCTTGTGGAAAACAGGAAGAATGGGTGGCGCGGTTTTCGCTTCCATTAGCGTAAACAAGTCGAGATTCTTTGAGGGATGTGTTTTTGTCGTGTTGTGTTAGTGGTGGCGCTTTAGTCCAAGAAATCAAACTTAAAATATGACGAAACCTCTCAATTTTTACAGAATAGTCCGATCCTTAACCTCTACTTGAAAATCTATATTGTGCTGACGGGCGCTTTTTATTTTTTAAGGATGAACTCTACCCCTTATTGTCAAAATCTATACAGAAGCTTCTTAAAAAGAGTGAAATTTGTTCAGATGAATTAAATAATGATTTGATATTCTAATTATAATTATTGACTATTTCAACCTTTTAAAAGTTCATTTTTAAGGATGAAAACTACCACTATTTGGTCAAATATCTCACTCAATTTTTGCCACACAAAAAAATTTAATATAAATATAAACAGATTTTTCGTAATTCTGATGCCAATCTTACTATTTTAAAAAAAATGGCATGTCTTAGTAAATTTTAAAAAATCGTTATTTGCTTTTAACTCCATTGCCAGACGGCTGTTCCCGCCAGTGGCGCACACCCACACCCCCTACACGCGACACTATATATACACGAAATTTTCGATTCTCTAAATCTGACTGATTTGAGAATTGGTCAACTTCCATCTTAAAGTTCAGGAAAAGACTCACCCATATGTCAGCCATCCATTTTGGTCCAAGGGTGTGGATTTTACGGTCCTTCCTATTTAGGGTCTGTTTTTCGTTCTCGTCCCCAAAACTCCCAAAAACTTCGAAAATTTAAGTCCGACCTTTGCTGCTTCTAATAGTAATTATCATTACCTTTCCAACGCATGTCTAGTTTTGAAAATAGTTTATACCATTCAAAAGTTACCAAACTCAGAAATATGACTCAATTTCTATTTAAAAAAGGGAAAATGTTTGTGGATATGTATGTATGTATGTATGTATGTATGTATGTATGTATGTATGCATGTATGTATGTATGTATGTATGTATTATGTGTGTGTGTGTGGAAAAGTTAAACCGATCTGACTTTTTTTTCTGTGTTTGAAGGGGGGGGGGGCAGGGCCGATTCAGAACCGGTGTAGTTTGTGACTTTTAACCACCCATAAGCCAGCTATAGGACTTGGTAAGTACAAAACGGCATATTTTTTGGGGTATATACCTTCGGTTCAAGAAGAGACAAGAGAATCGCAAATACAACAAATCAATAGTGTTAATTTAACCTTTAAAATGGTGTGTAAGCCGTCAGGATCAGACATAAACACGGCTCAGTATAGCCAAAAAACTGAAAAACTAAACTTTGAAAATTTTGGTTTTTCGACAATTACTCAAAATTTTAACCTACGAATTGCGCCAATAACTGAGCTTTTGTAGAAGGACTCTAGACGAATCTAACGGTGTATACCGTATATCCTGGAAAATTCGAATTTTTAAGTTATAGGCTTCATATTTATGATCAAATCTATTATCTATGAAAAAAAAACGGTTTTTCAAGCTCAATAATTGATGTAATAGCTTCAGTTATCATACTTGACCTTAGATGCATCAGATACTACTTGCCAATACGTTTCAAACTCATGTTTAGAGATCAAAATCGGTTAAGCCGTTTAGAAGTTATTAAGCTACAAAAGTATAATCCAATTAACGATTATTCCCGAAATGTTTTATGTAGTTGTAGTGGTTGCGACGCTAAATTTGATCTGGCACCGGGCAATCCGAGTTTATTTCCCGGTCATCCCAATATTTTTTCAATCTATTTCGAATAGAAAAAAATCTAATGTACATTCGATGGACACTAGTTCATTTGGGAGGTAATGCGACAAAGGTGACCATTTATACCAACTTCATACATTTAATTTATAAATAACTTTGAAAAACTCCTGATACAAGAATACAAAACCGCTAAACGCCGTAAAAATGAGTGGCGCATACGCCACTATTACGTGGCGTGTATATACGATATGAATATTACGTGGCACGAAAATGTATTCTCATTTTGATGCAAAACAAAATTCTAGTTTTATTTTAAAATATTTTTCCATAATATTTGCTAAATTTGAAGTAAGCGCGTACCACAAAAGAGTTTCAAAATTCAAACTGTATCAAAGTTACTCTTTTGTGGCTCGTTTTACTTCAAATTTAGCAAATATTATGGAAAAATCTTTTAAAATAAAACTAAAATTTTGTTTTGCATCAAAATGAGAATAAATTTTCGCGCCACCTAATATTCATATCAGATCTTTTGTAGATGGAATATTGTATGCGCCACTCATTTTTACGGCGTTTAGCGGTTTTTTATTCTTGTTAAATAATACATAAATAAAGAAGACTGAATAAAACCAACGACTAATTTTAATTAGGGTGGTAATTAGGGGCTTGTTTCCGCCCACTTTCTCGCTGAAAAAATAAGGACTGACTTTCTTTTCATCATAAATCACTCAATTTTTGAGCAAGAGATTTTTTTAATTTCTAAAGATAGATCTTTTTATATATATATATATCCCGTTCACAGCGTAATACGCCTTTGGGTTCCCGTTCGCCAAGCCTGTCTATTCTGCCAGTCTTCTTCAGATAGATTTCTTGCTGACATTGCTTTTGAGATTCCTTGGATCCATGTTGTTGGTGGTCGTCCTCGTTTTCTTTTCTCTGGTGGTACCCATTCTAATATCTTTTTGGGTAGTCTTTCTTCCCCCATACGTCTAACATGTCCGTACCATATTAGTTGTTGTTTTTCGATGTCTTCTATAATTGATCTTTGTACTTTCATTTGTCTCCTGATGTCCTCATTTTTCACATGTTCTAATCTAGACTTTCCCGCTGCTCTCCTCCAAAAATCCATTTCAACTGCCAATAGGTTACCTTTAAGTTTTTGTGATAACTGCCACACTTCTGAGCCATAGACGATTACTGGTTTTAATATGGTATTATATATTCGTTTTTTCGTTTCCGGTCTTATATTTTTTTGCCATAATACTGAATTCAACGCACCTATAACGTGTTTTCCTTTGGTTATTCTGTCTTTTATGGCTTCATCACTTCGTCCTGTCTTTGTCAGTTTTTAGATCTTTTTAAATACTTTAAATCAGTTTCGAAAAGTTATCCTCTAAAAATGTGTAGTTTTCCCGTGTTTTGACTTTGAAACTCCAAAATTTAGCGTTTGACGAAAAAGAGCTAACATAAGGCCATTTTCCGTGGCCATGGTTATGGGCGCCTATGGTTGTGACATTTTCCGTAACAAATTTATGATAAATGAACGACTCAAAGTTAACTAAAATAACTAAATTTCTATTTAGGTATATTGTAATATTTTATGGAAATATGATTATGAAAATTCCGAAAGTAAGTTAATATTGTAATTATCGAATAATGAATAGATAATGGTTTATAAATGTACTTTCTGAGAATTGACCTATTTCTGAGCACCGAGCACTCTAATTTATGCTACGAAAATATTCAACAGTATAGTTGTAAAATGCAAAGTTAAATGCTTATTACCTCGTCCATTTACTCACGGTTTTTGCTGTAAATTTTAAAGAACCTCTTGGATTAACATAAAATTTGGCATACACATAGCTAACACATCACATAAAAAAGTGATATTGTGCCGATCTGTGCTTTTTTCCTAGGGATGAGTTTCACCCCCTGTCGGGGTGAGAAATATACGTTCAAAATAAGTCCGGAATTGGATAAATTGGCTAATTCTAAGCAACTTTTGTTCTATACAGTTTTTTTCACTAAGTCAATATTTTTGAGTTTTCTGCAAGAGAATATATTCATTTTTCAATAAAAAAAACACGTTTTTAGACAGTTTTTCGCAAATAACACACAAAGTAATAACTTGTGTACCTATTTTATCGAAAAAAAAATCTTTACAAAAATATAGCTTATAAAAAAGTTAAAAAATTGTTTATACAGGATGTATCATTAAGAATGTCCAATCTCTGATACAACTTAAATCAAAATGTGGCTCCTTATTATGTTACAGGGTGTTTTATTTAAAAAATGAAAAATTATTTTTACCCAGTACTTTTAAACTATTTGACGTATCCTTATCATACTTGGCAGAAAGTGTGGCTACTGTACACCCTACTAAATTATTATAAATAAACGTTTCTAGCTACTACCAGAGGCGCACGACAGGGGATAGTGAATGGTTGACCATTCCCAAATTCTACGCCACTGGAGAATTACTATTTTAGCTCAATTTTTCGATTCTCAATACTTTCTATGTAAATAATATACTAGTCATTGTTAATGATAAAGTCATTAGTTTTCGAGATATTTAAAGTTAAAAATGGAACGACACAGTTATTTTGATTAATTTATGATATGATTCATTGTGAAATATTTAAAAATTATATGTACCCAGTACTTTAAAACTATTTGATGTATCCTTATCATACTTGGCAGAAAGTGTCGGAGCTGTACACCCTACTAAGTTATGTTAAGTAATCGTTTGTTGCTACTACCAGAGGCGTACGATAGGGGAAATTGACTGGTTGGCCCTTCGCAAATTCTACGCCAATAACGGAATTGCAATTTTATTGTCATTTTTAAATTTTATAGTACATTTTAGGCAAATAATATCCTCTTCTTTTGTAATGATAAAATCATTAGTTTTCGAGATATTTGAAGTTAAAAATGAAGCGACACAATGCATTAATCAAAATACAATAACTGTGCCGTTTCATTTTTAACTTCAAATATCTCAAAAACTAATGATTTTATCGTTAACAATGAAGAGTATATTATTTACATAGAAAGTATTGGAGAATCGAAAAATTGTGCTTAAATAGTAATTCCCTCAGTGGCGTAGAATTTGGGAAAGGTCAACCATTCACATCCCCAGTCATACGCCTCTGTCGTGCTAGAAACGTGTATTTATAACAGTTTAGTAGCGTGTATAGTAGCCACACAAGTATGATAAGGATATGTCAAATAGTTTTAAAGTACTGGCTAAAAATAGTTTTTAAATGTTTAAATAAAACACCCTGTAACTCAGTAAGGAGCCACATTTTATTTGATTTGGGTTAAATCTTAATTTGAGATCTAGAGTCTACAACTCAGAGATTGGACATTCTAAATGATACACCCTGTATATGAAGTCTATAGACACAGTAAAAGCAGAGTTGTAGCGAATGAAAAGTAGGCTCGTCTGAAGCACTTTACGGGAGAAACTCATCACAACATTTTTTAAGTATTAAAAAATTTTTATTTCTGTTTTTTTGTTAATGTTTTTAGTATAAAATTAAGTATTACGATTAAGATAAAGTTGGTCCCTTTCTTTTTTGGTAAAAAATCGTAAAAATAGACTCCTAATTAGATTTCCAAATAAAATTATTCGATACCGCTTCAGAAGTTACTTTGCATGTGTATTGTTTGTATGATCGGTTCGAAGTGTTTATTTCTGAAAAAAATTGGTTTTAAAGTAAAAAAAAATATTTTGAAAAAAAGATCCTTTTTCAAAATTAATTAGAAATTATTATCTAGTGATACCAAAAATCTTATGGAGTAAAAATATAGGTTTTGCTTTTCTGCATATTTTAGACTTTTTGCTTTTCTGTAAGATAAAAATTGGTAAGTAGGCTGTTTAAAATTTACATACACTCGTGATTAGAGACTCGTTCAAGGCCTTTTAATTATAGGCTTTTCAAAAATAAGCACTTGAACTAATGAAACTTACAGAACATATAAAAAATACATAGGTAAAGACACTTGTGAAACCGTAACGAATAATTTCATTCGGGAAGGTAATTAGGGGGTGACTTTCATGATTTTTTTACCAAAAAATAAAAGGGGCCATCATTATCTTGAGCCTAACTTACTTTTGATGTTAGAAAATTTTTTAAAAAACAAAACCAAAGCTTTTTTTTATTAAACAATTTAAAAAAGTTGTAATGAGTTTTCCGCGAAAAGTGCTTTCTTGCTATTTTTTGATTATTTTACGTTGAAATATTCAATTCAGAATTTGATGAATAAGAACCTACTTTTCATTAGCTATAACTCCGCTTCTGCTGGGTCTACGACTTCGTATATGTACACCATTTTGTTCTTGTTTTTATAAGCTACATCTTTGCTAAGAATATTTTTTTCGCTAAAAGTACGCTAAAAGTATCGTGAAAAAACTATATAGAACAAAAAATTGCTTAGAATTAGTAAGTTTATTCATTTCCGGACTGATTTTGAACGTATGTTTTTTCATCCCCGACTAGGGGTGAACTCACTCCCTGGGCAAAAGCACACATTGGTACAATCTAAATTTTTTTTAACATAGCTGTGTGTATGACAAATTTCATACCAATCCAAGGTGTTCTTTAAAATTCGGAGGTTTTGAATGACTAACAACGAATCAATCCGTGAGTGAATGGACTAACATTGATATTTCAAATATTATAGGCGTGTAGGTATTAAGTATTTAATAATATTTGAAAATACGTTATAATCTCTTACATAAACGTATGTTCAGGATATTATGCATTTTGTTTATGAAAATGTATCACCTCAATGAAATTATAATGATGCAAATGCTAAAATAAGGTAGGAAAGAACAACATTTCTACTGAAATCAAACAAACAAAAGTTCAGAATTGAAGGGAACACACCGAATACGTGAAAATCATGCGTGGAGTGAGGCAAGGCTGTGTTTTGTCGCCTCTACTCTTCTATATCTACTTTATAAAAATATTTAGCAAGCTTCCGCTAGTAAATCTATAATGTTTTTTTAAGACTTTTTTATTTTTGAAGAACGTATTGTTTTCTGACGAAATTCACATTCACCCCAATGGTTACATCAAGCCACAAATAAATCGATTCCTTTGGTTTGAATGTCCTGATGCCATTGCAGAAAAGCCTTCTACAGTGTTCGAGTAACCATTTGGATTGCTGTGTCTGATCATGGGATAATCGATCCTTATTTTGTTGAAGACGAGAATGAGCGGTACAGACATAATATTGTGACAGCTTTTGTCAGGGATTTAAAGACCTTTTGTCGTACATGTAATTTAAGAATTCATAAGAAATAGTTTCAACAGGAATGCGCAACAAGCCATACAGCCGAACGCTCCATAAATTTGCTCCGTGAACATTTTGGTAACAGAATAATTTCTCGTCGCACAGATTTCGAGTATCCACCTCATTCATCGGATTTAACACCACCTAATGCCTACATTTGGGGCACGAAGAATTCCATATTTCGCTCGAAAAATCCGCCAGAAACTGTTGGAGGACTACGGCAACGAATAATAACTTATTTTCAACATTTGCAGCAACCACTTTTCTTAAATATATTTAATGATTTTCAGAAACTTATGACGCCTTGTTTGCAACGCCATGCGCCATGGTGCATATTTTGAACATATATTATGTATTATTAGAATTAATTCATAAATAATATATTTTTTTTTTCGGTAGGTACTGTTTATTTTGGCGGATACTCTGTATATAAAATGTATATAATACACAGCACTTCACTGACAACAAACGACTTATTCATTTATTTACAGAGAAAAGAAAACTACAGAATTTTTATACTGTAGTAAATATTAAGTAATTTCGATTTACATGACACCACTACATCCTTACGAAGGAGAAAAGGTAGAGGAGGGAGGAGAAGTTTCAATTTCATTCCTTGCACTCCGTTCTTAGAAACTTTACGACTACAGAAACGACATTATTTAACTTTGGAGGAAAGGAATAAGGCTGTAGGCCTTCTTCAAGCTGGCATGCGGCAAACTAACATATTATCTGACTATATAAAACTTTTCCGAAGTATTATAGAACCAATATGGCGGCATTTCGAGATACATAGAGTCCAGCTGAACAACATCCAAGACAGGGACTTATTAGAACAATTTTTTATTTTTTATCTAGCGAATGTATTATTTTTAATAAGTTTGTTCTGGCAAACAGTCAAACTAGTCAGAAACCGTCAGCAAACAGATGGTCAGTGAGAGAACATAATACAGTCAACAGTACTATCCCCTCTACTCGCGCTGGTCCACTATTCGCTGATGGTTTCAAACCGTTTGAAACTGATTCTAGAACAAACCTAATATGATATTAAAGGATAACACAGATGACAAATAAAACAATAGATAATAAAAAAGAAATTATAAAAGTCGTAACACAATATGAGTTATTTCAGAAACTGAACTTCAATGTCTAAATTGCATAGCCACTCATTGCACTTGAACGGCACTTGACAAAATCATGGAGGTCTCCACTGTATCTGGTGAATGGAAATCTGGCGAATGGAGAATTCTACAGCTACCCGAGAAAAGGAATGCCAAACGTTGCCTGCCAATGCTTGGCATTCTTCTCCTCAGATAGCTGTAGCTTCTCTTATGGATGTGTTAGTTCTTGCCCCGAATTCTTGCCTTGGGATTGTAAGTCTACCATGTATTTTTACAACCCTGTTGAAATGGTCTCACCTGTAGAACCCATTCATCATTTAAATCTTATGGTACTATATTATACAACTCCAATAAATACAACATATTCTGAAAGAAAACAACTTCGTTTAAAATATTCCAAAACTGTTTCTATGTCAAAACGCCGTGGTCAGAATCTGGCCTGGTATTCTCCTGTAATTTGTTCTGTGAAGTAACCTAACCCTTTGAATGATGATCTAACTCTAAACACATCATACCGTTACTACTGCGAGGTGCACATAACGGCTTCAGGCGTCACGTACAGATATGCACAACATTCGTTCAGTGTTGCCAATGTCCGGATAATTATCCGATTTTTGGATAATTTCATGGACCACCGGATAATTTTCGGATTGAACAATTTTTTGGATAATTTCGGATAATTCAAGGTATTATTTGTTATGCTTTTTATTTCAATAAATAGATTTCTATTAACCTTACAACATACAAGTTTTCTTGCCATTGCCATTATTTGTCATCTACAGTGATATGGGGGAGAGGGGATATGCCATACGGTTAAGTAGATGGGCATGGGCTCGATTCCATTGACAAAACGCACTATCCAATATGGCGGAACAACTCTTTTGTAGTATACTCTGTTCCATATAAAATATATAATTATAAAATTATATTCTATTATATAAATATGTGAATAATTAATAATTTTAATAGTTAATTAATAACATAATATTCCATAATATAACATAAAAACCTGCTCGTAGCCATATTGGATATGACATTGTGTCAAGTCAAGGTCATCGACCAATGTACAAATGTCAACTGTCAATGTTAATTATGCCATTTAATTAGATTCGGATAATTTCGGATATTTGGCTCACAACATTCGGATAATTTTTATTTTTGCATTGGCAACACTTAGAAGTTTAGATGTTAGTACTTGTTTGACTTTGACTGAAACAAGTACGCAGATCAAAGTGTTTTTATAGCGTCAGTTTAGATTCAGATTATGGATGAAGCAATTCCAGGGCTATTTCGACCAAAACACAAAAATGTAAATGAAGCGAAAAATCGAGTTAGCACCCAGGTCGGGTTAGGCATATTTCGTCAGCGATGAAAGGGAGTCTCCGATTTATGATCGACATAAACACCTTATAACTTACACAGAGTAAGGATATACCTCTATATTAAATTTACAATTAAGATGCAGTAGAAATAAACAAACCAAGGCACGTTAAATGCTACTAGGAGCACTCCCGAATCATAAATTACAATGTATATACATTGTAAATCCCAAATCATGATTTCCAAAGTATAAACATTGTAAATTATGATTCGGGGGTGCTCCTAGTAGTATCTAATGTGTCTTGGTTTGTTTATTTCTACTGCATCTTGATTGTAAATTTCGTATCTATATACACTCACCGGCACAAAATTCCGCCACCCAAAATTTTTGATTAAGTTTGACAATTTATAACTTTATTATCTGTGCTCCGATTTTTAAGATTCTTGCACCAGTTTGTAGGTACATATATTGATATCATTTGGTATTATTCCGGTAACAAAAAAATTTTGCTTGCATGGCTTTATACAGGGGTAAATGAAAGCATTGTATTTTCTCTTAATTTTAAAAAATTCTGTGGAAAAATGGAATAGCTGATTTGGTTTCATAGCCCTGTCATATTATCCCAAAGGCATCACTAAAATTTTGTTTTTAAAATTATCCGAATATCTCTTTTCTTGTAAGAGTTGTACCATTTTTTGTAAATAAAAACACTGATTGACTCATAAAATAGAGGTTAATTGATAAGATTAGAATGGCCCGCATGCAGCCCAGATCTCAATCATATTGAGCATTTATGGGATGAATTAAAAAAAGCTATTTGCCGTCATCCTATACCTCCAGAAAATTTGGTACCGTTATGGCCCTGGTAGAGGAATATCGGGCTACTATTCCCCAGGCAAGGATAACACATCTTTATTCGATGCTAAACAGATTGCGGGCAGTCGTTGCTGCAAGAGGTGGACGTACCCGCTATTGAATTGTTTTGTTTTGTTGTTAATTTTGGTTTGTTTTGTTAATTTTAGTGCGTTTGATATTTTTAATTAAATAAACCTTAAAAGCAGTGTTTTTATTACAGCTCTTACAAGAAAATAGATATTTGGATAATTCAAAATAAAACCTTAGTAATACCTTCAGGATAATATAAAACGAGTGTGAAACAAAATCAGCCCTCCAATTTTTCCACAAAATTTTTTAAAATTAGGAGAGAAAACAACGCTTCCATTCACTCTGTATAATGCCATCTAAGCAAAAAAATTTTGTTACCAGAATAATACCAAACGACACCAATACATGTACCTACAAACTGATGCAAGAATCTTGAAAATCGGAGTACAAATAATAAAGTAATAGATTGTCAAACTTAAACAAAAATTTTGGGTGGCGGAATTTTGTGCCGGTGAGTGTAGTTATAGCTGAGTTTGTCTCCCTTTTTGAGGATTAGGCATATAATTGCTTTTTCCAATCTCCTGGAATTTGTTCTGTGTTCAATACATGTGTTATTAGTTTATGGAATCTATCTATTAGTGTGTGTCCTCAGATTTTGATTAACTGTTTAGATGGGAAATAAGCCACAATTAAATTGAAAAAATAATTTTATTAACGTTTCGAAGCCCAAATCAGGTTTCGTTGTCAAAATACAAAATACTACTGTATTTTTATTATTTTGTATTTTGTATTTATTTATTGGTAGTATTTTGTATTTTGACAACGAAACCCGATTTGTGCTTCGAAACGTTAATAAAATTATTTTTTCAATTTAATTGTGGCTTATTTCCCATCTAAATAGTTAATCATAAAAATACCACAAGGAAATAGCTTCAGAACAACACTCAGATTTTGAGAAATTGAGCTGGTATGTTGTCAATGTCCAGGCATTTATTATTAAAGTTCTGTAAAAATATTTGAAACTTATCGATTTTATCCCTAGTGACGGCACTGTTACATATTTTTGAAGTTCCCGAAACCAGTATCCCAAAAAACTAGTCCAATATATCATAAAATCTACGATACACTATCTATCGAGCGTATCTAACACAGCCCCTACCGGATAAAAAAGGGTTCCACGAACTTTTCCGGAAGTGACTCTAAATCATTTCTACGTTCACGTTGTATCGCAGCGTGAAAAGAAAACAGTAGAAGGAAAATAAATAAAAAGCTGGGATGGGTTTATAACCCTCTAGTGAGCGCAAATAGAAAAACTTCGTTCCGTCTTAGTATTTACATCTCGTTAAAGGGTAGACACGAGAAAAAGGCATAATGCGATAGTGTGCAGAGAACGATGTGGGTGGATATACCTATTAGTGATACTGTCAAGGGTGATTTTTTTTATTTTTTATTATTATTTATTATTAACATTCAATAAGAATAGAGGATTAGAATCCTATTATACTCTAAAAGCTAAACAAATTTTGGTACTTAGCTGTTTTACACTTATGCTGATTTACATATAATTAAATTAAAAATACAATCAATTATTATCGAGTCTATTCTTAAAACTATTTGTACTAGGAGCCATAGCGACATAAGCCGGTAATGAATTCCAAGCATAAACAACCCTATTTGATAAAAAGTTTAACCTGATGTTGGTTCTGCAGAGTTCTCTTCTTAGCTTTCTGGGATGGCCTCTTAACCGCTCATCTGTATTTATTGTAAAGAAATTTCTGAGTGAAGAAGTTTCGTAATGAAATGAATTGAATGTTGTAATTAAGTCGCCTCTAAGTCTGCGGGCGGATAATGGAACTAAATCCATGATCCTTAAACGATCTTCATATGAGGGACGCACCAATGAATACGGGATCCGTGTTACTCGTCGCTGTACATTTTCCAGCATATTTACATCACGCTGAAGAACCGGACACCACACTGAATTAGCAAATTCTAATATAGGTCTGACATAAGTTTTATACAATTTTGCTAAGGTTCGACTGTCACAGGACGAAAAAACTTTACTAATAAGATATACCATGCGATTGGCTTTATTACACTGTTGCAACGTTTGAGGAGTCCAGGACAATTGTGAGTCTATTAACACGCCGAGATCAGAGTGACAATCGGTCTTTTTTAAAACGGTGCCGTTAATAAAATAATTTAACCGAGGGTTATTCTTGCCGAGATGAAGAACGACACATTTTTCTATATTAAGCGGTAGCAACCAGTCAGTACACCATCGAGAAATGCTGTCCAAGTCTTTTTGCAAACACTGAGAGTTTATTTTAGGATTGTTGTACAGCTTTGTGTCATCCGCATAAACCGAAAACTTTGATGAAATGATGTATTTTAGCTCCGATGTAAATATATTAAACAGTAGTGGCCCTAAAACAGATCCTTGGGGGACTCCACTTATCACGTCATATAGGGGGCTACTTGAAGACTGTATTCTTACTGAAAATTTTCTTTCACTTAAGAAGGCTGAAATCCAGTTTAACAGTTGCCCGCGAATTCCAATCCTGTTTAATTTTTTCAAAAGCCTTTCCCTTGGAACTTTATCGAAAGCCTTGCTAAAATCTAAGTAGATAATATCAATATCCTGTCCCATATCTACTTCGGCAGTCCAGTCATTTAGGCAACATAACAAGTTGGTAACAACCGATCTTCCACTGGTAAAGCCATGTTGTTCGTTCGGGATTATTTGATGCTGGTTCAAAAATATGTGTAAATTATCCACAATAATTGATTCCATAACTTTGGATATAACTGGAGTGAGACTAACAGGCCTATAATTTTTGGGGTCGAGTTTATCTCCTTTCTTAAAGATTGGTTTCACCCGTGCTTCTTTCCAAATAAGTGGCAGAGTAGCAGAGTGGAATGATTGTTCCATAAGCAAATGGAGTGGATATTTAAGAGCATTTGCACATGATTTCAAGAAAGTAGGAGAAAGATTATCTGGTCCTGGAGATTTGTTGGTGTCAAGTTCTTTAAGTTTTTTAAAAATATCATCAGGAGAAAATTCTACTGAGGTAATAGAACTATGATTTACGGGTTCATAATGTAAGTCTGGGAGCGGGCCATCAGGTTCTAAAGTAAAAGATCCGTAAAAGCTCCTAGCAAAAGTTGTAGCCACTTTCAAATCATCATTTGTAATATCACCTGAGTCTGTTTTTAATTGAGGAACAGAAACTTTTGTGTTTATGGAAGTTCTAATATACTTATAAAACTTCTTTGGATTATTGCTGTCTATAATATTTTTTTCATAGTTTCTCCTAGCATTGCAAATTTTTGTTTTCAATAGATTGGCAACTTTCCTATGCGTAACAAAATCATTCTCCAAACGTGATCTTTGATACTTTTGCCAAAGAGCTTTCTTTCTCTTAATCAGTCTTTGAATATCCCAATTAATCCAGGGTTTAGAAGGAAATGTAGTTATAAGTCTTGAGCTTGTATTCTTTTTTATGATGTTGCTACATTGTTCATGAAAAATATTCCAGTTTTCCTGTATATTTGGTAACGACAGGGCGGAAGCCCAGTCAACCAGTGACACATCATGATTAATACCTCTATAATCAATAAAATATCTTGATGAGTATAGTTTTTTTGGATCAGTAACAAGAATTAACTGCATTTGGAACTAAAGAATTGCATGATCGGATTTAGCAAAAGGGGGATAGTATTCTAGATTGTTTATTAAATCATTATCAGAAGTAATAATTAAATCCAAGATGGAGGGTTGCTGCCCAGAACGGAAACGAGTTGGTTCAGTAACGATTTGTTGGAGATGTGAATCTTGTACAAAATCAAGAAGAAGTCTAGATGAAGCATTTTGAGGTACAGGATGTGGCCATTTTAAATCTCTATGATTGAAGTCACCGGCAATAATTAGGTTTTTGTAAGTTGAAGCTAGAACGGATAAAAAATTAATAAGTTGAACATAATTATTATAAGCAGTATCAGGCGGTCTGTAAACACAGCAAATCGTAAAAGATAAGTGTTTATTATGAAAGAGAAGACATATTGCCTCGAAGCCAGGAATATTGGAAGGTAAAACAGTTACTGTAAATTGAGAAAAAACAGAATCTAACACATAAATGCATACTCCACCTCCAGTCGAAAGCCGGTCGTTGCGGAATATAGTATAACCTTGTACATCTATGATAGAATTAGGTATATGTGGTTTAAGCCAGGATTCTGTTATAAGCATAATAGCAGGCTTCTCTAAATCCATATAAGGAACAAATTCATTGAGTTTTGCCATTAAAGAATCAATATTAGTATAAGATATAGAGAAATTAAGAAAATTTGACTGTTTCAGTTTTTTGATGGTACAATAGAGGGGGTTCCTCTGATGAACTTTATAGTAATATCAGTCTCGCCTTTAGCCTTTCGATCATTTAGCTCCTTTCTCAACTGATCCAAATACTCCATTTGCTTAGGTGTTTTATCATCTCTAATAATAAATTTATCAAAACGGGTTCCCGTTAATGAGTTCTTGCGTTTAAGAATATCCTTTGCAATTGATGCATTGTTAAATGAAAGTTTCATTAATTTTGGTCTATTGGGTGAAGGTTTGCCAATTCTGGTTATGCTAACAGGAATATGTGGGGTTGAATTCCCACACACTACCCCCAAAATATCGGATGCTAATTCTTCATCATGCTTTTTACGTTGATCGATACTGCCTGTACTTTCTGGAGCACCAACAATAATTATATTCTGAGCTCGCACCATCCTCTCGGTCGCCTCCGGAACAACTTCTTCAAAATTTTGTGGTGACATCTTTTGGTTTGTAATTTGTGTGCTTAGATCATCAAACTTTTTATTTAATTCTGACATTTTAGTTTCAAACTCATTTTTAAAGCCTTCAAAAAAAGATTTTAATTGATCAAGATTACCAATATTTCCTGAACAATTATTACAAAGAATCTTAACGCTTCGTGATTTATTTCTAGTCATTCTAACATCTTCGGCGGATTGCATTCCAACACACTTCAAATGAACAGTAGATCGACATCCGTCACACATTGTTGTTGGCGTAGACCCTAAAGCTGATCGACAATTCTGGCAATCACTCATATTTAAAGCTGTTTGACCTTGGTAACGATAAACAATTATTGACTAACCTGTTTATACGGCAGAACAGCTTCCAGATATCTTCTAATTACTCGCTTAATTTATGTTGCACAGTTTTTAATTTTTCACTAATATTACCACTATAATTAGACGATTAAATTAATGCCAATTAAACAATACAAAAATAACTATTTCCTTGCAAAAATAGCAAATAACTACGAGCGATTTTAAAAACGTTCTACACAGTACCGAGTTTGGTTATAAAGTTCTTAAAGAATTGGTTTTCTTCTTAAAGAATTGGTGTTATGTTATCAACTGACTTTGTATCAGAAAATATTATTGTTTTGTAAATGTAAAACAAAAAAAATCACAGTGATCTTGAAGTAATATGTGTTTTCTACTAAACTGCTCGTCAAAAGTTAGGGATATAGAAAATTCTGCTGAATTTTCATAGTAAATTTTTTTGTGAAGAGATTAACGGATTCCGCAAGTCTTTTTTTATTATTTTATATTTTTCTTCAGTATTTAGACAATTATGCGAAGGTTTACTCAAACTTTTTTTTTGTACTTATACCGGGTGGAAGAAAAGATATATTTTGCTTTTGTTAAGTTTGAGACGCCCTGTAGATAGGACGAGGTACAAATGTGAGTATACATCGGAATCGTATTGTAGTTTTATGAAACTACGTAAACTTTATGAATGTTTTTTATGAAAATTTTGTTTTTTGAATGTCCCTGATATCTTTAGAAACAAAAAAAAAATAGACGGTTTTGTAATTTAACATGTGTTTTAACCGAAACAAAAGTTTGAGACACCTTGTAGGGAGAAAAAGACACAAAGGTGAGTATACCTCGATATTATGTTGTAGTCTCATATTTTGTGAATGTTTTATTTTTTTAATTTCTCTAATATCTTTAATAACAAAGAAACTAGACAGTATTACTCTTTAATAAGTGGTTACTGACGACATGCATCACATCACACATGTGAAACATAGAAACACATATTAAACAGTAATACCGTCTAGTTTATTTGTTATTAAAGATATCAGAGAAATTAAAAATACAAGAATAATAGAGACAAGAATAAAAACCCAAATAGAAACAACTATGGAAGACACACAGTGTGGATTCAGGAAGGACAGAAGCACGCAAGACCTAATATTCACATTAAGACAAGTAAGTGAGAAGGTAATCAAGAAAAATAGAGAGATACATATGTGCTTCATTGACCTGGAAAAGGCGTTTGACAGAATCTGAAGAAAGGACGTTTGGAAGACACTAACAGAAAGGGGAGTCGACAGACACATAATAGGAGTAATAAAGGATGTGTATAAAAATAATACAAATACAGTAAGAACCAATAACGAGGAATCCAGAGAATTTTCTACAAGTCAAGGCGTCAAACAGGGATGCGTGCTGAGTCCACTGCTATTCTCAGTGGTACTGGATGAAGCGATAAAGAAAGCCAAGAGAAGAATGAGAAAACTAACATTAGGATACTGGCAAATGAAACAGACTCAACTATCGGAGCTACTATTTGCAGACGACATGGTATTGATAGCAGAAAACAGAGAAGACTTACAGAACAATCTTGAAATCCTAGAAGAAGAACTATCAAACATAAATGTGAAAATTAATACAGAGAAAACAAAAACAATGATAATTTCAAATATGAGGAAGACACACGCAATAGAATTAGACAGGAAACAACTAGAGCAAGTGGAATATTTTAAATACCTAGGAGTAATAATCGAATCAAATGGTAAACAAGACATGGAAATAAACGAGAGAATGGGACGAACAGGAAGCTTATTTAACACTATGAAAACAACATTTTTTGGGAAAAAAGAGATACCGGAAAAAGTAAAAACGGCAGTCGTTAAATCAGTAGTTAGACCAACAATCATGTATAGCAGCGAGACATGGACATTGACGGGGAGACAAAAATCCAGAGTCAATGCTATGGAAATGAGGTTCCTGAGGAAAATAGCAAACAGAAAGGGGACAGACAAAATACGAAACGAAACAATTGGACAAAACCTAAAACTAGAACCAATCAATGAAAAAATAGTAGAAGGACAACTTAGATGGTTCGGGCACGTGTGTAGAATGTCGAACGAGAGGCTAACAAAACGAGTGTTCGAAACGAGAGTGCAGGGGAAAAACAAAAGAGGGAGACCAAGAGTTATGTGGGCAGATGAAATCAGGAAAGAAGTCGAGAAGAAGGGATTGACATTGGAAAGTGCAAGAAACCTAACGCAAGATCGGAAAGCATGGAGACTACAATGCCAAACTCAACTCCACCAGCCTTACACCTAAAGGCAGAAAGGCTTAGGACTAAGTAAGTAAGTAAAAATATAAAATATTCACAAAATACGAGACTACAACATAATATCGAGGTACCTTTATGCCTTTTTCTCCCTACAAGGTGTCTCAAACTTTTGTTTCGGTTAAAACACATGTTAAATTACAAAACCGTCTATTTTTTTGTTTCTAAAGATATCAGGGACATTCAAACAACAACATGTTCACAAAACATAAGACTACAATACGATTCTGATGTATACTCACATTTCTACCTCGTTCTCCCTACAGGGTGTCTCAAACTTAACATAAGAAAAACGTTTCTTTTCTTCCACCCGGTATAAGTACAAAAAATAAGTTTGAGTAGACCTTTTCACAATTGTGTAAATACCAAAGAAAAATCTAAAATTAAAAAAAAATAGCGAAATCCGTCTCTTCGCGAAAAAATCAACTATGAAAATCAGCATAATTTTCTATATCCCTAACTTTTGACGAGCAGTTTATTTGACCGCATGCTAAAGCATTAAATATTCCAGTTAGGTAAAAACTCGTATGTGTGTACAGTGGACAGTTCATGTAAATAGTTGATTTACTAAGTAAGTGAGTACTCGATCGTAAATTGAATGAATACACCTAAATATGTATTACCTAACTTCCCTTCTAAAAGGTATAGAAAAAAATACTTTGGGCAGGGGCAACTTAACAAAGTGTTCAGAATTGCCAATTGAAAAGTCTGCATAAATAAATGTATTTTGTCCCCTTTATCATTTCTTACTCATAAGTAGGATGGTCCAATAATTATATCTTCATACCCATCTTCAATTTTAGAGTTAAAATAACTAAGTTTAGGCTGTAATTGTATATTTCATCAATTACATCTTTCAGGTCCCTATAAAATTCTTCCATTTCCTCATCCGATTTATCTGCAGTAAGTGTCTAGACTTGTATGATATTATTAAGGTTAACTGGTTGAGTATTTGACTGAATTAACAATAGTCTTTTATTTATGGAGGCTAAGTTTGTTATATATCTTGCAATTTTTTTAAAATCAAATGCTACACTTTGGTGATGCTTGTCCGTACATCCAGACTAGTATACTTCATGACCATCAATGGTGCATGATATTAATGGAAAGTTGATTCATTTCTTTGATGGCAATATGAATTTTCCGACTTCATCCATGGTTGTGACATTCCAAGACTCTGATCATATTCTACTAATATAGGTCGTATGCGTTACAACATGGATTTCGCATATTAATAATCTGGATCTAGGGTGCCCCAACTCCGTATATTAGGCAAAATCCAGGTTTCACTAGCCTTCCTCCCGGAGTAAGGGGCTATACAGTCACCATCTTTCTTCTCGTGAGACAATAATGATCAAGTAATATGCAAGTATGAAGAAATAATGCAAATTAACAAAGTAGTCTTAGTCGTCAAGAAACATTGGATCTGTTACTGGTCCGAAAATCCAAAAGAGTATCTCAAAAATAGTCAGTAAATCCGCGATGAAATTTAGCAAGTAAAAGGTATTAGCTCCAGATAGCAAATATGATCGACTTTCATTTGGAAAGTCTATGGGACCAAATGATTTCTTTATGAAACTGAAACATGGTCTTTTAACAACAGCATAGTCCACGAACTCGAAGTGACTTAAAGAGCTATGGAATGGAGAATGTTGAACATTAAGCTCAGCAATCGCAAATCCAACGAAGAAACAAGAAGACAATCAAAAGTAAAAGTGATCCAAAAGATTGCCATGTTAAAATGGAACTGGGCAGGATATACTTTTTTTTATTGATAACAGCATCAACAACTTTGGATTATTAGCTGTACTATAATTATTAATACAGGGTTACTTAAACATAATACATAAATAGTATTTTTGATTATTACATGTTCACAGTTAAGTAACAATATCATAATTTACAAATTAGAAATGGGATTTACAAAATATTAACAGTGGTTACAGTTTGATTAAATCATTAATGTCTTTCAAATAAATTGTAAGCTTACAGTGTGGTCTTAAGACTGCTTTTAGACTGTTAGGTATTGAGTGTTTTCCCGTTTGTTTATCACTTTTTCTTTAAGGAACGATTTGTAGTCGGAAACAGACATCACTAACACTGAAAACGCGCTGTGTATTGCTTCTCTGGTATGGAAAACTGCTTTTTCGTTTTGCTCACGAAAAAACCCATATAAAGCCTACTTGCTGCCTCGTGTTCTTTAGGAAATGCAATTGTTCTTTTATTAAAATGCCTATAGGATTACTTGTATATAACTGTTCTATCATATGTAATGCCCTGGGAGAGTCGGAAATTATGACAGATTTTGGAAATTTTTGAGTACGAATATGAATGAAGGCTTGCATAATTGAGTATAGTTCTCCAGAGTAAATACTGCAAGTGGAAGATAATTTAAATTGTAATGTAGTGTTCGAATCAATAACTGCTGATCCCACACCATCAATAGTTTTGGATGAATCTGTATAAATATGACAATGATCTGGGAAAGAAGCAAGTATGTTGAGAAACGATTGAATAATTGTTGCATGTGTGGTATCAAGCTTATTGTATTCAGAAAGAGTTAGATCACATATTGTAGGACGAAAGGTCCAGGGAGGAGAAGTGACTGTGTTTGTCTGATCAAAAAATTTTTGGGAATTAAATATTGAGGAGAGAGAGAGATATCTTTCTAAAAGGGGTTAGAAACCGTTAACATTCCATTGAAGAATCGGATCGAAGATTTTAGTTTATTTCTTGAGTTGAATTTGTTGTACCATCACTTTCTTGATTATCGGCATCGTCTAGCATTTTGTGGATTTTGTTTAATAATTTAGTGCATTTGGTTTTCATGCTTTCTTCTGTAAGATACGGCTTAATTGTTGTTATCATGCCAATAAAGTTGGGTATATCCGTTGTATATGTTTGTAGTAAACTCAAGGAATCAGTCGAGCTAGTACAATTTTCAAAAAAGTCAACAGTTTGTTCATATGTTAAGTTAAAATTATTTGACATATTGTGAAATATTGTTTTTGTTGGTATCATCATTTCTTGAATTGATATGGTAGCTTTTTCAAAAAAGTCAACAGTTTGTTCATATGTTAAGTTAAAATTATTTGACATATTGTGAAATATTGTTTTTGTTGGCATCATCATTTCTTGAATTGATATGGTAGCTTCAGTTTGCTTTTTTTGTTTTTTTTTTGGTTTTTGTTGGTATTTTAAATTCTTTATTTAATTCTTCAGTGGGAGATGGAGTAGTATTATTTTCCTAAATTGTTCTCTTATTGGTCGTTGACTGATCCTTAGATATACAATTAGTTTCCATAAATAATACGGAAGGTATTAAATTAATATCTTTTTGTTGGGTAAGTAAAGATTCGGCACTAGAATTACTGACTGGATCATTTGGTTCCATTTCTAAGGGTGATGGATTAGACTGGGGGATTCTTGCGGTTGTTGTTGTATTGGTTGTTGTGGTTGGTGTTCGATATGAGAGGAATCATTTTGTTGATTATGATTTGGACAATTTGCTGCAATGTGATCTGTTTTCTTACAGATAAAACATGAAGGTTTAACTAAACTTAAAAATATGCGATAGGAAGTTTGTTCATATGTAATTAAGAAAGAAGAAGGAAGGTCTATATCTACAAGTTGAATATAAGTGTGTCTTCTAAAACTGAGGACGTGTTGAAATTCTGGAAGTTGACTACCGATTCTAAGGAAGGTTAAAGGTGACATTAATTTAAGACCTAATCTGGTTAACTCATTCTCTTAGAATATGTGGAATAGAAGGGCAAACATTTGATAGTAACAGTCTTTCGTTCGGAGTTACCAATTTCGTGCTTTTAGGTTTTCGCCTTTAATTGTTATTTCTGCTGGACCGGACATAAATTTTTCCACCAAGGATTCGCTGGAGAGATAAATACATATTCTGTTATAATTTGATAGTCTTGATGAAAATAAAATATTCCGTGGATGGACAACTTCACCAAGTGCTATTAAGTAATCTTCTAGTTTAGTATCAGGCAGCGCATTAAATAAAATTTATTGGTGATTTGGAAGGAACTGAATTGAAATGATGTTAAGCACATAAGCACAGCGAAATATGATGTTTTGTTTTGAGGTTGTTGATCGTCAGTCATGATTGTTGATAAATTTGTTATGTTGGATCTGGTATCATTTGTTAAACTCATTGGTAATTATGAACCAGTTGTAGAACCAAAACTGGTTCTGATAACTGGTCTTTAGACCATCACTTAACCTTACAAACGGTATGCCTTGTAATGTTTTGAATAAATAAAATAATAATAACTCACTGTTTTTTTTTGAAGTTATACTTCTTTACCGGCGATAGAGGGTAAATTTTTATATGGGAAAACCTAGCGACCGGGCGCATGCGCATTATAACTTTGTTCTGATTGGATGTTCAAATGACATGTCAAAAATTATTCAATATGGCGGCTGTGGCACAGCTGTAGTTAGATTATTTATGGTTGTTGCGTTTTAAAATTTGTGAAAAGAAACAACAAACAAAAGTTAGTTAATAGTTATACTGCCTTTTTAAATAGTTTTCATATACCTATATTTTTGGACTTTTGGACTATTTTGGAGGAAAACTCATTCTAATTTGGTAAATAGTTTTTATTATAATCATATTGTAATTATACATTTGGATTAGGTTGAAATACATACATTTATTTTCTCAAGAATGCGGATTTTAGAGAGAAATCCCAAATTAGGTTCGATTTTTATTTCTAAATTATGATTTTTTGGCGTAGATTTATTTATCTAGTAGGTATGTAATGCTTTGATTTACATACTTAATTTGATTACCAACAAAAGTTCTACCAATCTTCATCTAATATATTGTTTTCTTACTGTTTTGTTATATTTTTATATTTTCTTCCACAAAATTTAACCTACATAATTTAATTTTCAAAACAACTGTCAAACAGTAAAACGTTCAGTTACCGTATTTTTCCACATGATAAATAATGTGGGATTGGACGAGTGAGTCTACGCTTCGATTACGAGTCAAAGCGGCACGAAATTCAAGGGTTCAATTCCCGATGCAAGTTTTACTTTTTTATTTTTTTATGCATGTTATGATTGTAAGTATATTTGTTATATAATTTTTTTTTCAGAAAATGCGTATTTAAAATTTTTGCCAACAATTATTATCGTTCAGAAATCATTTTTTCTTTGTGGCATTTTTCAATGTGTTTGTGTGCGTTTTATGCTTTTATTTTTTAAATTTTTGGTATTGTCTTAAAAATCACATAATATGTAGTAGAAGTATAACTTCTTACGTGCGTACAAAGTACACACACATTCTTGTTTTCATAAGGTAACTGCACTATATACTATTACTTTTTGCTTATTTTCAAGTTTATTTGGATATAAATTACTATGAAAAAGATGATTTTTTGGGACTGAAATGTAAACACTGTTTGTGTTACCATGTTCAGGACCGGACTCGGCAGGATACATTGGAAGAATGAAATACAGCCGTTAAACAAAATTAATTGTTAAACGGCGACCAAGAACAAGTAAGAGAAGTAGATGCAGACCTCAAACCAAATGGACTGATGACATCAAGCGAATGGCTGGCCACGAATGGAGGCAAAAAACAACGAACAGAAATGAATGGACACACCTAAGGGAGGCTTACATCCGACGACAGATGGAATAGCTGTTAAAGATGATGATAATCATCCTATAAGACCTTATACGGAACATTCTAGTTACATATATTTTTAATGTACCTGTTAATGGAAAACAAATACATATAGCAACCTTATTTTTACAATAAGATCGTTAAAAGACCTAAACACCATCCTAAATAACATTTCTTTTTCTAGCTTCTCTTTTTGTGTTCGTTGAAAAAAACTCGAACTGTCCCGAAAAGGTCAACGATCTTCTACAAAAAAAATGTTTGTCATTCCTCGTTCCATTCGTAAAAGTGTTGTTGATTTGTCCTCAGCAGTCGAATCGATTTGGCTGTATTATAATATCGCTCGTCTTTTTTGCCCCATACGGTCATTAATCTTACATTTTCCTGTTTTTAAGAAAAGTGGGAAATTTGTGTCCGTATAAAGTTATTTATACGTTATAATACATTATATGAGTTATACGTTTAACATAGATATATAGAGAAGAAAAACTACAAAAAAATAACATTAAACATCAGACATCTCTATACAGTATGGTGCAAATAAAAGGAATAAATTGGTTATTTCGTAAGCCGGTGACTTTAATATCATACTAGTGACGTCATTTATCTGAGCGTGATCACGTAATTGATGATTTTTTTAAATGAAAATAGGGTCATGTGCTAGCTCATTTGAAAGGTTATTCAATTCTCTATTCAGTAATGTAAAGATTAACATAATTATTTATAAAGGTAGTCCAAAAATTTTTTCAAATGAACAATTAATGACAATTTTTATTTAAACAAATTAAAATTTTGTGTTATAATAAATAAATTAATTTATTATAACAAAACAAAAGCAAGTTTGACATTTAATAATGCGTTAGTTCGATGGCTCTACTCGAGTTACTTGGGAACAAAAAAAGAATGAAGGAAATTGCTCCATGGAAAGCCGAGAAAATGCATTTTTTTAACGTATACTGATTTTTAACTTTGAGGGTTACATTTTCTCCAACCTAATTGATTGGAATTTTGCTATTTTTGGCAATTTTCACACGTATTATCGATAGTTTTTATTATAATAATATATGTTATGAGAATTTTAAAGATATGAAAATTGGTGTGGAGAAAGAGGACAAAAATAAAAAGGTGATGGTTTGAAAATTATGATCGTTTTGTTTATATCTTTGCCGTAAATTCCGGTCAATTTTGACCGATTGTATCTCAGGAACCACTCGTCATAATTAAACGTTTTTTCCTTTAAAAGAAGCGCCCTGCCGATGTTTTTCCAATACCGTTTTCACAATTTAATTTAGTTTATTATTTCCCGAGATATTTTATTTGTTTATAAGCCAAAAATTTTTTTATAATTTTAAAATATTCCTGAGGCCGCTTAAATAGTCCAATTTCAATTCTGTAAACTACATTAGATATGTATAGTGTCTTTTTATGAAATAATCATAGTTATTCTTATGCATCATCATTATTGTCGTTATTAAAGCGACCGTAAATTTTTAATTAACAATTCAATTGTTGCTAAACTGTTTATTTAATTTCCATCGGCTTCTGGAATTATAATCTTTACGAAAAGGGCTTTTACATTACCAAGTAATTTACTTATTGATTAACAATTATTTATCTAAAATTTTAGTTGAAAATTAAAGCTTTTGTTGGAAAAACCCGTTTTTTTCGGGGAAAGTTTACGTCGAAGTGAATCAGGAAAAACACTTCTCTATGCAGAATTTAATTGCGGTGAATTTTTATTTGAGTGTTTTTGGTGTAAAGTTAAAATCTTTGGAGTTATAGAGCAAAAATTGAAAAAAACACGACTTTCGGGCGCCATTTTGTTTATAAAAAAAGTAGCACACTATCTGCGGACTTTGCATACCTATATTATTAATATATACAATCGTAAGATTCGATTCCAGGAATAAAATCGCTGGTAAATAACTTTTCCCAAAATGGCCTATTCTCCGATAATTAGCCCAGACTAATTGTCGGTGTGCGCGTAATTCAGACTGTCGTTTTTATAAAAATTCACTCTCAATGCATTTTTTCCTAAACAAGTATAACTTCAAAAATTTCAACCTCTCTGAACCTTTCCTAAGTAGTCTAGTTTCAATCAATTATTTTCTGAAACTAACAAATTTCCCTAATTTCCTGCGACCTGGAAACCAAAAGCTAAGTCGGAAAACGGACTGAAATATTAATCGAACCCATTGCGAAATAATTATGCAAGAGGTCTTTATAATCCCGTAGGAGCTGGCCGAAAACTGATTTTGTATAAAATACGTAAGTTGGCGGTAAAGTTGAATGTATAAATTGGAAGTGAAAGGGAGCAAAGTTTAGAGAGTTAAGGTAAAGGGCTGAACTGTATCAGGTCTGAACCTAAATGTGGTTCAGGTTAGGATAAATGATGTTTATTATTCTACGTTCTCGTTTTGTTTGAATTAATTTATGAGAAAATAGCTTCTAGTGGATAGGGAAAACTAAACACTGTTAGAGAAATAGTATTATAGGTCTCTACTAACAATGTGTTAGTTAAAGTTTTAATTCTTTGTTGATGCATAACAATAATTTTTAATATTTCGTCTGTCAGTCTGATTTTTTTTCGATTCTATAATATGTTTTAATATTTTTCATTGACTTCAGAAGTGATTTTGACTAGGTACATAATTAGAACTAAAAACGGAAAGGCATTAAAGAAGTTAGGAATACCAAACAAACCAATAAAACTACAGCAGATGAACCTAGGAACTCGAAAGCAAAAATCAAATTTCAGGGAATACTATTAGATGAAGTTAATATCATTAGAGGCGTGAAGCAAGGAGACTTTCCCACACTTTTTAACCTAGTTTTGGAGCATGTTTTGAGAGAAGCAAAACTAAACGGAAAGGATATAATACAATGGAACACAAATTATCGCTTGAGCGAATGATTTAACAGTTGTAGCAGAGAAAAGAGAAGACTTAAAAAAGCCATAAACCTAGCTGTAGAAGCTAGAAAAGTGGGATTAGTAATTAATGTAAACAAAACCAAATACATGAAATTGAACAGAGAAGCTGGAAGGGGACAAATTATAACGGGAAAATATAAATTTGAAGAAATAATCAAGTTCAACAACTAAGTTGTACCAATAGGAAAAAGCAACAAAGACAGAATACCAAGCTTTTTGAGGGGATAAGCAATTATTCAGATCCACAAACATCAGCAGACAAATAAAAACCAAAATGTATAAGACACTGATCACACCAGTTATCACGTATCCAATAGAAACCACGAGCTGACAATAAAAGATGAAGAAGATCTCAGAACAGTAGAAAGAAAAATAATGAGATCAATATTAGGACCAAAAAGAACAATCGACGGAGAAACAAAAATGGAAACCAATAAAGAAATTCAACAAGAAATGGAAATAGAGAATATGATAAGATACATAAAGCAAGGAGTACGGTGGTAAGCAGCTGCATGAACAATTATAGGAACTAGTGAAACCAATATGGGACAAGGAAGGTACCGGGAGAAGGGACGACAGGGATAATTAAGCCAATACACAAAAAAAGGACAAGACGACTATAATGGGACATAAGGAAAAGAGCACCCATATAAATGATAAAAACAGGAAGAGGAAGAGGACCAAGAGGAAGAGAAAGATCCAGGATAAAGTGGTGGAACCAGATAGAGGAAGACATGAAAATAAAAGACTGGAAGACTAGTGTTGCCCAAAATCGGTCTTGGTCTTGCAGTCTTGGTCTTGTTCTTGCGTTTTCGCAAGACCAAGACTGCCTGATTTTAGCAAGACCAAGAACAAGACTTACCGTGCAAGACTTGAGCAAGAACAAGACTAAGCCTGCGAGACCCTTGCGTCTTGCAGTTAGAACTGAGGGTTGTTTTAGGGAGCATATAAGTTCGGCTATATTCTTAGCTACTCTATGAGAAACAAACAAAATTGTAAAAATTTTAAAAATTGGACTTGTGCGCATTACGAACAATACCATAAACATACATAGCAAATCAAAAAATCCATTAACTTTTCCGTGGCCGTGCGGGGCAACTTGGTTACCCCAGATGCGGTAATAATAATACGTCTTTATAACTTTTCAAAATATTTTTATTTTTTGTTATCCCTCCAGGTAATCTTAGAAAATATATTACTAAATCGTTTTTTTATAAAAATTATAATATAATTTAAATTTTATACTAAAATTGAAATTAACTCCTCGGGGCACACAGTGCCAGAAACCCATGCCAGAGACATTCAACAAAATACAAGTCGAAGATGCAGCTTTTGTGCCAGGGCACGTGATAGAAAGGCTCAAATATCATGTAATACATGCAGAAAACCAATTTGTACCATACATCGAGAAGAAAGTAAAACATTTTAATTCCCTGACTGTAAAAATCAGGAATAAAAATTGTAATTACAGGTAAAAATAAAAAGAAAATCTATTTAATAATAAAAACAAATTATTTCAGTTACTACTGCCTTATTATATAACTTTCCAAACAATAATGTGAAATTTAAATGAATTATTAAAGTATTTTAGTGGGGTAACATAGTTGCCCCGCACGGCCTGCAGCGTAAGTTTTTATAGCACGGTTCCGGAAAGGTTAAAAGAATACTCGACACATTTGACATGTACTCAGAGGTCATTATTATAATGTAAAAATAAATTTTTTTAGTACATCCTTTCTCAGCAGCCGACTTCTTTGCTCTGAAATTAATTGTCCTGGTTTTGAGAATAATTGTCTTCTAATCATATTCATATAACACAACATTCCTGCGTTGCGACGCCTACAGTAATATTGAATATCGTGTCCAAACTTTTTAAACATATGTCATCTTAGCACTTATATAAATTTACATAAATATTTTTTTTCATTATTAGTTTTCTAGGAATCTAAACACCAGAAATCTTATCAGTATACATTATTATAGTAAGACTATTATTATATATTGTTTCTGCTGACTGTGTCCTGTCTTATGAGGTCACTCGGCTAAACAAAATTTGTCGAAACAGCGCGGCTATTATTTATAAGTATCATAACCAGAGAAAAGTACAGAGATAATGCCGGATATCGTGTAAAAATACCGAAATATTATTTTAACGATATTCACTTCGCCAAGAAATTAACGCACCACCTTAATAACGGGTCATTTTCATTTTTAATGTCTCAAATTTCCTAAACCTGTTGTCCAATTTAGGTGATTTTTTTAATATTTCATCTTATTCTTTATAAATATCGCAGTAATAATAGATATTGTTGCTAGGCAGGTCAATTACTGTCAGTGTATACCGGGTGTACCAATCAAACTGTGTTTTTCTCACTCTGTGGAATATTCTAGCATTATTCTAACTTATTATTCTAGCGTGCAATAGCATACTGAAATTAAAGCCCAACTATAGCCTCATATTTTCTTAACATTATGTTTTTTATTCATTCACTTCTATTGGATAATAAAAAAGTTGAGAGTTGTAATGAGAGTTTGCTTCATAAACGTTTACTTTATAAATGCTTTGTTTACCAAATAGGGGGGTTGAAATTTTTCTTAGAAACTGACGATTTATTTATTAATCTAAAACCGGTTGAGATATGCAAAAGAAATTTTGTGGATTTAAAAAGTAGTTTTAACTTTGGTTAGTTAGAACATAGGCAGGGATCACTTAGATCGTGGGTTCAAACCCCACCCGGTGTCAGTTGTTTAGATATTAATTAATTAGGCTAGTCTTTACTAAGGCTATGATATTTAAGCTTAAAATGTACCTCTCTGTTACGTTGTTCTAAGATATGCAATAGGCTAATGGGCTATTGCGAGACTTGCAAGACTCTTGCTGCAAGGCCAAGACCAATACCAAGACCGGGAGCGCAATACCAAGACCAAGACCAGGTGTACTGGCGCAAGACCAAGACCAAGACTGTCTAAGTCTCGTCTTGGTCTTGCATTTGGGCAACATTAGGAAGACAAGATGCATAAACAGAAAGGATTAGAAATACATAACCAATGCTGCAAATACACATATTGATGTATAAGGAATAAATCAATATCTTACTAATTCGTATAGTTTTCGAAAACCAAAATTTCCTACAAAAAATACACGACTCCCACATCACAGACCACTCCCACGAGATAACCAAATTATCTGGAAGTTATACAATGAACTAAAAAAAAAGAATATATTCAACGGCAGCTATTAATCGCTGTTGTTTTTTAACAGGACTGCCAGTGGCTACAGTTGAACATATTTTGCTCAAAAAAACTGACAATGATTTAAAACCTCCAAATACAAATCCGCTTGGTTGAAAACCTATTACATTGGATGAGCATAAAAAATATTCCCCGGTGAATATAAAAAAAATAATCTGTACTTGGCTGAATTTTCGATCTATTCACTTATTTCCGTTGGAAATAAATAAACAATTCATGTAAGAGTTCAGAAAGATTATACGAGGTAAGCGTGATTGTTTCTTTTTTTTAGTTTATGTAATAAACAGGCCCTTCGAAAAAATCCTAAAACAGGTCCATTTTTAAAAACTTTTTGACATATATATCATACTAGTGACGTCATCCATCTGGGACTGATGACGCAATCGATGATGTTTTTAAATGAGAATAGGAGTCGTGTGCTAGCTCACTTGAAAGGTTATTCAATTCTATATTCAGTAATATAAACATTGACATAATTATTTATACAGGGTTTCCTAGAAAAATTAAATTGGAATTAAATTAATTTACACGAAAAGAAGAATAATATATATGTAATTTGGAAATATACTCATACCCATTATGGAAATCAACAAGAAAACTCAAAACGCAACAACTTCCAAATCCACCTATCAAAAACTTCAATAATACATGGGCCAAAGGTAATAAGAAAAAAGCCGATGTTTTCGCGGAACATCTAAAAAATGTATTTAAACGGTGTCGCGAAAAAAGGTCGCCAACAATTGGTCGAGCGAAAAAATGTCGCGCACATTTGAGCGCGTATCAAAAGGTCGCCGGCGAAAAAACAGCGCCGACGAAATAAGGTCGCGTGCAATTGATCGCGCGAAAAAAGATCGCGTCATGTTTTACATTATTAAAACCGTTCAATTGGTTTTCAAAAAGGTTCTAAAGAAATTCTATTTGCATACTTTAACTTTATGCATTATGAGCCGATTAGTCTTGGAATTCCATCTAATTACTTTTTAATGTATTTTGGATGTATAAGAAGATGGGAAAAATAACGTATATCTAAATACTTTTTAATGTATTTTGGATGTGTAGGAAGATGGGAAATATAGGAGAATGGGAAATTATTTCATATGGTATTTTCAGGTTATTCAAGTGAATATACTTGAAAATTGAACAATTTTTAACATGAAGAAAGTATTTTTTTTGTTCTACGTGAATAATTTTAATATATGGATCTAAATTCAGAAAGGTACTTTCCTTCACACTTTTTACAGGCTTAGGACTGTCAGCAAAAAACTGGCGTGTTTAAAAGTGTTTGCTCTTCCTAATCGGATATCGTTAAAAATGTACAGTAATAATAGTTCTATTTACGTTTAGTCTATTTAGTTCTAAAGTATGCAAATGAAAACATATTTTCTGACGCGATCTTTTTTCGCGCGATCAATTGCACGTGACCTTATTTCGTCGGCGCTGTTTTTTCGCCGGCGACCTTTTGATACGCGCTCAAATGTGCGCGAGATTTTTTCGCTCGACCAATTGTTGGCGACATTTTTTCGTAGATCCTATTTAAACACCTTAAAATGCATTATTCCGAAGCACCCACCGCAGAAGAATAAGAAATAATGGACTATCTAGATTCCCCATTTCAAATGGACTTCCCCATACATAAATTTATTGTAAAAGAAGTAAGTCAAACACATTATACAGGCACTGGATTCGATCTAATTTGTGGAAAAATCCTATAAGAATTACCTGAAAAAAGTTCATAACGTTCATATTCGCAATGCTATGGACGAGTTACTTCCCCTGCACCTGGAAGGTTGCACAAATCACCATGATCCAGCCCCGGAAAAAACCGGAGGTCGTCTCCCCAAACAGGCCAATAAGATTGGAACAATTGAGCAGGTTCACAGATTAGTTAACCAAATTTACAGGGATCTGAACGGTAGCCCGGCTCAACAGCCTTCTTGGATATATCCTATATCCAAGGTCAAGGATATCCTTCTTTGCCTTGAAGGCAATCTGCCTTCCAGCAGATTGCACAATCCATTGGGGGTTATAAAAAATTTTAGAAGCCCGCGCATTATTGCCGTCTATATTCCTTTAACAAACTTGAATTTTAAACAATCAACTGTTTGTTTCAACCAACATTGGAGTGTTTGTTTTTCAGGATATTTTAAACTACCTGGCGTTGTTTATTACATTACTCTTATTTTCACTTACTCCAACTACTAAATAGCTTTACTATTTTTATCGTAATATTCAATAATAAAACTTTCCGTGCATTTTTCGACTAAAAATAGATCACAACCTATCTAATTTTTCTATACAGAAGTAGAGATGAGAAAAACCTAAATCCGGTTTTTTTACTCCTCAATAATTAGTTTTTCCGGTTGCTTTTTATCCCGGTTATAGCCTGTTTTTTCGTTTTAAAGTAATAACCGGTAAAAAACCGGATAAATTGTCTCTGGAAAAAATAATGAATTCAGAGAAAAAATGGGGTAATTTTTTTATATATTAAGGGGTTCGTATACACAAATCTACCTTTATACATTTACAGGGAAACGTCCCTAAGCTGATATAAAAGTATATATAGGCTAGACTCTAGACAGTGAGTACTACTATATTATTGTTCAAATTTAGTATTGGCGGGACTATAAACACGGATTTGACTAGTATAGATTGACTGTCTTTTAACCAGTGTGCCAAAATTTTGGATTACTGTAAATATGATAAGAGATAGAGCTCATGATAATTAGCAACAGAACAAATAAGACACCATAACGAATGAAGAATGAATCAACAGCCGTGATACATGAACCCTCCTAGGCAAAGCTAGATCCACTTTCAACCGGATGAGTGCCTCCTTCACAACCTGGCTCTTGGTATAAAAATAAGAATGCGGCGATGCTTCGTCTTTTCTCTTCTTTTTTACGGTGTTGCATTATGGATCTTGAACAAAGATATGTGCAGAACAGTAGAAGTTTACGGATGGGAAAAACCTACCGGTTATAACCTAAAACCGGTTTTTTTAATTCGCAACAACCAGTTTTACCGGTTGTTTTTTGTCCCGGTTATAACCGGTTTTTCTTTTTAAAGTAATAACCGGTGAAAAACCGAATAAGTTACCACTGGAAAAAATAATTAATTCAGAGAAAAAATGAGGTGATTTCTATCTATTTTCAATCCCAACCATATGTACATATTATAAATAATATTCAAATAATTCAAATTGTATTCAAATTCAAATTTTATTTACTAATAAAGAACTGGACGAAAGTGCCACATCAGCTTTTATGAAACAAGATTTATTATACATAGTTTGGAAATAGTTAAACGCTCACTATACTACTCGCGAAGTCGATCGAAGTTCAGCGAGTACGAGAGTGTAGACAGGTTGTTCATGCGACATCGCTGCGCCTCGGCCTACTACCATTCTGTGTCGGTTTTTGCGACCAAGTCAAAGGAAACGAAGTCTCGCTTGCATGTGTTCCTCGCGAAGTTGAACGAGTATGTAGTAACGGGTACTTCGGACTTAGGTTAACTATCCCGAAGTAACTTCGCGAGAGTGTGGTGCTTGCACGCTCACTATACTACTCGAGAAGTCGATCGAAGTTCAGCGAGTACGAGAGTGTAGACAGGCACCTCATGTGACTTCGCTGCACCTCGGTCTACTTTCATTCGGTGGCGGTTTTGCGATCAAGTCAAAGAAACCGAAGTCGATATCGCCCCGCGTGAATGTATTTCTCGCGAAGTTGAACGAGTGTGTAGTGAGGTTACTTTGGACCTCGGTCAACTTTCCCGAAGTAACTTCGCGAGAGTGTGGTGCGAGCTTAGATGATAATATTTACATAAAACTGTAAGTGATCTACTTGAAATCGATATTATAACCATCATCTATAATAATTGTTTATACTTGAGTACTTAAGACTCTTGTATAAGCGAGCACCACACTCTCGCGAAGTTACTTCGGGAAAGTTAAGCGAAGTCCGAAGTATCCGTCGCTACACATTCGTTCTATTTCGCGAGGAACATATTCACGCCGGGCGATAAGGACTTCGGTTCCTTTGACTTTGTCACAAAAACCGCCACCGAATGGAAGTAGGCCGAGGCACAGCGAAGTGGCATGTGGTTCCTGTCTACATTCTCGTGCTCGCTGATCGACTTCGCGAGCAGTATAGTGGACGTTTTATGATTGTGAATATCGAAACACGATTAGGAATCTCCATTTGTAATCTTTAATTCTTAGGAATTAAAAGGCATTATACAAACATATTAAAAATACTACTGAAATTTTTTTGATGGTAATGGAGGTAAAAGATGAATATCAAATTTATTTTCAAGTAAAATTTAAATGCATTTGGATATTTCCCAATTGAAAACGCAATACACGCCGACGCCGTCTATAACGACTAACGAGCGACGAATCAGAGTTGCCAGATTGCGGTACTTTCGCCCAATTTTAGGGTTATGTGAAAGCGCCTGGGAAAATTTTTATACGTTGAAATGATTGGGGAATTTTTCGGGAGGAAAATTGAACAACCTAAATTGCAATATAAATGTAACATTTTAACATATTTAGCATTTGCTATTGATTAAAAAAACCGAAAATCGGTTTTTGGAATAACCGGTTTTTAACGGTTATAACCGCCAGGTTAAACCGTAACTAAAAAACCGGTGTAACCGGAAACCGCTTTTTTGTCAACAACCGCCATCCCTATGTAGAAGCATTTGAGATGTTGCTATATCAGACAATACAAGATATCGTGAGCTGACGGTCGTAAATGAGGAGGTTCTCGGAAGAATGAAGAATAACCGAGACAACCATCTAATCTTGAAATCTACAATATTGTAGCGGTTATTTACTGTAATTACTTCTAATTACAATAAAACTAGCGGTTCGTAATTTATATACGACTTTATTTTTTATTTATACAAGTTTACTTTACAAACTTTAGCTTAAGACTAACTCTATTTACAAATATGTCCTATTTATATATGCGATACAGATATTCCAGAAATATCTATATATCTCCAGCTATGTCCATGTGACCGCTTGCACGTCATCGGCGCTGCATCGGCGTATCTCGAAACATCGATAGTGTTCTGTCTGTGCGGAGACGGGAGCTGGTATACGAGGGTAGGTCAATAATTATTTTGTTACACTGCTCCCCTCTTAAGATCTGAGCGTCCCGATCAGCAACTCTAGATGGCCCAGGATGGCGGAATCTACAGGATCCTCCAGCTCTGCATACACCCCTAGAAAAGAAGTAACAGTCTACTGTCTTTGAAGGGTATGACATCTTCGGGTTCATGCAACACACAGTAATCCGTACGCCAGTTTCTCTGAAGATCACTTCCAGCATGCTTCTCACAATCTTCCAATCCAGATTTTCTACTGCATGGCCAATTTTTGGTAAAGCCAAATCTTTGATGTCATAATTACAGACCATTTTCTTCAAATTAGTTAGAGCACGCCATATGTTCTCGTAGCTTGGCGTGTCCGTATAAGACTTCCTGGTCACTATATACAGCAAAGATCGAGGACCATCTTCCAATCGCAATACTCTTCCAATTTTAGGTTGTTGATTCCTTAACTCGTCCAGGCGGCCGAACTTTCTATTGAATACGGACGAGATTCCTTTAGTCATCTCGAGGTCTTGTGCAACACAGTGGGCTAGAGAGACGTTTTCTGGAACACCAAACAGATCTTGCTGAACTTCTGTGGTCACGCCGAATCTAGCACTCTTTCTTTCTGCGTAATCTGACATAAATTCCTTAAAACTTGGCTGTGGTGCATCTTTCATCTCCTGTTGGAGGACTCGGGCTTCCTCTGTTTCATTTGAGCCAGCATATGGTGCAAGACGATTTATGTGAATAACTTTTGGTTTACCGTTTGGTAACTTCTTAATTCTGTATATTACGTCATTTATTTTCTTCTTAACTTCATACGGACCTTCCCATTGTCTTTGCAGTTTAGGACACAGGCCTCGACGACGTTGTGGATTATAAAGCCAGACAAGATCACCTACTTCGAAGCTTTCATTCTTGCAGCGAGAATCATATTGATCTTTCATTCTGTCACTGGCTATCTGGATGTGTTGTCGGGCAAGTTCATGAATGTTGTTCATTCGTAACTTCAGGCGGTCTACGTATTCTTCGCCTGCAACATATTCCTCGGAAGGTCTGCAGCCAAACTCTAGGTCGCAGGGCAAACGAACTTCACGACCCAACATCAGGCAGGTTGGTGTTTGACCTGTAGTTTCATTCACGGCCGAGCGGTAGGCCATCAGGAATAAATGAATGTGTTGGTCCCAATCTCGCTGATGTTCAGATACAACTTTGGACAAGTGTTTACCCATCGCTCGGTTCATCCTCTCGACCATTCCATCTGATTGAGGATGCAGGGGTGTTGTTCTGGTCTTATTGGCACCAATCAATTTACAAACGTTTTGGAAAAGAGCTGACTCAAAGTTTCGCCCTTGGTCGGAGTGGATCTCCAAGGGAACACCAAATCGGCTGAAGAATTCTTTAACAAGTACCTCTGCAACGGTAGCAGCTTCTTGATTCGGTAATGCATAGGCCTCGGTCCATTTCGTAAAATAGTCCATGGCTACCAGAATGTATTTATTTCCAGCATCGGTTTCTGGAAATGGACCTGCAATGTCGATTGCTACTCTTTCCATAGGACTTCCAACATTGTACTGTCTCATGGGTGCTCTCTTTTTACCAACTGGACCATTACCGGATGCACACAGTTCACATTTCCGGCACCATCTTCTTACATCATCTTTACAGTTCACCCAATAGAACCGTTCTCGAACCTTTTGCAGAGTCTTCGTAATACCAAAGTGTCCACCTGATGTACCGTCATGCAACTGACGCAATACTTCTGACACTTTACTTTTAGGTACAATCAACTGAAGCTTAGATTCTGTACCATCATCGTTCTCAAAGGTTCTGTACAGAAGATCATCTTTTAGTATCAGGCAATTCCATTGGCTCCAGTAGGCCTTGACTTCCGGACTACATGCACTAATGTTTTGCCAACTAGGTCTCTCACCTCGACGCATCCAATCCAATACTCTTTTTATACATGGATCGTCTTCTTGGGCTTCTTGTAACTGTTGTGGCTGCCATTGCTCATTAACGACGGTAGTTCGTCTCACAGGGCAAAGCTGTTCATCTACTTTAAGCCGGTGATTACAACTTTCACTGCATGGCCGTATCGAGGAAGCATCTGTATTTGAACCAACTCTTCCAGCCCTCTTCATGCGTCTCTTCGGCATCGTGTCACGAATCACCCTCCGTACCATTTCCACCAAACGTTCATCTTTTCTCTTATCGCCTTTTTCCACGGTTATTACTCGATTGTTTCGTGAAGCTTGGCTAGCTGCTTCGTGTTCCAAGGCAATAGCAAGTGCTTCATCTAAAACTTTCGGTCTTGCTAGTCGTAAAGCTTTCTGTAGTTCATTATCTTTCAGCCCATTGACGAAGGTATCTACTGCAATTTCTTCTAAAACGCTGTCTGGCACCTCTGGATAAGCCAACCGCACCACACGAGCCACATTTGCTTCAAATTCTTGCAGATTCTCACTTGCTCGTTGACTTCTACTTCGCAGTTGTGCTTTGTATACTTGTTGTAGATGGGCATCTCCATAGCGTTTTTCTAGACGAGTGAACAAGGTCTGGTAACAATTTTCTTGACCCTTGGGAATTGACCTTAATATATCTGCAGCATCACCTCGTAAAGCAGCAGTCAAGGAAACAGCCTTTTCTTGTTCGGTCCAATGATTGGCGGTCGCAATAGCTTCAAATTGTTTAACGTATATGGACCAAGAGGACTTTCCATCAAATGGTGGTAATTTGAATCTCATATTATGCGACGTTTCGTCTCTCGGTAGTTCATCTTTCACCACAGGATCTAACGCTGCTGCATTAACTGATGGTTGTACTTTTGTATCGGTTATCATGCTCTCTAGTTGTTTGATCTTTTCTTCTACGGTCTCTACACTTTTCTGCATCTTATCGAATGTTCTAGAAACTTCTTCAAATTTCTCGTCGTTCTGTCTACAAACTTCTTCAAGTTTTTCGTTGTTTTGTCTACAGACCTCTTTAAAAGTTTCGTCAATCTTTTGCGAAACACTTTCGAATTTCTCATTGTTTTGACTACATACGTCTTTAATTATTTGAGAAGTCTCATCGAATCTTTTAGCAACATTTTCGAATTTATCGTCGCTTTTTCTACAAGTTTCATCAATCTTTTGAGAAGTCTCGTCGAATCTTTTAGCAACATTTTCGAATTTATCGTCGCTTTTTCTACAAGTTTCATCAATCTTTTGAGAAGTCTCGTCGAATCTTTTAGCAACATTTTCGAATTTATCGTCGCTTTTTCTAGAAGTTTCATTGATCGTTTCAGAAACAGTTTTTAATTTCGATAAGATTACTTGTTCTGCTGACTGGAAGTGGAACGTCTCTGGGTCATCTCCGTTCTTCGTGAGGACATCCTTGAGTCGTGCTTGTAGGAGTGGGGTTATTTACTGTAATTACTTCTAATTACAATAAAACTAGCGGTTCGTAATTTATATACGACTTTATTTTTTATTTATACAAGTTTACTTTACAAACTTTAGCTTAAGACTAACTCTATTTACAAATATGTCCTATTTATATATGCGATACAGATATTCCAGAAATATCTATATATCTCCAGCTATGTCCATGTGACCGCTTGCACGTCATCGGCGCTGCATCGGCGTATCTCGAAACATCGATAGTGTTCTGTCTGTGCGGAGACGGGAGCTGGTATACGAGGGTAGGTCAATAATTATTTTGTTACAATATTTTGGACACAAATAAATCCAGATATACCCTTCTACGTACAATCCTGAACCGTTTATATATCGATTGATTATCTTGGTATCGATATATTCGTTCAACAGTATCGACATCGATTCAAATAGTGTATCGCAAACTAAAGATCAATGTAAATGTTACATTGTAGCACAATGGGTATTGGCTATTGATTAAAAAACCGAGCACGGGGTTTTGGAATAACCGGTTTATTTGACCGGTTCCAAGCGCCAGGTTAAACCATAAATAAAAAAAACGGTATAACCGAAAACCGGTGTTTGCCAACAACCGCCATCTCTATACCCAACTAACCTCTGTTGCATACGCTCTGACAAGGAACAGAATTATTTGCTGATCAAATTGGAGAGCAATTTATCAGCGACACTGCTAGTAAGATCGTTTTTAAGTGGTTTTGGCTCAGAGCCAGACATCGACGAGGAAAATGTGATGAATATTTTGTAAATGCCGTTTACGTTTTTGTACAGTTTGGCAAGCTAAACTATTATGTGGAAACTTGTGAATTTCTCATATATGTACCGTGAATAAATTACATGCAAGATTTGAATACAGATGTAAGAGATAGTATGCTTGTTTATTTGATAAGGATCAGGAATTACAACAACCTTTAAAACGGAAGTGGATGCCGATATCCATCAAATAAAGAGACAATTGTTAAAATATGTGTATTGATCTTGAATTCACATCTACATAGACCTGGATCCCGCTGGCCAAAAAAAAGTTGATTAATAGCAAGCTGAAAATTTGTTCTTAGCTTACCGGTGTCTAGTCAGACAAACTTTGATGTATGGGAACACTGGAACAGGGAAAGTTTTAATTGTGGAACAGGTTAAAAATTTGAAACGTCATATTACCAAAAAGTCGGACAGAACATCCAATTGATTTGTTACCCTTTCATTAAACTCTCATGCAAAAATCAGACTGCTATTACTAACCAACATGATTCCTGTCATTTGACATGTTCTTCGTGTTCCACTCATTAAAATGTCCATTTGGTGATAAACACCAGTCTGGTTCTTGCACGAGAGTTTATTGAAATGGTAAACATGGAACGTTTTCGTAGTCTGACATTCCAAATTTTTACCCTGTTCCACAATGAAAACTTCCCCTGTTCCAGTGTTCCCGTCCATCAAAGTTTGTCCGATTAGACACCGTTAAGCTATTAACAAATTTTCAGCTTGCTATTGATCAACTTTTTTTTGGTACGCGGGATCCAGGTCTAATCATTATACTTATGTCCATCAAATAAGGAGACAAAGAGTTAAAATATGTGTATTGATCTCGAGTTCACATCATTATATATATTTGAGAAATATTTTTAATTTTCGACCACTTTTGTGGAAAGCGTCCGCGATATTTTTACTAAATTTTAGTATATTGTACCTTAAAAAAAGAAAACCGGGAATACTGATAAAAATGGGAAACTCGTGTTGAATGCTAACGACAAATTAAAGAGATGGACAGAATACATCAATGAACTGTTCAAAGACAATAGAACAGATGAGATGGAAATAGAAGTAGCAGAGGATATGGTTTTAAAGATATTAAAAGGGGAAATTAAAATGGCGTTAAAAAAAGCAAAAATGATATAGCAGTGATTCCAGATCAAATTCCAGTAGAAATCTTAAAATGCATAAATGATGAAACCCTAGACATTATAGTAGACAGTGTACAAAACAGAACACCTACTAAAACAATGGTTACTCTCCACCTTTTGTGCTATACCTAAAAATACAAACGCTAAAGATTGCAGTGAATAGAGAACAATATCATAAATAAGTCACATTGTCAAATTATTCTTGAAAATAATACATGATCGTATAGATAAAAAATTGAAAGAAGGAATGGATGATAGGCAATTTGGGTTCAGAAACGGACTAGGAACCAGAGAGGCGTTATTTGCTTATAATTTGTTAGCTCAAAGTTGTATGGATATGAACGTGGATGTGCATGTTTGTTACGTTTGGATGAAGCATTTGACAACGTAAGACATGAAAAATTAGTCCCAATTCTAAAGACAAAAAAACATAGATAAAATGCACCTAAAAATAATAACAAACCTTTACTGGAACCAAAGAGCACAAATTGTAATAGATAACGAAACCAGTGCAGAAATTGAAATCCTAAGAGGAGTTAGGCAGGGATGTATGATGTCTCGATTACTCTTTAATGTATATAATTAAGTCACTTTAGAAGAAGCATTACTATCTCTAAGTGAAGGAATAATAATTATCGGAAGATCTATTAACAACATAAGATATGCAGATGACACCGTGATTATGAAACCAATTAATGCTAAACAAAACAAACAATTTCTGTGAAAAATATGGACTAAAAATGAATGTAAATAGAACAAATACATGATAATAAGAAAGAAAAGAAATATACAAACAAACGATAAGTGAAGTTTTTTCTTTAAAAAATAGTAAAACCAAGACAGAAGGTTAAGAAATTAATAAATTCAATAGAAATTATAATAATAGAATTATTTAAATATACCTACACTACTAAAGATGTGACATTTATAACGTTAAAATCTACTTTAAAATGTATTTATAATATGATATTGTCACTATGAATAAATCAGAAAAAAAGAATGTGTATGTACTTTGTACGCACGTAAGAAGTTATACTTCTATTATATAATTTCAACGAAATAAATATACTTAACTGTTTATATTTGCATTTTATTTAAATATTAAACTAACTTTCTTACCTACCACTTTCAAAAATTTTTTATTAAAACTACCAAAAATTAAAAAAAAACGTGATTCGTCCGGGATTTGAACCCGCGACCTCTCGATCTCTAGTCCAATGCTCTACCTCTTATCTGTTTCCTCTCCAGAGTTCGGAGCCGTTTTTAATTCTGAACAATTCATTGCAACTAAGCACATACTGTCTGTGTGCGCATGCGCGCAGAATTATGAAATTTTACTCTCAATCGCGCCTAAAGAAGTATAACTTCAAAAATTAAATTACTAGCAGCATTTCTTTACCAAATAACAAAAACAAGGTTTATTCATGTTTTGTATTTTCAGGTAAAATTGTGGCTTATTTCCAATAAAAATAATAAGTTGAATTAGTGGAAGTTCACATATTTATGTATGTACAACAATAATTGATGCCAAAATGAGAGCTACAGCCGATGGTGCAATGGGTTAAAACATATTTGCTGGAAGGAGTAGACAAAGCAGGTTAATGAAGATTAACTAAAAGGCGTTTATAAAAAATCGGATATGTAAAAAAAAATAATATTGGGAGCACCAAAGAGAGAAACACATAGAGAAATGTATAATAACATATAAATCATTAATTTGCTCATTCATAGAGATCTCATACCCATCTCCTCCTCCCCTACTGTCAACTTAATCTTATGACGGTTTGGTTTTAAGCCCTTAGGGATCTGGGCAGCCTTCGGGGTCTTTAGGAATTAGCCGCCTAAATATGAGCTTGTGTTTTCTTAATGATACGTCCCCCTAGATTATTTAAGACAGTTTTACACCTCAGTCACCCCTACTGTGACCTCTTTTTTAAACTTACACAAATTCCAATAGCTACCAATAAGTTAAATAAATTCGATAACTTTAAATCAACACAAAATTGCTTTTCTAAATCTTGGGTCTATTGACAATAAGATTTGATTACTGATTTTAGTTTTCGAATAAAAATTTGTGTAATGTGGTTTGCCTAACCACCTCCATTGACAATATACGTGAATACATTTTTATAACTACAACATCTAGTTTATTTTATTTTAATTGATTATTTTTCACAGTGGGGTGAGTGTTGTTACATTTCATATTTTAACAAGCTGTACACCATAGTCTTTAAATATGACAGGTTAATTTTTTAACTTCCTCTGGACCTGTCACTTCTGTCATGTCATCGTTCATTGTCCCCATCCATTTCATTGTCACATGCTGCCACACTGTCATCATGTGAACAAGTCAAATCATAGCTCATATGTCACCTAGGGCATATTAAATGGAATATTTTAAACATCCATGCTTAAGTTAGCATTTTTAATCGATGTTTCCTTGACTGATTACTTTTAATAATAATAATAATAATAATATCGTCTTTATTATTTCTTCAATATAGAAATGTACATTTTTATATAAAACATAATATATTATTTTCAGAAATAAAGGGCGAAGTTCATTTTCTGAAATGTCGCCATTTACAGAAAATGTTCTTCCACTTAACCCGAAAAAGAAAAAAAAAAACTTATCTATATAGTGCCATTATAAAAACAACAATAATTTCGTTTCATTTACCAATTTATTCGAGCTCGAGCATTATGTTCGTCCAGAACCAAAATTATGATTGAGAAATAAACAAATAGTCTCTAGATTTGGATTTAAACTGCCCAATGTTTAATACTTTTATTGTTGATGGTAATGAATTATACAAATGACATACCTGATACCTAAAAGACCTTCTAAATATCTCTGTTTTAAATTTCGGTATTGCAAGCAAACCTTTATATCTAATATTTAAGTTGTGTATGTCCGTTCGATACGTGATTTTACGATGAAGATAAGACGGTTTTTTTGTTAGAATTATTTTATGATAAAGACAGACTGTATGATGTACCCTTCTATTTTCCATATTCAGCCACTCAATTTCCTTAATTTTATGTGAAACTCTTTGTCTTCTGCGAATGCCAAATATGAGTCTTAGACAGGAATTTTGAACTTTTTGAATTTTATTCTTGTAGTGAGTGGCTAAATTAGGACCGTAAAGAGCGTCAGCATAATTAAAATTTGAAAGTACAAGAGATTCACACAAAATTTTCTTAACATTAAATGGTAGAAAATGTCGATTACCGTATATAATCTTAATTGAAGCGTAGGCACGCTGTATCAATTTATTTATATGTTTTTCGAATCTTAACTCTGAATCCATTAATACACCCAAATTCTTTGCCACATCAACAACATCAAGAATTGAATCCTGAATTTGGATTTGGATTGATGGTAAAACTAATTCCCTTTGATTTTTTGGCTCAAATATTAATATGTTTGATTTACTGGAATTGATGCATAGGCAATGGTTTAAAGCAGCTTCTACAAATCTTTTTAAATCGGCATTAATCAGATCATTAGCGTTTTTTAAATTTTCGATTGGGAAACTGTAGTAGAGCTGAGTGTCATCAGCATATAAATAAGCTTGGCATGACTGAAGCTTAGAGAGAAGATTAGAAGTATATAGAGAAAATAATAAAGGACCCAATATTGAGCCTTGTGGAACTCCTGAATTAATATTCAAAGAGTTTGAATTTTGACCTTCTATATTAACATGCTGTTGTCGCCCTTCCAAATAGCTTATTATAAGTAACAACGCATCATAGGAAAATCCTAAATACTTTAAAATACTTATCATTAATTCATGGTTAATAGTGTCAAAAGCTCTGCTAAAATCTAATAAAATCAATATAGTACATTTTCTGTCATCTATAGCCGTAAGTATGTCATCGACAATATGCAAAAGTGAAGTTGTGCAACTAAAGCCTTTGCGAAATCCAGATTGAACATCAGGTAAAAGAGAAAATTTTTGTATATATTCCTTTATTTGAATTTCCATAGCTCTTTCCAATACTTTGGATAAAGTAGGTAAAATACTGATACCTCGCAAGTCTTTCATTTCTTTTGGATTTTGTTTCTTCGGCAATACCCTCACAACTGCCCTCTTCCACATCGCCGGACAGACATTCTCTGTTAAACAATAATTTATAATATGTGTAATGTAAGGTACGATATGAGGACAACAAAGTTTAATTAATTTAATATTTATACCATCACACCCTCTCGCATTCGTTTTTATATCTGATATGGTCTTAAAAACAAACAAGTCATTAATTTCCTTAAATTTAAAGTTTTCATTGAGTAATCTATTATTATTATAAAAATTTAGAAGATGTTGGGGTGGTTTTTTATTAGGAACAGATTTTATAAAAAAATTATTTAGATCGTTAGGCTTTTTTAAATCCTCTGGAATATTTTTATTTTTATCGGGAAGAAATTTATTCAACTTTAGTGTCTTCCACATTTCTTTTGATGAATTATTATTGAATTTATGTATAAAGTATGCCTTTTTTTCTCTCTCAATAGCCCGATTAGTAAAGTTACGCATTTGTCTATAAAAATCTAAATGTCTCTGTAATCTAGTCCTTTTAAATTTGCTTAAAGCTTTGTCCCTCTCGTTCATCATAATTTTGATGACATATGTCATCCATGGTGCTCTGGCTTTAGTGACTCTAGAGGTAACTATGGGAATATGTCTATCAAATAAATTATTTAAGCAATTAACTAAGTACGATATTTTTGCATCAATATTTTCCTGGTCATATATTCTGAAAAATGAAGTATTAAACAAATCAGCCTGAAAGGATTCTTGATTAAAATTTTTAAAGCTTCTATATGTACACATTTTAGATTGTTGCGATGTACCACCTACATTTACCTTACAATAAACAATAGAGTGATCTGAGATGTTATGATGTATGACACCCCCCTCCACTGCAGCTCCTTTTTGTACTATTACATAATCTAGAAGTGTTGCAGATGTAGCAGTGACTCTAGTAGGAACGTCTATCAATTGACAATAATTCAGTGATTCTAAAATTGAATAAAAATTCTTAACACTACTATTGTCATAGTCAAACAAGTCTAAATTAAAATCACCCATACAAATTATTTCATCTACAGTTGGTCCAATATCAATTAGACTATTTTCAAACTCATCCAGAAAAGAATTTAAATTTTTTTCATGAGGTCTATATATTACACCTATTCCAAATGTTTTTTTATGAACCGTAATTTTAATCCATAACTGTTCCCAGATATAATCCTGCCTACTTATAAGTGGTTCACAACGCAATCCATCTCCAACATATATACATATTCCTTTACCTCTGCAATTTCTATCCGCCCGGTATAATTTATAATTATTAAAATTTAATTGGTCATCAACAATACTATATTTCAACCATGTTTCACATATTAAAAGAATATCTAAAGAATTATCCGAAACTATTTGTTTAATATTTTGCAATGAAGGTACTAATGATCTTGCATTACAGCAACCTACTTTAAACATTTTGTTTTATTTTAAACAATTTGAATGCTCGAGTTCGAAATTAAAACAATACCAAAACAAACGATATCTAACTTAAACAAAAAATTGTAGTTCTTGTAGTTTTTGTTCCACCTAGATAAAAATCTACTAACGGGAACAACTCAATTGGTCAAATGCTGCAAATATAATCCTTAACATTGTTATGCTCGTAAAAGATAAAAATAACAAACATCATGATTCTATCTGTTAATTTCAAAAGCCATTAAATAGAGAGTAATAATAATACATTATATACTAAGTAAGTAGTTTAGCGACATCCTCCAGTGAGCTGATTCTTCTACCATTTTGTTGACCATTCAGTTTGACGTAAACTTGACCATAATTTGTCCAAACCACACCTGAACCATTAATTTTTTTCACTGCCTCCGTTACAATATTTAGCTGCTCTCTCGTTAAATCCTCTCGAATTATTATATTTGTAGACTTCAGTGACCTTTTATTTTTGTAAACAACATTTTTATAATAATTTGAGGAAAATTTCACCAAAACTGGTCTACTTTTGTGGGTTTCTTTCTTGTTCAGTCGATAGCAGAACTCTATACTTCTTTCATCTAATTCCAGATGCATTGTAGTTGTAAATATAGCAAGCATAGTTTTAGACAAATTTTCAGGACCCGATGGTTCAGGAACTCCATAAATTCTAAGGTTGGTGCTTCTCCCCATTTGTTCCTGTTTCTTTTGGTGATTAACAAGAGATTTGATTGTCTCTTCCTGCTGCTGAAGTTTTCTAACAATACTTTGATTTTCTTCTTCGAGTTTGGCAATTTTTTCGTTATATTTCTCTTCGATAATCCCAGTTATAGTTTCGGTAAGCTTGAGGATAAACTCATCTGCTGTGCACAATTTAACAACAAGGTCTTTAACTACTGAGTGCAATTCATCCTCTCCCTTACCACTTTGACTTCTATTACCATCTCTACCCATTTTAACAAAACAAACTTTATAAAAACTTACTGCAAATCAGCTAAAAATCAGCTTACAATGAATAACTTCCACTTACAGACAAATTTTCAAAATTATACGTGCACGTTTACCACATATTCCAATACTTAATCGCAGCACCGCAAAACCACGTCTACTCTGTAAGGCACATTCTTTTCGAATTTGAGGCACATTCTTTTCGAATTTTTAAAGGGTTTTTACCCACATATCTTTGTATTATTATATCTTGGTGGTTAGCATGTCAAAGTCAAAGTCAGTCAAAGTCAAATTTATTCATCACATGCGACATTATACAAAGTTGCACATGTATGAGACAAGTCAAAGTTACAGACATATATATAATGTACATATTAAAAGTATATAAATTAATAAATACGACAAAACATGTCGCATGTTAGATCGCGTGAGTATAATCTACAGCTTTTCTTAACCGTAGTCAAAATTTTAAAACCTTTGCAATATTTTATCAGGTTATATTCATTTTAGGTAAGCACTGATGATGATTGATCAACCAATCGAAAACTAGTTCTGTGATGTAGTCCTTTTTAGAGATTTTAAATATATACCTTTTATAAAGGATTTTATTGTTTTTTGTATTATATGGTATACAGCCAACTGCAGGAAAACTTTTTCCTTGTGGATTTTTATATAGATAAATGTTATTAGGAAAGCCGACACGGATTGGGATAAAATCAAAGAGAAAAATGATGATGGGAATTGTTAAGAAATATTCTTCTTCTTCTTCTTTTGGTATCATAACCCTGGATGGGTCTTTGCCTGTCTGGCTATGTCCTTCCATTCAGATCTCTCTTGTGCCCTTCTCCACCATTGGCTTATATTCATGGTTTTCAGGTCGTCTTCCATGTCATCCAACCATCTCGTGGGCCTTCCCGGGCTTTCCGTTTTTTCGCCTTCCTACCGGCTTCCACTGTAACATCTTCTTTGTCGTCTTCGTGTCTTCTTGTCGCTGAACATGTCCCAGCCATGACAGTCTTTGACTTTTCACAAATCTTACACTGTCATACCCTTCATTCAGATCATAACCTCGTCATTTCTCCTGATTCTCCATGTGCCGTCATCCTCTTGCACCGGGCCATATACTTTTCTTAGTATCTTTCACTCGAATATCCTGAGTTGGGCTTCACCTTTTTTAGTCATTACCCAGGTTTCACAACCATAGGTTACTACGGGTCTAATCAAGGTTCTGTAGATAGTCATTTTGGTTCTTTTGTCTAATAATTTCGACGTCATCAATCTTTTATTAGCATAGTATGTACGATTTCCACTGGAAATACGTGCATTAATTTCGCTATTTACGGAATTCTTCTGATTGATTTCTGTGCCCAGATATGTGAAGGTATCCACACGTTCAATACTATAGTTGTCTATTGTTATACTATTTTCATTCTCAGGAGTTCTTTTGATGGTCATGTATTTAGTTTTTGTTTCGTTTATTTTAAGCCCTCTTTTTTGTGCTTCAGGATCAATTTCCTTAAACGTTTCCCTTAGTCGTGTCTTGCTTCTACTAATAATGGCGACATCGTCTGCATATGCAGTAATTTGTACTGATTTGGTGTTTATATGGCCGGTTACATTGGTTTTTCTTATGACTACTTCAAGAACTAGGTTGAACAGCATGGTTGACAGTGCGCCTCCCTGTCTCACCCCCATGTTGATCTCAAACAGGAGAGACAGTTCTCCATCTACTCTAACTGCGGCTTTTGAACCCTTCAACGTCATTTTTATGATGCTGATATATTTTTTTGGTATACCTAGATTTCGGAGGTCTTCCAGCATTTTGTCTCTTGTCACACTTAAGAAATATTAGGAAATCTAAAAATAATATTCTCGGTATTAAGATATAGCGAGAAATCCAAAAGTCAACTGTATTTTACACAGACATTTTATCGTAAGAAAAATCGCCCATCGAGCTCAAAAGGTAATTTTTTATTGCCAATGCTTAGGCCCGAAAAAAGTTTAGAAAACGCCTACGAAAAAATCGACTTAATGGAAATCGGACCCGTCAAGAGAAATTCCTGCGATAAATCCAGAGACGTGTTTTTCTCTTTTCCTGTTTTTCCGCAGGATCGGGCGAAAGAGAGAGACCGAGAGACGGTCTCTTTGAGAATTTTTCTTTGCGCGAAACAAAAATATCCTCCAACAAGCACAGATCAAACGGAGCGTTTTCTTCTTCTTATTTTAAGTATACCTTGAATTATTGAGCTTGTTACAAGCACTCGAAAGAGAATTTTAGAATGTTTAATTTATCGAGTGAGTCTATAAAATGGAAATGGTATGAAATTTGAATGGGTTCGTAAAAAGCAAAGAAGTTCTAAATATAAAACATATTCTAATACATTTCTTAAACAGCAATACATTGGCAAAAACTATAAAGTTAATCCAGAAAAATGCACGAGAAAAAATTGTTTATGTCTAGAGATATTTTAAAGAAAAGTAGAAATACGTCTTTAAGTATAATGTTTATAAGGGGTTAAACCACAATAATTACTGGTGTAGTAAAAATTACATTTTTAATTAACCAACGTTTGACGTTTTGATTTTCACTCCGGATCGTTCTTAAAAATGATTAGATTTATTCTGAAGATATTTTCTTGTGGCATTTTTGCAATTAACTAGTTTTGATGAGAAATAAGCCACAATTTTACTAAAAAATGATTTTTTCTTCAAACGTCAAATAATGATGACATTACTTATCTAACTTGATCCTGTCAAAGTTTGATGTCTCCGCCGGCAGCAGTTTTTTTTTCCCATTTCTTTACGGCGCGGCGGAGGGAAAAATGTTGTCATGGCAACAATATGAAACATGTCACAAAGCAACAATACAACAAATGTCATTAACAACAATTAAACATCATTTTTATTTATAGTAATATTAAAAGTACAATTAGTTAATGAGGCATTTTCAAAATTGAAACCGTGCAAAAATGTTCCCGACTCTTGATACGCATTGGTAATTGTTGATGATACTGATGGTCGAGCACAACTTTCAGCAATCATTCCCGATGTTGGCGAATCATGAGGGTTTAAAATTTTTTGAGCATTGTCGTTCTTATTTCTTATTGAATCCTCTATATATCCTTCGGCAACCGTGCTTGATTTCCAGCCCCCATGTCGTTTGAGGCATTCTAGATTTCCGCCTCCATCAATTAAAAGTGTTGCTGAAGTTCGTCGTAAAGAGTGACCCGTGTATGCGCTTGCATCGTTTAAATTTAAATAACTAGCTACTTTTTGGGCTACTGCGCTGATCGAATGTATTCACATGACGCTTCGGTAACACTTTCCATTTTGGTACTTGATAAAAAATCGGTTTTCTGTGAAATTTTCAGGCCGCAGTGATGCATACTTTTTATACAGTTTAATGTAGTTTTGACCAATTATCGTAAAAGATCTAATTTGTCGTGTTTTACTGTCTGGGATTTTGATAATTATTACATTTTCTTTATCCTCAATGTCCACAGTCTTCATTTTTACCATTTCGTCGCATCGACAGGAGCCGGTAACCCCAATTAACAAAACAATCTGAAATATTTTTATAATTTAGTAGAGTATACTACATGCTTTGCAATATAATTTTTTTTACCTTTAATCCTAAATACAACTTCTCTGGCGCTTCAAACAAAAATTTATCAAACTCGTCTTTAGTGAAAACTTTAGACTTCTTTGCAGTATATCCTTCGCTTGTCTTTTTCAGAAAGACACGTAACTTTAAAAATTTGCTTATATCCACATTTTTTCTAATAACTAACTCGGATTTTATCATAGAGTATCGTGACCACATTGTAGAAGATTTCCATTTATTTTCATTTTCCATTATATTAAAATATGCCAGTAAAACGTCTTCGGTAACTTGCCGTACTCCTCTTGTATCGCACCACTCTTGGAAGTGCTTGTACGCTAACCGATACTTTATTCCGGACTTGGAGGACCCCAAACGTGCTACTGCATCATTAGCCGCGGACTCAATTTCGTTTAGGTTTTCCATTTTCGCACTAAATTTGCGCTTGCGGTTGCAACAACAATAAGCTCTCTTTAATAATTGCAAACAACTGTCAAACAACTGTAACCAGGGAGACGCAAATCCCACCGACCAAATAATTATTTTAATTTCTAACATCTAGAAAACTTTGATAGTTGTCACAGTTAATTTCGAGTAAAAATAGCGTATGAATTGTACTATTTATGGTTGAAAATTGCTACGTTTGAAGAAAAAATAGTACACTTTATTCGGCAAAGAAGCGACTTTTCTTGACTTGCCCTCTATTACGCGCCTCACTTCGTTCGGCGCGTAATATCGGGCGCGTCAAGAAAAGTCATGCTTCTCCGCCTCATAAAGTAATATACTATTATTAACGTTTCGACGCCCAAATAGGGTGTCGTTGTCAACATACAAAAGATATTAATTAATTAAACAAAAATGTTGTTGCTTAGTTAAAAAAGTCTTCTAATAATTTATTTAATCTGACTCATTTATATCGGGAATTCAGATATATATTATACATAATCCGGTAAACTTAGACATCGAAATAGTTGGCCAATAACAAAAATTGCCGGAGAGCTAAATTTTGGTGGAGAGCTAGAGTTTGCCATAACAAATAAAGTTTTAAAAGTCCCCATCGATCCTATGTGTGCAACAAAAGTTATTCGGGGTCAAAGGTCAAACTTTGAGATTTTTTGGATTTTTCTCGAAAACGGTAAGCTTTATCAAAAAAATAACATCAAACCAAAGTTGTAGATCTTAATATTCTCTACAAAAATAGTCCTTCCAATTTTTTTCGTAAGAGTTACCATTCCTGAGATATCGCGATTTTAAAAGTTACTTTATACATTATATGCACATATATACATAATGTGGCAGTTAAGACAAGTAAAAATCCCTATTTGTGTCTCTTTTATATAATATATTATACTATTTTGAAAATATTTCTTCAAAAGATAGTCAGTCCCAAACCGAATTTCCTCTATCCACGTGGCCTTGAAAAACATTTCCAACGGTTCTCAATCTGTGGTATATGTACCACTGGTGGTAAATATCACTATTTGAGGTGGTACACAAAACACACAAAAAATGTATGTACTTAGTAGGTCTTGGTAATACAATCTAAACATATAGGTGGTACCAAAGATAATACAAGAACTGTAGGTGGTACATAACTCAAAAAGTTTGAGAACCGCTGCGGCTATAACATTGTTTAAAAAAGAACAGATTTTCTATTGTAAACAATGGCTACAGTAGTGTCCGTAGGTCTTGTTCATATTAGGTTCTTAATCTGTGGTACATGTACCACTGGTGGTACATATCACTATTTGAGGTGGTACATAAAACACACAAAAAATGTATGTACTTAGTAGGTCTTGGTAATACAATCTAAACATATAGGTGGTACCAAAGATAATACAAGAACTGTAGGTGGTACATAACTCAAAAAGTTTGAGAACCGCTGCGGCTATAAAATTGTTTAAAAAAGAACAGATTTTCTATTGTAAACAATGGCTACAGTATTGTCCGTATGTCCGTAGGTCTTGTTCATATTATCTGTTTATTTTAGTGCTAAAGGTTCAGTTTAAGTGAATATAAGTACTTATTACAAGCGTCTACCATTTGGCAGATATTAAGGGCTTACAGTGACAGTGATATTTGACGGCTATAGTGACTCAACAAAGAATATTAAAGCTGCAGAACAACGTCGTCAAACTACAAAAACATCATCGGGTTCCGAGATTATCTTTGATGAAAATATAACAGTTCCAGCGAATCAACAACAATTTTTCGCTAACATTAATAATAAATCTCGTTTCATTTCCATGTTAACTGACAAATTAACAGCTGCGAATATTGAAGTGAAACAAGCTAAAAATGACGCAGATGTCCTTATAATTGAGACAGCAACTGAAAATTTTAAGGCAACAAACACAACAATTGTAGTTGGTGAAGATGTTGATATGTTAGAACTGCTTGCAAGGACTCCAGTAGATAAAGTTATTTATTTTCTGAACCCTAGAAGGGCTCAACAGCGAACAAAGTACAAATGCCAAAAGTACATTTTATTTTTACATGCGATAACCGGCTGCGACGCTACGTCAGCAATGTACAGAATGGGCAAAACGTCAGTACTTAAATTATTCGCAAAAAAAATGTGACTGACTGCTGTAAAGTTTTTACAGAACTTGATTCCTCACCGCAAGCAATAATTACGGAAGGAATTCGCTTTCTTCTTGAGGTTTATGGAGCTCCAAAAAAATTAGTTGTCTTGATAAACCGATACATACTTAGCTTTTCTAAAAAATACGCGAAACAAGAAACAAGTACAACTATCATGTCTTCCTCCAACATCAGCATCTGCTTTTCAGCATTTGTATCGAATATATTATCAAGGTCAAACATGGCTAGGCAATAAACTGAATCTAGAAGACTGGGGTTGGAAATTAATAGATAATACTCTGGAACCGATTAAAACCTTACTCCCACCTGCTCCAGAAAAAGTCCTTAACACTATTTTTTGCAATTGCAAAAAGGTTGTAGTGCCAAATGTGGATGTAAAAAAGTGGGGTTGCTGTGTTCTCTAGCGTGTACCAACTGCCAAGGTCAGTCTTGCTCAAATGTCCAGTTTAGTACAACAGAGGAAGACTCCTGTGATTTTAATGAAGAGACCAATGACTCAGTCATATTTGAACAATTTTTGAACATCCAGCAAGAGCAAGAGAAAGAAGATAAAATCGAAGAAGACTTGACTGTTGAAGTAGACTTTCAATAATATGAATCTGATTAAAATATCTTAAAGAAATCAAAACAATAGTAAACCAAATAACCAATAGGAATATCAATAATCAATATCAATAATAAGGTAATGTCTAGCTAGAACTTGGCCGGTATTGTTTCCTTAAATTATCCTAAAATTGTCAAAACAGTTAGTAGAGTAGGCCTACAGGGAAAACACGATAAAAAAACGCGCCAAGTACACTATCTCACAGGTGGTGTGGAAACGTGTGCACGTCATGTATAATGTGACTTTTAGAATCTTGATATCTCAGGAATGGCAACTCTTAGGAAAAAAATAGTAACGACTATTTTTGCAGAGAATTTTAAGATCTATAACTTTGGTTTAAGTTTCTTTTTTGATAAAACTTACCGTTTTCGAAAAAAATCCAAAAAATCCCAAATTTTGACCTTTGACCCCGAATAACTTTTGTTGCACACATGGGATCGATGGGGACTTTTAAAACTTTATTTGTTATGGTATACCCTAGCTCTCCAACAAAATTTGGCTCTCCGGCAATTTTTGTTATTTCAAATGTCTATAATATAGACCGGGTTAACATTTTAAAGTAGAAGACTTTAAAATGATATTTTGCTGATATTTATAAGTTGCGTTCCTGGGACATCTTTACTGAAAGATAGTTCATTCAATTACATGAGATCAACCCCACCTCAAGAATATCCGTCAAAAAAAAATCATAACATGTGATCTGTCTTTAAAAAGACAACCACATGCAATGGTGACAGTAAAATTCTCGCGCTAGAGATTCCATAGTAAATCACGAGGGAAATCGAGGAAAAAACCTCGTGATTCTATCACGACTAATATTTTATATATTAATATTTATCAATACCATATAGTCCTGTCGCCAGGGGGGGTACAACGGCCTCGTTAATTCAGATGGACTTACTCAAGTTTTTTTTATGTATTTTGACCCGTAGAACACGAATTTTTTGGGTAACAGTTGATCCGGATGTCGATAAGATTGTTATAGACCAAGAACTTGAGGAATCAAATAACAGCGATTTTTGGCAAAACAAAACAATATTTTGTATTTTTTGGGCCATTTTAAGTAAAAAATATTTCTACAAGTTTTTTCGTAGGATGCACAGTTTTCGAGATAAACGCGGTTGAACTTTAAAAAAATCGAAAAATTGCAATTTTTGAACCCGAATAACTTTTGATTAAAAAATAAAATAGCAAGTCTGCTTACCGCATTTGAAAGTTTAAGTCAAATTATATCGGTTTTGATTATTTGCATTGGTAAAAATTTATTTTTTTATTGTTTAACAAAGCTATAAACACGTAGGGTTTCCCGTGCTTTTACATGCGTTTTAACGCATGTAACGTAGAAATAGTCTTGATTGCACTAGTACCTATTCTACCTACTCGTTCGATTTTAAATGAGAAATCATAGAAACATCACTCACGCACTAGTTGTTTGTAGCTTTGTTTAGCAATAACACAATAAATTTTTAGCAATGCAAATAATCAAAACCGACATAATTTGACTTGAACTTTCAAAGGCGCTAAGCAGAATTGCTATTTTATTTTTTAATCAAAAGTTATTCGGGTTTAAAAATTGCAGTTTTTCGATTTTTTGAAAGTTCAACCGCGTTTATCTCGAAAACTGTGCATCCTACTAAAAAACTTGTAGAAATATTTTTTGCTTAAAATGACCCAAAAAATACAAAATATTGTTTTGTTTTGCCAAAAATCGCTGTTATTTGATTCCTCAAGTTCTTGGTCTATAACAATCTTATCGACATCCGGATCAACTGTTACCCAAAAAATTCGTGTTCTACGGGTCAAAATACATAAAAAAAATTTGGGTAAGTCCATCTGAATTAACGAGGCCGTTGTACCCCCCCTGGCGACAGGACTAATATATAAAACGACTATCCGAGAAACTTAAAACAATAGGAAATAAATTCAATTTTTCAACAACATTCAAAACAACAAACACGTTGAGATCTATTATATCTAAAACTAAACCTAACAGTGAACAAGAAAGAACAAAGAATTGTATTTATAAAAGACCCTGTGAATGCGATAAATTTTATTTAGGTGAAAAATCAAGACCATTAAACTAAAAGAGGAAGTCAATAGAAAGAAAATACCAGGATTAGTAAGTCAATAACATATCGACTTAGTACATATTTTATATTTTAGAATTATTTATATATCTATGTATTATTAATATTATTTTTAATTTAAAATAACATATGTACATATTAAGGTCAGAATTTGGTATTAGTTTTGAGAGTAAACTAAAGTGAGACTTAATACTTACGATGTCGGGATACTATCACGAGGTTTTTTCCTGGTTTTCCCTTGTGATTTACTATGGAATCTCTAGCGCGAGAATTTTACTGTCCCCATTGCATGTGGTTGTATTTTTAAAGACAGATTACATCTTATGATTTTTTGTGACGGATATTCTTGAGTTGGGGTTGATTTCATGTAATCGAATGAACTATCTTTCAATAAAGTCGTCCCAGGAACGCAACTTGTAAATATTGGCAATATCATTTTAAAGTCTTCTACTTTAAAATGTATAATATAAGTATGTCTGGATTTCCGGTATAAATGAGTCAGATTAAATAAATTATTAGAAGAATTTTTTTAATAAGCAACAACATTTTTGTTTAATTCATTAATATTTTTTTGTATTTTGACAACGACACTCGATTTGGGCGTCGAAACGTTAATAAAATAATTTTTTAGTAAAATTGTGGCTTATTTCATATCAAAACTAGATAATTGCAAAGATTAGATTATTATAAAAATTCTGGGAATATTCTATAATGTATATTTACTAGGATTATGTCTCTGTTATACAGTTCTTTCATAATTTTTTGAAAACGATTTCCTGAGTGGAAATCGAAACGTTAAACATTAGTAGTTAATAATAATAAATGTAATTATCATTACACAAAAAATTGTGGCTCAACCCCCCATAAAGATCATACTTAAATGAGACATTCCACAAGAAAATGGTTTCAGAACCATTAAAAATTTCTTTATGAAATGATTTGCAACGAAATATAAAAATGTACATTTTAGTCTAGGCGCCAAATACAGGTCATCTAATATGGTATAAACTAGACCCAAACCCAGACATCTAAAGTGAAAGTTATCGTCCAACACCAAATTGTTCTATATGGTCCACATAATGTTCAGAAAATAGTCACACCATTTTGACCGTCGGGTTTGGGGGGAGAGGGGGGAGAAAGCGGTAAATTCGTTTTTACGTTTTTCGTCAATATTTCTGAAACTATGCGGTTTAGCATGAACAATCTTCTATACAAAAATGTTCTACATTAAATTTGAAATCAAAAAGGCCCTATGCATAATCCTTCTAAAATGAACGGTTCCAAAGTTACGGAGGTAGTATAGTATAATTGGTCCAAAAAAAGGCCTAACCCAAACATCCAAAGTAAAAATTTTCCTCCAACACCAAATTGTTTTATATGGTCCACATAGTGTTCAGTAAAAAGTTACACCATTCTGAGCGTCCAGTTTGGGGGGGGGGAGATGGGGGAGAAGTCGGTAAATTAGTAGTTTTTTTACGTTTTTCGTCAATATTTCTAAAACTATGCTTTAGCGTAAACAATGTTTGATACAAAAATGTTCTACATGCAATTAAAAAAAAAGGTTCTATTTATAATTGTTATAAATTCAACGGTTCCAGAGTTAGGGACGGTGAAAAGTGGAGGTTTTCGATACTTTTTATATTTTTTGGGCAATTTATAATATTATTACTGATGAAAGAAATTTTCTTTAACAGGATTGTGTTTTGTGAATAAAATTTGCTATTTCAGTGGCCGATGGTATGTTAGTGATAAGCCCTTAAAGAAACGTCAACCTTACCATCCAAAATCATCATCAATTGCCCAAAACATATAAAAAGTGTCGAAAAGCTCCACTTTTTACCCTCCGTAACTCTGGAACCGTTGATTTTGTAACAATTATGTACATTTTTTGCTTTAAATTTTATGTAGGACATTTTTGTATAGAACATTGTTTACGCTAAAGCACAGTTTTAGAATTATTGACGAAAAATGTAAAAAAACTACTAATTTACCGAATTTTCCCCCATCTCCCCCCCCCCTCAAAATGGTGTAACTTTTAACTGAACAATATGTGGATCATATAGAATAATTTGGTGTTGGAGCAAAACTTTTACATTACCTTGATGCATTACCAAATCAAGAAGCTGCTACCGTTGCAGAGGTACTTGTTAAAGAATTCTTCAGCCGATTTGGTGTTCCCTTGGAGATCCACTCCGACCAAGGGCGAAACTTTGAGTCAGCCCTTTTCCAAAACGTTTGTAAATTGATTGGTGTCAATAAGACCAGAACGAAAACGCTGCATCCTCAAGCAGATGGAATGGTCGAGAGGATAAACCGAACGATGGGGAACGATGAACACCTGTCCAAAGCTGTATCTGAACATCAGCGGGATTGGGACCAGCACATTCATTTATTCCTGATAACCTACCGCTCGGCCGTGAATGAAACTACAGGTCAGACACCAACCTGCCTGTTGTTGGGTCGTGAAGTTCGTTTGCCCTGCGACCTAGAGTTTGGCTGCAGACCTTCCGAGGAACATGTTTCAGGCGATAAATACGTCGACCGCCTGAAGTTACGAATGAACAACATTCACTAACTTGCCGGAAAACACATATCAATATGATTCTCGATGCAAGAATGAAAGCTTCGAAGTAGGTGACCTTGTCTGGCTTTATAATCCATAACGTCGTCGAGGCTTGTGTCCTAGACTACAGAGACAATGGGAAGATCCGTATGAAGTTAAGAAAAAAATAAATTACGTCATATACAGAACTAAGAAGTTGCCAAACGGTACACCAAAAGTTTTTCACATAAATCGTTTTGCACTATATGCTGGCTCAAATGAAACATAAGAAGCCCGAGTCCTCCAACAGGAGATGAAAGATGCCGCACAGCTAAGTTTTAAGGAATTTATGCCAAATTACGCAAAGAGGGAGAGTGCTAGATTCGGCGTGACCACAGAAGTTCAGCAAGATCTGTTTAGTGTTACAGAAAACGTGTCTCTAGCCCACTGTGTTGCCCAAGACCTCGAGATGACTAAAGGAATCTCGTCCGCATTCAATAGAAAGTTCGGTCGCCTGGACGACTTAAGAAATCAGCAGCCTAAAATTGGAAGAGTACTGCGATTGGAAGATGGTCCTCGATCTTTGCTGTATATGATGACCAGAAAGTCTCATACGGACACGCCAAGCTAGGAGAACATATAGCGTGCTCTAACTAATTTTAAGAAAATCGTGTGTAATTATGACATCAAAAATTTGACTTTACCAAAAATAGGCCATCCAGTAGAAAATCTGGATTGAAAGATTGTGAGAAGCATGCTTGAAGTGGTCTTCAGAGAAACTGACGTACGAATTACTGTGTGTTGCATGAACCCGAAGATGTCATACCCTTCAAAGACAGTAGACTGTTACTTCTTTTCTAGGGGTGTATGCAGAGCTGAAGAGTCCTGTAGATTCCGCCATGCTATCCGCCATACTAAGTATATTCCGGCCATCTAGAGTTGCTGATCGGGACGCTCAGATCTTAAGATGGGAACAGTATAACAAAAGATTACTTTTGAACGACCCTCGTATAACAGGTCCCATCTCCACACACGCAGATCCACATCGATCTTTCTAGATAAGGCGCGATGCAGCGAGACGGAAGACGAGCAATTCTCCGAATGTCGCGACAATAACTAGAGATGGGCAGAATCTTCGAGAAATAATGGCTGGTGTTTATATAGGAGCGAATTTTGTAAATAGAGTTGGTTTTAAACGAGAGTTTGTAAAGAAAACTGGTATAAATAAATTAATAAAGTCGTATATAAATACGAATCGCTCGTTTTATTGTTACAATACTTTCGATCGATAACAGTTAACACCTGACAAATAATATTAAATATATGTATAAGAAAATAGTCATGGTAGAGTAGGTAGAGACATGCCACGCCTCATTTCATTACAATCTAGTTTTTTCACATATTACTTAATATAACGTACAGCTCGATATGCTTTACGGTCTGAAGAATTAATTAATTTTAGATAACAAAAAAGATCTCATACCTATGTATATCATAAAATACGTCAAAGCCAACGACCTAGTATATACAACGACATAAATCAATGATTTCTAGAATCACTACATCCAAATAAACAATATTAAAAATAGTAAAAAATGTATTTTTAGTACTGATTTATTTGCCTCTACGACATAAATCACTTTAAAGCCTTTAAAACTTTGATTATTATTTTTTCAGCTGATATTTACACAAAAACGTCGAAATCCTTTGTCAAAAGCGAATTTTGTGTAATTTACCAGTTAAATATTCTTTCTAGCATCGGAAAAACAAAAATTTTATCGACTGCCTTTTTAGACCAGTAAATGTACGTGTATTTTTTCGTGTCAACACCGAATTGCATGACAACTTGGATTGAGTTTCCTCTTATAGCCACTTTACACGATGCAAGAAATTGCGCAATTAATTGCACAAAATTGACTGATAACATCAAGCGAATGGTTGGCCAAGAATGCATGCAAAAATCTGCAAACAGATATGAATGGACGAGAGTACGGTCCTGACAGTGATAATATACATCACGTTGTAAACCGCTGCGAAATTTATCAGTTTTTAAATGATAAAAACACAGTTTAAAATTATTTTGTTAGTTCCTCCACATTGTTATAGTGGAAACACCATGTAAACCTCGCAAACCTGACGTGAGTACCAAAAACCACACCATATTATATTTATATTAATAATAATATAACCTATAAAATATCCAAGAAATATAAATAGGACCAGTTTTGGGCCAAGATCCACACCGGTTTTTGAACCGGCGACAGGGCCGGCCTTGCAACGTCTCCAAAATTAATCAAACATGATTTCGAATAACACCATGAACACTACCCAAACTACATCTCACATCTCATATTCCAGTGTTGCTAACACGTTTAAACAACCAACAAAAGACGAAGCCATAGTTCTTTCTAGTATTGAAGGAACCAAAGTTCAAGAGTACATCATAGCCGTCGGTTCAATAGTTGGTCCACGTAACGTATCTTTCGCTTCCAGAATAGCCAATAATAGAATATGTATATATCTCTCTTCTAAAAATATGGTTGATTTACTGCTGCATTCCCACAAATACGTCAATATAAAAGAAACTCAAGTAGAAATAAGAAGACTTATCACTCCAGCTCAAAGACTTATAATATCAAACGCTGGTCCTTCTGTTCCAACCTCGTTAATTGAACAAGAACTACGTAAAATGGGTATAAACGCCGTCTCTAAAATGACTTTTCTTAGGGTAGGAATGCCTGAAAGCGAATACAGCCATGTCTTGAGTTTTAGAAGGCAAACATTTATCACACCTTTAGAAAATATGTCCATTCCCGATTCTTTCATGATCTCTCATGATAATACCACTTACAGACTATACCTTTCTACAGAAGGATTCAACTGTTCAAAATGCAAGACTATTGGTCACCAAGAAACAGAATGTCCTGACAATGCTAATACAATCACTTCTAATGCAACCACTTCTAATACAACCAATCTTGACTCAACTAATTCTAATCCAACCACTTCTAAAGCTCTCCCAGAAACCTGCCAAAACACACAATATATTACAAATCTACCTTATAACCAAACAGAACAAAAACCTTCTGACAAAGCCTTAATATCCACCTCTAACGATCACCCAGCATCTTCCCAAAACATATTAGATCAGATCCCAGACGTACAGGTCTCTAATAACCAATTAGAATCTACCATAGAAACTGACGACATGTCAAGACCTACAAATAATACAAATGAAACAAACACTTTAAAAATCCCAACATCATCAACTTCCAACCAGATCAGCAATTTTACTCCATTGGAAATAACACAACCTAAAATTATTCCAAACGTCACAAAACATCTAAAAAGGCTCATCTCATCGTCTCCAGAAATCAACGAAAATACCACACAGACCGATTCCCATATCTTCACTTCTCCAGTAACAAGGAAATCAAAGAAAAAACAAAAACGTCTAAAAGAAATTCTCGAGATGAACTTTTACTTTCCCTAGAGACAATTAAAGACAAAATCGCAAACAGATCACCACCATTTGTCCTTAACTTCGACGAAATATGTGACTTTCTCGAAAACACATTAAACGCAAAACATCCCGAAATAACCTCAAAAAACTATTCGAACGAAACAGCCGAATTAATTCAGATCCTTAATTTTGTTCACGCTTATACCCACAATTCAAAATTAAAAAATAAACTCGATTAAGAAAGAAACTGCCCCAATAATTTCTCTTCCTCAGAAGAGACCGATGAAACGTATTCTCAGTCAGAACTCGAAAATGTCTAACCCCTATATATTACAGTGGAATATCAATGGGTTCTACACCCATTTAGAACAATTAAAACTTCTAATAAATGAAACATGCCCTAAGATTTTATGTCTTCAAGAAACTCATTTTATGCAATCCAATATTAATCTTCAAAACTACCAATGTTTTCCAAAAAACAGAATAGCACAACAGGCAAATGGCGGAGTAGCCATCTTGTAAGAACAGACCTAGAAGCTAAGCCAATCACATTAAGAGTGTCCTCAATTTCAAAAAGAAAGGAGATCCCATAGAATCACAGACGATGGCCTCAAGACAATCCTCACCAAAAAAGTTTCATCAGTGTTAACATATTTAAAAGACATCAAATTGTATAACTCTATTTAATGTAATACTTTGTATTGTTATATCCACTAATAACCCTGCGCGGTTGATGTGGTTTTGTGTTTTAAATAAAAAAAAAAGATATGAATGGACACTCCTAAGGAATGTTTAGATTCGACGATGGATGGAATAGCTGTTGAGAATGATAAATGATTAATTTCATCTGAGATGCTAATGTAGGGGGTTTTTTCTACCAAACCAAAGGAACAACTTTATTTTGAGCGTAAGTTGCTTAGTTGTGATGCTATAAAATTGAAAAAAAAACAAAAATAATCCTTTTTTTTTAACATTTTAAAAAAGTTTTGAGGAGTTTTCTGCGAAATGTGCTCATTGTTTTGTTTATTTCACGTTGAAATATTCGATTTAGAATTTGACGTATAAGAACCTACTTTTCATGAGCTACAACTCTGTTTCTACTGGGTCCAAAGTCTTCATATATACACCATTTTTTCTATAAGCTACATTTTTACAACAACATTTTTTTTTTCGATAAAATACTTACTTTTTGAGTTATTTGCGAAAACCCGTCTAAGAGCATGTTTTTTTGTTGAAAAATTAACATTTTCCTTCTCAAATAACTCGAAAAGTAGGTATTGACTTTAAACACTGGGCTCAAGTCCAAAGATGAAGTATGGTAAAAGGAACCTAAATCCAAATATTTAAGCAAATCTGTGGAGCCGAGAAAAATTACGCTCCAAAACAGTCATTGACTGGCCTATTTACTAAAAAATCTGTTTTTGATGCATTTTGCATTGTTAATGTCCGGAAGCGAAAACGAAATTTTCGGCCATGTTTTGATGTTAAATGGAAACAATTGGGACGCTAAGTGCTTGTTTACTTTTTTAATGGGCACGTGAAAACGGTGATGGACTCTTTTAGAAGGGTATTCATAAATTTTCCCGTAAAGCAGAAACGAAATAAAATACATGTTTACAGGTAGACGAATGGAGCGTTAAAGACCCTACAAGAAAGGGATAAATTCATATCACGGCCCTTGGATTCATTGCACGCACAATGAAATTTATCCAGTATACCCCAGGCAACGAAGCCGAAAAAGAACTTGAAAAATCGTAAAATTACTGCCCGCCATTTTTCAAATAAAATATCTGTGGGAAGTCAATAGAGAAATCGTATCATCTCGTAGATATCTAAATTTTTACTGTGTCATGGTTTTTTACTAACATTTAAGCAAAAAAAGCAACTGTTTTTATTCATTTCAATATTGTGAAAAACTCCGCATTGTAGATGAACATGTTCGACAAACAGCTTTGTTAACAATACCTTCTATTTAAAATGAGATTTTCTAAATTAGGCGCAAAATTCGTTAAAATGTTTTTTGAATGCATTCATTTTTTTTCGAATCCTGAGAAAATAATAAATATTTCTGAAAAATTTAAACGCAGAATGAAATATTACATCATTACCGAGGGTAAAAAGTCCCTTAAAACTTATATGTTTTTTTAATGAGTTACAGGGTTAAAAAAAAGATAAAATTGAGTGTGATTTTTAATTTCTAATATTTCATTCAAAAGAAACTTTTTGTTTATTCCAAGCAGTGTTGCCAATCGGCGGATAATTATCCGATTTGCGTATCTTTTTGAGAGTTGTCGTATCTTCTTCGTATCTTTAAATAAATCGGATATTTGCGTATATTTTTCAGTGTATCTATCAATCTACTACAACAGACTAGTAACAAAAATAAACTTAAAAAAATCCGCTTCTCATTCATATATTCCCAACAACACATTAATTTTCTTTGGTTCCATCCAAATTTCTATAAATAACCTATATATTGGATGAATGTTAGCGACATCCGATATTTTTGATGGTAATTATCTAAGGGACAGATAAAAAGGGAGAAAAGGGACCTGTGCGATTTGTTTTGTTTAGAATTTGAATGCACAAATGTTTCCACTCTGATCCAATTCAAATTTCAAAAACAGCCGATTTTCTTTATGGGTTTTTAGTCTTTACACTTATGATAGCTACTGCACGATTTAGTTTTATTTTTATTTTATGTAGTGCAGCGCTTAGGTAAACGTGTGTCGAAATAACTGTTGGTTTGTGAAAATACTTTTTAATAATGGATAAATGGTAAAATTAAAAAATGAAGCTAATATATATTTGTTTCCTAATTAAAAAAAAGTGTTTTCATTGCTATTCGTTCTACCATTTTCAAAAGGAAGGGAAAAAGTCTCTAGGAAATATGGAATAGTAATGGTGTTAAGCGTACAGAGCTCAAAGTACATACCAATGGGGAGTTACAACCCCCAAAACCCCCCTGGTTACGCCACTGGCTAGTATAGACAGGATAAAAACATAAAAACATAAAAACATAAAAATATAAAAACAGATAAAAGAAATCTCTTAAATAAATCTACAATTAGGGATTTATTGGTGACAAAATAAAGATGTGTCGGTAATACTGTGTAAATTTTACACCTTTACACAAAAAAAATGTTACAGTGTAACGTATGGCAAAATAAAAAATAAGAATTTTGTACTTTATTAAATTATGTTTTTTTGTGTGTTTTGGATTACGTACATGTTTAGGTTTTTAATGTTTTAAGACTGCCAGTTATGTTTCTACTGTTTTAGTTGAAAGAAATCTTTAGTTGCTAAAAAAGCGTAAGGGCAAAATTTCGGACCAATAATTTTTAAACGCTTTCATTTTTTTCGAATCCTGAGAAAACTAATAAATATTTTTGAAAAATTTAAACGCAGAATGAAAGATTACATTATTACCGAGGGCCCAAAGTCCGGCAATTTCATTCTACGTTTAAATTTTTCAAAAATAATTATTAGTTTTTCCAAGGTAGGAAGAAAATGGAGACCATGTCTGTGGTGATATTTTTCAAATCGAACATTCGCTATCTTTGTCATACAACGCACTCAGTCGAACAGAATGTGGTGACGATACAGTTAGTCCATTCTTTCACGGTTGTTGCTCTAAATTTTAAAGAACCGCTTGGACTGACATGAAATTTGGCATACGTATAGCTTACATGTCAAAAAAAAAGTGATATTGTGCCGATGTGTGCTTTTGCCCTGGCGGTGACTTTCACCCCCTCTTGGGGGTGAAAAAATATATGTCCAAAATAACTCCGGAAATGGGTAAACTGACTAATTTTAAGTAACTTTTGTTCTATAGAGCTTTTTCTCCAAGTCAACACTTTTCGAGTTATTTGCGAGTGAATATGTTCATTTTTCAACAAAATAACCACATGTTTAGATAGTTTTTCGCAAATAACTCAAAAAGTAAGTATTTTGTCAAAAAAACGTTCCTAGCAAAAATATATCCCATAAAAAAAGAATGTGTGTGTACTTTGTACGCACGTAAGAAGTTATACTTCTATTATATGATTATATGATTATATAATTATAAACGAAATTAATATACTTTTTATTTATATTTTATTTAAATATTAAATTAATTTATACTTAATACTTCTCAAACATTTTTATTAAAACAGTGCCAAAAATTAAAATAATAAAAAAATAAAACACACACAAACACATTAAAAATGCCACAAATGATTTCTGAACATTAATTGTCGGAAAAATTTTTAACTAAATACGTATTTTCTGAAAATAAAATTATATAATAAATATACTTACAATCATAAAATGTATAAAAAAAAATAAAAAAATAAAAGTTTCTATTGGGATTCGAACCAACTTACCACGCGGCTGGTATTTGCGTTGTATTGGGATTCACCCGCATCAAAACTGCACCACAGAGGCAGCTTGTCATTATGTGCGAAGATCGTCTAACTAAACAGATTAACCTTTTGACATTTTTAACTTATGTAAATCAAATTATTTTGATTTTGAATTGAAATGATTTAGAATTGAAAAAATACAACAAAACATAGGGTAAGAAGACAATATATTAGGTGAATATTGATATAAATTTTGATGGTAATCAAATTATGTAAAAAAAAGTATTACATACTACTTATGTATTTTGGTAGGTTCAAGGTAGGTATCGGAGCCCGTATAACGACTAATACATTTCGCAATCACTTGCGTCGTGCAAAGTGGCTATGTTCAAATATCATAACAAAATTTGATCAACTATTTATAAAACACTTACCAGTGAAAAATTCTTTAGCTTTGAATAAGCGAGATCTGCGGCACTCATACTAGGCACAGTTTGATGAGCTTTCACATTGGCATGCAACAATCATCTCTTCTATGTAAATAAGTCCAAAAATATAATATGAAAACTATTTAAAAAGGCAGTATAACCATTAACTAACTTTTTGTTTGTTGTTTCTCTTCCTACAAATTTTAAAACGCAACAAGCATACATTATAACCAAACACAGTCCCACAGCTGTGCCACAGCTGCCATATTGGATAATTTTTGTCATGTCATTTGAACATCCAATCAGAACAAAGTTATAATGCGCATGCGCCCGGTCGCTAGGTTTTCCCATATAAAATTTCACCGTCATTACGCCCGTAAAGAAGTATAACTTCAAAAAAGTAAAAAAAATGGTGTACGCGTTAGGTCTCTGGATCTCGTAGAAACAGAGTTAGAGCCAATGAGAAATAGATTCATATTCATCAAATTTCAAATAGAATATTTCGACGTGAAATATTCAAAAAATTAAGCACTTTTTGGGGAAAACCTATTATAACTTTTTTAAAGTGTTTAGGAAAATCTTTATTTCTGTTTTTCCAAAAAGTTTCTAGTCCAAAAATAAAGTTGGTCCCTTTCTTTTTGCAAAAAAAATCGGGAAGACCACCCCCTAATTAGCAACTTAAATGTAATTAATCATTACCGCTCCACAAATTATTTTACTTATGTTGTGTTTATATGATCTGTAAGTTTCATCGATTTAAAGTGCTTATTTTTTTAAAAAATTGGTTTCAAAGTAAAATTTTTAAAAATTTAAATTTTGAAAAATATGCTCTTTTTCAAAATAACTTAAAAATTTTTAGAGATACCAAAAATCTCGAAAAACAAAAAAAGTCAGATTTGCTTTTCTGAATATCATGTATTTTTTTGTTTTTCTGTTAGACAAAAATTGATTAAGATTTGGTGTTTCTAAATTTGCATACATTCGTGAACAGTGACTCGTTCAACCCCTTTTAACTACAGCCCTTTCAATAATAAGGACTTTGAACCGATGAAACTTACAGATCATATAAACAATATATACACGAGTCAAGAAACTTGTGAAGTCGTAACGATTAAGTTCATTTAAGATACTAATTAGGGGGTGATTTTCTAGATTTTTTTACCAAAACCACCAGGGACTAACTTTATTTTGAGCGTAACTTGTTTAATTTTGATGCTAGAAATTTTTTTTATAAAACAAAAATGAAGCTTTTTTTAAACACTTTAAATAAGTTGTAATGAGTTTTCCCCGAAATGTGCTTCATTTTTGGTTATTTCACGTTAAAATATTCCATTTGGAATTTGACGAATATGAACCTATTTTTCATTAGCTATAACTCTGCTTCTACTAGGTGCTGAGACGTGATATATACACCATTTTTTTTTAAATTTTTTATAGGCTATATTTTTGTTAAGAATGTTTTTTCGACAAAATACTTATTATTTGAGCTATTTTATTGAAAAAATGAACATATTCACTGCCAAATAACTCGAAAAGTATCGACTTAGTGAAAAAACACTTTAGAACAAAAGTTACTTAAAATTAGCCAGTTTATCCATTTCCTGACTTTCTTTGGACGAATATTTTTTCACCCCCAAAAGGGGGTGAAAACCACCCCCAGGACAAAAGCACATATCGGCACAATACCACTTTTTTCTTTGACTTGTTAGCTATAGTGTAGGAAACAGAGGTTGAACCTTGCAAAATGGACACAAGTCCGGTTTTATTTTTTTTTCTGGTAGATCAAGGGGTGCTTATTACAATACTAACTTTTTCTGAAAAAATTTCGCCCCGGAACCCCCTTTTTCACCCCTTTAAAGGGGGTAATTTGTGGTTTTTGCGGAACGTAGCCCTTCCTGTACCTTTTACAAAAAACATTTTTTATAGAAATATGAAGAGGACTATATTTTCTATGATTTATTTCCGACAGCATATGTCTATCATCCACCGTTTAGCGGGGGTGGAGCCCCAGAGTTGACAAGTTTTTAAAAAAGATGTTTTTAAAAAATATATATATTATTCCCTAACTGTAACGGAAATTAGGAAGAAATCCTGCGACAATTATTCACAAATAAGTGACTGATTTTTGGTATAGGTTTCACTTAAGGGTAATTGGCCTATTTTTAATTACAGGGTGTTACATTTTAAAAAACCCCTTTTTATACCATCTGAACCGTTTATGCTAGAGTAAAAAGACTTTCAGCAATTACCCACGTACTGGTGCTATTTACAAATTGGTATAATTTACCCCCATTTTTTCCTCGGAACCACCCCAAAAAAAGAAGAATTAATAAATAAAGTTATTTTCTTGAAATCCTTCACACACAATGCCCTTTATTAATATGCTTCATATATCATTTTGTGCACGTTATTATTACCCATGCATGGACACCAAAAGCGATTTCCTAGTGCAACCTCTGTAGCCAAAAATAAATAAATAAAATGGGGGTTGAAACTTTTTTTTTGTTTTTTGCTTTTTGATCCATACGGGCATATGCTTCATCAATAGTGCTTTTCAAAAATATATATGGTTATTGCCACATTCCTGCGGAAACCACCCCCCCCCCCTATCCTTGAAAATATACTGCAAAAACTACCCCTATCCCTTGGCGAGCATGTTTTTACGATTTCCTCATTACTTATGCATTCTTTTTAAACAAAACTTATACAAGATTAAAGACCACTATTTACTCTTAAAATTAGGTTCTATTCATTTTTTTCGTATAAGCAACCGTTACGGCACAGTGGCGCCGAAAACTTCGTGATATGTTTTGGCGGGCTCCAGTTCTTGTTTTTTATTTCGTCACTTGTTTGTTTTATTGATAAAGTACTTATGTAAAATAAATTAACACAGTGTAAGCTACAAATTATGACCTATACACATTTTACATTCTTTGCCCCCCAAAGCCACAGTGGTGGCCCAAAATCAATTTTTGCATATTTTCGCCACCTACACGCATTTTATTTCATTAATGCTACCTTAATAGCACAATATTCACCCTTAAGTGGTCGCTAAGCAGTGGCAAATCCAGGGAGGGGTGATTGGGGCGATCACCCCCCTCAAACCAAAAGTGATATTATATTTAAAGATTATAAAAATATTCATTTATTTTTATGGAAATAATTATATTATTATTTTTATAATGATGGCGTACTTTTTATGTTTTAGCGACAGTATAGTATTTTCACAATGTAACACTATATGTTCTGGTGTACCTAGTTCTCCACATTCACAATATGCATCATCTTTTAAGTTAAATCTTTCCAAATATGTTGGGTACGGTCCATGTCCTGTTAAAAAGTGTACTAAACCTTGTTTTGGATTAAAATAATTTGGAATGTTTTCTAATATTGGTATAAAATTGCATAAACGTCTAGATTTTGTTGAATTTTCCCATTCATTTTGTCTTTTACTATTTATTATTTCTTTTAATAATAATTGCTGTTTCTTATACTAAAATATCTTATAAAATGCTAAGTTTTTTCAATCTGATATAAATATACTATTACATAAAATTTTTTAAAGTTAAAAGACCAGCCAATCACTAAATATTTTGAAAAACAAGCGGTAGAATTTAGAAAAGGTGTTAAACTTTAAACTTGATTTTCTCAAAAGTACCAAAAATGCACTTGTATCCCTTGGCTTCTACACGCCTTACATATATTTAATATACATTTCACAATGTGAGATTTAACGCAGTTAACCATGTGTGTAAATGATGAACCCGATCGGTGGAGAAGTTTTTAAACAATTCTATTATTTTTTTATCCCATTTGAGAAAAAATGTCATTTTCAAATGGCTGTATAGTTGCGTGGTCAATAGGTATTTAGATGGGTTCTTTTTCGGTCTCATTCTCTTCATAATATCTAAAATTTTCGGATTTTTAAAGAAGTATATTTATTTTTAAACATATTGATACATATAATTTATGCAAAATGAAGTCCCATTTCCCATAAACAATTAAATTATCTGCGCCGTTATTTAAACTTCACAAGAAAAAAAACAAAATACACCATGCGAAAAGTTATTAAAAAACATTTTTTTAAGTCGTTTATACGACCCACAGAACATGAGATATTTTTTTAAATCCATCATTTTTTTAAGTCACGCAATTTTTTATAAATATTAAGAGAAAAGAAACAACAATTTTTAAACAAAAATTATGAAAAATTCCTTTTTACGCTTCGTAATTACTGTTTTTAATAATGTGGGTTATTTTAAGACGAAAGTCATTTAGTTACTAAATGGTAAAGTAATTTTTTCTTTTCGGGACACACTGTATAAATAATACTAAAATATAAAATATGTACTAACTCGATATGTTATTGACTTATTTGTTTATTTAGTAAAATTGTGGCTTATTTCCCATAAAACTAGTTAGGTACTTAAGCAGTTTACGGAAAAATTGCAAGAATAACTTTGATTTTAAAAGTACAAATTTTATCAAAAAAAAAGGATTTCGAATCCAGAAAAATAATTTGTTTTATAATTTATTTAAAAATAAGTGATATAAATTGATAGGTTACCATGGACAATTTTCGTAAACGAGTTTAAGCTTGTAGTCTATTAAAATGTTACATTTAGGTTGCATTTCTTAGAGGAGTCAATTTTATTTTTTTAATGTGTAGGGGGGTTCAGTAGAAGCTTAAGTTCAAGTTTTTGGGGTCGCAGCCCTTGTCTCCCGGCCGCCATATTGGGAAAAGGGGTGCAAAGGGCTTTCGCGCTGTATCTTCGAAACTAGCAATCCTACAGAAAATTTAATTACACATAAAATGTAGCAAATTAAATTTTCTACAATTTCATATCTATTACTTTTTATCGTCAAGTGACCAACAAAAAAGTTATAAATAAAAATATGAGAAAATTTTGTAAGAAGTTTCCTTTTGGAGGTTATAACTTTTTTCCGTTCATTTCACAATAAAATAACATCATAGCGATCTTGTAGAGGACTTTTCAATAAACAATTTTCGCTATAAAGTTGTTTAATTTTATTTATTATCTAGGTTTTACAGCGCTTCAATCTTGACCAGATTCTCGAATTCTCATAGGAATACAATAAAAAAAATACTTTTCTATCTACATATATATTAGTCGAGCTGCAGCAATCGTTATGCCGACCACAAAAATTTAAGGTGAATGACCAATTTTGGTCTACTTTTATATTTTCGAGGTCGCTGAATCCGAATATGAAGTTTACTTTTATCTAGATTTGGTGGAACATGTTAAAAAATTAATGCCTGGTTGCACCAACAGATCTTAAGCTCCAGCTTAGCTAAGCTCTACTTATAGATAGGGCCTCCGTGAGTATCACTAACGTTGCACCTAAATTTTAGATTCTTACCTTATTATCAATTATATCTGTTATTATGTTATGGTATTCTTACTGTAATATATTATAATTATATTATATTAATTCTTATGATATTCTCGACTTAAGCTTAAGATCTGTTGGTGCAACCGGGCATAAATGTTATACAAAAATTATGAAAATCAATTTTGAAAAATTTTCAAATTTACCTCGCTGTATCTTTGGTCGCTGTAAATATATCCTTTTGAAAATTTTACTGTGTAATCTTTGAAGTACATAGATAACAATGGAATTTGTCCTAAATATTTAAACAAATTAAAAAAGGAGTTGTTAGTTTTTAAACATTTTGTCATCATATTTCGTTAGTTTCATGTTTACTTAAAAAAGTTGAGTGACAAATTTTTAGTTTATAATTTTAACTAACACAACGATAAAACATAATTCATGAAGAAATTTTTTGGAAAATTTTAAGTCAAAATATACAATAGGAAAAAAGTTATGTTACTTCATAAACAAGCGGCACACCCCAAAAAAATGCTTATATCTCGAGATCCTGACCACGGTGTGGTGAATGGCTAATTTTGATCACACTTTATGATTTTGATATCAAAAATTCGTTTTTTGCTCTTCTTAAGAATTTTGCAATATGCGGTTGTGTCATTCTTCTTCTGAGCCGGCGAATTTGTCCTCAAAAAACTTCTTGGGCCGTTTCTTATACGCTTAGGGTTATAAGTTTTATAGTGGGGAGAAAGGTCAAAAACAGATTAATAATAGCATAGGAATGTTAAAATCATAATAAATTGTATGAATAATAGTTATTTATGATATAAGTGTTAAAAGTACACGTTTAAGGCACGCATGTGAAAGTTTGCAGAATGAGCGATAGCGAATTCTGCAATTCACATGAGTGCCTTAAAAATGTACTTTTTAACACGCATATCATACAATATTTTTTCTACAAACGTAATTACAGGACAATATCTACAAAAACTTTTACTTGAACTTGACTGACATTCCATTCTTATATTTTTTTGACATTACATCAAAATTGTCTATACGGTCAATACGAATTGCAGTGCCTTAAAAATATTTTAAAGCACTAGTGCCTTAAAGTAGCATTTTTAACGCACCCATGGAGTGCTAAACATTGCATTTTTAACACGGTTGTAGAAAAAAAAATATATATAGATAGAAAAGTAAGCCTAACTTTTGTTTTTATTATATCCCTATGAGCATTCCAGAATTTGGTCAAGTTTGGAGCGCCGTAAAACCTATATAAATAAATAGAATTAAACAAATTTATAGTGTAAATTGTTCGCTGAAAAACCCTCTACAAAATTGTTATAATGTTATTTTATTTTAAAAAGGTGGTTTAAAAGGTTTTTTAAAATTTAATTTAAACTGTATTATTGCATTTTTAACACGTTTGTAGAAAAAGAACTATTAAAATTTGTTAGAATATACAACAATAAAAGTAAGATGTTATTCTATAGTTGTTATGATTTACGTATTGACAGTATAGGAAGTTTTAATGTAATGTGAAGAAAAATATAAAAATGGAATGCCAGTCAACTCAAGTAAAAGTTTTTGTAGATATTTTCCTGTAATTGAGAATGAATAAATTATAATTGTTGATATACAGGGTGTCCCGAAAATATTGGTCATAAATTATACCACAGATTCTGGGGTCAAAAATAGGTTGATTGAACCTCACTTACCTAAATAAAATAGTGCACACAAAAAAAGTTACAGCCCTTTGAAGTTACAAAATGAAAATCGATTTTTTTTCATATATCGAAAACTCTTAAAGATTTTTTATTGAAACTGGACATGTGGCATTCTTATGGCAGCAACATCTTAAAAATAAAATTAAAGTGAAATTTGTGCACCCCATAAAAATTTTATGGGGGTTTTGTTCCCTTAAACCCGCCCAAACATTTGTGTACGTTTGAATTAAATTAATATTGTATTACGATTAGTTAAAAATAATGTTTTTAAAACTTTTTTGCCTCTTAGTACTTTTTCGATAAGCTAGTGTTTATCGAGATATTATGAATATTTTTCGAATCCACCACATATTTGTATATGGTTAAGTACGATTATAGAGACCTGTTAATAATCTGAAAATTTATTTATAATTTACATTTTTATGTATATTTTGAAAAAGAAGCCACATCTCGATAAAAGGTGACTTATCAAAAAAAGACTAGGAGACAAAAAAGTTTTAAAAACACTATATTTAACTAATGGTACCACAATAATAGTTTAATTGGAACGTACACAAATATTTGGGGGGTTTAAAGGAGCAAAACCCACAGAAAATGTTTATGTAAATATATTAAAAAAGAAGCCGCATCTCGATAAAAACTGGCTTACCGAAAAAATACTAGGAGACAAAAAAGTTTTAAAAACGTTGTGTTTAACTAACGGTACCACATTAATGAATGAAATGGGACGTACACAAAAGTTTGGGGGGGTTAAGGGAACAAAACCCCCATAAAATATTTATGGGGTGGACAAATTCCACTATAATTTTGTTTTAAGATGTTTCTGACATAAAAATTTTATATATCCGTTTTCAATAAAAAATCTCTAATAGTTTTCGATATATTGAAAAAAATCGATTTTTATTTTGTAATTTGAAAGGGCTGTAACTTTTTTTATGAGCACATTTGTACTAAGGTAAGATAGGTTCAATCGAACTATTTTTGACCCCAGAATGTTCGGTATAATTTATGACCAATCTTTTCGGAAGACCCTGTATAAGACGTTTGGAATTGCAGAATTGCAGAATTCGCTTCGCTCATTCTGCAAACTTTCACATGCGTGCCTTAAACGTGTACTTTTAACACGTATATCATAAAAAACTATTAAAAACTCAAATTGTGAAACATGTTTTATTTTTATTGTTTATTTAAGTATTTTGAAGAAAGTTATCTATTGAAAATTTTTTTCTACGATGAGTAGTTTTTTCAAAATATTGTAATGAGTGAAGAAAGTCGCTTTATTGTTTAAATTTTAATAAAAAACCTTGACGCAGTAAAAATTTCGACACCCACAATAGGGTGTCGAAATTTTCGTTTCCTGGGGTACAATCGCAGCTGTTTCCAGAAATCCAGGAGAACATTTAACGTTGTGCAAATTTCAACAGTATTTATTCATCGAAGAAGTTTCCTTTTCTGGATACATTATCAAACTTCTCCAGATGTATATAGATCAATCTGGTTTTCACAGTATCCGAAATGAGTTACTCCAATTCAAATTAGGTGCCTACAACTAACAACAACTACTTCTCCTGTTCTGGGGCAAAACTGGGCCGGAAGTTGAAACTAATCAAGAGTGAGTTTGGTAAATGGCGGATTGATTACCAGAGATATTGAGTGTGACGTTGAATAGACCTAATAAACAAAGGCGGAGGTATTCAGCGAAATAAGGGGGAAATTTTTGAAAAACTGCCAGGAAGAAATAAAACATTGTATTTGAATATTAATTGAATTAATAATTAATAAATTATTAATTAAATTGTTCGATCTACCCTCTGACCACTCTAGCGTAATCGCGACATGGTATGCACAAATAACAAACAGTACTAAACAACCATCACTATACAGTAACAAAACAGACTGGAGCATTTTCAAGACTAAACTAGATGAACTAATTGACATAAACATCCCATTGAAAACAGAAAGTGACATCTACGCAGCAGTAGAAAATCTTCAGAAATCTATACAAGAAGCTGCTTGGTATGCTACCCCTGACTGCTACCAAACAGAATTGAAAGAGAATTGCCCAACTGTAATAAAGGAAATGATTGCTAGAAAGAGAAAAATAAAGGAAGAGTGGCGAAGAAAAAGAACACATGAGAACAAGGCGAAATTAAATAAAATCACCAAGGAAATTAAACTACAATTGCATAATATCAAAAATAACAAAATACAAGAATATCTTACAGGTTTATCAGCAAACGCAGATAGTGAATATACCCTTTGGAAGGCCACGAGAAAAATCAAACACCCGAAACAACAAATACCACCAATACGAAACCAAGAGGGAAACTGGTGTAGAAATAATAAGGAAAAAGCCGAAGCATTTGCAAATCACCTCACTAATGTATTCCAGCCACATCCCATGGAAGATGGTGACACAGAGGAAGAAATAAATGACTTCCTGGAATCGCCCTACCAGATGGATTTACCTATACAAAAAATCACCACTAAAGAAGTTAGAAATATGATCCAGCATGAAATCAGTCCAAAAAAAGCTCCAGGGTATGACCTGATCAACGGGAAAGTACTGCAGCAATTGACATGCAAAGGTCTGAAAATGATAACGCAAGTATTTAATGCAATATTTAGGCTAGGTTACTACCCAGAACAATGGAAAGTTGCTCAAATTATTCTCATACCTAAGCCAGGGAAAAATAAAACTCAGGTGACTTCATACAGACCAATAAGCCTGCTACCTGTTCTATCAAAAATTTTGGAAAAACTTCTCCTTAAACAATTATCCCCAGTTATAGAAGAAAGGAAACTAATTCCCCAACACCAATTTGGGTTCAGAACACAACACGGAACGATAGAACAGGTACATAGACTGGTAAAACACATCAGAAGTGATCTATAAAATAAAAGGTATTGTTCTGCTGCATTCCTGGACATTGGTCAGGCCTTCGACAAGGTATGGCATGCTGGTATGCTCTTTAAATTAAAGAAAAACCTTCCTCATCCTTTTTATCAAATCCTAAAAAGCTATATTTCCAACCGACATTTCCTAGTCAAGCAGGATAATGAATACACAAGCCTAAGACCAATAAAAGCCGGAGTACCACAAGGAAGTGTCTTGGGACCGATATTGTACTTGCTCTACACTGCTGACCTACCCACAAGTAACAAAACAACGTGTGCAACTTTTGCTGATGACACTGCTGTACTAGCCTCTCACCATGATCCAAATACAGCATCCAGAACCCTTCAGAAAGACCTTAATAATATACAAATATGGCTTAAAAAATGGAAGATAAAGGCGAATGAGAGTAAATCCATCCATGTAACCTTCACCATGAGAAGACAAACATGTCCATCTGTAACACTAAATGAAACTCAACTCCCACAAACCGATACTGTCAAGTACCTAGGAATCCATCTTGATAGGAGATTAACTTGGCAAAAACACATTTTTACAAAAAGAAAACAACTAGGAATAAAATTTCGAGAAATGTACTGGATCATCGGTCGTAAATCTCAACTATCACTTGAAAACAAACTGCTGATATATAAAACTATATTAAAACCAGTGTGGACCTATGGTATCCAACTTTGGGGGACAGCCAGTCAAACTAACCTAGAAATATTGCAGAGATTCCAGAACAAAGTCCTTAGAACAATGCTGAATGCCCCTTGGTACGTGCCAAACTATGTGATAGAGCAAGACCTCAATGTGCCATCCATAAAAACAGTAATAACGGAATATTACAAAAAATATTCCAAGAGACCAGAATCGCATCCAAATGAGTTAGCCAGCAACCTTACTGATGACCACAATGATGTACGACGCCTGAAGAGATTCAAAGTAGTGGATCTAGCAAGAAGATTCGAATAATCTGTGATAACTAAACTTATTTTAATTTGTTTTAATTTAATTTATGTAAAGAGGGTGATCACTGGATCTCCCTCTACAGGTCAAAATTTTCAATTGTTGTCAAATAATTTACCTATTGTTCTCAGTTGAGGACAGATTGTAAATATTACAACATTAAATAAAAAAAAAATTAAATTGTTGATAAATTGATTATAAGAGCTAATTAATTGATTTATTGGTAAATAATTGAATTAATAATTTATATTAATTTATTACACAGAACCGGCTGGCGACAAAAGGTGACAGCTCCCAATCCCAGATGATACATACAATATATAAGTAATCATTCCTCTTCTACCGTTAGGTGTCGAGGGTGGTGCTTCTAGTCCTTAAGCACAAACAGTGCCTTGAAAATTTTAAAGCACTAGTGCTTTAAAGTAGCATTTTTAACGCTCCTATGGAGTGCTAAAAATTGCATTTTCAACACGGTTGTAGAAAAACAATTTTATTTCTTTATTCCATTTGAGAAAATAATACCATTTTCAAATGGCTGTAGGTGTAGAGTGTGTACAGGTGCTTTGTCAATATTTACAAGGGCTTTTCCGATCTCATTCTCTTCGTATCATATCAAATTTTCATGTTTTGAGCAAAGTATATTCATTTTTAGTTGTTTACTTACAAATAATTGATGCAGAATGAAGTACCATTTTTATCCTTTACAAAAGAAATCAACCATGTGAAAGTTAAAACAGACATCTTAAAAAAAAATAAGAAGTTTGTACGACCCATAGAACCGGAGATATTCTTTTTTTTTTTTTTTAGCAAAGCACAATAATTGTTTATAAACATAAGGGCTGAAATTTGGGCAGTTTCTCAATAAAGTTTTCTTTTTTTTCAGTTAGTATTTAATTAAGTGTAGTAGACGAATAATTTGTGAAAACTAGTTAAAGTTAGTTAGCCAGAAGTGTTTAAAAATGCCGAAAAACACCAATTTTAGCGTTTTTCGAGACCACTTTGCAACTGTGGGACACACGTGGGGAATTTAAGAAAACAAAAATACGTGATAAAACTCACTTAGGGACCGTTCAAGTATTACGTAACGCAGGTTGGGGGCGGGGGTGGTTAAAAATATTCAAAAATTGCGTTACGTAATACGTGAACAACCCGTTAAGGTGCGTTACGTAATACGTGAACGACCCGTTAAGGTGCGTTACGTAGGGGGGGAGGGGGGTCAAAAATCTTCAAAAACCGCGTTACGTAATACTTTAACGCTCCCTCAGGTATTTTCAAATTTCAAATTTACAACTTGATTTTATGTGGCATAAGTCAGTTAAAAAATTCCTAAATGAATTGATAAGCCGTTGCGTTTCGGAATATACATAGTCCGTTCTTTAACGATAAAATATTGCAAAACCTCTAAATTTTAAAGAACCGCTTGGATTGACATGAAATTTGGCATACACATAGCTAACAAGTCAAAGAAAAAAAGTGATATTGTGCCGATATGTGCTTTTGCCCTGGGGATGGTTTTCACCCCCTCTTGGGGGTGAAAAAATTTTCGTCCAAAGAAATTCAGGACATGGATAAACTGGCTAATTTTAAGTAACTTTTGTTCTATAGAGTTTTTTCACTAAGTCAATAGTTTTCGAGTTATTTGGCAATGAATATGTTCATTTTTTCAACAAAATAACCACGCTTTTAGACGGTTTTTCGCAAATAACTCAAATAGTAAGTATTTTGTCGAAAAAACATTCTCAGCAAAAATATAGCCTGTAAAATTTTTTAAAAAATGGTGTATACATCACGTCCCTACATCTAGTAGAAGCAGAGTTATAGCTAATGAAAAATAGGTTCATATTCGTCAAATTCCAAATGAAATACTTTAACGTGAAATAACCAAAAATGAAGCACATTTCGGGGAAAACTCATTAAAACTTATTTAAAGTGTTTAAAAAAGGCTTCATTTTTGTTTTATAAATAAAAGTTCTAGCATCAAAATTAAACAAGTTACGCTCAAAATAAAGATAGTCCCTTTTGGTTTTGGTAAAAAAAATCGAGAAAATCACCCCCTAATTAGTATCTTAAATGAACTTAATCGTTACGACTTCATAAGTTTCTTGACTCCTGTATATATTGTTTATATGATCTGTAAGTTTAATTTTGGGTTAAAATTTTGCCTTTGAAATTTGGGTATACCGAAGAATCCTACGAATAAGTTGGGTGGATAGAGTTCGTAACGAAGTTGTTTTGCACCGGATGGGAAAAGTCACAGAAGTCGTCAGAACAGTTAAAAATCGAAAACTTGAATATTTTGGCCATGTTATGCGACACCCAGAGAGATATAATATACTCCATTTAATAATACAAGGCAAGGTAGACGGAAGAAGAGGGCCAGGTCGAAGAAGAACGTCATGGCTTAAAAACCTGAGAGAATGGTATAACAGATCCTCTGCATCCCTTTTCCGAGCTGCCGTTAACAAAATTACTATAGCCAATTTGATAGCCAACGTACGATAATCGAGCACGGCACATGAAGAAGAAGAGAGTAAGTTTAATTGGTTCAAAATCCTTATTATTGAAAGGGCTGTAGTTAAAAGGATTTAAACGAGTCACTGATCACGAATGTATGCAAATTTAGAAACACCAAATCTTAATCAATTTTTGTCCAACAGAAAAACAAAAAAATACATGATATTCAAAAAAGCAAATCTAACATTTTTTGTTTTTCGAGATTTTTGGTATCTCTTACAATTTTTAAGTTATTTTGAAAAAAAGCATATTTTTCAAAATTAAAATTTTTAAAAATTTTACTTTGAAACCAAACCTTTGAACCTTTGAACCTTTTTAAGTTGCCAATTAGGGGGTGGTCTTCCCGATTTCTTTTGCAAAAACAAAAGGGACCAACTTTATTTTGAGCGTAACTTGCTTAAATTTAATGTTAGAAACTTTTTGTAAAACCAGAAATAAAGCTTTTTTTAAACACTTTAAAAAGTTGTAATAGGTTTTCCCCAAAAAGTGCTTAATTTTTTGGATATTTCACGTCGAAATATTCTATTTGAAATTTGGTGAATATGAATCTATTTTTCATTGGCTATAACTCTGGTTCTACGAGATCCAAAGACCTAACGCGTACACCATTTTTTTTTTTTAATTTTTATAGGCTATATTTTAGCTAAGAAGATTTTTTTCGAAAAAATACTTCATTTTTGAGTTATTTGCGAAAAACCGTCTGAAAATGTGGTTATTTTGTTGAAAAATGAACATATTCACTTGCAAATAACTCGAAAAGTGTTGACTTGGCGAACAAGCTCTTTAGAACAAAAGTTACTTAAAATTAGTCAGTTTACCCATTTCCGGACTTATTTTGGACATATATTTTTTCACCCCCAAGAAGGGGTGAAAGTCACCCCCAGGGCAAAAACACACATCGGCACAATATCACTTTTTTTCTTTGACATGTAAGCTATATGTATGCCAAATTTCATGTCAATCCAAGCGGTTCTTTAAAATTTAAAGCAAAAACCGTGAAAGAATGGACTAACAGCCTTGACGAACGTCTGAATTTTAACGTTCTAAATACATTGATTATTTTTTATCCATAAGCTGAGTCTTGTCTTAACCAAAAGAATATGATGCTCTAATACAGTAAAACAACAACAGCAGTAAAAAATTTACCTAAAGCATACCACGGGAACCTGTTTATTTATAACAATTATTGAACAAATAAGAAATTTCTTTTTCATTTAAAACCAATTTATTCTTTCGTTTAAGCAGGTTTCCGTGGTAAACTTTGGGTAAGCTTTTTACTGTAATATTGCAGCATCATACTCTTTTAACTAAAATAATATTCAGCTTGTTGCTAAGAAATAAACAGTAAGTTTCGAACGTTAAAGTTCAGACGTTCGCCAAGTCTATATCTGTACCTACCTCAGAGCTAATGGTAGGGGAGCAAAGTACGCTAAATGTGCAGTCACTCGAGCGCTTTGGAGACCTATTGGGTTGTGAAGAGTATGTCCTAAAACCAAAAAAAGTTATGTAGCATTTTTCATTTTAGTGGGCGCTTGCCATTTTTTAATTTAATTTTCCATTTCCAACAATCGTTTTTTCCGATTATAACGCCATCTATGCATAATTTGAAAAAATGTTTCGAATAAAAGTTACTTATTTTTTCGTAAGGAATCCAAATCCTCGATAAAAAATGGGGGCTCCTATTTAAGATTTTAAAGTAACCCCCCACCCCACCTCCGTGGGGATCTTGTTTGGTGTCATTCGATAGATTTTTTAAAAATATTAAATAAGTGTATTTTACAGTTTTTCGATCTGATGTTCATTTCGCGAAATATCGCGGGATTCGTATTTAAAATATTTAATTTACCCCCCACCCCTCTCTGTGGGAAGGCGTGTTTGGTATCATTCGATAGATTTTTAAAAAATATTGAGCACATATTTTTTAGTTTTTCGATCTGTTATTCATTTCGCGAAATATTCACTTTTTTCTTGTGAAACTTTGGGACCCACCCATTTCCTTACGCCTGGCTCAAATCGTCAGATTTTTGAAATATACACTCTTTTGCATGTACTTAACTTACTTTATCTTAATCTGACAATTTCGAGTTTTTTTAAGGATATATTGTTTTTTTCGGGCCCCCCTTAACGAACTCCCCTGTGTTAAGAGCCAATATATGGTAGAGGTACATCTGCAGGGTACTAGGTTTATCTCCATATGATAATCTGACGCGCTCGAGTAACTGCAAAAATCCCCGCTTGGGCTCCCCTACCATAAACTGTATACTCCATTTTTTTGAAAAATTGTATTATTTTACTTTCTACGTAACACACTTCACATCTTTCATATGCGATACGATATAAAATCCTATTTAATGTGGTTCCGAAGATAGGCAACGTTAAAGTGTATTAAATCCCTCCGTAGCTCCGAGCTAAACAGTCGTTTACACTTAATACCCAGTAAAATAAAAGTATTAACTCCATGGAACGATGTCAAACCACGGCATGCTACTGATAGTAAGAATTCTGTGGAAAATAAATGAAAGTAAAACTAAATGACATCAAGGATTTTAAGACCCTTTAAAACAACAACTGTTTTAACTGTTCACCTTTTATTATAAGGAAAAACTCAGCAGAATACAGACTTTCGTATGTCAGATGTTGTCCACTTGGAAGTATGTATGTAGCGATAATTTGGGATTACTTTTTTCAAAACTAATTTTAGTTCGGAAACACTCCAATCTGTTGATCTTAACAGAAATTCTAGGCGTGTTGAGTTTTCTCCGGCTCTGACTGTGATTCACGATAAGCCAAAGGAATTTCATAAGTTTTATAAAAACTTATCACACTCCGATAAAGTAGATGAGGATTTATAAAATTTTTCCAAAATAATTGTAAGTGAACAACACTCATGATCCTCTGAGTTTCGTTTTTCGTTAGTTTTGTTTACTCATTTTGTTTTATAGATATTGTTTATTTCATTTAATTTTAAAAAAAAAAAAAAAATTTTGACTAAAGTTTGTTTCATGTATCGTATTATCTCCAGATTATTTATTCACGTGTGTCAACTTACCATTATATTATCTCCCGAACATGGTAATTGTTTTCATGCCAAATAGTATTAACTCCATGTTTTTTCAAAAAATTGAAGAGGTGTAAAAATAACAAATACAGTAATATATGGTATCATTTATACTTATCAAATAGTGTTTATCACATATTTGAAGAAAAAGAAATAAAAATTGTATTTAAAATTTACTTTTTGTATTTCTTTTAAACTGCTCTCCTGTAAAATTTCAATTTTGTGAGTTAATACAGTTTAGCTCTGAGGTACAGATATATTCCGAGATGCAACGGTATATCAATGTGTTTATGGATTTTTTAAACTTTTGGCTTTTAGAAAATAAAATCCAAATGAAATTGTGCATTTCAAGACTAGCTTACTTACGCTTTCCTCTCGTATTTTTTAAATTTGATATCAAACGTATTGAAAAAATGAACCAAAACGCTAAAATTAATAATTCTCGGCATTTTTAATTGCTTATTTGCATTTTACGCTTGAATTAAGTATTCTTCGAAAAAATTAGAACAATAATTTTCGTCCTAACATCCCAATTTTAGCTAGTATACCCTATTCCTTGAATATACGACCGTTTTGGATTATCGTGACAACAAATATTTTGCTGTGCAAAATATGAAGAACGAACGTAAATTGTAAATTCTGTACCTCAGAGCTAAACTGTATTAACTCACAAAATTGAAATTTTACAGGAGAGCAGTTTAAAAGAAATATAAACAGTAAATTTGAAATACAATTTTTATTTCTTTTTCTTCAAATATGTGATAAACACTATTTGATAAGTATAAATGATACCATATATTACTGTATTTGTTATTTTTATACCTCTTTAATTTTTTGAAAAAAGGTGGAGTTAATACTGTTTGGCATGAAAACAATTACCATGTTCGGGAGTTAATAAATATAATGGTAAGTTGACACACGTGAATAAATAATCTGGAGATAATACGATACATGAAAGACAATTTAGTAAAGAATACTTCTTTTTTTAAATTAAATGAAATAAACAATATCTATAAAACAAAATGAGGGGCGGAGGTAAATTCCTCACCAACCAGTAGGACCATATAATCCGACAGGTATTTTCCTCACCAAGTTTAAGGGTTCGTATTAATCCGGTAGGTATTTTCCTCACCAACTTACTCAGGTAATAAAATACAAAATATAGATGTAATTTAAGAATGATTATTATGAAAGCATCCGAAATCCGAATAAAAGACATTCATTTATTTCCTTACGTTGTAATAATAGTTTATAATATTGAAAATGTGCAAAACGTATAACTTATTATTTATTATTTACTATAATAAGAAACACACTTTACAAAATCCATTATAATCATTTGATTAGACTGATAACTTATTATAGTTATTAAGGTACCAAGGGTATTATAAGGATAATAAAGCTTGAGATCAATAGTGTATAGACCGAGGGCCTTCGGCCCGAGGTATATACGTTGACCGAAAGCGTTATTATTTTATTATTATAATAGCCGTGATGCCTTCAACGTTTAATGTCCGACTAAATTATTCTTTATATGCAAAAAATTTGAGTAAATTTTGAATTAATTAGTTTTCGAATAAGTACATTTACCAGAAATAGTCGTAACGTAATTGTGGTAACCATAGTTTTACTCAGAGTTTTATTTGTCAACTTGACAGTATTTAACTCGTTATTTAAATTTAATAGGCGATAGGGCGTTATCTTTCTATAAAACCCTCTTGGGCGTTATATCCTATTTAATAGACTTCGAAATAATGTCATTATTTGTCAAATAATAGACCAGTCCTACGTAAATTTTCTACATTTTTCTCAGCTTACTTGCAGACTGCAGTAATAAAAAAAATCATTTTATAGTTTGCATGACATTAAATCAAACACAAAACAATCTGATACGTCTTCCGGTTTTATATAATGTAAGGCCAAAAATATGTTTGAGCCTACTTCAGAATCATTTGTATATTCTGATGTTAAATCAAGAGACTGAATTTTCTATACCAAGTTTGGTGTACTTAGGTGAAATCTTCAATCATGTATTTCAGTGTTTGGACACATTTGAATGATTGCATTATGTATAAATATAGCCTTTTTAAAATCCACAAAAACTTTACTAGGATTAAACTCAATTTCGAGAGCTTTAAAAATTTCTGATTTTAACAAATAGAAAAGATCGTTTTAAGTTTCTGTTTTTTTTTTGTTTGACAGTAAACAGTATAATAAAGAAATATAATGCCCATTAATTGGCCCATGAATAGTGAATAATTGCAAATAATATGTGGTACGGTAATTGTGCCATACATATAATATACGAGAGGGGCAAAATTATGGAATACATTAATTTTTTCTGAAACGGACGATTTTGGAGAAAAACCCCGAAACAGGTCGATTTTTATTTTTAAATTACAATTTTTTGGCCTACATTTTCATGGTAGTAACGTCATCTAACTGTGCGTGATCACGTAATCAATGATTTTTTTAAATGGGAATAGGGGTCGTGTGGTAGCTTATTTGAAAGGGTGTTATATTCTCTATTCAGCATATCGTCTATATTTCAGCATATCGTCCCTACCATTCCCAACTATCGAATATGAAAAGTCGGGTTTTTCAGATTCGATACCTTGTCCTCGAATTATACGTCATACATCTTGTGGCAAATTCTCGTTATTGTAGCTGAATTAGGAGCGCGGGAAATATGCTGTTTAAACTATCGAATATAAACATTTTTCCATTTTCTTTTACTGTAAACTGACGAAAATGGTATATTCCAGAGGTTTTCAATCTGTGGTACATGTACCACTTGTGGTACATATCATTATTGGCGGTGGTACACAAAACACAGAAAAAATTAAAATAGTAGTATGTACTCAGTAAGTATTGATAATACAATTTAAAAATATAGGTGGTACCAAAAATAATAAAAATAACTGTAGGTGGTACATCACTCAAAACGGTTGAGAACCGCTGGTATATTCGATACTATTCTTTTGTATAAATATAACTAAAGGTATATATTTCTACAACGCTAAATGTCGAATGTCGAAATATTTTTTTATTTAGAAAATCTCATTTTAAAACGCAAGTATTGGTAAGAAGTAGTGATGAGCAAAACAAGAACAAGACCAAGACCAGGCTAGTCTTGGTCTTGGTCTTGTTCTTGCAAGCTTGGTCTTGGTCTTGGTCTTGCAGCTAAAAGGCAGTCTTGGTCTTGGTCTTGGTCTTGCACTAGCCGGTCTTGTTCTTGGTCTTGCTGCAAGAGTCTTGCTGGTCTTGCTTTTTTGGTAGTAGTAATTTGAACCAAACAATTTCGAATAAAATGTACATTGAAATAAATAAAGATGTGAATAATGAAACTATATTTTTTGCTTTAAAATTTTAACACAATGTAGAATGTAGTTTCAAACGGATACCAATTTTAACATTATACATTCACCTAATGACCTAATTATTTCTCTCTATATAAAGAGATTAGAGTATATTTTTATAATGGTAATGTTTATCAGTAGGAAAAACCTACATTTACAACCCTTGTTGCAATTGCCGGCCTTCGGTTGTGTCACGTTGTGTTTTGCATGCTGTCGATACCTGCCGCCTGCCTTCAGACCACGTCTTGAGTCTGGATTATTGTTTATTGCCCCTGTATTTTAATAAAATGTTAAAGAAGAAGAGCTTCTTAAAGGTGCCACAAATGGTCGGGGACCTTCAATTCACGGATTTTGCGAAAAGGAATAAACGGTTTATAGTTGTTAACAGATAATGATCTGCTCCTTTCACTCGAACACTGTAGTATTTATCCTACGAGGGTCAAATTTAAGAACATAAATTAAATTTTTTTAAGAGAGCACAAAAATCAAATATTTTTTACTCTATTTAATCATTATTTAATATAATTAACTTTTTTTATAAACTAACTAAAACATGCTTTTTAGTAAATACGTACATATTTACCATACTTATTTATAGACCTAATACTATAACATAATAACTAAACCTAATGGGGAGTTATAAACGCTTAATTCTGTAATTTCTTATCTTGCAGTTCTTTAATTTTTTTAAACTACATTGCTCTCGTAACACAAGTTATTCGCACTTTTTATTTTCAAATATTTTTGGATTGAATACCCATTATGACATTTAAAAAGTTGAAAATATTCGGATGTGGGTAGTAAAAACTAGAATTTAAAACACACTGAAATGATGCGCATGCATTTCAAGTGCGGCACATACTATTTGTACTACTGGCCCTTTCTGGGGAAAACCTAGATTCTTCCAAATAATTTTCAACTATGAAATCAGTAAAATTCTTTACACGTTTGTCATCCGGGATTTTCACAAATAATTCAACTTCCAACTTTCGTTGACTGTAAAAAATTAATCCAAAAAATAATTTTAAAAATTTCCCAGTATCAAAATTTTTGTCATTATATTCAGAAACTGAACCTTAGCTTTGGATTTTGATACCAAGCTTGACACATTACAATCGACAACCAGTTATTTTTTTATTCAGGTCACAATGCTTTCACAGCATTGTGAATCCCTTTTCAAAATCTATTATATTTTTAGTATTTATTTTAAATTTAACGACCTACATTTTTCCTCGATTATGCGAAAAGAATTGAAATAGTGTCAGTATTTTTATTAGACAAAAAAGCGAAAACTACTGGTACATAAAAACCGTTTTTAATTGCATTTTTTTTTAATGGATTACCCTATCTATAATCACATTTTTTTGTCTTACAAGTAATTTCAATTGTCCTTGAACTGTCGCCGTTTGAAAACTTGCCTTCTGGACACTTTGAAGGTTGAGAAAATGCAAACCGTTTGACTTAATCAAAACGACTTAAAAATATAACCAAAATATTATGTATTTTAAAAATTCGATATTGTTTAGGGTTTGTTACAATCTCAGTATATATTATTGAACTAAAAAAATAAAGTTAAATAAAAAAAACCAATTTTTCTCAAAAAAGTGCAAGAGTCTTGCAGGTTGGTCTTGGTCTTGCGTGGTCTTGCAAGGTTCGGTCTTGGTCTTGATCTTGTTCTTGCAAGTTTGGTCTTGGTCTTGGTCTTGCAACCAAAAGGCGGTCTTGGTCTTGGTTTTGGTCTTGGTCTTGCTGCAAGATCAAGACCAAGACCGCAAGACCAAGACCAGTCTCGCTCATCACTATTAAGAAGGTTGTATGTTGAACATTTTCTTCTACAATGCGTAGTTTTTTCACAATATTGAAATTACTGAAAAAATTCTCGTTATTCATCCCTGCCATTAATGTTTAATCCTTGTTAGATTGATAACAAATTTGAACTGAATCTTTTTCTTTCCAAAAAATCACATTCGTGATTTTGTTTTTTGTATTCATCAAAGATTTGTTTCGGTCCGATGTTTGAAAGTAGCGAATATATTAAAAATATATTAAAAATTAGAATAGGTTTAATACATTAAAATACCAAAAATTAAAAATGTAACGTTTAATAGTTACGTCATTGTTTATTAAGTGTACCTCCCGCAGTTGCTTTTCTCTTGATGAATCGTAGAAAATTTAAATAAATATATTTACTAACAAATTATCAGTAAATATCTATCACCGTCTATATATAATCGAATTAACAAAAACATAATTTCATACTTTATTTGCATTAACACATAGCAAAGAATTAAGCTTTTTTAAAATTTTAGACGAATTAAAAATTTCGTATGACAGTAATGACAGTTTGAATGATGGCGGTTTGAATACCTTTGAATATCTATTTGGTATACCTTTGGCGGTTTGAATATCTATTGAATACCTAATTACTAAGTCTGTAAAGTTTTGATTTATGTTGTATGAATATAATTGCAAAGTACTACAGAATTTCACTTTCTGGCATAAATTTAATTAATAATAACGTAAAGTTTGTACAATATTTTTAATACCTAAAATAAATAAATTTTAAGTTCACTCAAATAAATAATCGATTACTGCCATCGACCACTTACATTCAATCTCAGTTAATTTGATTAAAAATCGCGGCAGGTAAAGTAAACTTCTTCTTTCAGAGGCCATACAATTGATGCACTTTAAGATTTTTATTGCAGATCTCACCAATTTTTTGTCTTAATTTCTATTATAGATATTCTTTATCAGGTCTAGCTGTAGCTAACTTTATATAGTTATATTTTAATTGTTGTTATGAGATTCTTATAATGTTATTGCCACAAATTGGTTGCATTGCTCCTGTGGTGATGCTGACTAACGAGTCAGAAATACGTATTTACGGTTGCGTTCTACCTTTTATGCCTTTTTATTTATTCTTATACATATACTCCAGATTTCTAGCGCCTTCGGCCATCCGGGTAGGAAATAATTAATGAACGTTCACCGAGCCGTTAGCCTGTATCTTTCATATTGCTGTCCGATCTGATTATATTCGTGACTTCTCATTTAAAATCCCGGGTTCACTTGAAGCCTTTCCAGGAATTTAAATAATGATTTTAGACTGCTACAATTAAAATTCAAATTCCTTATAGGCCTAGATAGGCCTAGGTTAATAGCTTAACAGTGTCTAATCGGATGAACTTTGATGTATGGGAACACTGGACCAGGGGAAGTTTTAATTGTGGAACAGGTTAAAAAACGTCGGACTACGAAAACGTCCCATGTATTTTGTCGGACAGAACTTCCAATTGATTTGTTACCCTTTCATTAAACTCTCATGCAAAAATCAGACTGCTATTCATCACCAACATAATTCCTGTTATGTGACATGTTCTACGTGTTCCACTTATTAAAATGCTCAGTTGGTGATAAATGGCAGACTGATTTTTGCATGAGAGATTAATGAAAGGGTAACAAATCATTGGAAGTTCTCTCCGACAAAATACATGGGACGATTTCGTAGTCTGACGTTCCAAATTTTTAATTTGTTCCACAATAATTAAAACTTCCCCTGTTTCAGTGTTCCCGTACATCAAAGTTTGTTCTACTAGAAACCGTTAAGCTATTAACAAATTTTCAGCTTGCTATTAATCAAATTTTGTATATAATAATGTAAGACATTTCAAGAAATTCCCTTTTGAATTTGTTACGTTCTTTATGAAAACAGTGGTATCATCAAAGTCCATGGACTGACCTATGGAATGGACGTGATTAGTTAATGCACAACGGTTTGGATAAAGGCATGAATCCACTTTTATGGAGAGTGGTCCTCCACTTGAGGAGTTGAGATATTTGACCAATGTACTACTGATTACATGAAAAACAGGACGTTTACTGAGAAAATATTTAACAGGAAATTAAGCCAAACTGAACTCATGCAGGAATAGTTAGTTATAAGAGGTACTGAAAGATTAGATCTGAAAAACAGAAATAAATTAGAAGATATTTTTTAACTTTTACCGAAAATAACAAAAATATTTAGGGATGAGGACCAAAGCAAAAACACCAAAATTTAAGTGAATAATTAAGCCCAAAGTAATGTATTCCAGAGAGGCAGGCAACAAAAATTTTCTAAAGAAATATAATATAAAAAATAGTGCGACAAAAGAGCAATGATACCGCCGGCAGAGCAATACCACAGGTCAAAAAATAAGAATAAGTAAAATAAGACATTAAAGTGCATTATTGCTTTTCAGAGCGTTAATAAACTAGAAAACTTCAAGTAGATAGAAACTTAGATTTCTACTTCATTTTCTAGTAGAAACATAGATAAAATATCATAAAGGCAAAGAATAATAAGAAACTTACGAAAACAAGAAACATATAGGAAACATGGAAAAATTGGAAAACGGTAGTGACAAATAAGTGAAGATCAGATCGGACTGATCTCCATAAAAAGAACCTTTTTGAGAAAAGAGCTATAGCTTTTAGCATGTTAATTTTCAATTGGCAATTAAAATGAACGTATTGGTAGAATGTCAATTAAATAAATTAAAGCAACATTCTACTATATGGTACAAAACGTATAATACTATACCCTTGGATATTTAGGTATTATTTTAGTGGAAATATCACTTATTTTTTAATTGCATTTTCTTATTCTTAATATGTAGATATACGTAAAATTTGAAATTTTAATATTCACAATATATTCAAATATTCTCTCCATATTCACAATATTTTAATAAATATGGAGCATATGTAAATTAATATTGGAGCAAATTACGAAAACACTAGATGACCCAGTGATTAAATATTGATACATTGAATTTGTAAAGAAAAAAATATCTAATATATCTGTAATATAAAAATATCTGTAATACATTTTCCCATGAAAATTGCCATAACGAAAATTTCTACCTTTACCAATCACCATATGACGTAGATACCAAAACATCAACACCACTGTATACACCATCATCCCTCTACCCCCAAAATAATCAAAACTCTATTCTACTCGAAAATCATTGACCTCATACCTGTCGAGAGGCCTATCTGTCAGTTGATTGTCTGTAAAATACGAAAACTACGGTCTCGCGTGACGCTCTCGTGAAAATGGTCTCGTCCACGGTGAACGGTCTTTGAAACTGAGGGATAAACGCGACTTGAGTGTAAGTTGTGAGGCAGCGGGCCATGGTGCTCCTGCGCGAGGATATCCAGCAGGAACGTCAGGATCGAGAAGAGACAGGTGAGACAAGGAAGTCGCTATACTGGGTGATGGACAGTTTGATTGAAGGTATTTCTTGTAATATGTTGCAACGGAATGATTTTCTATTTCTTCTTTCCAGGTATTTCGTCCAGGATTCCAATATTCAAAAGAGGTTTATTGTTGTTTAGCCTAAGTTTTCATTTTTTGGCGGCTTTGTAATTTTCTGGTTGAATTATTTATCCTTATTTTAAAATAAATCAATAAAACTTGACAAATATAAAAAATGTTGCGTTTTGTAACTAAAAATGAAGCTAAAAAGATGAAATCTAAAATTAAATCTATCTTAAATCGAAAAACTACAAACATATTAAAAAATTTTGTTCTTCTAGTCCATGTTCTTTGAGTACATTGTACTCAACCGTTAATTTTCTTTACCTTTACTTTAACAGCATTAAGTATTATTTTCTGCCTGGAATATTGCGTAGAGATGAGTATTGTTTTATTCTAGTCCAATTTTATCTAATTTACCTTGAAATATTAGTTTTCGTATAAAATATCGCAAGCAAACCTCAACAGTCGGTAAAAATACGATGGTATTCTTTGTTCTTCTCCTTCTTCTTCTAGTTTAATGACCGTTATAGATTGTTGGATATGATGTTGGTTATCATATTCGCTATCATGACTTTATTGACATCAGTTCTTACTAATGATATAGTCCATTTTCCGTACCATTATCTTAGATTTTTCAGTCATGATATTCTTCTGCATGGTCTCTCTAATGTGACCAAAAAATTCTAGCTTGTGCCTCTTATTATATTGACCAGTATTGTTTGGTTCAGCCTTCTAAGGCCACATCTCAAAGGCTCCCAAACATTTAAGCTTAGCTTCGCTTAGAGTCCTTTCCATTCAGGAAAGATGCAGCAATATATCACTCGTTATCTAAGACCTATACTAAGATCGTGGCTCCAAAGTAAGTTGCTCACAGGAGCTATTACTCATTTTATTGTTTCATAGAAAGCCTTTTTTCTCAGTAAAGTTCGTTGCTTCTGGCACAGGTAGTATCTTTCTTACACCAGTTCTTTACATCGTCGAAACTATTCATCCAACAAAACCGTTCTTGAGTTCTCAGAACCATTATTGTTTTCCAGTAGGTACTTATTTAAGCATGTTTTTAGCATTCTCTCTTGAAAATGGTCTCATCCACGGTGAACGGTCTTTGAAACTGAGGGATAAACGCGACTTGTGTTGTGAGGCAGTTACTTCTTATAATATTTTGCAACGAATTGATTTTCTATTGCTATTTGTTCTTTCCAGGTATTTTTTCCAGTATTCCAATATTCAAATTTATCGTTGTTTAGCGTTTCCATTTTTTGGCAGATTTGCGATTTTCTGTTTGAATTATTTGTCCTTGTATTGAAAGAAATGAAGCTTGACAAATATTAAAAAATGTTGCGTTTTGTAACTAAAAATGAAGCTAAAAAGATGAAATCTAAAATTAAATCTATCTTAAATCGAAAAATTACAAAAATATTAATAAATTTTGTTCTTCTAGTCCATGTTCTTTGAGTACATTGGACTCAACCGTTAATTTTCTTCATCTTTACTTTAACAGCATGAAGTATTGTTTTCTGCCTGATCAAATATGTCTGCTGCGTTGGAAATTATAAACAGATCTGGAATATTGCGTAGAGATGAGAATTGTTTTGTTCTAGTTCAATTTTATCTAATTTACCTTGAAATATTAGTTTTAGTATAAAATATCGCAAGCAAACCTCAATCGTCCGTCCAGATACGATAGTATTCTTTGTTCTCCTCCTTCTTTTTTTAGTTTAATGACCGTTATCGATTGTTGGATATGATGTTGGTTATCATATTCGCTATCGTTACTTTATTGACAGCAGTTCTTACTTATGATGTAGTCCTTTTTCCGTACCATTATCTTAGATTTTTCCGTCATGATATTCTTCTGCATGGTCTCTCTAATGTGACCAAAGTATTCTAGATTGTGCCTCTTATTATATTGACCAGTACTGTTTGTTTCAGCCTTCTAAGGACACATCTCAAAAGCTTCCAAACATTTAAGCTTAGCTTCGCTTAGAATCCTTTCTATATAGGAAAGATGCAGAAATATATCATTCGTTATCTAAGATCTATACTAAGATCGTGGCTCCAAAGTAAGTTACTCACAGGAGCTGTTACTCATTGTATTGTTTCATAGAAAGCCTTTTTTCTTAGTAAGGTTCGTTGCTTCTGGCACATGTAGTATCTTTCTTACACCAGTTCTTTACATCGTCGAAACTATTCATCCAACAAAACCGTTCTTGAGTTCTCAGAACCATTATTGTTTTCCAGTACTTATTTAAGCATGTTTTCAGCATTCTCTCTTGAAAATGGGCTCATCCACGGTGAACGGTTTTTGAAACTGAGAGATAAAAGCGACTTGTGTGTAAGTTGTGAGGCAGCGGGCCATGGTGCTCCCGCGCAAGGATATCTAGCAGGAACGTCAGGATCGAGAAGAGACAGGTGAGACAAGGAAGTCGCTATACTGGGTGATGGGCAGTTTGATTCAAGGTATTTCTTGTAATATGTTGCAACGAATTGATTTTCTGTTTCTTCTTTTCAGATATTTTGTCCAGGATTCCAATATTCAAAACAGATTTATTGTTATTTAGCTTAAGTTTACAATTTTTGGCAGTTTTGCAATTTTCTGGTTAAAGTATTTGTCCCTGTTTAAAAGAATTCCATGTTCTTTGGGTACATTGGACTCAAGCGTTAATTTGTTTAATCATTACTTTAACAGTATTAGAGCCGGTTGTTCGAACGCTAATCAACAACAATCTCTATCAAATATTTAATTACTGTCACAACTGTCAATGTCAACTTGGGTTGGGTTGCTGAAAACATAATTATGAATTACAATTATGAAATTAGTTAATCAATTATGTTAATAATTGTTATGCTAATTGATTAACTAATCTCATAATTATAATTAATTATGTGTTAAGGGCCGGTTGTTCGAACGCTAATCAACAATGATCACTATCAAATATTTAATTACTGTCACCAACTGTCAATGTCAACTTTGATTGGGTTGCTGAAAACATAATTGATTATAATTATGAGATTAGTAATCAATTAACATAACAATTATTAACATAATGGATTAACTAATTTCATAATTGTAATCCACAATTATGTTTTCAGTAACCCAAACAAAGTTGACATTGACAGTTGGTGACAGTAATTAAATATTTGATAATGATAATTTTTGATTAGCGTTCGAACAACCGGCCCTTAGAGTATTATTTTCTGCCTGATCAAATATGTCTGAGTCTGCTGCATTGGAAATTATCAACCAATATCGAATATTTCGTAGCGATGAATATAGTTTTATATCAAGTCTCCTTTTATCTATTTAACCTTGAAATATTAACTTTTATTATGAAACATCGCGAACAAATCTCAATTAGTCGGTCCAAATACGACAGTTTTCTTTGTTCTACTCTTTGTAAAATAGAAAGAAAGATTTCTCTACAATTTTCAATATTAATATCACAAGAGAGTGAGAATAAATTGAAAATATTGCGAAATTTTTTGAAAACTTGTTGCCTGGCACATACTAACATACAAAATTCAAGTTTTTCTAAATAAACATTCAGTGACATTTATCACAATTAGTGTTTTACAAATGGTCAAAGTGAACAGCGTGAGCAGGTTTAGCAAATATTCAAAGGAAGATATCAATAAAATATTAATTAAATTTATTTATAAATACAGTTTTGTTCATGAAATAGCCTTACCGAATTACACTCGAGCTCATTCATTTTCTTAAATAGTGTTCGTCAACACTAGAAAACTTATTGTTCGTTGTCGTTAAATAGAGACAAAAATTAATAACTTTATTCTCAACATTAATATCACAAGAGAGTGAGAATAAATTGGCAATAATGCGACAATTTTTCGAAAATTTGTTGCCTGGCAATAACAACTATTGCCGTATAGAAACAAGTTTAAGAAAAAAATTGGAGCATTAATTTCTTATTTGTTCTTACTATCGTATGATATATGACACATTATTTTTTAATACTTTCATGTAAAATTCAAGTCTTTGTATAAAAACATTCAGTGACATTTATCCCAATTAATGTGACACACATTTTTCAACCTGTCAAAGTAAACAGCACAGTTTAGCAAACATTCAAACGAAGATATCAATAAAATATTAGTTAAGAGTATTTATAAATACAGTTTTATTCATGAAATAATCTTACAGAGGTACAATCGAGAGCTCAAAATTGCCGATTTGTGGTTACTGATAATTTGACATTAGATGCAGAGATAAAAGTTTATTATGGTTCGTTTTTTTAAATGTGACAGTTGTCAAAACTAGGAAATTCGTTGTAAATAGACAAAAACAATCTACCTAAAAATATTCCCACCATAATAATCTAGGTAGAAAATTCCCGCTGTAATAATAATCTGATTGGACAAAATTAAACACGTGATTAAAAATCTTACTACACGATTGGAAATTAAAATCATTATAAAATAATCGGATGAATAATACTGCAAGAATAAAAAACCGCTAAACGCCGTAAAAATGAGTGGCGCATACATAGTTCAGAGAAATAAGGAAAAAAATAGCCTGTTGGTGACACAACCCCCTCCAGGCCGAAACTAAATTTTTTGAGTAATATGGACATCTATAATAATAACCTATATATTTCCTGCAGCCGATTTTGATGATATACATAGTTATAAACAAATGAAGATCAAAAAACGGCAAATTTTCGCTTTTTTCGTCTATTACTAAGAAAATAGTCATTTTAGACAAATTTGAGAGTAAGAAACTCATAAAAGGTATAAAAAGCTTCAATATGGCGTTTGCTTAATATGTCTATCCTTATTGGTTGCTTAGAAAATTGCAAAATAAATCATAAATTTTGAGTTTTTATAAATATTTATAACTTATATAAAAATTAACTTAGAACCTTCTTATTACACGGAATGCTGAGACTTATGGTGCTTAATTTATACCCTAAATTTCGAAAAAATTGGTCAAATAGTTTAAAAGTTATTTAATTTGTTTATCCCAAATTTATTTCTTTTGCAACACTGTAAGTCAGAAATTGATGAAGCTACAGTAATACTTTGGATAGTTTATGGAAGAAGGAAATTTACAGTATTAATTTAATTAAAAAAAATTACAAAAAATAATTATAAATATTGCAAAATTATTTTGCAAAATCATGTGAATTAAATAAATGGGGGGGCTAACTTTGTCCCTAATTGTCCTAGGACAGTTGTTTTTCTTTCTAAATGTGTATAAAAATACAGTCTTTCTAAATATGAAAAAATAATTTTTCTACAGGTAACGGTTAAAAAGTTATTGTAATTGTTTATAAGTTAGCAAAAAATCGACATGTTTTTTCAAAATAATTTTATGCTGTTTAAAATTATTTTTTGTCATTTATTTTTAATAATGGTAATAGTATAAATGTCCTTCTTTCATAAACTGTCCGAAGTATGATTGTAGCCTCATAATTTTCTGACTTGTAGTGTTGCAAAAAAAATGAATTTGGGATAAACAAATTAAATAACTTTTAAACTGTTTGACCAATTGCTTTGAAATTTAAAATATAATTTAAGTGCAAGAAGTATCAGCATTCTGTGTAATAAGAAGGTTCTAAGTTAATTTTTACATAAGTTATGAATATTTATAAAAACTCAAAATTTATGATTTATTTTGCAATTTTCTAAGCAACCAATAAGGATGGACATATTCAGCGAACGCCATATTGAAGTTTTTTATACGATTTATGAGTTTCCTATACTCAAATTTGTTTAAAGTGCTTAGCTTTTTGGTAATAGACGAAAAAAGCGAAAATTTAGCGTTTTCTGATCTTCATTTGTTTATAACTATGTGTATCATCAAAATCGGCTGCAGGAAACATATAGGTTAATAATATAGATGTCCATACTACTCAAAAAATTTTGTTTCGGCCTGGAGGGGGATGTGTCACGAGAAAAATCTTATTTCTCTGGACTAACAATATTCCAGCTACAAAAGATCTGATATGAATATTACGTGGCGCGAAAATGTATTTTCATTTTGATGCAAAATAAAATTTTAGTTTTATTTCAAAAGATTTTTCCATAATATTTGCTAAATTTGAAGTAAAAAGCGGCACAAAAGAGTAACTTTGATACAGTTTGAATTTTGAAACTCTTTTGTGGCGCGTTTACTTCAAATTTAGCAAATATTATGGAAAAATCTTTTAAAATAAAACTAAAATTTTATTTTTCATCAAAATGAAAATACATTTTCGCGCCACGTAATATTCATATCAGATCTTTTGTAACTGGAATATTGTATGCGCCACTCATTTTTACGGCGTTTATATATATAGTGACTGTACACCCCGATATGGGGCTAAGTCGCGAAAGCTTTCTAGATCCTATTTCTTAGGAGGATCAGTCCCTTTTGCTTATGTTATCTTCTTAACGATTTCTCTCCATTTTTTCCTATCTCTAGTTTTTCCCCGCCATTCTCTGACTCCTGCGTTTTTTAAGTCTTCTTCAACTTCTTGCAACGACTTTGATCTTGGGCTTCCTCTTTTCTTTCTTCCTCCTGGATTCCATTCTATCATAGCATATGTCACTGCTTCATCTCCTGCCCGCCAGATGTGACCTAACCATCTAACTCTGCATTGCTTTATTTTGGTCACGATATCTTCTTTTAGTACTTTCTTAATCTCTGCATTTTTTCGGCTTCGATATTCATTTTGCTCTGTTCTGATTGGTCCCAGTATGGTTCTCATGATCTTTCTCTCCACTGTTCTTAAGTTTTCTTCATCTTTTTTAGTCATCGTCATTGTTTCTGCTGCGTATAATAATATTGGTCTAATTATGGTGTTATACATTCTCATCTTGGTTTTAATAGACAGTGTTTTGCTTTTAAGTAGTGTTTTATTTGCAAAATAAGCTTTATTCGCTGCCAATATTTTTTCTTTTATTTCTGGTATTCTTTCACCCGTTTTGCTTATTGTCACTCCTAGGTATTTAAAATGTTCTACATCTTCAAACTCTGAATTTCCTATTTTGGTTTTTCCTTTTATTGCTGGTTTCCCTAGTCTTAATATTTTCGTCTTTTCTTTATTTAATCTGAGTCCCATTGTCTTCTCTTTCTCTTTTATTCCTTCTAGCATTTCTTTCATTATGTTTCTATTTTTGGCAATAATAACAATGTCGTCTGCATATGCGATTATTTGTCCACCTTTTTTTCTTAGGTTTCCTTTGTTTATATTTCGTATTACATATTCTAAAGCTAGATTAAACAGTGTCGTGGATAAGGCATCCCCTTGTTTCACTCCTTTATTTATAATGAATTCATCTGTCTCGCCTCTTTGCGTCTTTATGCTAATTTTGGTAGTTCTCATTGTCATATTTATTAATTTTCTGAGTTTATGTGGGATTTTTAATTTTTCCAGGGCAATCATTAGTTGTTTTCTCTTAATCGAATCAAATGCTTGTTTGAAATCGATGAATAGCATTTGTAATTGCAGTTTGTATTCATTTGTTTTTCCATTATTTGTTTTATTGTGTGTATAGCATCTATTGTTGATCTTCCTTCTGTGAATCAACATTGGTACTGTCCCACTCTCTTCTTCGTGATCTTGGACAATCTTATTCTTATTATTAAAGTCAATATTTTATATGTTGTGCTTAGTAGTGTGATTCCTCTATAATTTTCACAAATTTGTTGGTCTCCCTTTTTATGTATTGTTATTACCTGCCCTATATCCCGGTCCTCTGGCATCTTCTCTTCCTTCCATATATTTTTCAATAGTGATAGTATTTTTTTCTTCAGTTGCTTTCCTCCATATTTTATAAGTTCCATGTTAATTTCGTCTTTTCCTGGAGCTTTTCCATTTTTGCTCTTCTGTATTACTTCCTCGAGTTCATCTATTGTTGGCTCTTTTGAGACTTCAATGTGTATTTCGTCTGCTTCTTCGTCCACCGTTTCCTCTTCGTGCATTTCTTCTCCATTGTATTCCTCCGTCAAGAGTTCTCTGTAGTGATCTGCCCATACCTGCCTATATTCATTGTCTTCTACAATGACTATTCCCTCTTTATTTTTTATTCCGTTTGTTTTACCTTTGTATTTTTTGGTTTGTTCTTTAATATTTTTATAGAAATGTTTCGTGTTTCTATTTGTTCTTTCCTGTTCTATTTCTTGCATCTTTTCATCTGCCCATCTTCTTTTATTTTATCTCTTTGTAGTAACTAAAAGAGTAACTTTGATACAGTTTGAATTTTGAAACCCTTTTGTGGCGCGTTTACTTCAAATTTAACAAATATTATAGAAAAATCCTTTAAAATAAAACTAAAATTTTATTTTGCATCAAAATGAAAAAATAGTTTTGCGCCACGTAATATTCATATAAGATCTTTTGTAGCTGGAATATTGTATGCGCCACTCATTTTTACGGCGTTTAGCGGTTTTTATTCTTGTATCAGGAGTTTTTCAAAGTTTTTTTTTAAATAAAATGTATGAAGTTAAATGCAATTTTTCTCGATTACACGTTAAGCTTTATAAATGGTCGCCTTTGTCGCATTATCTCCCAAATGATCCAGTGTCCATCGAATGTACACTAGATTTTTTTCTATTCGAAGTACATAGATTGAAAAAAATTATTGGGATGGCCGGTTAATGAACTCGGATTGCCCGTTGCCAGATCAAATTTAGTGTCGTAACCACTAAACTACATAAACCATTTAGGGAATAATCGTTAATTGGATTATACTTTTGTAGCTTAATAACTTCTAAACGGCTTAAACGATTTTGATTACTAAACATGAGTTTGAAACGTATTGATAAGTATTATCTGATACAGCTAAGGTCAAGTATGATAACTAAAGCTATTACAGGAATTATTAAGCTTGAAAATCCGTTTTTCCCATAGGAAATAGATTTGATCATACTTATGAAGCCTATAACATAAATATTCGAATTTTGCCTGATATGAGGTATACACCGTCAGATCCGTCTAGAGTCCTTCTACAAACGCTTAGTTATTGGCGCAATTCGTAGGTTGAAATTTTGAGTAATTGTCGAAAAACCAAAATTTTCAAAGTTTAGTTCTTCAGTTTTTCGGCGATACTGAGCCGTGTGTATTATGTCTCATGCTGACGGCTTGAACACCATTTGAAAGCTGAACTCAACACTATTTATTTTGTGTATTTGCGGTCGCCTGTCTCTTCTTGAACCGAAGATATATACCCCCAAAAATATGCTGTTTTCTACCTACCAAGTCCTATAGCTGGCTTGTGGGTGGTCAAAAGTTTCAAACTACACCGGTTCTGAATCGGTCCTGACCCCTCTTCAAACACAGACAAAAAAATCAGATCAGTTTAACTTTTCCAGCCACATACATACATATCCACAAACATTTTCCCTTTTTTAAATAGAAATTGGGTCATATTTCTGAGCTCGGTAACTTTTGAATGGTATAACCGATTTTCAAAATTAGACAAGGGTTGGAAAGGTAATGATCAGTACTATTAGAAGCCGCAAAGGTTGGACTTAAATTTTCGAAGTTTTTGGGAGTTTTGTGGACGAGAACGAAAAACAGGCCTTAAATATGAAGGACCGTAAAATCCACACCCTTGGACCAAAATGGATGGTTGATGTATGAGTGGGTGAGTCTTTTCCTGAACTTTAAGATGGGAGTTGATACAATTTTCAATTCCGTCAGATTTAGAAAATCGAAAATTTCGTGTATATAGTGTCGCGTGTAGGGGGGTGTGGGTGTGCGCCACTGGCGAGAACTGCCGTTCTCTGGTAATTAAAACTTCGGATCTATATAATTAAACAATTTATATTATCACATACAGTGCGCTGGAATAAGTATTACCTCCCCGTATTAACTTATTTATTTTTAGCACATAAGCAAAACGCTCGGACAAGTCGATTTTTAAAATAATCATAGTATATTATAGCATCAATGTTTCGAACTGTACGCGATCCCTCTTCAGGTGACAGGCATAACTTTGATTTTTTTTGTAAATGGGAAAGTCCATCATGTGACACCTCAGTTAAAAGCTTTTGAAATACTGATTACAGAAATGTATAATACTTTAATCCTTTTTGATAGCGTAGGCGCAAAATTTCGGTCGAACTCTTTTTAAACGCATTCATTTTTTTTTGAATCCTGAGAAAACTACTAAGTATTTTTGAAAAATTTAATCACAGAATGAAAGATTAGATTATTACCGAGGGCTGACAGTCCCTTAGAATAAATAAAAAGTTTCTTTTGAATGATATATTTGAAATTAAAAATCACTAAAAGACTAAATTTTATCTTTTTTTTTTCACCCCTGTGACTTATTAAAATAAACATTATAGGAGTTCTCAGGGACTTTCGGCCATCGAGAGTACTGTAATATTTCATTCTGCGTTAAAATTTTTCAAAAATATTTATTAGTTTTTTCAGGATTCGAAAAAAATTATTGCATTTAGAAAGAATTCAACCGAAATTTTGCGCCTACGCTCTGAAACAGGATTAAAGTATTATACATTTTTTCCATTTAAAAAAATCAAAGTTATGCCTGTCACCTGAAGAGGTATCGAGTAAATTTCGAAACATTGATGCCTTGATATACTATGATTATTTTAAAAATCGACCTGTCCGAGCGTTTTGCTTATGTACTAAAAATAAATAAGTTAATAAGGGGGGGGGGGTAACACTTATTCCAGCTATGTATGTAATCAAAATATTTATTATCATTATATATGTATTATGTATAATCATTGTTTACATTCATGTGAATCCCAGAACGAATTTTTATCTTTTATCTAACAAAATATAGATTACCAATACCAATTAATAATATTACGTTAATTTTGTAATAGGATACTGAAATCCGAAATCCTATTATATGTGGAACACGAAATATTTTACGAAATTGAAAGATTAAAGGAGACCGGAAACGCGGAAACATGATTTGTTGTCCGACCGGGGGAGATTCTCCGGATGGCTATATAGGCCAGACAAATAATTATCTGGGTCAAAGAATCCAGAAGACATTAGAGACAGGCTAATGGGAAGAACCATAAAACCGGTAGGCGAACTTGCCGAAGATTTACGGGGCCTTAACCAAATTTATGTGGAACGATTTTTGATGAAAAAGGGGAAGTACACAGATATAACCAAAAAGTTGCGGTTTGTAAAATTTCGACGAATTTTAATAATAAATTTACGACACTGTTTCGATCTTAACGTATAAAAGCAAAAATATACATAAATCAACTTTACTGCTATCATCACTACTTTCTTCTATCAATTTGATACTATTTTCGCTTGGCACTAGAAACTTGTCTATTTGTTAATGGAACATAGTCATACTCTGGAATAATTATATGAAAATAGTTAAAAAGTAAATACAATGTTTTATTAGGTTAAGTATTTTATAAAAAATTTCATTAGACATAAACTATCTTAAGGGGGTCGGCGCAAAATCTTGGTCCAATGCTTGGTAAATGTATTTATTTTTGTCGAATCCTGAGAAAACTAATAAATATTTTTGAAAAGTTTAAACGCACAATGAAAGGCTATATTATTACCGAGGGCCGTAAGTCCCTTGGATAACAAAAAGTCTCTTTTGAATGAAATATTTGAAATAAAAATTCACACTTTTTCTCTATTATTTTTTCACTCCTGTAACGTATTAAAGTAAATATTATAGAAGTTTTCAGGGACTTTCGGTCCTCGGTAATAATGTAATCTTTCATTAGGCGTTTATATTTTTCAAAAATACTTATTAGTTTTCTCAGGATTAAAAAAATGATGCATTTAAAGAGCATTGGACCAAGATTTAGCGTATTCCCTCTTAAATTATCTATATTTACATTCCTAGACGATAAAAAAATCCAATACAATACAATACATGTTGATTGGAGCTAGTTATCTAGCGCAAGTGTGTAACAAAAATAAAAATAATAATAATAAATATTTGGAGATTATCAACAAAACCTTTTCATTTTAAGCATATTTATAATACTTACATTTGGTCAGTCTAGTCACAGATTGGTCTAGTTCTATTATACAGTGATGAGTACGCTAATAACCGGCAAAATAACGCAAAAGATGGAAAACATATTAAGTTGTGAGATAAAAAGAAATAAAACTAGTGGAGATGGGAGATTTAGCGATAAAACCTATAAATTGTAAATATTGGTACAAGTGTAAACGCGGCTTAGGTACAGTCGGAAAAATGAAAGAATACTCATGAACGATCACATCAATCGTTTATTTTGTATCTGCTATCTTTTTCTATAACAACCGTTTGTTATTTATAGAAAAAGACAGCAAATACAAAATAACTGATTGATGTGATCGTTCATGGGTATTCTTTCATTTTTCGGACTGTATATGGCTGACAAATTGAACGCAGTTAAAACTTCTATTGACATTTACTGACTAAGTATTCACATACAGAGATAAGCGCGCTAATAACCGGCAAAATAACGCAAAAGATGGAAAACATATTAAGTTTTGAGATAAAACGACACGTGTGGCTAATTGGCTCTGCCAACGCCATGTTTCAGAAAAAAAAAATAGATTAAAAGGAATGAAACTAGTAGAGGTGGAAAGTTTAGCGATAAAACCTATAAAGTACCCCGCACTAACCTTATGGACATTAGGCCCCAGTGGATTTGGTTCATACTTTGGGAAAATAGTCTTTGAAGCATTCTGATAATAAGTTATCATGGGCACATCTCGATCGTATGGATGATTTTTAAGATATAGAGGCACAAACTCGGAAAATTATAAGATTTACCGGGTATTCCAATTCCCTGAGTTACTGGTTATCTGGCAACATGTAGAAGATTGGATTAAATAAAAGTATGTACTAGTGGTCTAGGATTTTTCCTGGCTATCCAATGGCGACATTTACTTTGACCTTGACATTCAACGGACGTCATCTTCTCGAGTTTCGAGGGTTTTCAGCATTAAATTGATATAAACAGATTACTCATGGGTTTTTAGGATCGCTAAACACGAATATACCATCAGAATTGACCTCCGGAGCACGTGGTGGCCAGGGCTACTGCGAGGGACGTCATTTTCTAGAGTTTCGATATTTTTCGGCATTTAATTGATGCAATTTAATTACTGCTTAAGACGAATATGCCACCAGAACCGACTCCCAGAGCAGCTGGATTCCAAGGTCAATGAAAGGGGCTCCTGAAGTTTCGAGGGTCTTCGGTACTACATTGATGCAAACAGATTACTTATAGGTTTTTTGAGTTGCTGAACACGAATACCCCATCAGAACAGACACCGGGTTACCTGGTGCCAAAGGCACGTCATGCTTTGGAGATTCGAGAACTTTCGGTACTAAATTAATGTAAACTGTTTACTCACAGGTGTTTGGAGCTGCTGAACGTGAATACGTCATCAGATCTGATCCACGGAGCACCTGGGGCCTAAGGCAGGTCTTCTTCTGGAGTTTCGACAGGTCTCGGCAATAAATTGATGCAGATGGGTATTACTCATTGGTTTTTGGGGCTTCTGAACACAAATACGCCATCAGGATAGACACTGGGGTACCTGGTGTCTAAGGCGCGTCATCTTCTGGGGTTTCAAGAGTTCTCAGTACTAAACTAATGCAAGCGGACTACTCTTGTGTTTTTTTGGGTTGCTGAACACGAATATGACTTAGATAAAAGACTCTAGTGTCCACCATTAAAATAGAATATAGTTAATCGATCTTAAAATAAATGAACGAAAAACATTGCCAGATATAAATTGAGTTTATATTTATAAATATCCTGAAGAAGCTCAGGCCTAAACGGGGTATAAATAACGCAATTCGTTCGTTCCATAAATAATTAAAACAATTGAATAGAACAACACAGTTATTTTAATAAAAATCTACAAATAGCAAAAAAAACTTTTCACGAAGTTGTACGCTTTCTTTGAACAACAACTCAGAAAACCTCCGAGTACTCGGTGTGTACCAATCCGTTTGCATCAATTTAGTACCGAAAACTCTCGAAACTCCAGAAGATGACGTGCCTTAGGCGATAGGTGCTCCGGTGTCGGTTTTGATGGCGTATTCGTGTTCAGCAACCCAAAAAATCCATGAGTAATCCATTCGTCAATGTTCATTCGTCAAATCAATTTAATGCCGAAAACTCTCGAAACTCGAATAGATTAATAACCTTAGGCACCAGGTGCTCCTTGGGTAGAATCTGATGGCGTATTAGCGTTCAGCGACCCCAAAAAGCCACTTGTAATCCGTTTTTATCAATTTAATGCCGGGGACCCTCGAAACTCCAGAAGATGACGTGCCGTAGGCACAATGTGATGCGTGGGTCGGATCTGATAGTTTATGCATGTTCAGCAACCCCAAAAACTGAAACTCCAGAAGATAACCTGTCTTAGGCTCCAGGTGCTCCTGTGTCTGTGCTGATCACGTATTCGTGTTCAGAAATCCCAAAAACCTATAACTAATCCGTTTGCATTACTGTAGTACCGAAGACCGTCGAAATTCCAGGAGCCCCTTTCATTGACATTGGAAACCAGGTGCTCCGGGAGTCGGTTCTGGTGGCATATTCGTGTTTAACGACCTCTAAAAACCCTCCAGTATTTCATTTGCATCAATTCAATGCCGAAAACCATTGAAACGCTAGAAGATGACGTCCCTTGCAGTTATCCTGGCCACCACGTTCTCTGGAGGTCAATTCTGATGGCATATTCGTATTTAGCGATCCCAAAAACCCATGAGTAATCTGTTTATATCAATTTAATGCCGAAAACTCTCGAAACTCTAGAAGATGACGTCCCTTGAATGTCAAGGTCAAAGTAAAGTTCGTCATTGGATAGCCAGGACAAAATCCTAATCCCTACTTTTCTTTGATCCAAACTTCTTCATGTTGCCAGATAACCAGTAACTCAGGGAATTGGAATACCCAGTAAGTCTTATAATTTTCCGAGTTTGTGCCTCTATATCTTGAAAATCCTTCATACGATCGAGCTGTGCCCATGAGAACTTTTCATCACAATGCTTCAAAGAGTATTTTCCCAAAGTATGAACTAAATCCACTGGGACCTAATTTACATAAGGTTTGTGCGGAGTACTTTACATTCCGTTTATTGTTTGCCACCTTAAGACGTATCAGACGAGTTTGGCAACTGCCACTGAGACAGTGACAGTATAAGTTGTCTATACTGACTCGTCTGATAGGTCTAAAGGTGGCAAACAATAAATAGAATGTAAATTTATAGGTTTTTATCGCTAAATTTTCCAACTCTACTAGTTTCATTTCTTTTTATCTCACAACTTAATATGTTTTCCATCTATTGCGGTATTTTGCCGGTTATTAGCGCGCTCATCACTGTGTACTCGTACACTACAAATACGACAAAATAATCCAGTCTAGTTTAAAAACGTTTACGCTCTGACCAAACCACCTGACTGTCGAGGATGACAACGTTGGGTCTGACTGTTGGAGAGTGTGTAGACTTAGCGCACGATAAAAATGAGTCATCCTGACAATCAGGCTGACGGATTTGGTCGGGTGGTCTTGCTATTACAACAGCATCCTGACGGTTGGGTCAGGACACAAATTTTAATGACGATTTCTACAGTGATGAGCGCGGCAATAACCGGCAAAATAACACGAAAGATGGAAAACATAATACATTGTGAAATAAAAAGAGGTGAAACTAGTAGAGGTGATAATTATCGATATAACGGTATAAATTAAGTTAAATTATTAATCAATTAGTTTCCCGCCTTTAGACGTCTGTGATAGGAGTATTTTATAAAACTCTCCTATCAAAGTGACAGTTGTCACACTCCACCGATACGTCTAAAGGTGGGAAACTATGTAGTGTAATGTTAATTTATACGTTTATATCGATAATTTCCACCTCTGATAGTTTCATCTCTTTTTACTTCACAATGTATGATATTTTCCATCTGTTGCGTTATTTTTCCGGTTATTAGCGCGTTCATCACTGCATACAAATGACGTTTTAACTATGAGAACTTACTATTTGGAGCTGTATTTTTTAAAACCTTCCGTTTTTTGTACTCCCAATTTATATTCAGTCCGTTTGCATCCACTCCTGGACAAAGGCCTCGCCATGAGTTCTCCGTTCTTCTCTGTTTTGTGCTGTTGGTGTCAGTTGTTCCCCATTTTGGCGTTGATGTCGTCTAGCCATCGTTTTTGTGGCCATTTTCTACTATGACTGTGCTAGCGTGGTCTCTAATATACAATGTGTCCACCTTTCGTTGTTTTGCCTTGCCACGTGTCCTACCCAGTTCCATTTCATTTGCGCAATTCTTCCAGTTACACCTTCCACATTCGTCCTGGTTCGCACGTCCCTATTTCGTAATATGCTCCTTCAAATATACTCCTAACATAACTCGTTCGATCGCCATCTGGGTCGTTCTCAATCTATTGGCTGATAACTCTGTAAATGTCACGGTCTCCATTCCATAGGTCATAACTGGTAGAACAGGGGCGTAAGTAAGATGTCTGGGGCCCCGGGGCAAACGTGATCTGGGGGCCCCCTACTGGGGGTGAAAGGGGGGGGAGGGTCCGGAAAAATGTTTGATATTTAACCCATGGAAAACGCATTTTAATGTATTCCATGACTGAAGTTTCTTGTACCTACATTTTAGTTGACCAACACAAAATTTTGAAATCACCTTATTTTAAGCTAATTAATTTTGCATGTACCATTCATCTAACATCTTTTCTGTTTTCATAAAAAAATATACCTACTATAATTTTTATTACATTGTTTGGGTACAATATAAGTTTGTAATCGCGTTGTATTGCAATTTTATTATTCAGCGCTAATACAAATTTAAAAGGGAACATTTTAAATTTTATATTTTAAACTTAGGTAGTTATCGTCTATTTATACACTAAGAATGAAATAAGGATGGAAACTAGAAGCAAACAAGAATCAGCACGGTTTGAACAATTGTTTCAAATGATGAAATCACAACAAGAATTGAATAAATTATGAACAGAAAGACAGCAAAAGGCTTTATAGAAACAAACAAGTCAAATATTACAAGCAATGAGAGAAGGAAATAAACGACACATGGAAGATAATAGGCTATTAGCAGAAAGACAAGAAAACTCTTTAAGTATTTAAACGAGAAACAACAAAATGAACAGACAATAAAACAAAATGAGATAATGTAATGAATCAATAAGAAGAAGATTTCTTGAAACTTTAAAACTGAATGGAAAAATATGAAGATATGGAGGTTTATTTAGAGAAAATTTAGGAAGAGGTAAACCAGATTGTTATGGAGATACAGAAAATTGAAAACGTGGAAGAAAAATTCAAGAATGCGTTAAAATTCGATATGGAAAAAGTGTAAGAAAATTTGAAAGAGATAGGAAAATATCAAAAAGGAGGAGACCGTCGGGAAAAATTTTATACAGTTCTAATGAGAGCAGAATCCAATTTGGCGGGGATATTAGAAACCGACATCAGGCACCTTTCATTAAAATCTTCCAACATATGCAGAACTTCGAAGACTGCAAAGAAATTATAAGAAGCCATCTAAAAGACGGAACTGCTTGTGGTTTGAAAGCAAAGAAAATAAGGTGACTTCATTGGAGAGATTTTGAGACAAAATTTTTTATGATGGTGCAGGTGAAACAGGTTAAATCGATCATTGCAGTTCTTAGAATTAATTTATGCCTTGTACTTATTACAACCGGACAACTCGAAGTAGAACTTGACTGAAAATACTTTGAAAAGTTTATTTGACCTCGTTAAAATCTATGCACGGCCAACCAAAGGGGGCACCTGCGGGGCCCCCATGGCCGGGGGCCCCGGGCACTGCCCCGGTTGCCCCAAATGTAGTTACGGCCCTGTGGTAGAATAGAACTGTTAGAACTCCCAATTAATGAGATTAGAAATTAAAAAAACGGCTTATACACATTACGTTTAGACAAAATGTAAGTAAAATAATAATTTTACGATTTGTCAGATAGTTTGGTCGGAACGTGTGTAGAGCTGACCCTCACAAAAATGGTCGGGGTATTTTGTCGTATCAGGAGGTCATGTTAGGGCGTGTGTAGACGTTTTAAGCCGTTACGATGAAGTGGTTAGTCAAAGAAAACTGTATGGTTGCCAAGTCCTCTTCAGAAGTGCGGAATAGAAAGAGTTCGTATTTTTGATTTATTAAGCCGTTAAATATTACGCGTGTTTTTATGTATCGTACTGTTAGGTTATTTTGGGATACGGAAAGAGTAAGTGACTAACAGATCCGTCCGACCTCGCATGACCTCGTACGCTACAAGTTATTAATGCTCTTAGGTCAAGAATTAACGAAAATCTTGTCCAAAAATAAAAAACCGTAGTTGGGGAAATCTATATTGCGCCGAGAATTAAGGGCCGTAACTATCATTGGGGCAACTGGGGCAGTGCCCCGGGGCCCCGGAAAAAGTTGCCCCGCAGGGGCCCTCGTTTGGTTGACCGTGCATAGATTTTTAAAGAGGAAAATAAAAATATGTATTTTAAAAGCTGATTCCAACGAAAAACGAAATATTTTCAAATGACACAATTTTAAAAAGACCTACAAGGCACCCTAAACTTCAACATAAAGTTTTAATTTTTCACTGGGTAAATTAGTCTTTTCGACTAAAATGAAATTGGAACAGAACAGGGGACCATGAAACTTGAGCTAAGCTGGGTTCCCGAGACCTTAACATAAAAATTTAATTATTCCTTAGGAAATTGATTATTTCGGCGTAATAAAACCTAGAATGCCATTGGAAGAGAGGGCCCGGGCTAAGCTGGGGACCCCGATACAATTCGTAAAGATATAAAGATATCTAGGATACAACAATTCCAGGAAGGAAATCCTCAGGGGATTATTTAATCGCCCATTCTATATAACATTTTTGTTTCAGATTTGCCAACAGATGTAAGAACATTTTCTAAAAAATTTGTAACATCAGTTTCTAGGGGTATCTCTTTAGAAACTTCAGTCATGGAGTGCATAAAAATGAGTTTTCAAGGGGTTAAATATCAAACATTTTTCCCAACGCCCCTTCCGCTGGGGGTAAACCCCCCGGTGGGGGCCCCCAGATCACGTTTGCCCCGGGGCCCCAACTTCGTACTTACGGCCCTGCGAGAATTGTGAGTTGTATTGTCAAACAAGACTTAACAGAGAGGACAGCGCCTTAACGTTACATGAAAACAAAATAGGAAACAAAAAATCAAGACGCCTGTTGTCCTTTGGTTTGTTCCTTTGTAACTGATGTTAATATGATGTAAATACGTAGGTTTTTTGGTTCCAGATCTATTAATGTTTCCGTACATGCTTAGTTTTCTTTTTATGGTTGTTCTTCCAGTTCCTTATAAGCAGTAATTTTCTCGATAGTCAGTTTCCAATTGATTAATTAATGATGATGATAGAAAAGGACAATCAGAATCTTGCTAAACCTGATAAAATTGCTTAGAGGAAGAGGATGGTAAAAGGTAAAGATTTTTATCTAAATCTGATAATCGTCACTAATAAGTAGCTATTTCAAGAATTTGGACTCACTGGCGTACACTGGAAAGCATTACTAATATTTATTTCTACTAATTCTTTGCAATACATGTATTGAGCGATCAAAAGATCATCCTAAACGATATAATATTTTCTGTTCCACTTACTTGTATTTTATTTGATAAACTACAGTTTGTTAACGAAAAAAAAATGCAGTCATTGCTTTTGTTTCTTTTAAAATTCTGCATTTTCAAAAAACTGTTAAATTTGTTTGTTGTTCTTTTCTTTTGTTATTTTATTGTGAATATTACGTAATAATCCTAATTTTTCTTATTGTTCAATTCCTAAATCCCCTACTATTCTGATGATTTGACATTGCTGTTCGATAGCGATAACATAAAATTAAACACTTGTTCAATAATGTACAATGAAAGGAACACTCTTATCGACAATGTACCTCGTATAAACAAATTACTTGCCTTAATTGATACCACCATACAAAATTCATGTGCAATTACCTTGTTTTGTACCTTACAATCAGTTCTTATACCTATAGCATGTTTAAGCTATAAAACAAATTGTACTATTTATGTAAAAAAAAATCTATCATAAACTGTATCCTATCATTACAAGTAATTGAACCTTGTGTTTTCTGAATTGGCATTGGTTTTTGTTCGAACTTGATTAGCAAGCGTTACTATATGACAATTATGGTTGAATATATTACAAGAATAAAAAAACCGCTAAACGCCTTAAAAATGAGTGGCGCATACAATATTCCAGCTACAAAAGATCTGATATGAATATTACGTGGCGCGAAAATGTATTTTCATTTTGATGTAAAACAAAACTCTAGTTTTAATTTAAAAGATTTTTCCATAATATTTGCTAAATTTGAAGTAAACGCGCCACAAAAGAGTAACTTTGATACAGTTTGAATTTTAAAACTCTTTTGTGGCGCGTTTACTTCAAATTTAGCAAATATTATGGAAAAATCTTTTAAAATAAAACTAGAATTTTGTTTTACATCAAAATGAAAATACATTTTCGCACCACGTAATATTCATATCAGATCTTTTAGCTGGAATATTGTATGCGCCACTCATTTTTAAGGCGTTTAGCGGTTTTTTATTCTTGTATCCGGAGTTTTTCAAAGTTATTTATAAACTAAATGTATGAAGTTGGATGCAATGTTCCTCTATTACTCGTTAAGCTTTATAAATGGTCACCTTTGTTGCATTATCTCCCAAATGATCTAGTGTCCATCGAATGTATACTAGATTTTTTTCTATTCGAAATAGATTGAAAAAAAATATTGAGATGACCGGTAAATGACGTCGGATTGCCCGTTGCCAGATCAAATTTAGCGTCGTAATCACTACAACTACATAAACCATTTCGGGAATAATCGTTAATTGGATTATACCTACTTTTGTAGCTTAATAACTTCTAAAAGGCTTAACCGATTTTGATCAGTAAACATGAGTTTGAAACGTATTTATCAGTAGTATCTGATGGATTTAAGGTCAAGTATGATAACTGAAGCTATTACAGGAATTATTGAGCTTGAGAAACCGTTTTTCCCGTAGTAAATAAATTTGATGATATTTATGAAGCCTATAACTTAAAAATTCGAATTTTTCCGGATATGACGTATACACCGTTAGATTCTTCTAGAGTCCTTCTACAAACGCTCAGTTATTGGCGTAATTCGTAGGTTGAAATTTTGAGCAATTGTCGAAAAACCAAAATTTTCAAAGTATAGTTTTTCAGTTTTTCGGCTATACTGAGCGGTGTGTACGTCTGATCCGGACAGCTTAAACACCATTTGAAAGCTTAACTCAACACTATTGATTTGGTGTATTTGCGGTTCTCCTGCCTCTTCTTGGTCCGAAGATATATACCCCCAAAAAATATGCCGTTTTGTACCTACCAAGTCCTCTAGCTGGCTTATGGGTGGTCAAAAGTCACAAACTACACCGGTTATGAATCGCCCCAGATCTCCTCTTCAAACACAGAAAAAAAAATTAAATCGGTTTAACTTTCAAACACACATACATATCCACAAACATTTCCCTTTTTTAAATAAAAATTGAGTCATATTTCTGAGCTCGGTAACTTTTGAACGGTATAACCGATTTTCAAAATTAAACATGCGTTGGAAAGGTAATGATCAGTACTGTCCGCAAAGGTCGGACTTAAATTTTTGAAGTTTTTGGGAGTTTTGGGGACGAGAACGAAAAACAGACCCTAAATAGAAAGGGCCGTAAATCCACACTCTTGGACCAAAATGGATTGTTGACATATGAATGGCTGAGTCTTTTCCTGAACTTGAAGAAGGGACTTGGTCCATCTTTCAAATCAGTCAGATTTAGAAAATCGAAAATTTCGTGTATAGTGTCGCGTGTAGGGGGGTGTTGGTGTGCGCCACTGGCGAGAACTGCCGTTCTCTGGTAATTTGCTGTTAGTATAAAATCGTTACAACTTACTAAAAATATAGCAGTTCTTTAAAAAATCTTCTTCTTCTTCTTCTTCTTCTTCTAATGTCGAGTCCACTAATGAAGGTTCTTCTGCATGTTCTACTTTTCTTAAAACTGTCTGTGTGTTTAACTCGGTCCAGTCGCGAAAGTTTTTCAGCCAGAACATTTGTCGTCTATCAGTATCCCTTTTTCCTTAAATTTTTTCCTTCATAATCAGCTGACACACGCTTCTTCTACTGCTATATTTTAATATGTCTTCTAATGATATTAGAGATTAGAGATTATATTAGAGATTTCCAATAAAGATCATGTTTAAGTCAATCCAAACAGGACTACAAACACTCCATTGGTCCGAAAATTTGGCAACGTATTGTTATGATCTACTTTTTATTACTTTTATATCAATTAGTCTTTATTTGATTACTCCAATTAATTATTTAATCAATTATCCAATTGTCTCAAATCATACAAAAAAATTAAGAAAAAATCTCAGGGTGCCTTTTTATAATAAAAAAAAATATATAAATTATCTTATGTTATACTTATCTTCTCTCGTGGTTTCAGTATCTCTTAGTTGGTTCTTATCGGAAGAAAAATAGAAAAGGGAAATAAATAGAAATATAAAATAAGCATACAGAAATATCTTTTATTATCAAAATCAATACTCTAAAAATCCATCAATTAAAACCTGTGGACATAGCTGTCCGAATGAAATTTTTACCACTTAAATTTTCTAGTTCAAACAAAAATTTATCGGTTTGTTCCCGATGACTTTGATAAAACAAGCTAAACAAACAAATTTAGGTATTCGCAAAATTACTTATATTTCCTATTTAATTTTTGAAATATTGGAATCTTAATTCATATGCTTTTACTCAAAATTTTAGTTTCCGAACATAAAAATATCTTTCACATAATTGACTGACCTTTTGCTTCACTCACAATGATGTCTCCTCTTGACCCAAACAGCTCTCCCTTGTTGACTATGTTAGGCTACCCATCAAAGCCCTCTCCGTTCTCAAGCTTCAATCCAGCAGCATACCAGCACTAATTCTCCAAAAAACAACGAGCCAGGCCTCTTTTAACCAATACTCGATTCAAACAACTCCAAAATTCTCTCCTCTCCTTCTCACAATAATACAGAATCGAAGAGGTATTTCTTCTCAATTTGATCTGTCTCTCGTTCCACTTTTCAGCTCCACTCTCCACTATCAAACAACCACTGGCACTTGCTTTTTAACTATCCACGAAAACATTGACTGCTCTTCCGCGATGCCGATCACATAATAATCTTTCCAAAACTATCTGAAAATTCAACCTTCTCTCCTTCCCATTCCAAATTGCCAAACCAATCAGAGACATTTATTCTTCCCCATTCTTTTTTTCATTCGAAAAAACCCACTCATACTTTCAAAAATATTCCTACCATCATAATAATTACTTTCGGGAAATTCTACAAAATTTACTCGGGGTTAAACAAAAAGAGATTAAAATTCCAAACTTTTTGTTACATTATTTTCTAAAGATATCATTACCTGTGGCTTTTGGCCTCGTGCATAACAAAGCACCGTTATAATCTCCAAATACCCTGAACAATTATTGTCTATTCATATCACTTTCTTTCCTAATGTCTTTTATTTTTCAGGGAAAAAAACTCATTAAAAATAAACCCATAAATAGTTACAAATCAATATACAGGGTGTATCAAATTTATGTGCCCGCGTTATCATTAAAATTAATAAAGTTTTTATTCTATCTTTGATTGATAAATTGATACATAATGTATATAAAGAGCTGATGAAGATTATATGAATATTGTAAACTTTTTAATTTTTATTTTTGATTTTTATTTTTAAAATAAATATAATTTCTTTAACATATTAATGATACACTACTGAGTATAAGTTTTCAATTTTTAAACCGCTTTTTTGGTAATTCGTGAAAGCTTAACACGATTTCTGTAGCAGCCTAAGAAATCGAAATTGTAAAGAGATCGCAACCCGTGTACATTGGAGGGTATATAAATTGTCCAATTAGAGACACCTTCTTCTTCTTTAAGTGTCATCTCCGCGAGACGGAGGTCGGTAATCATTATAGCTATTCGGACTTTAGAGACCGATGCTCTGAAAAGTTCATTTGATGTACATATGTACCATTCCCTCAGATTTTCTAATTATCTTGTTTTGATGGTATTTAAGATTTCCATTTCTCTATTCATCTTTCTCAGAACCTCTTTGTTTGTAACGTGTTCCGTCCAAGCATTCAAGGTCCAAGCTTTTATTCCATAAAACAAAGTCGAGAAAACGTAGCACCTAGCCAACCTAACTCTTAGCTCCAACTTCAAATCTCTTGTGGAGAGCACTTTCCTCATTTTGTTAAAATTTGCTCTAGCCTTTTCTATTCTGATTTTGATTTCCTCTAAGTAATCTCCTGTGGAGTTGATCATTGTTCCAAGGTATGCATATTGGTCGACTCGTTCGATTCGTTCGAACCATATGCATATCAATGTAAATAGACCTGGATCCCGCGTAAGAAAAAAAAGTTGATTAATAGCAAGCTGAAAATTTGTTAATAGCTTAACGGTATCTAGTCGGACAAACATTGATGCACGGGAACACTGAAACAGGGGAAGTTTTAACGGTGGAGCATGATAAACGTGTCGTCCTGACAAGTTTATGATGGTGAAAAATAGCAAGTTGTTTTTAAGTTTATTCAATAGCCAACGTTATATAATATATGAAAAAATGTTTGTCCGACAAAAAGGTTGGGCATTTTAACGAGTCCGACACGTAGAACATGTCACATCACAGGAACTATGTTGGTGATGAATAGCAGCCTGATTTTTGCGTGGGAGTTTAATGAAAGGTTAAAAAAGCAATTGGAAGTTCTGTCGGACAAAATGAATGGGAAATTTTCCTAGTCGGACATTCTAAACATGTAAGATATAGACAAAAATGTTGGTGATAAATAGCAAGCTAATTTTGATTTGTTTATGTACAAATTATATTTTGTAACGCAAAAAGTTATATGTCGGACAAAAAGTTTGGGCAAATCGAAGGAAATAAATAAAAAACATTTTTTCAGAATGACTTAGTCACATATTGATAAAGCTATTTTAGTTGTATATTATTATTTATATTCACATATTTGCATGTGCATATATATACATGCACAGTCCAAAAACAGTGAGGTAAGTATCAATGCATTTATATATATTGCCAAACAATTATTTTTTGGGGGGAGTTTGTTCTAGATATTCTCAAAATGACAATAAAAAATGTCAAAGAACATGTGAAAGCAATCTCTTAGGGTTTTTCTAATTAGGCGCATCAGAAAGTACGGAAAATTTCCTACAAAAAACGTTGTATACATTTTTTTCCATACTCAAATCTTAACCCTGTAAACGACATTGAAAAATGTGAAGAGTCTAAAACTTCGGTGCTTATAAGAATAGACGTAAATATGACACATTATGCTTAGAAGTATGTATTGGAAGGCTGCATTTGTCAGTGTGACACTTTGTGCTATACAAAGTAGTATTTGAAAGTACATGGTCTCTGAGTTTCTGTTTGCCACTTGTGTTGGAAATTAAAATTTATATTAACTATGGAGTGTTTTTGTGTCTATTTTTGAGTGTCAACAGTTTAAATTTTAAGTCGCCAAATCAAAAGTGAAACCATTCAACGGAACATTTTTGAGTAATTTTCGAACATTTTACAAAGTTAGTAAAATACTTGGTCATCAATTCAATGAGGTTCAGTTGCCAGATAATTGTGAAAGTTCTATTGAATATCATTCTTCGTGCTATAATGCTTTGCTTGATTGAAAAAGGGTACCTAAATAAATTATTACTAAAATTGTATAACGTAATTTTTCTCAACTTTCTACAAATGAAATAATAATGTAATTAATATGTCACATGGCAAGAAATAATTTACTGCCAAAATAAATCAATTAGTTCAAATTTGAAGTTACGATTGCAATTTATTATGAATTATTGTCAAAAGTGACAGTTTTTCTTAAATGGAAATGTATTCATAGACATACGGATAGACAGGGAATACAGTGCAAAAAGTCGATAGGTGGTCTATCTATCTCTTTTAACCAAGCGATCCCGCGCATGTGGCAGACAAAGATAGCTAGACAACTCAATCCATAATATAATTTGCCTGATCTACTATAAATGTATTACAGTGAGGTATCTAAATGATGTTGACATAAATCGAAAGATATCGATTGTAATTGATTGCAGGTACTTTTGACATAGAATAATCACCCCTTATTGAAATTTCAAAAATTATTTTTTTAAATCGTCCGACTACAAAATCTACCCCTTATTTTTTTCCGACAACAGTCATTCTTGGTAAGGAATAATTTACTTAATTAAATTTCGTCTTTGTCGGAAACCTATTTATCACCAGCATTTTTGTCTATATCTTACCTGTTTAGAATGTCCGACTACGAAAACTTCCCATTAATTTTATCGGACAGAACTTCCAATTGCTTTTTTAACCTTTGATTAAACTCTCATGCAAAAATCAGACTGCTATTCATCACCAACATAATTCCTGTGATGTGACATGTTCTACGTGTCGGACTCGTTAAAATGCCCAACATTTTTGTCGGACAAACATTTTCCCATATATTACATAACGTTGGCTATTGAATAAACTTAAAAACAACTTGCTATTTTTCACAATCATAAACTTGTCAGGACGACACGTTTATCATGCTCCACAGTTAAAACTTCCCCTGTTCCAGTGTTCCCGTACATCAAAGTTTGTCCGACTATACACCGTTAAGCTATTAACAAATTTTCAGCTTACTATTAATCAACTTTTCTTTCTTACGCGGGATCCAGGTCTAAAACCTGTATAATGGAACCTTTGATCAGGCTTCACAGAAAAGACCAGAAAAGGCCATTGAGTACAATAAACTAGCATATATATGTTTTATAGACCTGACAAAGCCTTTCGATGGCATCCAAGTCGAAGACGTCCTACATTTACTGTATAGAAGAAACATACCAATCAATATTATACAAACCATCGAAAACATCTACTTTCATAATCGAATACATGCAAAGATAAATGGAAAACTAACGCAGTTTACACCAGTACAAAGCGGAGTCAGACAACGTGACTCGTTAAGCCCACTGCTCTTTAATATAATAATGGACGAAATAATAGAAGCAGTACGTAAAGGTCATGGTTACAGAATGAGGCACAAAGAAATCCAAATATTATGTTATGCAGACGACGCCGCATTAATCGCCGAGACAGAAGACGATCTCCAAAGATTAACACACATCTTCAATACAACAGCCAAGAAATACAATATAGTAATATCACCAGAAAAAAACCAAATGTATGACAACATCTAAATACCCACTACGATGTAAAATCGAAATTGATGGGAAAATAATAAAGCAGGAAGCAAGGCTTAGATATCTGGGAATAGATGTAGCCAGTTACGGAGGTGTTGAAGAGGAAGTACGACAACAAAGCTTAAAAGCAAGTAAAGCGGCGGGATCTATTAAGGACACAATCTGGTAGAACAAATACCTAACACAAGACACAAAATCAAGAATCTATAAAGCAGCAATTAGACCTATATTGAGATACACGGCGGAGACAAGACCTGACAAATCTAAAACGAGACGACTACTAGAAACAACAGAAATGAAAATACTCCGACGAATATCAGGGAAAATTCTGTCGGATAGGGAGAGAAGCGAAAACATAAGAAGATCATGCAATGTAGAAAGACATAAATGGATGGGTGACAAAACGGAAACAGGGGTGGAACGAACACATTAGTAGAATGGCAGAGGATATGATAGTACGAATATCACGAGATAAGTCACCAAATGGACGAAGAAGTATTGGCAGACCAAGAAAAATATGGTGCGATAACTTAAACAATTTAGAAGGCTAATATTGAAGAAGAAACAGGCTTTAAAGCCTACATACAAGAAGGATGAATAAGAAGAAGAACAGGCTTCATCAAGTAATAAGATGAAAACATCCAGGGAAGCTCTTACGTAGTCTACTTATTCTGCACAACAATTCTTGGTCTCATTTTGTCAAAGTAGTGAAATAAAACCTACAATGAAAAAAATAGATGAGATTAGAGCATCCACTCAATAGTCCTCATTTTTTTTCATGCGATTTTTACATATTTGGGCCACTAAAGCAGCATTAAAATATAGTAAATGGTTGAATGCTCGAATATATGAGTTTTACAAAGTCAAAGGCAGATATCGAGCACTGGATTTATTTAATCTTGCCCAAATATACTTTCGCTATCTAGAGCATCTTCAGGGGCATCTGAAAGAAGTAAAGAAAAACGCCATTGTAAAGCAAGAAAAAGTTAGAAACTTTGACAAAAAATCGAAGATGATGTGATAAAAAAGTTCAATAACGTTTTAGACTTACTTCGTCAATAAAGTGAAGGTATCCTCGAATGTCATTTATTATGAAAATATTTTGGTGGCAACTTTAATTACCATATAACTACGAATACACTTAACAAAGGACAAACAGATAAATTTGAGTGCCGGGTACCACTAAGGTTCTACATTGTTACAAGACGGAAGTAGAATGAAGTATTACTTATTTGACGGAAATGATCGAGTGATGGCTGACAGTTGACAACTTAGTAAGACTATGACTGTGTAATATGTACAATCACTATACAGTGAACTTCACATTCAAAAAAATTAAAAATTAAAATAATAGTAATAGTAAAAGGTTCGTGAAACAGTGGGATAAATGTCTTAATTGTAGTGGTAATTATTGGTAGATATATTTGCCTATCATTTTTTTGGGACAAAGATGGATTTGAATTATTGAACAAGCCTAGTGGTAAATATTTTGAAACTTACTCTTTTTTATTATTTTAAATCACCTAAATTGTCGCAGCGCAATAATCTTTGTTATTGCCTCGATCCTCGAATAAATAACTATGTATAATGACATAACACTATTACATAATACTCCACAAACCAACCAGACATCCTGTATATCTGTCTAGCTTCTACCCAATTCACACATTAAACATCACCGATCTTGAGCCCTAATGCCAAACTACCACCACTTAATCTTCCAAGGACTATCCCCATATCATCTCGGACACTTCCTCCGTTCCTCCGCTTGGTTATTCTGGACAATAAAGACAGTTAAGGTCCTATTTAACCCCTTTTGACGACAGTGGAATGGCTAATATGTATTAGCAGTTAACAAAGAAGTATCCTCATAGGTCGTAAAGGACCACTGGGGGAACTGTTTTGATGTTGAAAAAGGGTAACAGTTCATGCTAGAATTATTCCTTACAAGACAAGAGAGCGATGGAGGAAGAGACTAACTATACGATTATTTTAATAAATTTGATCACTGTTCATTGATTTAATGCTTAAGAGTAAACAGTAGCGCGTCATCAATATTTTTGTTTTTCCAAAGCTCTGCGAACTTTCAACAGGAAGGCAACAGTGCGTCGGTAATTCGACACTGACAGCAAATACTATGGACTGTAATACATACAACTGTTGACATTTCCCATTACATTTAAGGAAGTAAACAATATAGCACCATCTAGGCGGTCTACGGTGATAACCAGAGCAATCTAACCTTACATTTATAAAATTGCTTTATTATTGTTTTTGTATAAAGTATAAGTGTTTGAACTATTTTTATTTTAATTTAATTTAGCAAAATTAGCTTGTTATTCAAAAATTTATAAAATTAAATTTGAATGTTTACGTCAAATTTTACGTTGTCACAACGTAATTTCACCGCAAGCCGACAGTGGCGCTAGTGGCAACGTGCTTCAAGATTTCTGTGGGAGTTGGATGTATTACAGTCAATAGTATTTGCTGACAGTGACAATATACTAAGATCATAAGATCTATATATCATAATCTATATATCATAAGATCCACAAAAAAAGATGACATATTGTTGGTGATGGGAGATTTCAACGCCAATATTGGAAAAGGAAAAGTGGATGGATGTGTGGGAGAATTTGGCTTGGGAGAAAGAAATGAAAGGGGGGACAGACTTGTCGAATTCTGCCAAAGCGAGGAGCTGGTAGTAATGAATACATTATTTAAACTACCTAAAAGAAGACTTTATACCTGGAAATCACCAGCGGATTCGGAAGATCACATTGTAAGAAACCAGATGGATTACATTTTAATCAAATCCAGATATAAAAACACTATAAAGTCTGTGAGAACATACCCCGGAGCTGACATAAATTCAGACCATAATCCACTAGTAGGCGTAATGAAGATTAAATTAAAAAAGATCCAAAAACAAACAAATATATCACGATTCGATGTCTCAAAGATAAAAGAAGAACCTATACGTCAGAGTTTAAAACAAGAAATAAATGATAACTTAAAGAAAATCAAACAAGACGTGATAAAGACAACAGATGTTAATGACAAATGGAACATGATACAAGAAACGTTAGTAGAGGCAGGAAAGAAAATATTACAGAAAAAATAAAAAAAAAACAGAGATGGATGACTTCAGAAATCCTAGAGTTAATGGAGGAAAGAAGAAAACATAAAGAGAGGAATAAGGCAAAATACAAAGAAATACAGAGGTTAATATTCTAAAAAACATGATAGCTTTAAATACATAAGAAAATAAAGGAAATCACAAATATACAGCGAAAAAAGAAAGATGGCCTTCTTAAAGACATAAATGGAAAAATTATTATAGAAGTCAAAGAGAAATTAAAAAAGTGGAAGGCGTACATAACAGATCTGTTTGAGGATAATAGACAAGAACCGGAAGAAATCGATAGCGAAACGGGACCAGAGATCATAATGGAGGAAATCGAACAAGCAATACGAAACGCAAAAAACGGAAAAACTGTAGGTCCAGACGAAATACCTGCAGAATTACTGAAATGTCTAGACGATGAAACTCTACCTGTACTACTGGATCTGTTTAATGAAGTATATAAAACCGGAAAAATACCTCAGGAATGGTTGGTGTCCACCTTTGTAACAATACCTAAAACAATATATGCCAAAGATTGTTCAGACTATAGGACAATATCACTAATAAGCCATACCCTCAAAATATTTCTAAAGGTGATTCATGGAAGATTATACAGAAAGCAAGAAAATGATATGGATGATACCCAATTTGGGTTCCGCAAAGGACTTGGAACAAGAGAGGCATTGTTTGCATTTAATGTCGTCTCTCAAAGATGCTTAGATATGAACCTTGATATTTATTCCTGTTTCATCGACTTCGAAAAAGCGTTCGACAGGGTCCGACATGAAAAACTAATAGAATTATTGAAAAACAGAGATTTAGACAGACGAGACTTACGAATTATCATCAATCTGTATTGGAATCAAAAGGCCAATATAAATATAGACGAACAAGAGTCCGAGAATATTGATATAAAGAGAGGGGTAAGACAGGGTTGTGTACTGTCGCCGCTACTGTTTAACGTGTACAGTGAAGCCATATTTCAGGAAGCGATAGCGGAACTAAGTGATGGAATCTCTATAAACGGAAGAACAGTAAATAACATAAGATTCGCTGATGACACCGTTATAATGGCAGACACTCTTGAGTCGCTACAAGAATTGTTAAATAGAATTAACGATTATTGCATTCGATATGGACTCAAAATAAACAAGAAAAAAACTAAATTTATGATTGTCTCAAAAACACAACATGGAAATGAAAGGTTAATACTAGAGCAAACCCAAATAGAAAAAGTAAAGACATACAAATATCTGGGAACCTGGGTTGATGACAAAAATGACCAAAGCAAAGAAATTAAAGTCCGAATTGAAACTGCAAGGCAAGCATTTATAAAAATGAAGACACTGCTTACAAACAAAGACCTTCAGTTGCCTCTCAGATTGAGGGCTCTAAGATGCTACATATTTTGTATATTAATATATGGAATGGAAGCTTGGACATTGAAAAGGCAACATATAAGAAAAATAGTAGCGTTCGAAATGTGGTGTTACAGAAGAATGTTGAAAATTCAGTGGGTTCAAAGGATTACCAATGTTGAAGTGCTACGACGTTTAAATAAGGAGTTAGAAATTATGAACAGTATAAAAACAAGAAAACTAGAATATTTGGGTCACATTACCAGAGGAGAGAAATATGAGCTGCTGAGAGTTATTATGCAAGGAAGGATCCAAGGAAAAAGAAGCATAGGAAGAAGACGCATCTCCTGGCTGAGGAACCTTAGAGAATGGTTTAACTGTAGTTCATTACAACTGTTCAGAGCAGCAGCCAACAAAGTGACCATAGCCATTATGATATCCAACCTCCGCTAGGAGATGGAACTTTAAGAAGAAGAAGACAATATACTATCAAAAACAATATTTTTTTCCGCAAATCGCCAGGAAATTTTGACATTCCTGTCAAAATTTCTTGAAGAAAAAGTCAGGACTTCCTTACTGTAAGGAAATGTCATTTCCTTACTGTAAGGAAATGATATTTCCGTACAGTTGTTAGTGTTCTACATAAATGATAGAAAACACATTGCTATTAAAACCTTGTAAATTACCTTAATCATTAAATTTTCTTTATCTGGAGCTTCCTGGATAAATTTTTCAATTTCTTCCTTCGTTAAAATCTTAGATTTCTTTGCCCTATAACCTTGAGCTTGCCGTTTCAATAAAGAACGAAGTTTTGAGTATGTAGATATATCTACATTGTGTTTAAGTGCAAGGGTTGACTTCAGCATTGAATAATTGGCCCATAATGTTGAAGATTTCATCTTTAAACAAAGGTCTAGGAAGTATGCCATTACAACATTTTCTGAGAAAGAACTCGTATTTTTACTCATGCGATAATCCATAAAACGTCTGTATGCATTTTCGTACTTTTCTCTTGATTTCTTTGGCAATAATTCTAATGAAGCAGTATTCACTGCCTCAACCAGCTCTGGAGGAGTCCCAGGAAGGGAAATTTCATCATCACTTATCATTTTACTTTCGAGAACACCAGCAATTAAATTTATAAGCGTCAAGTTTGACAATTCAACCTCAATACGTTTCCATAGTAACCCAAGTAATTTTATTAGGAATTTCAAAGCACCATTTATTTGGGAATAAAATTATCGCGTTTTTTTTAAATCAATCAATATCTGTCGAATTTTAAACGATTTGCGGAAAAATAGTATGTTTACCTCGTAGGAAAAGCCACATTCCTGGACTCTGTGTTGCTAAGTCTCGGCTTGCGCCTCGACTTAGCAATCTTCACAGTCGTCCAGGAATGTTAAGCTTTTCCTACCCGGTAAACAATGTACTATTATACTCATAACGCGCTAAACGTTGCCGAGTCAGTCACGTTCGATTTCTTGTTATAGAAACTCGATTGTTAGTAGACCCAATGTGACACACATGGGATAAAAAAGTTTATTAGAAAGTGCATTTTTTTGTTCTTCTTAATGGCGGTAGAGGCTCCTTTTGCAATATTTTATTTAGTTATAGAGTAATTTCCACATACTAACATATTTCTCAAATTGGGCTCTGTACCGCCGTTCTTTATTATATTACGAATATGTGTGCCAAATATCTCGACAAAATATTTAAAATTACAGCCGCAATCTTGGACCTCGTTGGTTGCCAGCTGTTGATGGCTACGTTTCCTCTTAGTTTTACGGTATCACGATTAGGCAGCGTTGCCCAAAATGTAGAATAGTACAGTATGTACAGTTTGCTCTCTTCTTCTTCTTCTTCCTCTTTCTTCAGCGTAATTTCTGTAATTCTTCTCAGTACTCTCATCTCTGCCGTTTCCAGTAGTCTTTGTATTGTGGCTGTATCGGGTCTTGTTTCTGATGCATCTGTCCTTATTGGTCTTACACTGACTGTATAAATTATTGACGTCATCTCAGTGTTAATATGTTGGGTTATACAGTGTGTTCCAACGAAAATTTGACCCCCCTCTCCCAGAAACTCAGAAACCCAGAGTTTCTTCACAATTGAAAAAAAACACGCCAATTTGTATTGGAAGGGGGACGAATTTTCATGCAAAATTTATGCCCTCAAATGTACCCTACTTCCCCACATCAACCCCCAGTTTTTTTTTAATAGCATGTGTAGTCGTGTGGCACATAATTTGAAAGGTATTTTTTTTTCTCTATACGACCCTCTATTTATTTTTTAATTTGCAGAATAAGTTTAAAGATAATTTTGGATTTAACTAATTTAGAATAAATTTTTTAAGTCCAAAATTATTTTCAAACTTGTTACGTAAATTAAAAAAAAAGAATGTGTGTGTACTTTGTACGCACGTAAGAAGATATTCTTCTATTATATAATAGGTAATTTAAACGAAGTAAATATACTTAAAAGGTTATTTGTACTTATTTTATTTAAAAATCAAACTAACTTTCTTATCTACCACTTTCAAAAAAGAAGAATATCTTCAAAAATTATATAATAATATACTTACAATCATAAAATCTATAAAAAAAATAAAAAAAATAATAACTTGCTTGGGGCTTGAACCCACTTCACGTCTACCGCGCCGTACGAAAGTTGACGCCATTTCAAACTGCACCAAACTCTCGTATACGTCATGTGGGAATATACACAAACTAAACGTTTAGACCATAAATTTATATGAATTTAATAAAATTATTAGTTTGATTTTTGTCGAAATAAAATACAACAAAATATAGAGTAAGAAAACGATATATGAGATGAAGATTTGTAGAAAGTTTGTTCGTAATCAGATTATGTAAATTAAAGCATTGCCTACTAATAGGTAACTACATTATTTTGTTTACATTTTCCAAATAGATAGGTATTGAAACTATTAGGTATTTCCAACTGAAACATTTAGAATTACGTACCTGCGGCTTTTCAAAACTATGTAAAAAGTCACTATAATTATAAATTTGATTTTATTTCTGTCCACACATCAATCAAAACTAATATTATACAATATTTTTGTTTACCGATAACCTCCATATTGAATAATTATTGACAGATCATTTCAAAATTTCAACACCCAATCAGAGCCCGTATAACAACTAATACCATACTGTCGGTATGCGTATGCGCGCGGATCAATCAAATTTTACCCTCAATCGATTCGCCGCTAAAGAAGAATATCTTCAAAAATAGAGAGTCGTGTAGAGAAAAAAATTACCTTTCAAATGATGTACCACTTAAGGTCATCGGTACATAATTCGCAAATATTTTACGGCTATCCCTACTTTTTCGGTCTTTACACGGCAAATTACGTGTAGTAAAATTCTCACTGGTATGGATATGTAAATTTTACTTGACAATATCATCATTAAATTTAAAGTTGGCTTTTGAATATTCTTGGATAACTGTTACTTGTATAATTAATTGCCTTAATAATTAATTCAGTTAATTAATATGATAATTCTTTCACTAACTATGTATTCAGTGATTGTAATAATTTATCTACTGTACAAAAAAACTAATAATCAATCGAGAAAAGAGGAAAAGTGATAAAGTGATTTTTTAATAATATATTGTTACTATTAAACGCTTACAATTTTGAACATCTTTAACAACAAAATACTTGGATCACTGAATATATCCTGGTGTATTCTCTGCTTGGATCTTCCATAAATAATAAACAATAAATAACTTTTTATTAAGTTCACGTCTTAAATCAATTATATATCAAATACACTATCAATATTATTTAATCAACAACTCAAAATATTCCCAGTGCCATGTCAAATATTTAAAATTGTCAGTGTCTGACTGACAATATACTATCAATATTCTATTCGACTGAGTGCGTTTTATGACAAAGATAGATTTGGAAAATATTAGGTTTGTTCTAGCAAACAGTCAAACTAGTCAGAAACCGTCAGCAAACAGTTGGTAAGTGAGAGAACATAATACAGTCACCAGTGCTATCCCCTCTACTCGCGCTGGTCGACTATTTGCTGACGGTTTCAAACCGTTTAAAACTGATGCTAGAACAAACCTATTATCACCGACATTGTGTTCATTTTTTTCGAATCTTGAAAAAACCAATAAATATTTTTGAAAAATTTAAACACAGAATGAAAGACTAAATTATTACCGAGGGCCGAAAGTTCCTTAGAATACATAAAAAGTTTATTTTGAGATATTTTAAATTAAAAATCACACTAAATTTTCTTTTAGTTTTTCACCCCTGTAACTTATTAAAATAAACAATATAGAAGTTCACAGGGACACTTTCGGCCCTAGCTAATACCGTAATCTTTCATTATGCGTTTAAATTTACTTATTAGTTTTCGCAGGATTCGAAATAGATATTTTCCTAACAAGTGCAGAAAGTCATTCTTTTCCGCACGCGACTGCAGTTTGCCGAACGACGCGAAGCGGGAGTTCGGCAAGCAGTCGAGTGCGGAAAAGAGACTTTCTGCAAGAGTTAGGAACAATATTTTTTAAGAGTCTTTAAAAAATTACCAAATATTAATCAATTAATTTAATTAATATGAAAATACATACACAAATTAATTCTTTGACAAGGTTGTCAAAACCAAACTTTCAATATTATTAGTTAGCATGACGACGATTTTGGTTTCCATGACGATGATTCAAAACGACTGTTATTGTCTACCGATTTGACTTTCGAATATTATGTCAAAATAATTTTATTTCATCGAATTGTCGCGTTAATTTCATTAAAACAGGAACACAATAAGATAAATTTGAAATAAATTAGTAAATAATATCTAAATATTAGTTTATTGCATGTATTATAATTACTTTAAGGCCATATTAACATATCTAAACTAACACGCGTGCGGAAAAGTGAAACTTTCTAAACTAAAATGCATACGCGAAAGTAGGCATTTTTGCACGCTCGTAGAAAAAAATTAATCACATTTGAATAGCATTGGAGCAGAAACTACGTACCCATCCCCTTAACCACACTTGCTATTTAAAAAAAAGTGGGAGTAGTAGGGGGTTACATTTGAGGGCATCAATTTTGCAAAAAAATTCGTCCCCCTCCCGATATAAATTGACGTGTTTTTTTTAATTTTAAAGAAGCTCTAGGTTTCTGAGTTTCTGGGGCGGTTAAATTTTCGTTGAAACAGATTGTATAGTGTTATTAAGGCATCCTTCCAGTCTGATTTTTGTACTTGATTTCTCACTTCTTTGTCCAGGTCTTCGTAGCTGGACACTGTAATTCCATGGTATTCTATATCCATGCCTTGTTCAATACTGATGCCATCAAATTCTATTTTACACCTGATTGGTTGTTTGCTAATTACTATTGTTTTAGTTTTCTGAGATAAGATGGTCATATTGAATTCTTTTGCTCTAATATTAAACCTGTGGACTAATCTTTGTAGACTATCATCATCATCGGCCATCAAAATTGCGTCTTCAGCGTAACAAAGTATTTTTACTTCTTTGTTTCCCATTCCATATCATCTTCCTTTGTTGATGGGTTAATGATTTGATCCATGATTAAATTGAAGAGAATAGGGCTCAATGAGTCCCCCAGCCTTATTTCGTAGCGTATGTCTATAGGTTCTGTAACTTGTTTAATCTATTCTGACTTCCGTTTCGTTGTTTTGGTAGATCTTTTCAATAATTTTTGATATTAGGGGAACTTCTCTATTATACAGAAGAGTGTTACTTATATGACTCTTACTTTGTCAAATGTTTTCTTCAAGTCAATCAGACACAGAAATGTTGGTCGATTAAACTCTAGTGATTTAGTCCAAGAGGCAGCCTGAAAAATCTCTTTGAATTTACTAAAGCTAGATTTTTCACAGTTGATTACTGTGATTATGTAGAGAAACATACTGCGGTCGGTCAAGCGAAACGTAGAACAGGGGTTACTGAGAGGGTATCAAAGTTGCTTTCCTACGAAGGTAATTAAATCCATTTACTAAAGGTGAAAATCAGTACACACATTCTAAATTAAATATAAATAAAAGTTATTATAGTCGGTCAGCTGTATGACGAGACACAGTATTTTAACATGGAGAACACATATATTTATGAAGATTAACATGGAGAACACATATATTTACAAAACGAAAACAATTGTGTCTCAAACTAAGACAACTTTACTGGCTTATTGGCAGGAAATCACAATTAAATCTCACAAATAAGAACTTAATATATAAAGCCGTACTGAAGCCAATATGGACGTATGGAATTCAATTATGGGGTTCTGCTAGCAATTCAAACCTAGAAATCCTACAAAGATTCCAGAACAAAGTTCTTCGAATTATAACCAATGTTCCGTGGTATGTTTCGAACAACATAATAGAAAAAGACCTCCAAGTTCAATCCATAAAAACTGAAGTCAGAGAGTACAGTGAAAAATACAAAAACAAAACTAGTGCTCACTCTAATGACTTAGTGCGCGAACTGTTTAATGTCAACGATGAAGTGAGTCGACTAAAGCGTTTTAAGCCTACATACTTAATAAACAGATTTAAATAAAATTAATTAACATTTACCACTACATTATTAACTTTGTTTGTTAATTATATATTAAAGGAAGCCCCTCACTGGAGAGAATTCCTACAAGTCATTTTTTCTTCTAATTATTGTCATAAAATTTACTTATTGTTACGAGTGATAACAGATTGTTAATTAAATGGAGCTAAATAAAAAAAATATTTAATGTAGAATGTGTGTACTGATTTTCAGAGATGTAAATTTAAAGAGATTTTTCAGCGTTGCCTCTCCGTCAATTTCTCAGTATTTCGATTTATGACGAATATTGCATCTGTACACGATATTCCAATACAAAAACCCTGTTGTTCATCTGCTAAACTTATAACTTATCTTTTTAAAGTCAAAAGGCAGATATCGAGCACTGAATTTAATTAAATCTGGCCCAAGTATACTTTCGCTCACAAGAGCATCCTCAGGGGCATCTGAAATAAGTAAAGAAAACGCCATTGTAGAAGAGGAAAAAAGTTACAGACTTCGACAAAAAATCGAAGGTGATATGATAAAAAGTACAAAAACGTTTCTAGACTTACTTCGTCAATAAAAAGAAGGTATCCTCGAATGTCATTTTATTAATAAATAATTTTGGTGGCAAACTTAAATTAACATCTAACTAAACACTGAACAAGGGACAAAACAGATAAATTAAATTGCCAGTAGGTTCTACATTTTACAATATGGATTATTGTAGAATGTTATTGTAAAATGTATTGTAAAATGTAGAACCTACTGGCAATTTAATTTATCTGTTTTGTCCCTTGTTCAGTGTTTAGTTAGATGTTAATTTAAGTTTGCCACCAAAATTATTTATTAATAAAATGACATTCGAGGATACCTTCTTTTTATTGACGAAGTAAGTCTAGAAACGTTTTTGTACTTTTTATCATATCACCTTCGATTTTTTGTCGAAGTCTGTAACTTTTTTCCTCTTCTACAATGGCGTTTTCTTTACTTATTTCAGATGCCCCTGAGGATGCTCTTGTGAGCGAAAGTATACTTGGGCAAGATTTAATTAAATTCAGTGCTCGATATCTGCCTTTTGACTTTAAAATTCATTTATTCGAGCATTCAACCATTTCCTAATTTTATAACTTATCATCTGATCCATTAGTTCTTGTAAAATGTTAGTTGTTAGTTATAAGTTATAGGGTAGTATTTAATAAGTTTATACATCTGTAGTTTTCCGGTAAGTTTTATCTCCTTTTTTTGAATAGTAGAATTTGGTCACTCATATTTTATTCTGTTTTATACTTTTGTAATAATTAATGTTGTTAACTGTTCTGTCATTGCTGCTCCACAATATTTCAGTATTACGTTTGGTATTCTGCCTTTACCTGCATCTATTTTGATCTTCAATGTTTTTCGAACTTCCTGTGTACTTTATGAACTTCTTCATTTGTGGTAATTTCTTGTGTTTCCGGTTCTAGTGTCATTTGTTCTTCCTCTCCACAGAGCTCTTTTTAGATAGTCAATCCATGTGTCCTTTTCTATGTGTCTTCGTAATATTAGTTCCGTCGGCTCCGTTTTTTGACCTCTTATAATGCGCCATTTATTTGCTTTTGCAGACGATAAAAATCATGTTCCATTTTTTAGAAAAATGTTTCCAGTGATCGCTTTTAATATTTGCTTTCATTTGAACCAATTCATAGCTTAGTGTGTTTGCAATATAACTGAAAAATAGTTGAAGTTACTGAAAAAGATACTCAAATCTTTAAATTACTGAAAAAGAAAACTGGAAGAGATGCAGCAAAAAATAAGTAACTATAAGCACCTATGTCTCCGGAAAGGGGAACTTATTAGTTCAGAGAAATAAGGACAAGAAATATCCTGTTGATAACACAACCCCCTCCAGGCCGGAACCAATTTTTTTGAGTAGTATGGACATCTATAATAATAACCTATATGTTTCCTGCAGCCGATTTTGATAAATCAAAAAACGGTAAATTTTCGCTTTTTTCGTCTATTACCAAAGAGTTAAGCATTTTAAACAAATTTGAGAGTAAGAAACTCATAAATCGTATAAAAAACTTCAATATGTTCGCTGAATATGTCTATCCTTATTGGTTGCTTAGAAAATTTTTTGCTCAATTAGAAATCCAATGAAATCAATTAATTTGTGGTCATCTGATTGAATACAACCAATAAAACCAACATTATACTGAAAACAGATCCCATGGGCTGTTTTCACTCAATCATGTAGCTATGGATACCTACATTTCGTTTCATTTCGATTTTGACATTTCAAATATTCAATATTGAAACATTAAAAATAAAATTATTAACAGCATGCGTAGTGGAAATACATCTTCATCATTTATAGAAACTAACATGTCTGGATCTTCATTAAATTTTTCTAATTGTTCCTTTGTTAATTGCACATTTAAATAAATTGTTTCTGCTCTGTATTTTTTTTTTCATAACCAGCAAAAAATTTTCTATCCGAATAACCCTCGAACATTGATAAATGCTCAAAAATTTTTTAACAACTTTCTCAAGCTTGTTGCTTACAGGCAACAGACCTCCGCATACGGCGTCGGTCTGTTTCCAAGCAACAAGCTTTCGAAATCTGTTATAAAATTTTTTCGAACAATTATCAATGTCCTTGGGTTACTACTACTGAAAATTGGAAAATAAATCATAAATTTTGAGTTTTTATAAATATTCATAAATTATGTAAAAATTAACTTAGAACCTTCTTATTACGCGGAATGCTGAGAATTCTGGTGCTTAAATCATACCCCAAATTTCAAAAGCAATTGGTAAAATAGTTTAAAAGTAATTTAATTTGTTTATCCCAAATTAATTTTTTTGCAACAATATAAGTCAGAAAATGATGAAGTTACAGTAATACTTTGGACAGTTTATGAAAGAAGAAGTTTTACACTATTAATTTAATTAAAAAATAAAGACGAAAAATAATTCTAATTATTGCAAAATTATTTTGCAAGAACATGTGAGTAAAAAAAAGTGGGGCTAATTTCGTCCCTAACTGTCCTAGGACAATTGTTTTTCTTTCTAAATGTGTATAAAAATTCAGTCTTTCTAAATATGAAAAAATAATTTTTCTACAAGTAACGGTTAAAAAGTTATTCTAATTGTTTATAAGTAAGCAAAAAATCGACATGTTTGTGCAAAATAATTTTACACTGTTTAAAGTTACTTTTTGTCATTTTTTTTTTTAATTAAGTTAATAGTATAAATGTTCTTCTTTCATAAACTGTCCGAAGTATTACTGTAACCTCATAATTTTCTGACTTACAGTGTTGCAAAAAAAATGAATTTGGGATAAACAAATTAAATAACTTTTAAACTATTTTACCAATTGATTTGAAATTTGGGGTATGATTTACGCACCAGAAGTCTCAGCATTTCGTGTAATAAGAAGGTTCTAAGTTAGTTTGTACATAAATTATGAATATTTATAAAAACTTAAAATTTATGATTTATTTTGCAATTTTCTAAGCAACCAATAAGGATAGACATATTCAGCGAACGTCATATTGAAGTTTTTTTATACGATTTATGAGTTTCTTACTCTCAAATTTGTTTAAAATGCTTAACTTTTTGGTAATAGACGAAAAAAGCGAAAATTTACGGTTTTTTGATCTTCATTTATTTATAACTATGTATATCATCATAATCGGCTGCAGGAAACATATGTTATTATTATAGATGTCCATACTACTTAAAAAAATTTGGTTTCGTCCTGGAGGGGGATGTGTCACGAGAAAAATCTTATTTTTTTGGACTATACATACATATCTTCTATTGTTCTTACTCTTTATTATATTCTTTAGAAAACATTAATAAAATAATATTTAATCTCAAAGAAGGAAACTGGATATGATATGAGACTCAGGTGTATAGAAAACCAACACACACCAACATATATCCAAATTACAAATTAAATCACATCAATGTTAAAAAGGGAATCATTATATGGTTTGTCGTGTATATTTCTTTTTGTATATGTTTAGTATTCTTCTACTTGTCAAAATTTTTTATTTGATTTAAGTGTCAAAATTATTTATTTGATTTAATACTACTTTTAACGTTAATCATCGGTCCCTTCCCTCCGCCACTGCCCGCAAATGTTTACGGCTAATACCACGACAAACATATTCAGATTCAGTTGATACTTCATTAAATGTTACACACAGAACGGGAATGCCCACGACCATCTATTTAGCACAACGCCCTGCGATGATGAGCTTCCAGCTCTACCTAATGCGCCACTTAGATCCGCTGTCATCATAAAAAACAATCTGGCGCAGCGAGTAGGATACGCTTAATATTGCGAACACCTTTTGACGATAGCGGAATATGGAATTCAAAAGGATATGAAGATATATATTATGAAAAGAAAGGGTTTTCTTGCAGGAAAAAGGTTTCTACAAAAAGTTTCTATAAAAACTATGAAAAATATAGAGGGTAGTGTAGATACGTTTGTTACAAAATTTTATTCCTGGATTTTACAAGTGCATTGTAACATAATTATCCTTGATCATTTATCCTGTTTTGAACAGTACATTCCTGGCCGATGGTCAAAATCTATGGGACATAAAAAATAAGAAGTAACACTGTTAGAACAGACCTAAAAACTACCATCCTCCTGTTCGCTAATAAACATATATTAACTATTCACAAAAATTTCTAAAAAAAATAATTGGTAAGACTATTTGAACAAAGTAACAAATACATTCTGTATTAACTGAGGAATACGACAAGGAGACATTGTCGCTCCAAACCTATTCAATGTGCTTTTAGAACATAGTTGTAAGACGGCAGATCTGAACTAGTATTAACATATATGGGGTAAAGTTCGATCATTTAAGATTCGCAGATGACACCGTCTTGACAGTCGATCGTATGGATGATGCAATAAGAATGTTGGTAAAATTATATCATGCTTCCTTGGAGGTCGTTCTAAAGATTAATATAAGCAAGACGCAAATAATGACTAAGCTAGTGCTAAACCGTAATATTGCTGTTAATGGAAGGGATATTGATTAGAGTCACTTAGAGAACTTGATAAGTTCTTAGGATATGAAATTCGATTGGGTGGAGATAACCGGGCATGTGAGCGCTCACGTCGCATAGGGTTAACCTGGGCAGCGTTTGGTAAAATAAATTTTGTATTTAAATCTAACCTACCTACTCGTATATGTTTCAAAAGAAAAATCTTTGACCAACCCGTACTCATTTATGGAGCATAAACATTAACACAAACAAAAAAGGTAGTAAACAAGATTCGCGTGAATCAGAAAACGGAACGGCAGATAGTGACCGAATTCCAAACGAAGAAATATGTCGTGGAACAAAAACAACAGAAGCTATCGAAAAAAGCACATCCACAAAATGTCATTGGGCAGGACACGTCGCGAAATTATTAGACAACCGATGAACAAAATGTATTGTCCAGTAGAAGCCAACGCAAGAAGGACTACGGAGCAGAGGACTCGCATAAACCAGATGGATTGACGACCTAAAGCGTGTTGGCAGTGACTTGATGAAAGCCACACAAGACGGAGATAGATGGAAAGAGCTGAGGGGGATCTATGTGCAGCAGTGGACGTATAGAGGTTGATGATGATGATGATAATGAACACTGTTATAATGCTCAGTGTTAAGCTCATTTTTGTCAGAGCAAATCAGATTGTGGAAACTTAAAAATAATGTTTAAAAATGCTTTACTTTTAAACTCAGCAGACTCAGCTTAACAATTTTTAAGCAGGATTTAGAGAACAAGCTTGAATAGTGAAGTTTTACACGTAAAAGGGAATGGTTAAAGATATTGCGTAATCAGGGCCGCGCCAAGGCTTTCAAGCGCCCCGGGGCAAGTAATTTTAGGCGCCCCTTTCCTCCTTCCTTTATAAGTAGTTTTTTGTAGCTTAGTGAATCGTTATACGGTATACCTACAAAATATTTTTATGTGTTAGGAAAGTATCATCATCATCATAACCTAACCGTTATCGTTTACTGCTGAACATAGGCCTCCTCTAAGTTTCTCCATGTCTCCCTATCTTGAGCTACCAGCTATCTAGTTCCCGGCAGTTCTCTTTACATCGTCACTCCAGCGCGTTGCTGGTCGATCTCTACTTCGTTTATCCGATTGTCCGCCCCCGGTCGATATTCCAATAATCTTCTAGTCTAGCTGTTGTTCGGTGTTCTTGCCACATAACCTGCACATCTCCATTTCTTTTTTGCTACATGTTCTACTATGTCTTTGATTTTTGTTCTTTGCCTGATATTATTTGGTATTCTGTCTTCTTGTGATTCCTAGCATGGCCCTCTGGGTAACCCTTATTTTCTGCTCTTAGATTTTCAGCAGCAGGAAAGTAATATACTGATAAGTTATTATGAATTCTATAAATATTTACAAAAAAACAACGATTACATTATCAGAGGGCAAATAAATATATAATTATTATTATAATCCATTTGATCACGGTTTTTGCTCCGTATTTTAAAAAGCGATGGCTAGACAACATCAAAGCCAAAGTAGGGAGCCCTCTGTCCAGGAGTGGATGCAAACAGGCTGAATAAGAAGAAGAAGAAGATTTTCAGGAAACCGCTTAGATTGACATGAAATTTGGCATACACATAGCTAATTTATAACAAAGAAAAAAATTGATATTGCTTGTCGGAGATGAAAAAATATACGTTAAAATTAAGGCCGGAAGTGGATAAACTGACTAATTCTAAGCAATTTTTGTTCCATATACAGTTTTTTCACTAAGTCAATATTTTTCGAGTTATTTGCGAGTGAATATGTTCATTGTTCAACATAATAACCACGGTTTTAGACGGTTTTTCGCAAATAACACAAAAGTGTGTATTTTATTGAAAAAAATGTTCTTAGCAAAAATATAGCTTATAAAAAAAGTTTAAAAACTTGTGCACGTATGAAGTCGGTAGATCTAGTAGAGGAAGAGTTGTAGCTCGAGAAAAGTGGGTTCTTAGTCAGCAAATTCCAAATCGAACACTTTAACGTGAAATAACCAAAAACATGAAGCACTTTTCGGGCAAAACTCGTTATAATGTTCTTAACGTTTTTAGAAAAATCTTAAAATCTTTATTTTTGTTGTTTAAAAAATTTCCAGCAGCAAAAGTAAGCCAGTAACGCTGAAAATAAAGTTGGTCCCTTTTTTTTTGGTAAAAAACATCGTAAAAATCTCCGCTTAATTAGCATACCAAATGAAATTAATCGTTACTGGTTTACAATTTACTTCACTTATGTATACAGGGTGTCCAGAAACTGTACCGACAAATGAAGACAGGAGATTATTCAGATAATTTTAAGACAATTTAACTCAATTCATCTAGTCCGAAAATGCTTCCTAAGGGAGCCAGAGCTCTTTGAAAATGGCGTCTTGTAATTAGTTTTTCTTAAATACCTCCAGAAAGCTTCAATTTAGAAAAACGAAAATCGCTGCGTATATTCATCTTCCAGAGATTAATTGATTCCCTTCAGTGCCAATTTCTAGTACCGATTTATCACCGATATCTATTACCAATTTCTAGTACATACCGAGTTATTTTATCCCATAACTTTTTTGTCTTTCACCTTGAAGCATTTTTGACACTGGATTATTAAATTGTGAGGTACTCTAGTACTAGAAGGCACTCTTGCTTTAAGTCAGTAGGACACACGGTTTTCTAGAAAGATCGATTTGAAAATTTTTCGTTTTTTGAATTTGAAAAAGAATTGAAAAAATTAAAAAAAAAACGGTGTATTTTACCAACTTAAAGCAAGAGTAACTTTTAGTACTAGAATACCGCATGACTTAATAAACTGGAGTCAAAAATGCTTAAAGATTAAAGACAAAAATATTATGCGATAGAATAACCATGGTGCCCATTTTTTTCGAATCCTGAAAAAACTAATAAATATTTTTCAAAAATTTAGACCCAGAATGAAAGACTAAATTATTATCGTGGGCCGAAAATCCCTTAGATTAAATAAAAAGTTTCTTTTGAATGAGATATTTGAAATTAAAAATCACACTACATTTTCTCTTAGTTTTTCACCCCTGTAATTTAATAAAATAAACATTATAGAAGTTTTCAGGGACTTTCGGCCCTCGGTAAAAAACATAGTCTTTCATTCTGCGTTTAAATTTTTCAAAAATACTTAATAGTTTTCTCAGGATTCGAAAAAAATGAATCCCCATTTGAGTAGCATTGCAGCCGAAAATAAGTACCCATACTCTTATGTAATATAAAAACTTTATAGAACAACTTAACGTCATAATTACTTACAATTCGTCAGTTTATCCACTTCCGGACTTATTTTGAACGTATATTTTTTCACCCCCGTGAAGGGGTGGTACTCCCCTAGGGCAAAAGCACACGTCGACACAATATCATTTTCTTCTTTGACATCTTAGCTATGTGTATGCCAAAGTTCAAGTTAATTCAAGCTGATAAGTTTCAGAGGTTTTGCAATATTTTACCGTGAGTGAATGGAGTAATAGTTCAGTTTAATGAGGAAAATAACGGTTCTAGGGTATACTTAGGGGATCAAAGCAATAATAACTGCTATTTTGATATCTCCTACAATTGATAAATTTTCAATTTTACAAAATCATAAAATATTACTAATATTTCCGGTAATTTCGGTATTGTCTTCTTTTTTTCGGCACCTATCGGCGCCTTTTTCGTTCAGCGCCGGGGGGCACCGCCCCTCTTCGCCCTTATGGACGGCGCGGCCCTGTGCGTAATGGTTAAAATAGTGCTAAAATTGTTCATATTGTGCAAGCCACAAATACTAAAGGTTTGTTCCAACCCGTCACAAAAACCGTTCTTGAACGGTTACGAGTATGCGCAGCTACGAAAACGTGTTAGTGCGCATAATTATGCGTTATTGCGCATGCGCGTAACGATTCAAGAACGGTTTTGTAGTGAGTTGGAACAAACCTTAAGTAACTGAAAAGCTCGTTCGAAAAACCATATCAGACGAATATCAAGTTGAATATTAAACAGCTCAACAGAAAGAAGATTTTGGAATATTGTAGGACAAGAAAGTAGAAAAGTATGTTTTGAAAGACAGTTAAAAATTACATAGATGTCTAATTAGAAAGAAATTAGTCAACCGTTTACTATTTCTAACATGTACGTCAATATTTCTTTTCTTTTTGAATTAATTCTTCATTCATAAGTATTTTAATAACTATGTATTTTATCTCTTCTGATATTATTTCAAACAAAAAGAACCTTTTGAAGACTTCTGTCTGCTGTGAACAATGTTTATAACTTTCTATGTATAACGTTGTATAACTTTTTAGAATTCTGTTCCAGTATTATTGATTTTCAATATTTTCCTTCTCGGGATACGAAGAATGTACCCAGTGACAGGTTCTCTGTGTGATACTGAGTATTAAGATTGACCTCGGTGTACCAAATCGTTACACCATTGTTCGATAAGACCAAAAATAAATCTGTTCTATAAGTTACACAATAGAGCTCGTCGTAGGTAAATAGTGGAGTTGGGAAATTCCGATTCTTATGAATCAGATGGGATGGCAAATTGTAACAAATTCCAACCACATTATTAACCTGCAGTAACTAGGGACGAAAAAGGATTGGATATTATTTGTCATTGTCATTTTTAAGTGGATCAGAGTGGAGCTCAAGGATTTTAAATCTCTCAAAACTAATTGATGGCACAATATAGTCGCTTATAGAAAGAGTCATACAAAGCAGACTCCATATACCAACTTACGATAATTCCTGAAGCACAATGTGTCCAGCGAAGATAAATGCTTCTAGTAACCGAATATATTACACCTGGATCTCCAAGGATAAACAGTATACAGTGGCTGCCTTCCTCGATTTAAGCAAAGCCTCTGACAGAGTATGGCATCAAAGGCTAGTGTATAAAATGAGAAAATATGGATACTGGTGTACCATGACACAACTGGTAACCCCGTACCTTCGCGACTGGAGGTTCAGGGTGTGATAGAACAAGTCCTGGCCAAGCATGGTACACCGCAGGCCGGGGTACTACAGGGAGCAGTATTGTTACCTCTACTGTACAGTATATATACAGCTCACGTTTCAAAGACACCCGGAACTCTGCATATGACACTGCTACAGTTGCTCTGTAAAAATTACATAGAAACCTGGATAGAGCTGTAAGACACCTACAGACGGCAATAGATACAATAGACTGATGTAATCAATAGATAGTAGCAATAAATCCAGGAGAAGTTCCAAGCGGTTATCTTCAAAATGAGAAGAGATAACCCACAAGAATAACCAATAGTACAAGACAGGTCTGTAATTAGCATGACGCAATATTTTAGACTGACTGACATTCAGAAGAAATTTTTTTACGCATTGAAAAAGCACAAACTAGCACAAAAAGCACAGAGTATCCTGAACGGATATAAATCAGGCAAATCAGGCAGTACCGAAAAGACTAAAAAACAAATTATTACAGCCAATTAAAGAAAAAATATACGTTCAATGAGGCAATCTCTGCATTTTTTTTTTTCTACTTTAGATGCCGTGTCCGTATTCAGACGTTGGCCGTAATCATGTTTACAAGTTCTTGAAACCATTGTCTGACGCAACCATAAAAGTTTCTTTCAAATAATTGTTATATTTATTTATTTATTAAGCTCAACAGGCCGTGAAGGCCTAGGGCTGAAAGATTTAATTTTTCCTTACAATTACTATTACATATTTATATATAATGCTATATCCTATACTACTATAATATATACAATATTACATTTGTTTGTATAAAACACTTAATACTACACTTAACATTATAGTCTTTCCATACATTTCTTCACCACTTCCTTCCATTGTTTTCTGTCCAAAGCTTTTTCTTTCCAGTTTACAATATTACTTTGTTTTAAGTCTTCATATACGCTGTCCTTCCATCTCCTTCTTGGTCTTCCTATTCTTCTTTTTTGTATTGGCTTACGTAATAGAACCATTTTTGGCATTCTCGCCTTTCCCATTCTTTCTATGTGTCCTAAGTATCGGATTCTCTGTGCTTTGATTGCCGTCGTTATTTTTGGTTCATTATATAGTTCTTCAAGTTCCTTATTATTTCTTCTTCTCCATTGACCGTCTATTTTCACGCCTCCATATATTGCTCGTTGTATTTTCCTCTCCCATCTTTCTAAAAGGTCTATTTCTGATTTTTTAAGCACCCATGTTTCACATGCATATGTAGCTGTAGGTCTGATAACTGTTTTGTAAATTCTTATTTTTGTTTTTCTTGACACATCTTTGGATTTCATTAATGGACGCAATGCTCCATACTTTTTGTTTGCTTTTGCTATTCTTGCTTTTATTTCCCCTTCCCCATGTCCCTTTTCATCTACTTTTACACCCAGGTATGTAAATTCTGAAACTCTTTTAAATGCGCATACATTTTCTCCTTCTATCTCCAATGTGAAATTGTCTTCATTTTCTTTATCTGTTTCTCCCATTATCATGTATTTTGTCTTTTCCTTATTTATGAGAAGACCAAAAGGTTTGGCTTGTTTTATTATATTGCTCATTAATTTTGTTAGCTCTTTCTTACTTGTCGATAATAATGTTAGATCATCTGCGAATGCAATACATTGGTGGCCATTTTTAAAAATCGTTTCCTGTGTGCTTATTTTACTTTTCCTGATTATTCCTTCCAGTATTACATTAAAAAGAGTCGTTGATAGTGGGTCTCCTTGTCTTAATCCTTCCTTTGTTTCAAAATTATTTGATTTATGTCCCTTCCATGCTATTTCGTTTGTGGAGTTATCCATAGTCATCTTTACCATCCTGACGATTTTACTTGGTATGCCCATTTCTTTCATTAGTGCGTACATCTGTTGCCGCTTTACCGTATCATAGGCCTGTTTAAAGTCGACGAACAGGACGTATACTGCTATTTTATGTTCGTAGCACGTAGTTTGGATTTCTTTTAACGCAAATATTTGGTCTGTCGTCGACCTATTACTTCTGAATCCTGCCTGATATTCGCCCAATATCTTTTCCGTGTATTGATTCAGCTTTTTTCTTAAGATGTTTGTCAATATTTTGTACACGACTTCTAGCAACGCGATACCTCTATAATTTTCACATCTCATTTTATCACCTTTTTTATGTATGGGGCATATCCTTGCCCTGGTCCATTCTCCTGGCATTCTTTCTGTTTCCCATATACTTTTTATCAGGCTATGTATCTCCTTGTGTAGTCTTTTTCCTCCTGCCTTTATCATTTCCGCCGATATTTCCGTTATTCCTGGGCTTTTATTGTTTTTTAGCCCTCTTATTTCATTTTCTATTTCTTCCCTCGTAGGTGTTTCTATTACTATATGGTCATCTTCAATTTCCTGGATTGTTCCCCTTTCTTCTTCGTTTTTGTTTAAAAGTTGTGTAAAATAAGTTTGCCAATTTCTCATTATTTCCCCGGGTTCATTTATTAATATTCCTTCCTCATTTTTCATATATGGGTTATGTTTCTGATATCCCCTTTCCATTTTTCTTGTTTCCTGGTAAAAGGATCTTATTTCCTTTTTTTGGAATTTTTCCTCTATCACTTTGAGTTTTTCTTCGTTGTATTTTCTTTTTTTATTTCTGCATGTTCTCTTCATAATTCTCTTCAATTCTCTATATTCTTGTGTGCTAATGTCACTATTATTTCTTAAGTTTTTTATTCTTATTTTTCTAATTTCTTCTGCTATTTTTTGACATTCCTCATCATACCATTCTTTTGCTTTTTGTTTTCTATTACCTTTAATTAATATTTCTTTACTGGTGTTTAAAACTGCTTCTTTTATGCTTTCCCACTTTTCTTCCGGGTCTAGTGTTTCTGGTTCTTCGTTTAGTTTGCTGGTTATTTGTTGTTCGTACTTCTTCTGTGTCATATTATCTTTTAGTATTGCTGTGTTGAATTGTTTTTTGATTTCTTTGTCCCTTTGATTGTCTTTCTTTATATTAGCATTTATTCTATAGGCTGCTCTTACCAAAAAGTGATCTGAGTCACATTCCGCTCCTCTCATACTTTTTATATTTATTATATTATGGGCGTGCTTCTTCTCTATTAATATGTGGTCTATTTGATTTATTGTCCTTTTGTCAGGGGAAATCCACGTTCCTTTATGTATATCTTTTCTGCGTTGGTATGTGCTTTTTATTACCATTTGTCTTTCTGTGGCAAAACCTATAATTCGTTGACCATTATCATTTGATACATCGTGTTTACTGTATTTTCCTGTTATATTTTCATATATATCCTCTTTTCCCACTTTAGCATTGCAGTCTCCCATTACTATTTTGATATCAAATGCTGGTAATCTGTCATATTCTCTCTCTAGTTGCTCATAGTATGCATCTTTGTCTTCTTCGGTGGCGTCTTCTATTGGTGCATGTACATTTATTATGCTTATGTTTCGTTGATTCCCTTTTAACCTGATTGTGCACATTCTATCTGATATCGGCTTGAAATTCATCACTCTGGTTTTCCATCTTTTCTGTATGATAAAGCCTGTTCCTAGCAATCTGTTATTCCCCCCACTTTTAAAAAATACTATATCATCTATTTCTACTATTTCTGTGTCTAATTGTTTTGTTTCTTGTAAAGCTAATATATCTATTTCATATCTTTTTGTTTCTCTAATTAATTCTTTAAGTTTTCCCGTTTCATAAGTGCCTCTTACGTTCCATGTTCCCAAATTAGTTTTCATTTTCTTGTTTTTAATCTCAATCGTCTCCTTGTCCATTGCCGTTGTTGCTACCGTTTCATTTACGTCGTTTAGTTTTTTTGGTTTCTGTTTTGGTTTTCTATTTTTAAGAGTTGTTGCTGATGTTTATTCCATGTCCATACCTCCTCGTTTATTTTTATTTTTTGAAATCCTACCTTGACGTTTTTTCCTTCCAATTTAGCCTCTTTTGCCTTCGTTCTGATTTTACCCTGTATCATCCGTTCATTTTTGTCCATGTCGTCATTAATATATATTTCTTTTCCCTTTATGTCTCTCAATTTGCCTTTATTTTTCATAATTTCTTCTTTGTCCGTTGCATTTTCGAGCTCAATCAAGCAGGATTTACTTCCAATTTTTCTTGCGCTTTTTATTTTTGTCTCAACTTTTAGTGCATTGCATAAAAAATCTTGGACGTTATCTTTTGTTATGTTTTGATCGTAGGTATCCATATCTACTCCCTGCAGTATTATATTATTTCGTCTTTTGTCCTTTTCCATTCTGTCTATTTTATTTTCCAATTCTTCCACTTTTTGTTGGGTTTCTCTGTTTTCCTGTTTCAGCTTTTCATTTTCTTGTCTGAGTTCCTTCATTTCCGCTCTGTACTCTTTTTGTTCTTCTCTTAGTTCCCTTATTTCCATTGTGATAATATTTAGGCTCTCCAATATTTTTTCTAGTTGCCTATCATTCCCAGGCGACCGATGTACTTTTTTACTTCTGCTATCGTCTGCCTCATCTTCCGATTCATCTCCTCTTTTTCTTGTCTTTTCGTCCACACTATACTCGTTCTCAGCCATTTTGTACGTAGCGTTAACTGGGCACACCCGTTTCAACCACGCGGAGGTATGCCCAATTATCCACGCACCAAAATTGCTTTTGTTTTTCGGCAGGTGTTTCTATTTTTTTTAAATCCGGCAACACCGCTTGAAATTTGACCAGCGTTCGCCAGTGTTTATAAGCTTATCTGTTAGCTGTTAACCTCACTTTTATTTGTCCGTTTAGTATTTTATACTATTTTTTACCGTTTTTACTTATATTATTCTTGCATTAGGTAGGGCACAGTTTATACCTTACCTTTTTCACTCACTCAGCATTCAATGTTCGCTGCACCACGCGAAAATCGGGTAAAATGCAGGCGAAAATTAAAACACTTTGTTTTCTATCTATTGTATCAAATAATTGTTACGTTTTAAAAATTCAACCCTCTCAATATTTTTTTTTTAATAAATTATTCCACTTTTCCATATCGTTTCCCATATTTCTCCTATTTTCTTAAATAAATAATCGAATAGATAGCAGACTTTGAATTTGGCAAGGGTTGTTATGGATACGTTACGGTAAGTCACTTTGACAGTCGTCGAATTTTAAAATTGGGGTGCTACTTGGAACATAAGTTTTCAGGCAATTGATCTTGGATAGATCACCCTCATTGGGGATATCGGCCTGAATTTATGTTAATTGAACTTGGCATATTGTAGTGTTGTAGCATTTTGTGTAGTTGGCAAGTTCACACCGTCAGAAACGGGACCTATTTTCAAAGCACCATTTTAGATACGCTGTAACGATTCCTGAAGCCATTCTGAAGGAAAAGAACATCAGGTATGGCCTTATTCGATTTCTTAAGCACTACTATAGGTGCATTGTTGATTTCCGAGCATTTTATTTATTCGTTTCTCTGAGAGTTGTTTTTTTTTCTATTGCAGTTATTAGGCCTTAAACCACAAAATAGATAGGGGTAGATAGTACCTAGTTATTGTTGGAAATACTCTGTGGGAAGTAGAAGAGTTTTTTGTATATTATTATGTACCCCCTGGAAAACCCTTCTGGCCAAAGGTTAGTATAAGATCTTCTATTGTTTTCTTATTTATTGATTGATATAGAATTTGAATCGTTGCTCTGACGTCATTTTGAAGAAATCTACATTAATTTACAGTTTTCATGTTTTTTTTTCTTATTTGACATTGCTACTAAAATAGAATTATTTCTCTGACGTCATTTCAGTCAGTTTTTAGTTTTTATTTTTCTTAATATTAATTGTTGTAGTTATAGACGTCATTTTGACAGTTCAGGTTAACTTAGTAATTTTAGATTTAGTTTTATAGAATATGATAGTGTAAATACAAGTGGATATTCTAATACTATTTTTCTCTTTTAGGGTTTCCAATTATTCCGTTTAGTTCCATTTATTCCGATTTATTTACATTTACTTCCAATTAAGTACTTCCGATTTCTTCTTTCAGTATTTAGTTTAGTTGTGTTTGAAATCGTTTGTTTACGTCGATGATATGTTACTGGTTATTCTTCTCATTGGAATTGGATACATCGTTGGATACCTCACTACAGAATTAAGATAAGCATTTTGATTAATTTATTTTTTTATGCGTTTCTGTTCATTAGCCTTTATTAATTTTAGTTTATTTGTGAATAGTACCTAGTGTTAATAATTGATGGATTCGACCGTTACTTGATGGAAGTTCATTTTATCTAATAATAAAACACTGAAAACGTTTGTTTTCTATACTTCCACAGAATTTATTATAACTAAGTGACTACAGCTGTTTCGGCAGAGTGCGTAGAAGGTGAAGTGCGTATGTAGAAGTGTCTGTTTTTCTACTGTTGAATGCCCTTTTGTGTTCTGCTATCCGTTTGTCAAAAGTTCTGCCAGTTTGACCGATGTACGTTTTCGGACAGTCACCACACGTTAGTTTGCCGAAACAGCTGTAGTCACTTAGTTATAATAAATTCTGTGGAAGTATAGAAAACAAACGTTTTCAGTGTTTTATTATTAGATAGTACCTAGTGTGTTTTCGGTTTGTTATACTGTTTGTTTTTGTTTTACAGCGGTTGCGCCTGAGCTCATGCGACGCTTATAATTTTCGGTTAAATTTTGAGGGCTAGAAGCCCTATTTGCTTTGGCGCATCTAGTTACTTTGTAGGTTATTCGTTGTGATTGTTCAATATTATGGTATTATTATGATTCAGTTTATTATTTTTTTGTTAATTATTGCAAGTTTATGGACTAAATTTATTTATTACTTATTTACTTATTATTAATAGATAATTTTTACGTGAGGTATCGCTTAATTTCATTTGTTCCATACACCACATGATTGGTACTGCAACAATTTGGTAGGTTTGGAGTTGCAGTTTATTTTAGGCGTGGGCCGTGGGGCAAACTTGCCTGGCGCCCAGTCAATATCTATTTCAGGTTAAAAGAGAAGTCTCAACGAACCCCCCCCCCCCCCCCATCTCCACTAGAGCATAGCGGGCTACGCCTTTGTTGTCATCCGACAGCCTGTGTAGCAACGTAGCGTCCGCGCACGAGCGGCGAGGCGTTGCATAATCCATCTCTTTCCCTCCACTTTTCCTTGCATTATCAGACGAAGTAGATGGAATTTAGGCTGAAGTATTCTCTTTTTCTTCTCTTTATGATATTTATGAGCAGATGTTCTGAATTCATCACTTGAAGTACATATCCATTGGAAGTGTGCGAAACCTACGATATCTAGGATTCGTCGATAGCATCAAAACTCGACTGCTTCTAATTTGTATAGCATTGTGATTTTTAACGTACATGCATCACAACCATACAATAAGAGAGACCACTGCATTTTCCTAATAGAAATATATTTTGGACCTGTGACTAAAAAATTAGAGTAGTCGAGGAAATGAAGCATTTTGGCTCGCAATTTTTTCGTCCAGCATTGATTTACTTGAAATCTTCACAGAAGGTAGGGAATAGTCCAAGGATCATTTTCTATATCATGCCGCTGTACGCTAAAACCTTGGGGATGGTTGCCACCCTATCTCGGAGGTGGGAATTTTTTATTACATTTTAACCGTGTAAATCGATGTAAAAAGTAATTCTAAGAAAAAAATGTTTTTTACATTTTCTTCGTTAAACTAATATTTTTCGAGTTATTTGCGCTTGAAAGTAAGTTTTTCGTCGAAAAAATCTTTTAGACGGTTTTTTGAGAATACCTCGAAAAATATGCATTTAATCAAAAAAACTGCAGATAACAAATAAGTATCTTTTAGTAACACAAACTAAATTGTTTTTCTACAATATCTTTAAGACCAATACAAATCGAGATACGGCATGTTAAATGTTAGCTTTTCTCGTCAAATGCATAATTTGAAATATTCAAAGCCAAATAACAGAAAAACTTTGCATTTTTCGAGGAAAACTTAACTAATATTTTTTCAAGTATACAATTACACCTTTAAAAAAATAATAATAAAAAATTTCTAAGATGAAAACAGAGCGATTTATGATCAAAAAAGTCGGTACCTGCTATTCTCTACGAAAAAATCAATGAAAATAACCCCCTAACTACCCTCTTAATTAAAAATTGATCTTCACCTTTCCGTAATTCCTGGTATATTTGTATTTTCAATGCACCCAAGAAGTTTGACCTATTTAAAGGGCCTAATTTTGAGTTTTTGGGAAAAATTGGAGTTTAAAGAAAAATTGATTTTTTGCAATTTCATATTTTTCACCTTTTACTTCCAAATATCTCCGAAAATACTGGAGATACAAAAAAAATGATAAACTACTAAATTGTAGCTTTTTTAATAACTAAAATTAAATTGTACATAGATTTTCATTACATTGAATAGTTAGCGAGATATAGCTGTTTAAAACCTCTACTTACGAGCAAACACCCCCTTATTCGAGCCCTTTAAACCCACCCTAATTAAAAAGTAAGGGATCTAACGGAATTTAATTTACACAGTCTTATAGTTCTTCAAAAATCCTACAAAATTGTTTTTGAAAAAACCTTTTATCGGCAAAAATGAAGGAGCTATGTTTATAAAACGAATTTTTTTTCGAAATATTCGAATAGTCCGCTTATGGAACATTTTCAATGCATGTATAATACCACAGAACTAGTTCGTATACTCGAAGATGACTTAAAAACTATTTGTATTTGTACTTCTTCATATTTGTAAATTCGTATTTTTGTGTAAATAAATGTTTTTTAATTCTTTAATTCTACTTATTTTCTGTATAGATCTATTAAATTATCTACTTATAAAAATTGTAATCTTCTTAAGGGTGGTTTTTAAGGGCTGAAATATTATGATATTATATCCTAAATCATAAAACAATCATTATTTTTAGCCAGTCAAAACCAAATTTTACCCATATTAAAGTTTACAATATTTTTCTATAATTTTTGACAATAAGGGGTAGTTAACACCCCTAAAAATAATCGACGCTCTTGAGCATGTTATAGAATATGAAGTACAGGGTGAGATGATCCTAATCCCAAATTTTTATGTAAATCGATGCAAGCCGAAATTATTCTTTTAGGATAAGTAATTTTTTATATATAGCTTCAACAAAGGTGGTTTTAAGGATTGAAATATTATATCTTAAAGCATAAAACAATCATTATATAACTAATAAGAATCAAATGTTGACAATATTAAAGTTTAAAATGTTGTTTTATAATTTTTTACAAGTATATCATTTTTAGGGGTATTTTTCACCCTTAAAAAACCAAAAACGTACAACGGCTCAATATATAAAATAAACTAAAGGGTGAAATGAGCCTAATCTCAAATTTTTGTACAAATCGATGCTGAACGAAAAAATTGCGAGATTTTTCCATTTTTTCAGTTTTATTTCCTCGACTAGAGTTACTTCCACCTTTACAAAAATAGAACATTTTACACCTGCGGATAATCTATATGACGCCTTTTTCTCTATTTTACTCAAATACAATGAAGAGTATCGGTCGGCTGCCTTTTGTTCACCTCTTTTCCGTGAACTTTCTGATATAAATTCCCCAACGAAAAATTTCATCAATTGCTCCTTCGAAAATTGAGTTCGGTCTCGAACAAATACCACCAACTGCTTGAGGCCAGAACGAGGAAAAATAACTGCGGCGATTCGGGGAGGGAGCCCGAGAAGTGGACAAAAAAATTGATGTGAGTCATTTAATAAAGGGTTAGTGGGTTTAAAATATAGCGAGGAAACACTTTCGGAGTTTGATTTACTGGTGGCCTAGAAACGGAAAAATATTGGAAAACTTGAGAAAGGAACTTCAAAGAAACCAAGATAAGAGTATTTATGTATAAAGGAATATCATCTACATTTACTTGAAAATTCTGTTTCATGATAGTTCATCATTCATTCATAGAATAAACTTGGTATTTTAGAAACAGACGACTTAAAATAAAGTATTAGACGAGGGCATTTAGCACTAAAAACACCGGAATAAATTGATTTTTAACCTTTTTCGAGCGGCATAATTTTACACCGTTAACAGACGGCATAGGTTTGTACCTGTTGTATATTTTCTTAAAAATTCGTTAATGTAAAGGGAAGTATATGTTAATTTTAAGATAATATTATTTACTACTAGCATAACTGTTAAAAAATTGTTGAATATTGCAATAAATAAATAATAAAACTTTAAAAAGGCGGTAATCCCTGTAGTTGGCTGTATACCTTCAATATAACAACGTGGAATTAAGTAAACACTTCTGTGTATGTGGGCATATGAATTTATTAAAATTCTTAGAATTTATCCACAAGGGAGTGGAAGTACAAAAAGTTTTCGGTCAAACTGACCATCATCAGTGTAAACGTGCAGTGTACAAGTAATTGTAACTAGCCAATTCAATAGGTGTAAAAACCTCTAAATTATATTATTGTTACATTCTATATTAAAAAGTAGTCGACATAAAGTCGATGTCATGTGAATGTGAAGATCACATGTGAATGTATTTCATCCTTGCTCGAAAATTGCACAAGGTACTTGTGTTCTAGTGAGAGGTTAACGACCAATCTACCAACATGTTGGTCTTGTAATCCTTTCAAGATCATGCTAAAATTTATATAATTTGTCAACGAAAATACCCACGAAGAACGCAAAAAAAAAGATAAAGCTGCACTCATAAGAGATATGTGAATGCTGAATAAAAATTTGCAACAACCATCCCAATGCATAACCACCGACTAACAATTGTTTCCATTTAGAGGCCATACAAATTTTACACCTTCCAAATACCTTCCAAACTCGCTAAATACGGGATCAAATTATTTTTGGCTTGTGTTGCATCAAACGCTTATCTCGTACAAGATCATCTTTATATTAAAAAAAAACAGCAAATGATCTCCGACAAGTTAACGTTGGTGAACACACAGTTTTGGATCTGGTCACGTCTTATAAAGGTTATGGGCAGAATGTTACCAAAAATAACTTTTTTAACACTTTTGAATTCGCTAAATTGTTGAATTCATGGCACATGACGTTAGTAGGCACAGTTAAAAAAAAGATTTCTACCCACCAATATGCAAGCAAACAAGGAAAGAGCTGGTTTTTCCACTTTCGCATACAATCATGATGCTACTGTATGCTCTTATATGTGCCAAAGAAACAAAGCAGTAGTGTTACTCTCGTCCGTGCATATGACATGAAAAGTAGAACACAGTGAAGTCGCGAAGCCGAAAATAATTCATTATTACAATAAAACCAAAGCGGGATTGATAATATTATGGATAAAATGCTGGGTGAGTATTTGACCGTATACTCAACCAGCATTTAATGTCGAACATTGCGTTGGACCTTGGCTTTTATTTATAATATGATTGACGTCACTGGCTTAACATGCTACATTATACATCTAGAGAATAATCCATTACAAAAAACAAAAGGCTAACGCAGGAAATTTTTGAAGGATCATTCTAAAAATATTTGGTTGCCTTCATTTCAATTTCAAAGTAAAAACCGGATGATGATGAAGAGTCATTTTCTTCGTAGTGCTGTAGAAAGAAATGATCATTGGTCGAAACAGAGTATGTATTTGCTGTAGATACTCCTCCTCAAGTATCTCACAGCATTCGTGAATCTACTCCAGTAACCGGAAGTTATCATGTTTGTCGAAACGAACGGAATAACAGCGTAAATTGAGAAATACTTATGTAATAAAATATGTTTTCTACCTATGTGTGACGAACATTCTTTGTCTAAATGGTATGTGATGCGAAAATTCACAATAACATTCATTTTTGCATTTTGATTCAAATAAGCTATCATTTAAATATAAAATGTATTGTTTTTTAAAATTACTTATTTAAAAAAATGTACAAGGTACAAATGTACCTATGCCGTCGTTTATGGGGATAGAACTATTTAAGCCTCGTTCTGGGAACTGAATAAAGATTTTTTGTTATATGTGGCCCACATATTCTACTGGATAAATGGAGAGATGTCACAAAAGTTCAAGTTTCTACCTCTTTGAAAAAAAAAAGTTTTTCACAATTTGAAAACTCAAAAGTTACAATTGTAACTATGCCGCCCGACGAAGGTTAAATACAGCACCTAGAGACTTGCAACTTTTTGCATTATGTTCAGGAAAAAAGTCTACTTATCGAAAAATGGGTTGAAATGCATAATTCAGTTTGCCAAAAGCAAATATTATGTCCATTTTTGCTACTTTTCAGGAGAGCGAATTCAAATTTCCACGACGGCCATTAAATTATAGTTTTTTCTTATATGTCAACTCACATAAATAGCTGTATAAACACTAAACTCAAAACCAAATATGATATTTCTAAAACTGTGATTTTATGGACATCGTGGACATTTGAATTTGCTCTTCTGAAAAATATCGAAATTGGACATATCAGCTTTTGGCAAACGACCACTAAAATTGCATTTTAAAGTGTATAGAATTTATCCAAAAGTGCATGAACATGTCAAAATAAGCATATTAAGGGCCAGATTTTGCTGCTCGGAGGTTTTTGGGGTCGTTGAACACGACTACGCCATCAGAACCGGCATCCGGAGCACCTGGTGCGTCACTGCTAAGGCACGCCATCTGGTAGGAAGGATGTTTGCCCAAACAGAGGGTTTCCTACTGGCCATGCAAGATCAGGTTATTCCAACTAAAAATTACCTGAAATACATAATCAAAGACCCTTAAGTCCAAAATAGTCGATACTGATTATAAAGAATGCCATGACTCACTAGGGAAGATTATTCACCAGGAATTAGCCAATAAACTGGTACTTCTCCAAACCGACCATCTCCTTTGTCCTCACAGTCCCTGACAGAACGCTCAAAAACGACTACTATAATCTATACTGCGACAGCACTGTGCTCAGAGCCATATAGGGAGCGTGAGCCGTATGGCTAAATCTGGCTAATAATAATATTTTCGGGTCCCGAAAATTCTAGTTCCCCCTACTGGACCCGCGTATGTGAGTACTGATACCATAAGGATAGATATTTAAATCAGTAGGTATTGTAATTAGTCCTCTCGCCAGGGGGTACAACGGCCTCCTTTATTCAGATGGACTTACAAAAGTTTTTATGTATTTTGACCCGTAGAAAACGAATTTTTTTGGGTAACAGTTGATTCGGATGTCGATAAAATTGTTATAAACAAAGAACTTAAGGAATTACATAATTTTGCGATTTTTCGCAAAACAAAACATTTTTTTTTGTATTTTTTGGGTTATTCTAAGCAAAAAATATTCCTACAAGTTTTTTTGTAGGATGCATAGTTTTCGACATAAACGCGGTTGAATTTTTAAAATTTGCAACTAATTAATAACATATAACACACACTGGACGAAGGGCAAACAGATCAAAAAGTTTTTGTCAACTTTTTGATCTGTTTGGCCTTCGTTATGTGTGTGTTATATGTTATTAATTACTTGCAAATTTTTAAAAAATTCTTTCTTGCCAATGTTGCATTTTGCTGGGATATCTTCCTAATTTGACGAAATGCCCCTGATGATGCTAAGTTAGCGAAAGTATACTTGGGCAAGATTTAATAAAACTAGATGCTTGATACCTACCTGCCTTTTATTCCTATATATTCCATACATTCAATCTCCTTTTATTTTAAAAATTGTTACCTCCCAGATTTAAAATGCGTTTATCTCGAAAACGGTTGAGTTTAGCGATATGAATGTAGTATACCTTTTTAGGGTAGAAATATTAAAAGAATAAAAGTTTTGATTCAAAAAGTATGTAGAGTGGGTAATAAAAAAAATTTAACCTAGTAAATGAGCTCTGAAAGGCGTATGTGGCGCCCTCTGGGTAATACATCATTTTTGGTGGCGAGTTTAGATTTCTCGTCCCAAAAAACCCCAGCTTGCCAAATTTCGTGTTACTGTCTCCATACCTGCTAGGAAATATTCAAGAATAAATAAAACAAAAGTTTAAATTTGACACCCTGTATTTCGGTTATTATCAACTTTAGTACTAAGGTAAGTTACCTTAAATCGACCTATTTTAACTTCAGAAATTCAAGGTTAAGCTATAGTCCATTCTTTACCAAACACCCTGTATATTTATGGGGAGTAAAATTATAAAATAAACTGTATTCGATGTTTAGGCTTCAAGATCAGAACCTATTTTCAAAAACTATTTTTATTTAAATAAACATCTTCATTTGCGGTATCGAACAAATGAAGTGGATTAATTAATTATGTGACTCACTTAGACCGATATTTTGGACACGTCATCAGAATATTGTCAACAAAACCTTAAAACTGCATTTAACGTATTTTTATGCAAAATTCTGGAACGATTTAATATGAAGAAAAGTAATAAAGATAATGTGATTGGCAATTATTTTTACCACAAATTTCATTACAACGACGCACAGCAGAATACAATGAAATTTTAGTAATTTCAGTGGAAAAAGATGCCAATAGGTACTTATAATGTCCTTCCGACGCGACCGAGGCGCGACAATGTCTTCCCGACGCGGCGCGACCGACGCGCGACGTAGTAAAAACGGATTGATTATTTGCTTTGCAGAAGTACTTATAAATTTAAGCAAATACCAAAATATTGTTAAGTTTATTACTACAGAAGAAGTTTGGAAGCAATTATTTGATGAAACATGTTTCAAGCTTTAAAATGGTGATTTTGGAATTTATTGAGTTAATAATTTGTTGAGTAGAAAACTGTAAAAACCTAAGAACTCCTAATTTTCAATAAATTTTATTAACTATTGTAAAAATGAGCCTACAACCTTGATATTGCGTGGAAGGTTGGGTTTTAAAGTGTTAAAAATGTGCTTAAAATTTCACAGTGATTCATCAATTAGTTTAAATGTTATTCAATTTGTTTATTCCAAAAAACTTGCAATAAAATACAGTGGAACTTCGATAACTCGGATTAATCGGGACCGCGGCCGATCCGGGTTATCGAAAATCCGAGATAGCCGGAGAATATGGTAAAAATTAATAAAATACGGTATACTTACAGATAAACTCCGTTAGAATTGAAATAACATTAAATATATTTATAAATATGCACAGTACCTACTCATTAAAATTACTAAAAAAACACCAAACACAAACGTAAGCAAACGGAAGCGAAAGTCACAACGATGTAATGTTATTTAAGAACAGTGAAATTTAAAGACCATTGTTTATAACAGAATTTTTTAAATAGTCTTTCCTAAACAATGCTGACAGTTTGAAATAAAAAGGAATAGGTACTACAGACAGGTTGCTGTTGTTTCTGCGGCGTGTGCTGTGAGTCATTTTTAATATCATATAGTTCAAATTACACACACACACACACACACATTATCTCTCAAATATTATATTACATACATTTTTATTGTTGAAAAGTTTGTCTGATAATTAACTATTTTGATGGGAAATAAGCCACAATTAAATTGAAAAATACAAAATATTGAAAATCAAAATGTTTATCGGATGAAAATCGGTCCGGGTTAGCCGGACTTCCGGGTTATCGTGGGCCGACTTATCGGGGTTCCACTGTTAGTCCGAAAAATATTAACTTGAATGATTTTGCTGGTAGCATAAGTAAGAGAGAAAGAGAGAGAGAGACAGTTATTGTATCACCAGAATCTAAAAAAAAAGGTAGAAAAAACCATTTCCAACATTGCAAAAATATAGCAATTTTTGCCAATTTGAATAACTTTGTCCTACAATTGGCAAATATTGCACGAATGGAGAAGAACTACCGGCAGAATGGACTCAAGAATATGGCATCAATATACAGGGGTTTTATTAATAATTGTCCATATAGTAACTGGAGAAACCTTAGCACAAAATAAGAAGATTTAACCTAAAACACTTAAATAAAATGTGGTTCCTTACTGAGTTACAGGGTGTTTTATCTAAAAATTTAAAAACTATTTTTGCTCAGCATTTTAAAACTATTCGACGTATCCTTTTCATACTTAGCAGAAAGTATAGGTACTGTACAAACTACTAAATTGCGTTAAACAAACGTTTCTGGCTATTACCAGAGGTGTATGACGGGGGAAAGTGAATGGTTGACCCTTTCCAAATTCTACGCCACTGGTGGAATTTCTATTTTAGTTCAATTTTTGGATTCTCCAATACTTTCTATCAAAATATTATACTCTTCATTCGTAATGATAAAGTCATTAGTTTTTGGAGATATTTGAAGTTAAAAATGAAACGACACGGTTATTTTGATTAATGTATTGTGTCGCTTCATTTTTAATTTCAAATATCTCGAAAACTAATAATTTTACCGTTACGAATGAAGAGTATATTATTTACATAAAAAGTATTGAAAAATCAAAAAATTACACTAAAATAGCAATTTCGTCAGTTGCGTAGAATTTGGGAAGGGTCAACCAGCCACTATCCCCTGTCGTACGCCTCTGGTAGTAGCTAGAAACGTTTATTTATCTTAATTTAGTAGGGTGTACAGTGCCTACACTTTCTGCCAAGTATGATAAGGATACGCCAAATAGTTTTAAAGTACTGGGTACAAATAATTTTTAAATTTTAATCCTATGAATCATATCATAAATTAGTCAAAATAACTGTGCCGTTTCATATTTAACTTCAAATATCTCGAAAACTAATAACTTTATCGTTACCAATGAAGAGTACATTATTTACGTAGAAAGTATTGGAGAATCTAAAAAATGGCACTAAAATAGTAATTCCTCCAGTGGCGTAGAATTTGAGAAGGGTCAACCATTCACTATCCCCTGTCGTACGCCTCTGGTAGTAGCTAGAAACTTTTGTTTATTATAATTTAGTAGGGTGTATAGTAGTTACACTTTCTGCCAAGTATAAAAAGGATACGTAGAACAGTTTAAAAATGCTGAGCAAAAATAGTTTTTAAATTTTTAGATAAAACAGTATTTTTAGAAAAAATAGTAACTCAGTAAAGAACCACATTTTATTTAAGTGTTTTAGGTTAAATCTTCGTATTTTGTGCTAAGGTTTCTCCAGTTACTATATGGACAATTATTAATGAAACACCCTGTATAAGAAAATAAACAGAAGAAACTACGAAAACTATGGAGAAATCAGCGTTATATGGTCCATGGGCAGACTCTACAGAAAGACCATAAAAGAAAAATTAGAAATAGAAAAAAATGAGAAAAGTGGAGGAGACGCGGCAGGATTCACAGCGGGAAAAGCATGCTTAGATCACATCTACACTGTTGAACAACTAATAGAAAAAATAATGGTCAAAAATAGATCCGTACATCTTCGTTTTGTAGATCTTAGGATTGAGAAAAATGAAAATAAATAAAGCTCCAGGAGAAGAAAATATCGTTATAGAAGCCGTAAAGATTGGAGGAGACAGACTTTTAAACAACATAAAGGAATTGTTCAACTTATGTCTACACCAAAGTGAAACACCTACAAGATGGCATAGTGCACTTATACCACCTTATTACACAAAAAGGCTACCGGCCCATAAGCCTATTAGACCACATCTACAAGTTATTCACAAGAATAATAACAAATAGACTGGAAACAAAAATTGGATTTTTACCAACCTAGAGAACAGGCGGGTTTTAGGAAAAACTTTGGCACTAACGACCACCTACACTGCATAAAAGGAATTATAGAAAAATCTATCGAACACAACCGACCATTGGTCCTAGCTTTCGTAGACTTTCGCAAAGCATTTGATACGATAGAAATTAACAGCATAATGAGAGCATTGGAGGAAAGTCGTATAGATTATCGGTACTCCAAACTGATAGTGAACATATACAATAATGCAACCATGACCGTCCGACTACACAAAGATACCAAATCTATAAAAAGCAAACGAGGAATTAGACAGGGAGACACGTTATCTCCCAAACGCTTTACGGTAGTACTTGAACATGCTTTCAAACAATTGGAGTGGGACTCCAAAGGAATAAATGTCGACGGTGAAAGGCTCTCCCACCTACGATTCGCAGATGACATAGTTCTTATAATAGATAACTTAAAAGAGATTAGAGCTATGCTTACTGAGTTAAATGCCCTGTAAAGGAGTTGGTTTAAACATAAATGTTGAAAAGACACAATACATGACAAACCTGCTACCAAACGAAAATCCAAAAGTCGACGTCAAGGAAATAACATTGGTCCATAAATATAAATATTTAGGGCATGAAATCCAAATTACCAGGGACAATCAAACTGCCGAATTACAGAGAAAGATCACCTTAGCATGGGCTCCATCAGACATCTTCAAGAGCAACTTGCCAAATTATTTAAAAAGAAAGACGTTCAACCAATGTGTGCTTCCAGTCATAACTTACGGCGCCGAAACATTATCGTTAGCCCAGCCCACAGCAACGAAACTTAGAGTGGCCCAAAGAAGAATGGAACGGTCACTACTTGGACTGACTCTCAGAGACAGGGTCAGAAACGAAGAAATCAGAAGAAGGACAGGCGTCACAGATGTCATAGAGCGAATAGCATGGCTGAAGTGGAATTGGGCGGGCCATGTAGCCAGAATGAAGGACGGGAGGTGGATCCAAAAAATTACAGTGTAGAGACCAAGTTAAGACAGAAGAAGTACAGATAGACCACCTACACGATGGACAGACGACGTCAAAAGGATTGCTGGGAATTGGTTGCAGAAAGCCCAAGATCGACAAAACTGGAAGAAATTAGGGGAGGCCTATGTTCAACTTTGGATGCAGAAGGCTGGATAATGATGATGAGGAAGGTCTATGACCTGATACCTAGAACCAAGCTATGTGAAGCAATGGAAGACATCGAAGTTCCACGAATATTAATAAAAGCAGTAAAATTATTCTACAAGAATAACACAGTAGCTATCAAAACGGGCAATAAAATATGCAGTCCATTTAAGACGAAAAAGAGACTACTACAGGGCTGTTCTGCATATCCTTCCCTGTTCAAAATATTCCTGGAAAACCCCTGAAACCATGAAAAAGAAAGTACGAAGGAATGGGCATAGTAGTAAGAAACGAATATCTATATACCCTAAGTTTTGCTGATGGCCAAATAGTGATCACAGATCACAGATAAGATGACCTCAGCTTTATAATGAAAAAACTGAAACAGGAATATACAAAATCTAAAGAAAACTAAATACCTAACAACGGAGAATATAGAAATAAAATAGCTGGAAACAGATGACGGTAAAGAAATCAAAGGAACAGACAAATACAAGTATTAGGTTTGGGGACATATACAGGGTGTTTGGTAAAGAATGGGCCATAGCTTAACCTTAGATTGCTGAGGTTAAAATAGGTCGATTTAAGCTAACTTACCTTGGTACGAAAGTTGATAATAACCAAAATACAGGGTGTCAAAGTTAAACTTTTATTTTATTTATAGGGCTTTTCATCGATTGTCATTTGTTTCGAGCTTCTGTCATGTGTCACATAATATTAATATATCTACGTCATACGTCTTTGGTTTGTATCATTGGAATATATCAATAACGTATGACGTAGATTATTAATATTATGTGACACATGACAGAAGCTCGAAACAAATGACTGTGAATGAAAAGCCCTATTTTTGAATATTTCCTGACCGGCATGGGACAACAACACGAAATTTGGTAAGTGATGCTGGTAGTGTACACCCTACTAAATTATGTTAAACAAACAAACACTTTCGGCCAAGTATCATAAGGATATCTCAAATAGTTTTATAGTACCGGGCACACATAATTCTTAAAGTTTTAAATAAAGAATAATTTATTAAAAAAAAAAGAATACTTTAAGATAATTTGACATCCGTGTCATACTTGGCAGAAAGTGTAGGCACTGTACACCCCTGTACGCCACTGATGAAACTGCTATTTTAGAATAATTTTTAGATTCTCCAATACTTTCTATGCAAATAATATACTCTCCATTCGTAAAGATAAAGTCATTAGTTTTCGAGATATTTGAAGTTAAAGCTGAAAAGGCACACTTATTTTGATTAATGTATTAGACTCCTTCGATTTTAGCTTCAAATATCTCGAAAACTAATGGCTTTATCGTTACGAATGAAGAGTATGTTATGTACATAGAAAGTATTGGAGAATCAAAAAATTGCACTAAAATAGCAATTTCGCCAGTGACGTAGAATTTGGGAAGGGTCAACCATTCACATTCCCCCGTCGTACGCCTCTGGTAGTAGCCAGTAATGTTTGTTTAACATAATTTAGTAGGGTGTATAGTACCAGCACCACTTACCAAATTTCGTGTTGTTGTCCCATGCCTATCAGGAAATATTAAAAAATAAATAAAATAAAACTTTAACTTTGACACCCTGTATTTTGGTTATTATCAACTTTTGTACTAAGGTAAGTTAGCTTAAATCGACCTATTTTAACCTCAGGAATCTAAGGTTAAGCTATGGCCCATTATTTACCAAACAACATGTATAGAGGATGTATCGAATGGCCACTAAGGTCTCCAGATTTCATTTCGTTAGACTTGTTTATGAGTATATTTTAAGAGCAAAGGGTATCGTATAAGTCTAAAATCGACCGAATAAAAAATAGTGGAATTTCAAGTAGTGCATCAAAACGGAAATTGCCTAAAAAAACTCCTGAAGGTTCTCCTTCAGGAGAAAACTCCTAAAGAGTAGGAAGACATTTACTGCCTCACTTTCTCATTGCATTACTGCTGAAAGTCGTCAATTTCAACATGTATTATATAGCAAACTGTCATGCAGAATCACTCCCTGAAGTTTATTGGATTTTTTTACTAACGCCCTGTAGATATATTATACACATTTATATTTTGTTCAAATGGAGGAAAACCCGACATTTTGAACTCAGAAACAGTTAATTTTTAAGTCTTAGAGCACTAAGAACTTTTGGACATCTTGGATACTAAAGCACACTATGTAACACACAGCTGAATGTGGCTGAATTTTTATGTTTGTGCGTCACAGTGTTGCCATGCTATTTTCTATATATTTCTTTCATAATTTCAATCAATGTTAAATGTACCTACAAGAATAATAGAATAATAACGTTTACTTCTCCGTCATTATACTAGGTATTATGACAAATGAGGTGTCAAATTAAAGCTTATAATCCAAGGATAGTACTAAAGGTGAGAAGTTAGACCTAGGTTGTCTGTCCGTCTGTCTGACCGCGAAAACCTATATATACATAACATATTAGAACATACCTAAAATACACAAAAATGATACATTTCACACACAAATATAATATCACAAAAAATTGTAACGTGATAGTATGAAAAAATAGAGGATACGGCAACGGTGTTACATGTGAAGGTCGGATCCAATGCCAATATCTACACATACATATTAGGGTGCGCTAATACCCAAGATGTCCGAACTTTTGATCAGCATGACCAAACCTACCACTATGCAAAGTTTCCGACAATTTAACTGAATCCACTTTGACATAACAAAAGTGCAGGAGTGCAGGGCTTCTTTATGCGTTATTTTGCGGTGCAGTATATTTTCGTTATACAGGAAAAAAAGGATGTAGCATTGATGAATGCCTCGCAGTTATTCATTTCTTCTGATACAAAAGTCTTCAAATGTTCCTACTCTTTCAGGTCTCCTCAGAAGCACCCTGTAGATATGTTCATAATGTAACACGACAAAAAAGAATACGTAAAGGGTATTACAAGCATTCAAGATAGCTCCAGAAAAGTCGTTGCCCCTTTTTAATCGAATCTCTTGGTTTGCACACTCTTAGGTAAAAACTGAGACGGCTGCATAAGAGCCTTGCTCTAATGTACCTTTACCATCAAAGTCCTTAAACCCAATCGAAGAACTATAATAAAGTGTTTCAACGGCCCGGTTATATGATTAGCTAATGGAAGGCTTGACTAGAAAAATATAAGAAGGCTTTTAGTAAATTATTTTTCTCTTTTCTGCCTCTCAATGAACTGCGGGAATTTAGAAAGCAGTTTTCGTTTCCAGTGGGCTTTCTTTTGTCGTATAATATTTTTAATCTGGCAAAGATGATGGCCACCAAAGCGAATTGGGAGATTATATTTATTTTATCGTTTTATCTTCCAAAAAGCCGAAGACGGATGTTTGCGATAGTAAACATTTTTTGATGGGTCGCTAAAGTATATTGCTGAATAGATAAAACGTGGAAAACTACTGAATATTATTAAATTTTGACGAAATTTATTATTAAGGGGACTTTTACCTTCTTAATTGAAAAAAAAAATATTTTTAAATATTTTACAAGAAAAAACTATTATATTTATGGTTATATTTTTTTATACAATATTGAGAAGGTTTCGAGGTACCTATAAAATTATTTTTTGTACTTCTAGTTGTTTTTCACCACTGCAGAGGGCTAAAAGTTCTTTTAAAAGTTGCATTTTAATTTGGGAGACACTTTTCTAGCTTTCTGTAACATTTTTTTTAAATTCTAACGGGATTCAATTCATGAAACTAACACTACTAAAACCTTTATTTTTTTATAGTTTATGGTCTTCATACGCAATTTTATAAAAGGTTCGAAACAACGTCTATTTTGGGGCAAATTTACCCCTGTATTAAAAAGATGGGGTTTTTTAAAAACTTTTTAGACGTTTATTTAGTAATTGTATATACGCCAGTCAATGGGAGCAAAAATAGGATATTACCTCCGAATTCTATCCTACTGCATGGATTTTAATGAAATTTTGGGAATAGCCTCTACTTATCTCCTAATTTAAAGTCTACCCTATGCCGATGTGTGCTTTTATCTTGGGGGTGGTTCCCACCCCTTCTCGGGGTAGAAAATTTCTTGGTTAAAATAACCACGGAAGTGGTTAGAGAACTTAATTTTAAGAAAAAATTGTTCTATAATTTTTTTTTTGAAAACTCAATATTTTTTGAGTTATTCGTGGTTGAAAATTGGCCATTTTCATGGCCTTTTCGAACGGTTTTTTGCAAATATCTTAAAAACTATGCATCTAACTAAAAAAAAACTACATAAAACATTTTTGTAGCTCATAAAAAACCAAAGAGGCTAGTTCCTTTATAAATCTTCTAGTTATAATATAAAAAGAGATGTGGTAGGTGAAAATAGTTTGTTTTTTTGGTGCATGCTCAAATCGTTGTATTCAACTTGAAATAACAGACAAACGGTCGATTTTAGGTGTATAATGTTACCAACACCTTTTGTAGTGTTAAAAAGACCTTTAAAATGAGCAATATTGAAGGTATATTGCATTCAAACTAAGCGAGATATGCTGCAAAAAATTGATGATTAATGTATTTTAAGAAAAAATGAGAAATATATTTAACCTCTTATCCACCAGAATTTTAATGCATCATTTTACTTCTACAATACCTTTTATTATAGTATTATGGACGGGTTCAAAAAGTTGGACGGGTTTAAAATGAATGGTTGTTGAAAAAAAAATTAGATCAATTTATAGAGCGCATTTTTAGATTTCCTTAAAAATCTTTTTCTACATGTAACTTGAAAATGACAAGAGATACATTAATGACACATAAAACAAAATTTTTACTCAACAAAATCCTACATTTTTGTGTGGTACCTTTTTTTCGTATCTTTTATCATTTTCGAGTTATATGGAGAAAAATTAAGATTCTTAAGAAAATTTAAAAATGCGCTCTATAATTTGATCTTATTTTTTTCAAAAACTATCCATTTTAAACCCGTCCAACTTTTTGAACATAGAAATAACACTATAATAAAAAGTATTGTAGAAGGAAAACGATGCATTTAAATTCTGATGGATGAGGGGTTAAATGTACTCTAATGTGATGTAATGTAACTGTCTTTTTTTATAAATTCCATTAGTTATCAATTTTCTTTGCAGCATATCTTGCTTACTTTGAATGTAATCGACATTTAATGTGGCTCATTATAAATGTATTTTCAATCACTACAAAAGGTATTGGTAGAATTATACAACTAAAATCGACCGTTTCTCTTTTATTTCAAGTTGAATACACCAATTTCAGCATGCACCAAAAAAACAAACTCTTCTCACTTACCATATCTCTTTTTGTAATATAACTAGAAGATATATGAAGGAACGAATCTCTTTGTTTTTTTATAAGCTACAAAAATGTTTTGTAAAGTTTTTTTCGTTAGATGCATAGATTTTAAGGTATTCGCAAAAAACTGCCAGAAAAGGCCATTTCATTTTTCAATGAAAACGGCCAATTTTCAACCACGAATAACTCAAAAATTATTGAATTTTCAAAAGAACAGTTTTTGCTTAGAATTAGGTTCTCTAGCTACTTCCGTAGTTATTTTAACCAAAACATTTTACACCCCCGAGAAGGGGTGGGAACCACCCCTAAGATAAAGGCGCACATCGACATGGGTAGACTTTGTTTCTTGAGCTATTCTCTATTTATTGTGAAAATATCAAGTAAATCGATGTAGTAGGGTGGAATTCGAAGCCAAATAACCTCATTGACTGCCCTAATATAGAAAGTATAAAAAAAATTTGGAAAAACGAGAAGTCTCAGATAAAAAATTCACTAATAAAAATTAAAATAGTAAATAATTATTTAAATCTGAAAACTTTTCTTGTTGGAACTTCTTTCTGGTACATCCTTAATCTCTGCGTTTTATAAGAACAAGAGAGGACGAATAAAGAAAGTGAAAAGGACTCTACAATATGCAGTCACATTTTGCTTTCATCCGTCTAGGAAAAAGACCGAAAGAAAGATCCTAGTACTCAAATCTGAGTAAAGATAGAAATTAAAAAGACAATTTATGTTTCCTTTCGATTAAGAGACGATGCACAATCTCTAGACAGCTGTTTCTGTGTTACAGACTTCCTCAGTAGAGCTGCGTGCGCACTTCTGAAGCAAAATGAAATCAAACTCTCGATTTATGTGAAATTTTTAAAAATAGTTTTAATATCCACTTTTGGGATGCTGCAGCGACGTCTTTTATAGAAAAGCAAAAAGTCTCAAATAAAAAATTCACTATTAAAATAAAAATTAAAATAGTAAATAATTATTTAAATCTGAAAACTATTCTTGTTTGAACTTCTTTCTGGTACATCCTTAATCTCTGCCTTTTACAAATTATAAGAACAAGAGACGACGAATAAAGTTTTTAGATTTAAATAATTTTCAGATTTCGATTTCGAATTTGTTAATAAAATTAATATTATAAAATAAATTTAATAAAATAAAAAATAAAAAAATAAAAACAATAAATAAATGAATATAAACTTACGTGCATAGAAATCGGCCCACTTAAAAATTTGGTCATATTTGATATCTCATATTTCCCAAACCTGTTGGCCAATTTAAGTGACTTTTTGAACATGTTATAGCCTGATTCTTTAGCAATACTACTGTACTAATATTGTTGCTAAACAGGTAAATTTTCATTGTATACCGGGTGTACCAATCAAACTGTGTTTTTTCTCAAAGTTCGCATCACCCTGTGGAATATTCTAGCATTTATAAAATACTGAAATTAAAACATAACTATAGCCTCAGGTTTTCTTAATATTTCGTTTTTTTATTCATTCGTTCATGTTGGATAATAAAAAAGTTAGGTACTTTAACAACTAGACATGTTATTCATCAATACACGGTGTTTCTAAATAAGTGCGACAAACTTTAAGGGGTAATTCTGCATGAAAAAATAATGACAGTTGGTTTTATAAAAGTATGTCCGCAAATGTTTCGTTTCCGAGATACGGGATGTTGAATTTTTTCATACAAACTGACGATTTATTTATTGTTTTAAAACCAGTTGAGATATGCAAATGAAATTTGGTAGTTATTGCGGATTTTTTGACATAAAATTAAGAATTTCATATTTACCATTAGCGTGCATACGGGTAACATGATCGGTCATATTACACGTATGCGCGCTAATGGTGAATATTAAATTCTTAATTGTATGTCAGAATGTGCAATAACTACGTCTTAAAACCCACCAAATTTCATTGGCATAACTCAACTGGTTTTAAAGCAATAAAATAAATCGTCAGTTTATAAAGCCAACTGTCATTATTTTTTCATGCAGAATTACCCCTTAAAGTTTGTCGCACTTATTTAGAAACACCATGCCTAGTTGTTAAAGTACCTAACTTTTTTATTATCCAACATAAGCGAATGAATCAAAAAACAGAATGTTAAGAAGTCCTGAGGCTATAGTTGGGTTTAAATTTCAGTATTTTATAAATGCTAGAATATTCCATAGGGTTATGCGAACTTTGAGAAAAAAAACACAGTTTGATGGGTACACCCGGTATACAATGAAAATTTACCTGTTTAGCAACAATATTATTACAGTAGTATTGTCATAGAATCAGGCTATAACATGTTTAAAAAATCACTTAAATCGGGCAACAGGTTTAGGAAACATCAAAATGACCAAATTTTTAAGTGGGCCGATTTCTATCCACGTAAGTTTAATACAAAATGGAACGAAAACCAGAATTAAAATTGCGCGTAATTTAAGCCATTAATTTAGGACTAAAGCGATAATAAGAAAAGTGGAAATTTTCGAAATGTGGCTTTACAGAACGATTCTGAGCAGGATTCTGAGAATATCTTATTAGTCCATGTGGTGTGACCGCTCCCGTCTGGAAAAATATCTGATTCGGTTTCTTTGTGGATTCCTATTCAAAAATATCCCCTTTAAACAAATCTGAAGGGTGCCGGGCGGAATTTTGGGCAGAAATTGTTTAAACAATTTTTTTAAACAAATACAAAATATCACGTTTTTTATTGGGAACATATATTTTTAAGTTTTTTGGGTCGTTCTAAACAATAAAGGTATCTTGTGATTTTTCTCAAAAATTGATAGTTTTCGAGTTATAGGCGATTTAAAGTCTGAAAAATGCGAAAATACGCATTTTCGAGGCCTAAAAACTCATATGTATTTAAATTAGTATTTTTGAGATTACCAGATACTTAAATTGAAGCTTAAACATTCAGCTTCAAGATTCTGAAGAGTTATTACGTCTTACCTGAATTTAAACCGTTGTTTTTTAATTGTTAAATATGCATGTCCATCCGATCTTTTGCCGGTGGGGCGTGCTCTATTTCAAAAATCTCCAATTTTCCTCCGAAAACTATTTTTCGTAGATTCTTTGGGACATTCTAAATAAAATAAGTTTCTTGACATTTTTCTCAAAAGTTAACAGTTTTATAGTTATAAGGGATTTAAAATCCAAAAATGCGTTGTTCTGGCATTTTTCGGATTTTAAATAGCTTATAACTTTAAAACTATTAACTTTTAAGAAAAATGTCAAGAAACTTATTTTATTTACAATTAACCAAAGAATCTAGAAAAAATTTTTGGAGGCAAATAAGAGATTTTTGAAATTGAGCTCGCCGCACCGGCAAAAAAATCGGATAAACACGCATATTTAACAATTAAAAAACAACGGTATAAATTAAGGTTAGACGCGATCACTCTTCAGAATCTTGAAGATTAATGTTTAATCTTATACCGTACCATCACCTGGCTGAGCACAACTCTTAAACTCGTAACAAAAATACTTGTCAATAAAATAAATGAAGAATACACAATTAGTGAGAAACAACAAGGTTTTCGAAAAAATAGGTCCACAATAGAAGCCATATTCATAGCCAGGCAAATTGCTGAGAAAGCACTGGAATATAATAAACCTGCATTTATGTACTTTATAGATCTGACTAAGGCCTTCGATTGGGTAAGATAGGAAGATGTGCTAAGATTGTTAAAGGAGAAAAATCAGCCCAACAAGATGATAAGGATAATTAAAGACATTAATACGAAGAACAAAACCAGAATAAAAGTCGAGAATGAACTAACATCGGAAGTAGAAATCAACTCGGGAATCAGACAAGGGGATAGCTTGAGCCCATTGCGTTTTAATTTAGTTATGGACAAAATCATAGAAAACATTAAAGGTACTGGAAAAGGATATAAGATGGCGGAAAAACAAATAAAAATCCTCTGTTATGCTGACGACGCAATCTTAATCTATGATAACGAGGATAACCTACAGCGAATGGCACAAACTTTCAATACAGTGGCGAAGAACTACAACATGAAAATATCAACAGCTAAGACAAAATCTCTGGTAGTGTCAAGGGAACCCATAAGATGCAAATTAGTAATTAACAACGAACTAATTGAACAAGTCTCGAGATTCCAATATCTGGGAATCGAAATATGTAGTCATGGAGATGTTAAAGAGATCGTCCTAAAGCAAGCAAATAAAGCCAATTACGTGTCAGGATGTCTGAGGGATGTCATCTGGAGAAACAAAGATATGAGGCTGGAAGGGAAAGTACGCATATACAAATCATGTGTAAGACCGATCATGACGTACGCGATAGAAACAAGATGTGACACAGCAGAAACCAAGAGGATACTGAGAACATCAGAAATGAGAACGCTGAGGTCAATAACTGGGAAAACACTGAGAGACAGAATACTGAACGACAGAATAAGAGATCTCTGTAACATACAAGATATAGTACGGTGGGGAAGACAGAGACAACGAGAGTGGAATCAGCATGTGACGAGAATGGACAGCGAGAGAATAGCCCGTATAGCCATATAGCCAGGGACTAGTTACATGTAACAAAATAAGTCGTATGCATATTCGCAAGAGAGTCTTGATATGTTATGTGTGGTCTATCCTATTATATGATTGTGAGACATGGACATTAAAAACCACACTACTTAACAAATTAGAAGCATTCGAATTGTGGTACCATTAAATAATCCAAAAAATATGGGTTTTGCATACCGCCAATGAAGATATTCTTAAAATGACAAATTCAACACGTTTGCACTGCCCATAAACATCATCAGTAGGAGAAAAACAAAATATTTAGGCCATCGGCCATATGACTAAAGGAACAGAATACCATCCACTTTGCCTTAGAATACAAGGAAAAGTGGAGGGAAAAATATGGATTGGTCGAAAGAAATTTTCATGGCTGTGTAATATTAGACAATGGTGTGGTTTCACAGCAAAAGAATTATTTCTCACAGCAGTCCATAGAAAAACGTTTCAGGAAACTGTAAACATGATGACGACCAACATCTGAATACAGACACGGCACCTAAAGAAGAAGATACAGTCAAGAATGACGAAGTTTTGCGAAGGCTGTCAAAAGAAACAGAATGAAATACTGAAATAAAGATACCAAAACTACGATACCTTGAAAACGTGGTGAGAGGACAAAATCCTAACAAAATACCAGCTTCTGCAGATTATCATGCAAGGAAAGATTTTACTAAAGTACAATAAATTGATGCAATTCGATACAAACTTCAATCCAGCTTTGATAAATCGCTGCGATGCACCGTTTACACACAACGATAAATTGCAACAACTCGATTGATATCGATAAATTGATTGATTTATCGCTGTGTCTAAACTTGAATTTACTAAAGCTAGATTTTTCACAGTTGATTACTGTGAGTGTGTAGAGAAACATACTGCGGTCGGTCAAGCGAAACGTAGAACAGGGGTTACTGAGAGGGTATCAAAATTGCTTTCCTACGAAGGTAATTAAATCCATTTACTAAGGCTGAAAATCAGGACACACATTCTAAATTAAATATAAATAAAAGTTATTATAGTCGGTCAGTTGTATGACGGGACAGAGCCGGTCGGTCGGCCCCAATGAATGTGAATACAGGGTTATTCACTATATTTTGCCCCCTTTGTAAACTGCTTTATTTACAGAATTAGAAAAAATGTAAAATACAAAAGTTATTCGATTTTTTAATTATGATTTTTTTAAATCGTACTACTGACTTCCTCCATCTGGGCGGGATGACGTAATCGACTATATTTTTTAAATGAGAACAGGGTCGTGTGCTAGCTCATTTGAAATGAAGGTTATTCAATTCTCTATACAGTACTATAAACATTAAGATCATTATTTATACAGGGTGTCCAAAAAAATTTTTGAATTATTAATTAAACAATTATTTAAAAAAAAATTTTGGACACCCTGTATAATTATTCATGTTAATGTTTATATTACTGAATAGGGAATTAAATAACCTTTCAAATGAGCTAGCACTCGATCACTATTCCCATTTAAAAAAATAGTCGATTACGTTATCACGTCCAAATAGATGACGTCACTAGTACGATATATATGTCAAAAAATCATAATTTAAAAATCGAATAACTTTTGTATTTTATATTTTTTTCTAATTCTGTAAATAAAGCAGTTACAAGGGGGTCAAAATATAGTGAATAACCCTGTATATTCACTGGGGCCGACCGACCGGCTCTGTCCCGTCATACAGCTGACCTACTATAATAACTTTTATTTATATTTAATTTAGAATGTGTGTACTGATTTTCAGCCTTAGTAAATGGATTTAATTGCCTTCGTAGGAAAGCAACTTTGATACCCTCTCAGTAACCCCTGCTCTACACAAATCTAGCTTTGGTAAATTTAAAGAGATTTTTCAGCGCTGCCTCTTGGACTAGTAATAGAAGGCGACGAATATTATAGATGTGCAATCTCAGCGTAAAAATTGGCTCTTCTAACCAGCTTGTTTAAGTAGCAGTGAACAGAGTTCAAATAATAATAATGATCGCCAACCGTGCCAATTCTTTGAAAGAGGAAGGCACTTTAATTAAACTGGTTTAACTGGACATATTAAACTTCATTTAACAAAACAATAAACGTCTGTTGTTACAGAATGATACATTTAAACATGTATTTTTTCAAAAAAATAAATGTTATTTCTCTCGACGACCTGGTAAAATACACAATAATAAAAAAATAAAAATGAATTACAAAAATTCGGAATTTACGTTGGTCGTATAAAAATTTATATGCATTTTGCACTCGGCAATTCCCAAAGTGTTAAATAGGAACTTATGGGACTTACAGAGAAAACGATTTAAAAAGAAGGACGCGATTTCCCCAAGGCAATAAGGGCTGTGTATGCCTACTCTAAATGTAAAACTTAGAGTATTAAAACAGGAGGGCGCAACTGTAAAAAAAGTCTATATTTGGATGCGAAAGGTGGCATTCAGATTTTTGCAGAAAAAGGTACCTAGGTGATAACTTCAGTAATATTAATTTACTTATCCACCCTCTTAAATACACACGGAACATTAACAAAAAATTTAAATAAGTATTTAAAAATTTCCGTTTTTAAAACCAAATTTTTCACATTTTTTTTTATATTTTTACTAATTGTCTTCGATAATTTTCCCCTCAGTTTGTTTGTGTGTGTTCGAAGCTTTTTCCATATCAGTTTTAAGTTCATTCTTCTTGCAATTTTTCTACAAAACGTTGATTTCATATCTATAGAGGATTTTGGTCTGAGCCAATGTCCACTCTAAGTGGTACTCATTCTAATAAATGTAATTTTAGCTGTTCTAATACATTGATTTATGTCAATAGATTAATTTAAACCGGCAAACAGGTGTATGTTCTCAAAGAAATTGAAAGTGTGTAAAAAATTTTTAATAATCAGCTAAGTACTTCCAACACATAACGTGCCATCATCAGAGCTTCCTAAAAGGACATTTAAGATAAGAGATTTTTTATAAACAAAAGATTGAAAAAACTTATGTCCTCTTATAAATCCTTCATAGAAGAGTAATTGTTAAAATTCACATGATAAATCATGGATACTGGGCATGATTTATCATGATTTATGATGTGAATTTTAACAATTACTCTTCTATGAAGGATTTATAAGAGGACGTAAGTTTTTTCAATCTTTTGTTTATAAAAAATCTCTTATCTTAAATGTCCTTTTAGGAAGCTCTGATGATGGCACGTTATGTGTTGAAAGTACTTAGCTGATTATTAAAAAATTTTTACACACTTTCAATTTCTTTGAGAACATACACCTGTTTGCCGGTTTGACCTTTTTAGAAGTGTGTACAAGTCATACAGTCTGTTTCAATAGATTAATTATCCAACTAACTGTTGACGTTGCTGTCAAGTTATAAGTTTCAACACTGTAGCAGTAACTTGCATATAAGATATAATTATTATAATATTTGCATAAGAATTATTTATACAGATTATTATTTCGTCGCCTTAGTACTATAACTATTAATTCGGTTCATGTCAATGCAAAAATTCGAGAATTGTTAGCAGATCTGGCAACCCCCATAGCAGAGGGCTAATTTTCACCAAAATAATGCTTAAAATATTAGTTTTGTTAAAAAGTTCACTTAGATGCAACTTGGCACGACATGCGACATTACCAAATGTTAACATTATGGTAGTGCTAAAAGTTGATAACTTTAATTTTTCATGTTATTTTCCATATTGGAAGACAAATTTGCACCGTATTCCTAAACAGATCAGTAGCCAAAAAGTTAAGGAACAGTATTTTAGAGCTGCAGAGTGAATTCCATATTTACCAACATCGTGGTAGCAGCACAAATATCTTTAAAATCTTTAAACCCGTTTATCTCAAAACTACTACTTTCGAGTTATCAAGTTATAGTATTAAGGCGACAATTTACCAAGGAACATCATTATATCTAATGGTAAAGTCAACCAATGCCTTTTAAATAAATACATAAAAATATATATTTATTACAAAGAAATAATAATAGTTAAAAATAACTTACCTAAAGGTAGTTGTAGTCCTACATCTTTTGATACGTCTAACAAAAGTGCTAATGAACTTTATCTAAAACAGAATAGACGTTAACATGTTTACCCCAATGATAATATTTAAATTTTGTTCTTCAGTGTGACAATCAAGCTATACTATGTATATTTCAAAAGTAACATAGAGTAACTTCTCAGAAAGGAAACTAATTTGATATGCATATTATTATTTGAATACCTTTGCTTGCTCTACAATGTCTACAATGAAAATATTTTAGCTTAAACTTATATTTTGTGGTCTATTTAGATAAACAATTGTGTACATCACCTGCATACCCTAAAACCTCTTTTACATGCTATTGTTAGAATAATGGACAATGAGATAAAGCAACAGGCCATACATATACATCAAGGAATTACATTAATTTGCTGAGATTGATTTGATCATTAGAATAGTTGTGGCCAGTCAATTGTAAGCGAATAAAGAGATAGAGAGGAAAACCTATGATTATTACAAAGAGATGAACGGAGATGTGTTACAAACAAATGATTGTATTCATACTTAAACCTTCATTTATTGTGATAAACAATGCAAATTATCACTCCAGATTAGAGAGTAAGATAAAGAACTAAAGTTTGACGGTACAATGATAAAAGCAGAAATATTAAATATTGTCAACATCCATAAACAAAATTATAAAAAAATATGTTATTGAAGAGATAACTAGAAAACAAGGCATCGAAATACTTCGCTTTTCACCCCATCACGGTAAGCTTAATCCCATACAGTTGATATTAGCTCAAGTCAAAGGCAAAGTTGCTCAAAATAATACAACTTTTAAATTCTCGGATCTGACTAATCTTTTTTGATGTGTGTAAGCGATACGTGTGTGTGGGAATTTTATTTTACATTTTCTCTAATTAATATCGTGTATATGGTTTTAGGTAATTATTATAAAAAAAGTGTAATATTCTACATACTTTTCCATTTATTTTTTACTTCTTCTTCTTTAGGTGCCGTGTCTGTATTCAGACGTTGGCCGTCATCATGTTTACAATTTCCTGAAATCTCTCTCTATCGGTTGCTGCGCGAAATAATTCTTCTACTGTGCAGCCACACCATTGTCTAATATTACGCAGCCATGAAAGTTTCTTTCGACCAATCCATCTCTTTCCCTCCACTTTTCCTTGTATTATAAGGCGAAGCAGATGGTATTTAGGTCCTCTAATTATATGGCCGAAGTATTCTGTTTTTCTCCTCTTTATGATACTTATGAGCAGACGTTCCGAATTCATCATTTGAAGAACATCTTCATTGGAAGTGTGCGAAACCCACGATATCTTTAGGATTCGTCGATAGCACCACAATTCGAATTCGAATTTATTTTCGAATTTATATTATTTTTTACTAGGTAGGTATAATTATTAACGTCGTCGTTGTTGTGTCGTCCTATTCCGAGCCGTGTGATTTTTTTACAAATACTGGGCAGTTAGCCCAATGCCTTAACCCTCAACCTAGAGAACCAGGGTTTGGGTTCAGAATCTCTTTCTCCTAGACGGATTGCAGGATCTACCGCTAACGGGTTCCGTCCATTTGGAACTTCCACCATACTTAATTGTTTAATTTTTGTTATTTTAAATACACATGATTTTGTATGCAGCGACGATCAAATTTAACCTTTGATAAATATATATTGTACCGGCCAAACCCGATTTCAGGACAAACTAGTATGGCCTAGGCTAAACTAGTTTGTCCTATCGCGCGTGGGCCAAACTAGTTTATCCTGATATAAATACACACACTTCAGGCCAAACTAGTTTATCCTGATATAAAGACGCACACTTCAGGCCAAACTAGTTTATCCTGAAGTGTATGTTTTTATATCAGGATAAACTAGTTTAGCCTAATCTAAACCAATTTAATCTAGTCGAAGGTACATAATTGATTACAGATTGGTTGCTGATTTAAACGTAAGTTTAGAAGACACTATTAAGAGTTGTAAGACTTTTAAGTATTTATGGTAAATGACGAGATGGCACGTGTATGAAAGATATATAAATGAAAATAGTACGGGGGAAATAGTCTAGGCGCCAAATAGAGGTCACCGTGTCATTTTCAATTCTGGTGGACAAACTCAACGGTTTCTTATGGATTTTTGGCTGCTGATTACAAATTTCGAGGGGGGATTTCGATCCGAGTGGTCAAAAATTTGTTATAAACAATTTAATTGTTTATAAATTGTTTATAATGCTCTGGCTCATAAACTAAAAGAAATAGAAAAAAATGTTTCAAATAAAATTTGTTCCATAATAAAAAACGAAGAAAGAACCGTTTATTAAACCTAAATCCGACAATGAGAACTCAGGATATTGTAAAATTAGTGCACAATGCAAATTTCAAATTGCAAAATAAGTATTTTTCGAAGCTTTATCGATCGTAACTCGGCTTCTGCGCATGCAAATGAGCCCTATAAGGTGTCCTTTTAAAGCTTAATTAAGAAGCTTCCAAACAAAGTTTGTTAAATTATCTGATCTTTATTTGTTTTAAGGTTATACCCGTTTGAAGTTATAATTTTCTCAAAAAAATTGTACAATAATTTGTTTATAAAGGTTTCAAGCAAACTTGAGCTATAAACATTTATACTTTAATTAACAATAATGATAAAACAACTCAAATGGAACAATTTGAGCTTACGAAAATGTTTGTAAGTTTATTTTTGGCTAAGATGTCTATATTTTAATGGCGCGCTATGAGGCGCAAGATTGGCTCACAGTGAAGTAAGTACAGTAGAACCCCGCAAATCCGAACCCCGCAAATCCGAACTTTCGGCAAATCCGAACCAACGGAAAGTGAAAAAATTTTAAAAATTCAAAATAAAAATTTAAAAACATGTTTATTATATGTACAGAGAACCAGAAAATTTAGCAATGTAAAATTAATAGGAATTTGGACATGTGAAATTTATTAAAAATAAATACAGGTAGTACATACTTATAAAAAACACAATCAATAAAGGAATGTGTATAATACACATTTCCCATGGTATACTATGAACGAAAATATTGAAAAAGATAAGAAACATGAGAAACATAGTGTAATCAATATCCAGATTACAAATTAAATTAATCCTTTACATAACCGAATTCCCATGTCCCGTGACTAAACAAAACTACTGGCGTTAGCGATTTAATATTTCAGGGATGTAAATATTTTTCAGCTTTAGAATATTGGAGGCATAAACGTGCGGATAAAGTTTCATAAAGGGATCGGGCGCAGTTCAAATCTTTTAAAAATCATCTTCGTTAGCTTCTTAGGCTAACTTTCGGATAATCCGAACTTTTCGGAATCCGAACAGGCTGTCCCCCCAATTAGTTCGGATTTGCGGGGTTCTACTGTATGTATTCTTCGACGCTTTATCGATCGTAACTCGGCTTCTACGCAAGCAAATGAGCCAATATGTGATATCCATATAAAAATGGATCGAGTTCTTTTGCAGCATCATCATTGCATATAAAACGAGAATTTATGATGTGGCGGCGTACACACAATTGACGGGCCTTGATGATGCTGCAAAAGAACTAGATCCACTAGCTATATGATATCCACTGGATATCATATAGATAATTAGACTCTGAAGCCTCAAAAAGTTTTAGTTTCACTGCCTACAAGAACAGACTTGTACCACCATGTAACTGTTAAAATTTGGCTAAGAACTTATGCAGATGTAAAAAAGCTGATATTTCCTGTATATCTCTATGCAGATTTGCAGATGCATGAAAAAAATGTTTGTAAAAATAGTACTAATAAATAATATCAACTTACTTTTTAGTTATACTTCTGAAATATTAGTTTTTAATGTTTTTTTCTCATTTAGTGCAAAAAATAGAAGACAAAGTAAATAGAATGAAAGGTGTTACGAGGTACAGTATGATGATTTAATTATAAGAATTATATGATAAAATTTTATTAGGATCTTCAAAAATGAAAAATGAAGATAACGTATGTATACATAGAAATTATAATTTGCATCGAGAAGTTAGCGCGTGAACCTTTACGCGGTGAGCCGATCTTGCGCCTCATAGCGCTCGTCATTAAAATATCGACATCTTGGCCAAAAATAAACTTATGAACATTTTCATAACCTCAAATTGTTCCTTTTGAGTTTTTCTATCATTATTGTTCATTAAAGTATAAATGTTTATAGCTCAAATTTGCTTGAAACCCTTATAAACAAATGAATGTACAATTTTTTTAAGAAAATTGTAATTTCAAACGGGTATAACTTTAAAACAAATGAAGATCAAGTAATTTAACAAACTTTGTTTGGAAGCCTGTTAATTAAGCTTTAAAGCGACACATTCTAAGACTCATTTGCATGCGCAGAAGCCGAGTTACGATAAAGCTTCGAAAAATACTTATTTTGCAATTTGCAATTTGCATTGTGCACTAATTTTACAATATCTTGAGTTATAATTATTAGATTTAAGTTTAGTAAACGGTTTTTTCTTGGTTTTTTATTAAGGAACAAATTTTATTTGAAACATTTTTTTTCATCTCTTTTAGTTTATGAGCCAGAGCCTTATAAACAATTTATAAACAATTAAATTGTTTATAACAATTTTTTGACCACTCAGATCGAAATCCCCCCTCGAAATTCGTAATCAGCAGCCAAAAGTCCATAAGAAACCGTTGAGTTTGTCAATCAGAATTGAATGTGACACGGTGACCCCTCTGGCGCCTAGACTAAAACAAGCTACGAAAGCACCCCATGAAGTTATATGGAAGAACACTCTAACTAAAGAAAACAAAAAAGGGTTTTTCAGGACATAGTGCTGAATATTACCCTACAAGAGCGGAAGAATGGCCAGTGACAAGAATAATACGAAATAAAATAAGAACAGTTAAATTGGAGTTTATGAGAAGGTGTCTACAAATTACCAGGTAAGATAGAATAAGAACAGAGGAAATATGAAACAGAATAGAAGTAGAATACTCAATTACAAAAAAGTTCTGATAGTAAAAGTAGAGCCCTGAAATGCAGATCATGTACAAAGATTGCCGGAGCACAGGTGGCCTAAAAGATTAAGACGGAGAGGAAGACCTGCTGTGAGATGGAAAACTCACATAGGAAATGCTATGATAGATAGAGACCTCAGAGATGGCGACTGGGAGAATAGAGTGCTATGGAAAACGGCAAACTCATAATGGGAAAAAGCCAAGAAGAAAGTAATTCAGCGAACTACTACGGCTTAATATAAATAATAAATTGAATAAAATACTCTGTTCTTGGAAACATAATCATTTTTATTAAAATTATAATTATTCGTAACAAACAAACAATAATATTGAGTTGTATTCGTCGGACGGACAGATAGCCTAGGTCAAATTTCTCACCTTTAATACCATCCTTGGATTATAAGCTTTCATTTGACACCTCATTTGCCATTCTACCTGGCATAATGACGAAGGAGTTGAGTTCATGGACAGACAGACAGACGGACGGACGGACAGACGTAATGAGGGGACAGCGATATGAAATGCTAAGACTGATAATACAGGGAAAGGTAAGAGGCGGAAGGAGTATAGGAAGAAAGAGAGTGTCCTGATTAAAGAATTTAAGGGACGGGTTTAAATGCAGTTCTATAGAACTCTTCAGAGCAGCAGTAGATAGAGTAAAGATAGTGATGATGATATCCAAACTCCGATTAGGAGACGGCACTTAAAGAAGAAGGCCATGTTACATTCGGTGAGCTATACCCATAAATATAGTTAATGAAATAAGTCGTAGCATTAATTTTAAAATTATCCACGCCTATGTATTTTGGGTCTTTGGGAAATTAGAGTTCTGAGAATCTACTCTACCTTATTTTTAAAATACAAAAATACACTATAATTTTTTAAGTTTATTGAAGCTGCTGCAGTTTCTGTATTTTTTATTACCCTGTTAACAAGTCCAAAAAAGAAGCAAGCATCTGGTAACAAAAACTGCCACAATCTCAGATAGGGTACTATCATCATTCTTAAACTATTAGAAAGATACTGCTTAAAGAGGTATTAAATTTAGGATATGAAACACTGCTAGAAATTACTAATCAGGAAGTTTAAAATGGCTTAAAACCAGGGTTACCATAATTTCTTAAGGCCAAATCCGGACAGGGGTAGTCCAAGGGTTTGTAAAAAATGTAAAATGTGAATTTGACTGTATTGCTACCTCTACATTGTACATATATGCTAAATGCATATGGCAACTAATATGCAACTAACCTCGAAAATCTCTGCCAGTTTAAAATACATATACACCTATGCTTTAACATACTTTAGACCTGACATGAAATTTCCCGCGTTGGGCCAAGTGTTTACCATCTTTTTTTAGTAAAAAAAAATCCGGACATTTCTCATATCCGGATGCCAATCCGGACATGTCTTTCAAATCCGGACTGTCCGGACGAAATCCGGACGTATGATAACCCTACTTAAAAGAGACCAAAAACGAAAAAGCTCTTGGAGAGGAAGGAATAACAACAAAGATAAAGGTTAAACTATCTTGGGGGCAGCTAAAATCTTAATGAACAAGTGTCTCTTTGGGGGTGTTATTCCAACGTCTTGGCAAAATGCGCAGGTACTTTTACTACACAATAAAGGAGACTCAAAAATTACAGATTAATAAGCGGTAATAATAAACTCACATCCGTACAAACTGCTAACCAAAGTAATTACCAACAAACCATCAAATTAGTTCGATAGTTACCAGTCTGTTGAACAAGCGGAATTTTGCAAAGGATATAGTGCCATAGAACACCTACAGAGAATACGGACACGTATCGAAAAGTGTAACGAATATAACGAAACTCTTCATCACCCTGTCCTGTAACACTCTCCAGAATTTCTAATAAACATATTATGTTGAAAAATTCACATGCCAAACAAAGGTTACTATAATTCGTTACCAATACAATAACACCCTCTGTATCTGATAACGTTACACAAATCATTGTCGGAGACTTTTCCTCTTTTGTTATTACATTTACATTATTTACACCATCTTTTTAATTCTCTTCATTTATTTTATTTTCAAATTTTTAATGTCCAATTTTTTCTATAGTTGTGTATGTAATCTCAATTATTTGTTGGATTTATTATTCTCATGTTGTACCACTTAATTTTAGCTAATAGTTTATTACTATTAATACTATCTTCTATTTAACATATCACATACGATATTTCTCTCCGGGTTTAATTTTTTATAACCAGAACTTTCTCCGATAACGTAAAGCAGTTGTTCAAAAGAAATTGCCACAAAATCCCCCGGCATCGCAGATAAAACCACCCGTAGCACCTTTTATCTCGAGCATAAATTTGTCCGTGCAAAACCAATATCAACCCAACAGAGCGAACTTGCATGGAAAGTTTCGAGAGCAGCGGTAACCGAATAGTTTTTGAGCACTTCCAGAACAGCCGTTTTTTTAATAATTGGCGCAGTCGTGATCCTTGACGTAAAATGCATAGTGTACGTTTCGGGTCGTTTATTTTGCAAATTAACCGTCGAAGCGATGGAAAGGTAATAAGAGTAAGGTGGAGTGGGGTAAGTTCGGACCGGTTTTCGTTATGTTTGACTTTATAATTTTTTTGTAAATTATATTTCAAATATTTAACATTTTCTTAATATCAACGTGAAGTAACATTAATACGCTATAATTCGCATTGCCAAAAACACCAATTTACATTGAAAATAAGAACTTTTGTAAAAAATTAGAAAAAACAGTAACTATTCCGGGGCAAGTTCGTAAACAGCTATTTAAAACTCAATGAAATTTTTCTTCATATGCTATGGGACAAAATCGGAATTAATACTAATCCGTCATTTACGAAATGCTTTTTGCCAGATTAAAATAAGTTGCTTAGTTTAAAAGTTATACATTTAAATATAAAGAATGGTTTTTTGCATGGCATCTATGGCCTGCCCAAATTTCTATCAATGCTCCTTACATTGTTTCTGCTGATTACGCTCTTCGGTTCGTTTTTCTTACATAATATCTAACCATTTTGGATCTAAAAAAGGTTATAAATAAATAATTTGAGCAAGAAACCATAAAAAGTACAAAAAACCTTTAAAAATTTACTGGAAAAAGCACAAATCCGGTCTTACCCCGCTACATGTTCCGAACATGCCCCGTGCACTAATATTTGCATAGCAAGACCAGCGTAGTGCTTTTTCCAGTAAATTTCAAATAATCGAAAGGAATTATTTCTTTAACGTAAACTTTAAGCAATGTTCTTAATACTTATTAAACATAAATGCACAAGATACCAAATTTGTTGTAAAATACCGGCACTTTCTTCAACAGCTCTTAGGTTGGATAGTTACTACTCATGTACTCACATTTTATAAATGTCAAAATAGTGGTACAATTACTTCCTGATCAACATCAATCAGTTCATACTAATCTAGTAGAGATTTCTTTTTCTTAACTTGTACAATTAAATGTATCTTATGATAGATTTAGAGCTAATCGAACTTGCCCCGTTTACGATTTTACCCCACTCCACCTTATAGAACGATTTTACCCCACTACACTCATAGTTTTTCTATTCGTTATTTCCATGAAAGAAATTACCTCAATTTGTTTTGTGAATTATACTGAGGATATTTAAAAAAATTAAAGTTTAAAACACAAAATTACGCCTTGTTCGAGCTTTAATATTTCCTATCGCCACCTACGCTTCAGAGACTTGGACCATCAAAAAAGCAGACGCAAAACGTATAATGGCATTTGAAATGTGGGTCTACCGGAGAATGTTGCTCATACCATGGACCGCACATCGCACAAATAATTCAATATTAGCCGAACTTAACATAAAAACTAGACTCAGCACAACTATCAACCAAAATATACTGAGATATTTTTGACATATAACTAGAAGAAAGGAAGGCATGGAACGAATGATAGTTGAAGGCAACGTAGAGGGCAGAAGATCCAGAGGGAGATCTCCATTACGATGGTCGGACCAAATAAGGGACATGACTGGTTACTCATTCTCCGAAGCAAAACAACACGCACAGGAGAGAGAGGATTGGATAGAAATAGTCAAACGAATTACATGACGCCACTACATTCTTACGAAGGATAACAGATAGAGGAGGAGGATAAACAGATAAGTCACTATTTATAACAAACTATAAAATATACTATAAAAATGCATTACCTTTTTTTATCAGTGTTTCAATCGCTTTTGCTGCCTCCATCGAAGAGTTTCTCCATTAGGTGAGCTCTTAATTTAATGACCAAAAGTCATAAAATTTTAAAACCAATTTTCCGCTTCACATCCTGATTGCTAAAAGAGAACTGTATACATTACCTGAAATAAAAAAATCAGTTAATAAAGAACTAAATTATTCTGATTGAACATTCGAAACATTGGTATTAGTCCCATCACTCACGGTAAAATTTTGAAAAACGGCCAGATTTTAAAGAACCTCTTGGATTGACATGAAAGGACACCGCACACATCACACATGTCACTCAAATGAAATAAAATTTACATGAATAGATGCGTCCTGAAATTTCAATAATTTGATACCATTGCGCCAACTCTGAATTTTGCTTAATTAGTGCGTTAATTGTAATTAAAGTTTATCGAAATCGCATTTTGAAGTCCATAAAACTGGCATTCATAAACAATATTAGTCTAGCGGCTATTTAATGCAGTATTCACCACTAGCTTAAGCCGATTAGAGGCGGTACAACTAACCAAATTATACCTACTTTATTATCAATATTAATAGGAAAAAATAAGAGTAAACCTCTGCCTTAATCCCTCGAGAAAGATTTATAGAGTAAGCGAATCACAAGATCTTTTTTCTCTCTTTGACACACGTACATTCCTATTTGATTTTAGATTTATTTTTATCAATTTACGCTCTTGTTAATCAAAATACAAAGTTGGCGCAATGGTATCAAATTATTGAAATTTCAGGACGTATCTATTCATGTAAATTTTATTTCAGTTGAGTGACATTATATTTTCCATAAGATATGTGCGGTGTCCTTCGGCATACGCATAGCCAATATGTCAAAAAAAAGTGATATTGTGCCGATGTGTGCTTCTACCCCGGAGGTGAGTTTCATCCCTTATCGGGGTTGTAAAAATATACGTTCAAAATATGTCCAAAAGTGGATAAACTGATTAATTCTAAGCAACTTTTGTCTATAAAGTTTTTTCACTAGGTCAATACTTGTTGAGATAGTTGCAACAGATTATATCCATTTTTCAAAAAAAAAAAACGTTTTTAGACGGCTTTTCGCAAACAAAAATTATTTTATCGAAAAAAACATTCCTAGCAATAACATAGCTTACGTAAAAATGAAAAAAATTGTGTATGAATGAGGTCTGTAGATTTAGTAAAAGCAGAGTTGTAGCTAATGAAAAATAGGTTCTTATTCGTCAAATTCCAAATCGAATATTTCAACCCAAACTAACCAAAATCGAAACAGGCCTGGATCCCGCGTACCAAAAAAAAGTTGATTAATAGTAAGCTGAAACTTTGTTAATAGCTTAACAGTGTCTAGTCGGACAAACTTTGATGTACAGGAACACTGGAACAGGGGACGTTTTAATTGTGGAACAGTTTAAAAATTTGGAACGTCAAATTACGAAAATGTCCCATGTATTTTGTCGGACAGAACATGCAATTTATTTGTTACCCTTTCACTCAAAAATCTCATGCAAAAATCAGACTGCTATTACTAACCAACATGATTCCTGTCATTTGACATGTTCTTCGTGTTCCACCCATTAAAATGCCCAGTTGGTGATAAACACCAGTCTGATTTTGCATGAGAGTTTAATGAAATGGTAACAAATAAATTGGAAGTTCTTTCCGACAAAATACATGAAACATTTTCGTAGCCTGACGTTCCAAATTTTTAACCTGTTACACAATTAAAACTTCCTCTGTTCCAGTGTTCCTATACATCAAAGTTTGTCTTACTAGACACCGTTAAGCTATTAACAAATTTTCAGCTTGTAATCAGCTTTCTTTTGGTACGCGGGATCCAGGTCTAGAACTTATTTTCAAAAAAAGTCATTTGTTTCAAAATTGAAAGTTTAAAAAATTTTACTACAAAACCAATTTTTAAAAAAATAAGTAGTTTGAAGCTATGTAACTTACAGAACATATTATTATTTATATTAAACAATACATAAGTAAAAACTTGTGAAGCGGTAACGATTAATTTCTTTTGGGATGTTAATAGGGGGTGATTTTCACAATGTTTTTAACCAAAAAAGCGACCTACTTTATTTTGAGCGTAACTTGCTTACTTTTGATGCTAGAAACTGTTTTATAAAAACAAACAAAGCTTTTCCTAAACACTTTTCCACAGTGATATTTGGAATTTGAAGAATAAGAGCCTATTTTTCATTAGCTTCAATTCTGCTTGTACTCGGTCTACAGACTTCACACATATACCATTTTTTTTTTCACTTTTTATAAGCTATATTTTTTCTAAGTTTTTTTTTGTGATAAAATACCTAGTTTTAAATTTATTTGCAAAAAACCGTCTAAGAACGTGGTTTTTTGTTGAAAAATGAACATTCACTCGCAAATATCTCGAAATAGAGTATTTAGTTTATCCACCTACGGAGTTATTTTGAACGTATTATTTTTTCACCCCCGAGAAGGGGTGAAACTCATCTCTAGGACAAAATCACACGTCAGCACAGTATCACTTTTTTTTACATGTTAGCTATGTGTATGCCAAATTTCAGGTCAATCCAAGTAGTTCTTTAATATCTGGAGCAAAAACCGTGAGTAAATGGACTATATACATATAACAGTGAGGATAGCAGTATGAAATGAAATACTTTAAACAAATATTTCCCGTGCCTGATCAATTTTCATCCCCAATGGATTTCTAAGGTCATGTACACTTTGAACTTTGAAAGATAAACACTTTTAAACCATGTGGAATGGAAGGGAAAGGCAAGGAAATTATTGTATACAAAACTTCGAATGAAAAATGGGACGATTAGAAAATTTTAGAGGCGAAAGATGTTCCAGCGCAAATGACAAAAATTGAAATATTTTGCATATCATACCATGCGATCATTATATGCAGTGCTTAAAGCGGTTTCTTATAGATTTGCATTGTATGAAATTTTCAATATGCTCTGTTTTTAAACCAGGAGGAGTAATTTAAATGTACTGCGCCGTAATGCTCATTTGTAATTGTTCCAACCTCAGTTAAGTTTCTCTACGGTTATTAAATTTTGACACTATTGAAATTTATGAAATTTTGACACTATTGGCATTTCATAGGTTAATTAAGGTATATCGGCGATTTTTTGTGTTTTCTGCGTTATTCGTTTATTTTTAGATTTTTAGTATGGTTTTATATACAGTGCGCTGGAATAAGTGTTAAGCAAATGGCTCGGACAGGTCGATTTTTAAAATAATCAAAGTATATTATATCATCAATGTTTCGAACTTTACACGATCCCTTTTCAGGTGACAGGCAAAACTTTGATTTTTTAAATGGGAAAGTGCATCATGTGATAGCTCATTTAAAAGCGTTTGAAATACTGATTACAAACATGTATAATACTTTAATCCTTTTTAAGAGCGTAGGCGCAAAATTTCGATCGTATTGTTTTTAAACGCATTCATTTTGTTCGAATCCTGAGAAAACTAATAAGTATTTTTGAAAAATTTAAACGCAGAATAAAAGATTACTCTAATACCGAGAACTGAAAGTCCCTTAGAATAAACAAAAATTTCTTTTGAATGATATATTTGAAATTAAAAATCCGACTAAATTTTCTTTTTTTCCCATGTGACTTATTAAAATAATCATTATAAAAGTTCTCAGGGACTTTTGACCCTCGATAATACTGCAATATTTCATTCTGCGTTTAAATTTTGCAAAAATACTTATTAATTTTCTCAGAATTTGAAAAAAATTAATACATTTCAAAATAATTCGATCGAAATGTTGCGCCTACGGTCTCAAAAAGGATTAAAGTATGATACATTTTTGTAATCAGTCTTTCAAATGGCTTTTAAATGAGGTATCGCATGATGTACTTTCCCATTTAAAAAAAATCAAAGTTATCACTGTCACCTGTAGAGTAGAGAGACCGCGTAAAGTTCGAAACATTGATGCTATAATATACTATGATTATTTTAAAAATCGACCTGTCCGATCGTTTTGCTTATGCGCTAAAAATAAATAAGTTAGTAAGGGGAGATAACACTTATTCCAGCGCACTGTAGTAAAAAAGTTGTTTTACATATTTATATTATTTTTATGTTTATTATATTTTATCTTTAACCACGAATTAGTATGTAGCTATAATATAATATTTATGGATTAACGTCGAAGGCCCACGTGGTTAATCAAAAAAATATTTATCTATTTGGTCATTTCTCTAGTGACTTTCTTGGGTGTGTATCTGTCATTTTTAGTTTGCTCCTCTTGGTTTAAAAACAAAGTATAAGTAGCTACAAGTATAGGTATTAAAAATAATTGTAGTAAAAACGATGACAAATACATAATAAGATAAATATTACTTTTAGAATAAGACAACAGATATGATAGAACGAATCAATATAGATATTAAAATAAAATTAAGATTCGCCTGGGTTATATCATCTTGCAGTCCCGGTTCTTATTTATGGGACAGAAGTTATAGAAGTCTATACAAGTTTACAAATGCAACAGTGAATAAAATATAGAAAATACAAAGAGCTGTAAAGCACAAATTAATGATAATTATACAATCAAAGGAAAAGAATAGAGGAGAAGGATCAGAGAGCAAACTAAAATAAAAGATATCGGAAAATAAATGGAAAAACTAAATTGACACACATTGTGGTATCACATGTGATATAGGGGCATGTCACATATCATACGATTATTTCATACATGTAGTCTAGATTACTACGAAGTAAATTTAAGTCAGTGATTCACTACGCTCAAAGGCACCATTGCTCACTCTTGGTAGATTATGGACGGGGTCTGTTACGGTTTTTTTTAAACCTTCACAATTCATTCAGGTATGTTAAACTGAAAGATATTTAAATGCTTTAAACCCCCCTGGTTACGCCTATGGTAGTTCCTTTAAAACAGTTGGTTTGTTCGCAAAAAGGTTCTTTTCTGTTGATTTGTTTAGGAATTGTTTGAGATTCTAGAAATAGGCTGTCTTTCTCTCGTTCACAGGTTGTGCTCAGATGTTCGTTTTAAGCAATGGACTCGAATGACATTAATGAAAAGCGGTTGATATCCGGTCTCTTTGATTGGGGCTTGACGACTTCGGCCATTGTAAAGTGGAGAACTTTGCAAATCCGATTCATCAGGAATAATTTAGCTGAGTTTATGAAAACTCACCGTTATTTGAAAGGCTTGTGCCAGTGACGGATTTAAAGCTAGTAATATTTTGTAAGCTGGTGAAAAGTTTTAATTAGTTACTGTGACATAACCTTAGCTTGGAACACGCTGTCTTTCATCGCTCGAGGCTAAGAGAAGGTCCTGGTAACAACCCCTATCCGCTGGCCACATACCATCACAGTCCAATTTCCTGAGAACACCACTTGGGACTCGTGGCTCTCCTAACTCCTAATACCACAAACTAGAAGCTAGCACCTAGTTAATTCAACCAGAATCATCAACACTAGAACACCCACCTACGACACCGTGAGCAAGAAGAGGAAGTCAGTACTATAACCTCTATATATATATATATATATATCGTAAAATATATATACCGTAAAAAACCGATTTCAGTTAAAACCCGAATTTACTAGCAAAAACTAGTTTTAACTGTGGGCTTTAGACAATTCTAGTTTTTACTAGTTAAAACTAGTGCTATCAAATATTTTCAGTTAATTCTAGTTGAGACTAAGCATATTTCAGTAAAAACTAGTTTTTACTAAACTAGTTTTTACTAAACTTTTTAGTAATTTCCAAATTCAAGTAAAACTCGGTAAATAATTTGCTACCCCGGATGTTTGCAAATAATTTCTCTAAAACGTAAAAGACTGGACAAGATCGTAAACGTAAAAAGCACAAGTCCTTTTGACTACGTTGTTGTGTTATTGTCTTGCATCCAAGCTGCTAACAATTTCTTGATGTCTTGGTTAGCTCGCTCGACTTAACCTTGACTCTGACTGTGCCTTGGCTTTCCATGAACTAATTTTGCCTCATGACATTACCTCATTTATAACTGCATTACCGAACTCTCGGCCAAATGCATGGTGCGCCAAAAGTCAAGAATATATCCGTTAATTGATAAGCCATTTCTTTCGCCCTCTTACGTTGTAATGGTCTCAACAAAACAAATTTTGTTAAAAGGTCTTGATAAACCATAATAAACTTATGCCGTGATCCTCTTGTGATTGTATATCGGTCAAATCTACTTAACAGCGACTATTCATTTCTGAATGCAATATAGGTTTCGACACAAAACCCCTCTTCGCTTCACTCTTCTTCCGTTGGCAGGTTTCATACATTGATATAAAATTATTGAACATATCCATTGTTATATTTGCGTATTTTCTAGCGGTTTTAGTCTTCAACGCATCCCAACCTCCATAACCAATAGCAACTTGGGCTGCTTCAATTATGTCAAAAATGTCTTCAGTAGGTACACAATGTTGAAATTTGTTCGAGATTTCTAGTTTTAACTGAATTTAGCAGTCAAATGTAGTTTTGACTAGTTAAAACTAGAATTGTCTAAAGCGCATAGTTAAAACTAGTTTTTACTAGTAAATTCGGGTTTTAACTGAAATCGGGTTTTAACGGTAACATATATACCATCTATCATATACTGTGTCTACACCTACTACTTTGTTCAGACCTAAGTCCTTCCTGTTACCCTCGTTGTACACCAGAACATAGCGCTATACGAAGGTATTAATTTTAACACAGTAATGACAGGGTATTATATTAGCCAGGGAGGTAGTGTCAAATTTGACCGGAGCATTTTAGCATGGCTGTTTTCTTTTTATTTAGGTAGGTGTTCCAAAGCTTATTAACAAATGATGTGTCAGCTGGCCCAGAACCGGGGATTTTAGACACGAAAAGGTAAAATATGAAAGTTGATGGACAAACACTACAACTTAAATGTCAAATATTTATATACGTTACTCAGAACATTTGATAGACTTGCTTACTTGGCTCCTACCTTTCACTCAGGAGATCCGGATTCAAATCCTGGCGCGGAAAATTCTTTTTGTTTTTTAAATTGACATTTTATTTTGAAAAATAGTTATTTTTATAATACCACGGCATGTCCACTTGGCCAGCTAACATTTTTTGCAACGTACATGATGCAGCTGACGCTTTTTTATTACAATCTAAAATTCATAAATTAATGATTTACACTTTTTAATCTTTGCCGCACTAGTCCAAGAATATTTTTTTATTATTAACTAGCTGACCCGGCAAACTTCGTACTGCCTTAAAACTAAATGATTTTTGAAAGTTTAGTACCTAAAAATTACCAGAAAGCCAAAAAATACTAAAAAATATTGCGTACCTGTACTTTTTTCTACCAAATGCATAGTTTACGATTCTATAAGGGACATAGGTACAGACAAACATTCATTTTTATGTATTATAGAGAATAGGGAAATATTTAAATTGCTATTAAAAAATGGGGGTTGGTGAGAGAAAAGTGAAAATTTAGGGATGTATCTTTCGGTTCTACAACATATAAAATTAAGAAAAAACAGTTTGTCCAAAAAAATAACAAGTAATGTCTCCCTTTCCACTTATATTGTTGGTCTTACCAACTCAGGAACCTTCAGAGGTTCATGTACAACAAATTTGCTTATTAAGATCAATCATAATATTATGACCAAAAATGCATAGTTTGCGATTCTATAAAAGACAAACAGATTTTTTTATATTGTCTCGTATAAATAATAAAAACGTGGTATTATAAAAATAATTATTTTTCAAAATAAAATGTCAATTTAAAAAACAAAAAGAATTTTCCGCGTCAGGATTTGAACCTGGATCTCCTGAGTGAAAGGTAGGAGCCAAGTAAGCAAGGCTATCAAATGTACTGAATAACGTGTATAAATATTTGACATTTAAGTTGTAGCGTTTGTACCAACGTGTGCGTGTATCAACTTTCATATTTTACCTTTTCTTGTCTAAAATCCCCGGTTTTGGGCCAGCTGACACATCATTTGTTAATAAGCTTTGGAACACCTACCTAAATAAAAAGAAACCAGCCATGCTAAAATGCTCCGGTCAAATTTGACACTACCTCCCGGGCTATATCTTAATTGTACTTAAAAATTCCACAGGTAGACTTACAAGAAGTAGGTATTTCACACTTCAGGGTATAAATTATTCACCTCATATTTGATAATATTAATATTAGTTACGGTACATATACAGTCGGAAAAATGAAAGAATACCCATGAACGATCACATCAATCACATATTATTCAGATTATTAATAATCTATCTCTCTCGTTTGATATTTATGAAAAAAAAAACAGCAGATACAAAATATTATGTTATTGATGTGATCGTTCATGGGTATTCTTTCATTTTTCTGACCGTACCTATCTGATTCTTGCTTAATGTAGGTACATTTTACTGATCCCGGTGTATCCTATATTCATATTTACCATATTCCTAGGTATTTATTAGGGTGTATAAATGTGATAAGCTAGGTCTTTTAAGCCTCAACAGTTCTGTATATTTATTTTATAGTTAATAGGTCAATATTCACTATACATTTTCTAATATTTTGTTGACATTCCCCTATTGTTTTATTTTATGTTTTTCACTTATGTTCAATAAATATTTGTAGTTATAGGTTGTTTTAATGCTCAGTAATAACCGGGTCACCTTCTACTAACCCATAATAAATCCCTGAGATGAGATAGAGAGAATTAGTCCAGAAAGCCACTGCACATCCGCTAGGAAAAATATTCTAATTCGGATTCTTTGCACAATCTTACTCAAAAAGGACTCCTTTTAACAAATTTGCATGTTGCCAGGACCAAAAAGTGGTCAAAAATTTTTTAAACGTTTTTTTTTGTTTTTTTCCTAAAATTATTTTTTTTGCACGGAAAAAAGTTTTTTTAGGTTTTTTGGATCATTCCAAAGAGAAAAGATCTTTAGTGACTTTTCTCTAAAAATGATAGTTTTTGACATATAAGCGATTAAAAATTGAAAAATTGCGATATCGGCCATTTTTAACCCTCAAAAACTATGTGAAAAGCTGAAAATTTGAATGTTGCCAGGGTAGGCAGATATTCTTTAAACATCGATTGATGAAATCCCGAAGAGTTTTTTGCAATACAATATTTAAAACTCCTTTGTTTTTTAATTGCTAATCAAGCGTGCACGACACTATTTTCCACCGACAGTATGGTGCAAATGAAAGGAATAAATTCGTTATTTCGTAAACCGGCGACTTTAAGGAAAAATCCCGTAACAGGTCGATTTTTTTAAGTTATGATATTGTGGCATATATGGTATACTAGTGACGTCATCCATTTGGACGTGATGACGTAATCGATGATTTTTTTAAATGAGAATAGGGGTCGTGTGCTAGCTCATTTGAAAGGTTCTTCAATTCTCTATTCAGTAATATAAACATTTACATAATTATTTATACAGGGTGTCCAAAAAATTTTTATTAAATTAAATTATTTGACAAAAAAAGAAGTAGAAGGACACCCTGTATAAAAAATTATGTAAATGTTTACACTACTTGATGGAGAATTGAAGAACCTTTCAAACAAGCTACCACACGACCCCTATTCTCATTTAGAAAAATCATCGATTACGTCATCACGCCCAGACGGATGACGTCACTAGTATACCATATATGCCACAATATCATAACTTAAAAATAAAAATCGACCTGTTTCGGGATTTTTCCTTAATGTCGCCGATTTTCGAAATAACGAATTTATTCCTTTCATTTGCACCATACTGTCGGTGGAAGATAGTGTCGCGCACGCTTGATTCGCAATTAAAAAACAAAGGAGTTTTGAATATTGTATTGCAAAAAACTCTTCGGGATTTCATCAATCGATGTTTAAAGAATGTCTACCTACCTTGGCAACATTCAAATTTTCAGTTTTTCACATAGTCTTTGAGAGTTAAAAATGGCCGATTTCGCAATTTTGCAATTTTTAATCGCTTATATTATGTCAAAAACTATCATTTTTAGAAAAAAGTCACTAAAGATCTTTTCTGTTTGGAATGATCCAAAAAACCTAAAAAAACTTTTTTCCATGCAATAAAAATAATTTTAGGAAAAAAACAAAAAAAAACGTTTAAAAAATTTTTGACCACCTTTTGGTCCTGGCAACATGGAAATTTGTTAAAAGGAGTCCTTTTTGAGTAAGATTGTGCAAAAAATCCGAATTAGAATATTTTTCCTAGCGGATGCGGAGTGGCTTTCTGGACTAAATAGGAAAAGTCCCTGAATATTTTACATTTTATATTCATTATATTTATTCAGTATCATCTCTCGATCTTTATTTTGTGTAACAGGTCGTAAATAGAAGTGAGAAACACAAGAAAGAATTGATACAAAACAACACTAAACAAACAGTAAGGAGAAAAATTCAAATTTATACCATTAAAATAAAAGATTCCCTATACGCTGTGAGCTCGTACGTAGAGGGGATATTTACAAATTCGCGAACGCCAGTAGTGGCAAGTCTGTAAACGTTTACCGGAAAGACATCGCACACATCTTATGGAAAATATAATGTCACCGAAATTCAATAAAATTTATACGAATAGATTCGTTTTAAATTAACGGTCAAATCTTATCACTGCGCCAACTCTTAATTATGATTAATTACGGCGCAAATTGCAATTAAAGTTTATCGAAATCACATTTTTGGAGTCAGTAAAACTGTCAGTTACAATCACTATTGCTCTGGGTGCTATTCAAAAGAGCTTAAACCCCGCTGGGCTTAAGCGGATTAGTGAAACTAATCCGCTGATTTATGGAGTACCGACAATTTGGGTAATATAAAATATTTTTTCTCTCTCTAACTTATGTACGTATCCATTTGATTTCAGATTTATTTATATCAATTTCTGCTCTTATTATTGAAAATATGGAGTTGGCGCAATGATAAGATTTGACCGTTAATTTAAAACGAATCTATTCGTATAAATTTTATTGAATTTGAGTGACATTATATTTTCCATAAGATGTGTGCGATGTCCTTTGACATAAATGTCAAAGTGATTAATTTAAAATTAAAATTAAAAACATTAATCATAAAAAATATTAGTTGGTCAAAGCTTTGGTGTATATTTTTACCTTAAATATACTTACGTCTTAAATACTGAATTTCAGTTTTTTTAATGTTCCGTAATATGTAATTATAAATTAATCTTAGCTCCATCTACACGATAATTGTGAAAGTATCCGAAGTAAAAAATTCATATTTTATCAATAGAACGTCAAAATGATTAGCAAAATCTTAAAAAAATCGAATACAATTTAATTACTTTTTTGAGTTGTAAATATTAAGCGATAACAATTAAATAATAAATTTAAAAATTACCGGTAAAAGTTGAATTAATAACCGCTAGGAGCGACACCAGCGAAGCTCATAGCGTATATCAAACTATAGGTATTCAAAATAGCAAGGTTCTGAAACTATCTTCTTGTGGCATGTCTAATTTTAGCATTACGTTTATACGCGATTGAGCCAGCCACGGTTATAGGTGTGCGTGCATACTTAAAATTAAATTGATTAACTATCGTTTGACGTTTCGACTTCCACTCCGGAAATCGTTCTCAAAAATGGAAAAGAAAATTACTCTAAAAAAGATCTGGGAAGACCTTACAGCCTAATGTTTGGGTTATGTATTTCTTACTTCTTTTTGAAAATTCGATGTATAAAATAGCTGAATGGATGTGAATAATTGAATATTTTTATTTTTTTCCTTTTAGCATCCGCTGTCGACTGATTATGAGAAAACGGTAAATGGAAAATGGAAAACTTAAAAAATTAAAAAATATTTGTGTCATAATAAAATATCTTTTGTGGTTTGACAATATTGGATACAATTTATATCAGATTACTATATATATTGATGTGATCTTGATTATTGATATGAGATAATATTCTTATATGTTACTTAATTTAATCAATGTATTAATACTAATCCAATTAATTAACCAGATCACATATCAATATGTTTTCAATCTCAGGGCGAATTATAAATTAATTACTTACTTCCGTGGCTTCTAAATATTTCTTAATGGTTCCTAATCGGGATAGAAAAGAAAAGAGTAAAAAAAATACACATATGGGTTACAATTATAATCAAAATATTTTTTATTTTATTTAAAAGGCAACCAATGCTTAATATTTGCTATTTCTTATTATTCTTAAACATAACATTTACAAATGGGAATCTTATTTCCTTTTGGTTTTCAATTGAAAGTTTTTATTAACATTTAACTATTAGGAGTTATTAGGAACAACTCTATTTAAGTTTGATGAAGCTTTTCTGATATTATTGATTATGTTATTCAATTTTTTATGTGGAATTTAATACGAAAAACCCATACATTCATGTCCAAACAAATGAGACTGACCTTTTCCTGGTGAACTGAAAATGTCCTCACACAAAACCCTTTCCTGCTATCCTTGGCTGCGATCAAACCTCGTCCTGGCTTCCAGTGATGTTCTCCTTTGAAAAACTAGCTCGAATAGCTCTCGTTCCTGCTTTTGTCGTGATGCTGTGTTCTACCTTTTTCGAAACTGCTATCAGCTACCGGGACACTCTGGGCTCAAGGAGGTTCTTTTACTCTCGACCTGGCCTACTTCTCGTTCCACGATAGATACTCCACACTCACGGAACTACACCAGCTTTCTCACTCCTCGAACACTACCGTCTACTACTCGACTTCACTTCTCGACAGCTCAAAACATTCTGATCTCACTTTCTCATCCATTCCCCTACTTTCTAAATATCCCTTCCAGATTCACAAATCAATCTTCCACCACCAACTCTCATTCGTAATATTCCTCAAAACCAATTTTTAATCTTTCTAAATATGCTTAAAGGATTTCAAAAGAAAATATTTAATTCCCATTCTAAAATACTTTCTAACTATTTACAAATTTTAATGACCTATTCTCTCTTTCAAATGAGTCTTATTTAGCATAGGCTAATGATCGAAACCTTCCGCGAAAAACGATAATGAACTATCATCTATTTCACTGAGTTTTATTTAGCATAGGCTAATGATCGACCTTCCGAGAAGAACGATAATGGTACGCGTCATTCACTTTGTTTATCTAAGCACATTGTTCCGAGTTTCGTACGCTTATTCTAATCACTTCTTAAAATTAAATATAACAATTTGTTGTATACAGGTTGTTCTAAATTTATATGCCCGAGGTTGAGAAAATTAAAAATATTTTATATTAAAGTGAATTTTGTTTATAATTATCAAAATTTAATTTTCATATCAAATAGAAATATAACAATATATATATATATATATATATATATATATATATATATATATATATATCAAGCAGTAATTCTTGAGGATGCAGTCAATTTTTGGCCCACAAGACAAAGAAAACTCTTTGACTTACTGTCAAGCTTTCGAATTTATTTTAATTCTTTTTGATTAATAACTATATATATATATATATATATATATATATATATATATATATATATATATATATATATATATATATATATATATATATTAATGTGATATTCAAAGATCGGTGTGCTCAAAGCACTTGATTAGATAATTAACTAATTAATTAAATTTAATTTTAATGATGCACTTATGATTTAATCACACTATTTAATGCTCTAATCTCAGGGTTTTATATTCTCGTGCTTCAATATCTCCTTTGCTTTACATATGATAAGGTCAAAGATTAACGGAATAAAACACATATATGGTACAAAAGCATCTATTGAAATAAATTCACCCTCAAAATATCCTCTAAAAATAATATCTCCTATTCTGATTATTGAAATAACCCTACCACTATCTAAAGTACTTATTGAAATTTGCGTTATGAATAATTCTACAAAAAAAATAAAACTGTCTCTCGGATGATGAGTTGTCCAAATTCTTGTCTCTGGTCGCCTACAATTTACTCTTAGCAGCCCCCTATGTAGTCAGCAATCTCGCAACAAATTATTGCAAGCCTATTGTCATTAATGACCCCCTACAGATGCACGTATCTTTCAAAAAACAATGCTAGCCTTTTCTCCTCTCGATAAACTGAATCTATTTCTCGTTCCGGCATGCAACGGTGACTCTTGGAATATAAGTAGAACAATATAACTTACAATGCTTTACGTGATGAGCTTCCGTCAGGACACTTATTTCAACAAACTCACAACTATTCACTTATCTGCCTTACTACTTCAGGAGACTCTTAGAGATCACCACTAGTCGACTTAACGATCATTTAACAACTGACTCTTCTTCCACCCTCTAACATTTCGCTAAACTCCCATTCTTCATACCTAGCCCCTCCTTTTTCCTTCTTCACCAATCCGAGTTCCTCAATTTTATCCCCATCTACCTTTCAGATAACAAACACCAATTTTCCCTACCATTAGAAATTTCCTAAAACTAATTACATGCCAATCGGTTTTTTTTTTCCTTTCTTAATATCTAAACAAAGATTACATTCATTTAAATTTCTAAATACAATTATTCCCTCGCCGCAAAAGTCCATTTGGGAAACCCGGTCTCATTGTCCAAACACATAACCACTTTCTTATCATACTAACTGTACAAAGAAAATACTTAATCCCTATTTAAATTTTGTTTACCTACGGCCATCCAAAGATAATTGACTTTTATTTCTTCGAAATGAATTTTGGTATATTTTTATTATATGTTTTAACTTTTCTAAAATATTAAGATCGAAACCATATTAATTCAAATTTTACATATCTTAACAACTCCCCGCCATTTGATTTGCCGAAAAAATTCTGTTATTTATTTAAATGACACAAGTTTTTTTTTAGGATCAAATTATTCCATTATGTTACCAAACTCTACTCATGATACTTATAAATGTCGTGAATGTTAAAAATACCCCGTATCTTGCCTGTCTCTATATGCGCTAATTCATAACTATTTACCCCATTTTCCGTATTGACCCTATATGGACCTTCAAATACCGGCATCAATTTAGCACAAATACCATTTTGTAAATTGGACACCCTCAGTGCCCTCACTAAAACTTTATCCCCTTTCTGGAATGTAACCGGCCTTCTTCTTCGGGTCCTCTCTTGCCTTTGGAGATATTTCTCTCCACTTCGTCTCAATCTTCGTTGAACCACCTCGATCACTTCTTCGTATTGTCTGGGGGCGGTGTCTTCCCACGGTCTCGTAGGCATTGTTCCTTTCATTACATATAAAGGCGTCTCCTTGGTAACCGTATTTGGTGCACAGTTCAAATACGTCTCTATTTCAAACACTTTTCTGTCCCAATGTCGATGATGTTCTTCCGCAGCAATTCTTAGAAATTTTGTGACTTCTTGTATAAAACGCTCTGATGGGTTGCTCTGTGGATGTCGGATGCTTACAAATTTTGTATTTATGCCTCTCTCTCTTAATTCCCCTTTAAAACGGTCATTCCTAAAGTATGTCGCATTGTCCAACAAAATATTGTCTGGTCTTCCCACTGTTTCGATAAAATCGTCTATCTTCCGAAGTATTTCAGCTCCTTTCGTGGTTCTACATGGGTACAGTTTTAAATACTTTGAGAAAACATCCACCATAACTAATATGTGTTTATTCCTCTGTGTTGTTGTTATTAAATCGCTCAACATATCAATGGCGACAATATCCAGTTTCTTCCGAGCTATGACGTTTTTTGTGATGTTTTCGTTTTTGAAATTCTTACTTTTACACTTTTGGCATGTCTCGCAATTTCGAGTCATCTCTTTGGCTATTGTATAGTCCTGTCGACAAATGTAGTTCTCCCTGAACATAAGCCACACCTTCCTGCTTCCAATGTGTCCGTTGTCACAGTGTAATTTTGCTAAAACTTCTTTTGCCATCTGTTCCGTGATTACATATAGTTCTTTACCATCGACCCTCTTAAAATATAAGTTATCTTCTTGTTCGGCCCTTTGCTTTTCTCTTTCATCCAGTTGTTCCTGATTTTCCCTGATCTGAGCCAAAGAAAATAAGCCTGCTTCTTCTCTCATTATGTTCATGCCAACGTGGAGAGTTTTGTGGTCCTCTTTGCGGAATTGTTCATCTCTCGTCAACGCATCAGCCAAGATATTGTCAGTTCCTTTGATATATTTAAATTCAAAATCATACTCTTGAAGTAAAAGAATGCCCCTATGAATTCTATTATTTACCAGCCTATTTTTCATTATATGTACCAAAGCTGCATGGTCTGTTTCAACGGTGAATTTTGCCCCTAGTAGGTAAAACCGTAATTTATTTACACAAAATAACACACTGGCGAACTCTAATTCAGTAACGCTGTACTTTCTCTCATATGTTTTGGTTACACGGGAGACAAAACAGATTGGCACCTCTACATCGTCTTGGATCTGTGATAACACCCCTGCGAATTTTGTTATGGAAGCATCGGTCCGGAGAATGAAAGGTTGATCATATCTTGGGTGGTGTACTCTTACAGCTGTGGAGAAAGCTCCTTTTAAATTTTTGAAAGCCATTTCTTGTTCCGTTCCCCATTTCCACCTAACATTTTTCTTAAGTAATGCTATCAACGGTATTTCTTTTGTGCTGATGTCTGGTATTAGTTTTTTGAAATAGTTTACCATTCCCAAAAATCCCCGCAATGTTTTTAAATTGGTTGGCCTAGCGTAGTTATTTATAATTTCGATTCTATCTTCTGCAAGACTAATCCCTTTTGTGTCTAATTTGAATCCTAAATACAGTATTTCCTTTTGGAAAAACTGACACTTTTGAATATTTAATTTCAATCCCGCTTGATCCAGTTCTTCTAGCACAGTGTGAATATGTCGTAGATGGCTTGTTATATCCGGTGAGAAAATTAATAAATCATCTATGTAATGTACAACAAATTCTTCATGCCTATTTAAGATTGTGTTCAATGCGCGAACCAAAGCAGCGCATGCACTCTGTAGGCCAAATGGTACCACCCTAAATCGGTATACCACTCCGTCGATCGAAAAAGCGGTATAATTTCGACATTTCTCTGCCAAAGGTATTAACCAAAAACTATGTTTCAAATCGATTTTGGAAAAAATGTGTGACCCTGTGATTCGTCCAAATATGGCTTCGATGTTCAAAGGCGCTTCGTATTGCGCGATTGTGTGTGAATTAATGTTTCTTGCATCTAAACATAATCGCAAATCACCACTCGATTTTTTAACGCATACTATCGGGTTGATATATGGAGAGTCACATCTTTCTATCACCTTGTCTTCGATCATTTTTTCAATTTCCTGTCCGACGCTTTGCCTGTATTTATACGGGATTGGATATGTCTTGGATTTAAAATTTTCTAAGTTTTTAACTTTAAAAGAATGTTCATAATTTTTAGCCACTCGGCTTTCTTCATTAATCAAATCTCCATAATTTTCTAGAATCTTCTCTACTTCCTTTTCCATGTTTTCTCCACATTTTAATTTTCTTTCATCCTCATTTTGTTCGCATGTGTTCACTGTCCATAATATTTCTTCATAAAATTCTGGATTCTCGTCCATTATTGCCATTTCTTCTCTGTCCTCATCCTTTATTTCTTCTTCTGTTTTTTTTTATCTTCAATTTCCATTTGGTATCCCGAGCACCATGTTTCTACTGCTTTCATTTCTCTTATGAGAAATTCCTTTTCTTCCTGCTTCCTTTCTGTTTTATCGTCGATTGCCGACAATTCTTCCGTATCTTCGATTTCCTGTCTTTCTCTTGTATCCACCGTGTTTTCCTTCTTTCTTTTTGAACTCTTCTTCTTTTTCTTCCTTCTTTTTTTTTCTGGTTGATTTTTTTCTTGTACTTTCGGTTTTTCCTCTACAGTCATATTGATTTCTTTATGTTTTTCCTGTTCATTTATCTTTTCAACAATTATTTTCCTCTCTATTTCCGTTTCTTCTTCTATGTTGTCTGGTTCTGCTCTGATTTCCAGTTTATTCTCCGAAAAATTTATGGTGATGTGTTTTTCACTCAATTCATCAATTCCCGCTATCATATCATGGTTTAAATCTTCGATCACCACACATTGCATAATATAGTATTTGTCTCCCACTCTGATCCGCACTCCCAAACCTTCATTTACTGTCGTCAATTTTTTGTTGTTTGCACCCACTAAAACAACCCTAGGAATTTTGTACACAAATCTGTCCAAATTTAATTCTTTTACTAGTTTCTTATTGATTAACGATATCTCCGATCCAGAATCAATCAAAATTTTAATCGCTTTATGTTTTATAAATGCATCTAAGAATATTAAATTGGAATTAGAACTTTGTCTTTCATTTCCCGCCAACTGTATAAACTCTCTCGGATGACAAAATATACCGGAGAGTTGTTTATGTTTGTTCAGTGGATGCTTTATTGAAAATCCTGTCTGGATTCATTGCATATATCTTCTTCCTCGTTTTCTATTGTTACATGATTCATCTCCCTTCTATTTTGTCGTTGGAAATTCTGATTGTTTCTACCGTCCCTTTGTTCGTTCGTATTCCTAGTCGGAGGATTTTGTGCATCTCTGTTTCTGTTGTGATTTTCATATGTTCTATTTTTTGCGTGATTCCTGTTATCATAATTTTGTTGTCTATTGTAATTTTGGTATTCTCTCGGCCTATCTTCGTTTGTTGATTGGGCATGTCGGTTTCTCTGGTCATAATTTGATTGATACCTTCTTGCCGGTCCATTATATTGTTCATGTTGTCTTCTGTTTCGCATTTCTCTTCGTTTTGCTTCCCTTACTTGAAGGAATTGGCACAAACTATCAATATCTTGATAGTTTCTCAAAATCACGTGGTCCTCCAGCGTTTCTTCGAAATGTCTGCTTATCATTTCTACCAGTTGTTCGGTAGAGTATTTGTAGTCTAGATATTTGGAATTGTTATATATCTGCAAAGCATATCTTTCCTCCGATATTCCCATTTTCTCGTGATATCTTCCATTCTGTAGCTCTTGGTTGATTTCCCTCTGTTTAACTTTCCCCCAGAAATAGTTGAGAAATTTATTTTCGAAATCTGTCCAATTTTCAAACTCATCTTCTTTACTTTCATACCATAACGCTGCTCCTTCTTTCAGATGGTTTCTAATTGTTTCTTTGCAGTCGTCAAAATATCTAATATGTTGCAATTTGGTTCTCAAATTTTTAACAAATGGTACTGGGTGTGTTTTTCTAATATCCCCGCCAAATTGTATTTTCGCGTCGCTTGTACCATGGATAATCATTTCCCTTCTTTCTCCACAATTCTGTTGATTCTTGAGTTCCGCAATTTGTTTTTCGTTTTGCTTAAATTTTTCTTCTATTTCTCGCCTGTCTTCTTGTATTGCATTTTCAAATTTGCTTTCTAACTGTTCTAATTCCATCTTCTGCACATTCTTAATATCCTTCATTTTAGTTTCTATTTCTTCTCGTTGCATCTCCAGTTTCCTTTCTGTTTCTTCTCTAACTTTTTCTAAACAGGCTTTCATTTCATTTTCATATTTTTCCAAACGCTTTTTCAATTTGCCATCATTCTCTTCCAATTTCTGTTCTATTCTCTGTGATATTTCTCTTTGTGTTTCTTCCATGGCTCGTTTTGATTCCTGTTGATTTTCTTGCATTGTCCTTTTTGTTTCCTGTTGATTTCTATCCATTTGTTGTGACTGGAGTTGCATCAGTTGCAATAGTTTCTCTATTCCTGTTAATTCCTGTTCTTTTCTCTCCATAATCGTTGTATCTCCTTCATTATCCAATCCTTCTTCAACAATTTTTTCCTCTTCTCTGTTTTCTTGCATTTTGCTTTGCCTCCTTGTGGTCGACATGTTGTTTCTTTTCGTTACTGTTTTCTTTGTCCCCGCCAAATGTGAAATTTTACAACACTCTATAAGTTGCAGAACACGACAAATATTTCTCCCCAAATTTAATAAATTTTCGCCACAAATATCAAATATGCAATCAGTAAATTTCAAAATAAATATCAAATGTACGATTGGTAAAAAAAAATCAAATAATTCAATGGCAGTAAATATCCAATACCTACGATCAATCCATAAATCAAAATTATTTTTACACCTGGAAAAATTGTCAAATTATCTCTGGATCACCTGTAGTTATTCCTTATCTCTTTCCCTACCATCAAATGCAAAGCTGCGATATTTTTAAGCCACCACGTTCTGGGCTCCAGTTAATGTGATATTCAAAGATCGGTGTGCTGAAAGCACTTGATTAGATAATTAACTAATTAATTAAATTTAATTTTAATGATGCACTTATGATTTAATCACACTATTTAATGCTCTAATCTCAGGGTTTTATATTCTCGTGCTTCAATATCTCCTTTGCTTTACATATGATAAATAAGGTCAAAGATTAACGGAATAAAACACATATATGGTACAAAAGCATCTATTGAAATAAATTCACCCTCAAAATATCCTCTAAAAATAATATCTCCTATTCTGATTATTGAAATAACCCTACCACTATCTAAAGTACTTATTGAAATTTGCGTTATGAATAATTCTACAAAAAAAATAAAACTGTCTCTCGGATGATGAGTTGTCCAAATTCTTGTCTCTGGTCGCCTACAATTTACTCTTAGCAGCCCCCTATGTAGTCAGCAATCTCGCAACAAATTATTGCAAGCCTATTGTCATTAATGACCCCCTACAGATGCACGTATCTTTCAAAAAACAATGCTAGCCTTTTCTCCTCTCGATAAACTGAATCTATTTCTCGTTCCGGCATGCAACGGTGACTCTTGGAATATAAGTAGAACAATATAACTTACAATGCTTTACGTGATGAGCTTCCGTCAGGACACTTATTTCAACAAACTCACAACTATTCACTTATCTGCCTTACTACTTCAGGAGACTCTTAGAGATCACCACTAGTCGACTTAACGATCATTTAACAACTGACTCTTCTTCCACCCTCTAACATTTCGCTAAACTCCCATTCTTCATACCTAGCCCCTCCTTTTTCCTTCTTCACCAATCCGAGTTCCTCAATTTTATCCCCATCTACCTTTCAGATAACAAACACCAATTTTCCCTACCATTAGAAATTTCCTAAAACTAATTACATGCCAATCGGCTTTTTTTTTCCTTTCTTAATATCTAAACAAAGATTACATTCATTTAAATTTCTAAATACAATTATTCCCTCGCCGCAAAAGTCCATTTGGGAAACCCGGTCTCATTGTCCAAACACATAACCACTTTCTTATCATACTAACTGTACAAAGAAAATACTTAATCCCTATTTAAATTTTGTTTACCTACGGCCATCCAAAGATAATTGACTTTCATTTCTTCGAAATGAATTTTGGTATATTTTTATTATATGTTTTAACTTTTCTAAAATATTAAGATCGAAACCATATTAATTCAAATTTTACATATCTTAACAATATATATATGATGAAAACTATTCAAAAACCAATATTATTTGTTAATTAAGTTAATAAACCATAAAATTATCGCCTGTAACATTTGAAATTGCGTTTCGCGGACCTGAAAATAGATACTTCCAACCACCGGAATTATTATATTAATATAAACAGATAAAATACCATTGGTACCGCCGACCACAATCCATCCATACAGAACGTATGTATAAATAAGCCTGCATTTATTTATTATATTTATTCTATATACATTACATTAACATTGTGAGTTATATTTATTGTAATAAAAGCTTTTGTCATTACAGTAAATTTAGTTCGGCAAGAATATATGGTACTTTGGATTATTGCGAATGGCTGGCCACAAATGGATGCAAATAACAACGAACAGAAATGAATGGGCACGCCTGAGGGAGGTTTATATCCGACAATGGATGGAATAACTGTTGACAATGATGATATTTGTGAATTTTCTACAATAAAATTTTAAAAATACCTAGAAATAAAGTATAATTGGCGCAGTCAGTAGGATTCCTGAAGGTTGTTAGCAAATTTCTGATGGCTATTTTAAAGAAAAATGCATGAGAAGACGCAGTTCAACTGTTTGAAAAATTTTCAAAAAAAAACACTATGAAAAACAAAACGAAAACTGGTACGTTTATTCTAGAGATGAATCGGTTTCATTAATTGCGATTTTATAGTACCGGTCATGTGCGTACGTTTTTGGTAGGTCAACGGTAATTTTATCGCATTATTTTTGTGTCTTTAATTTTGAAGCATTTTTGACACTAGATTATTACATTATAATGTATTCTAGTATTGAAAGTTACTCTTGCTTTAAGTATGTAAAACACACCGTTTTTTTTTGAAAATTTTTTCAAATTTTGTTCAAATTTAAAAAAGAAATTTTCAAATCGATTTCTCTAGAAAATCCTACCGTTTTAAAGTAAGAGTAACTTTTAGTACTAAAATACCTCACAATTTAATAATTCAGTATCAAAAATGCTTAAAAATTAAAGACAAAAAGTTATGCGATAAAATAACCGTTGCCCTACCCAAAACGGACGCCTATGATCGGTACTAGAAATTCGCAAGCTATGAATTCGATTTGTCTCTGGAAGACTAATAGACGTACCAGTTTTCGTTTTTCTAAATATAAGTGTTCTAGAGGTATTTAAAAAAAAACTAATTAAAAGGCACCATCTTCTTAGAACTCCAGATTTCTTAGAAAGCATTTTCGGAGTAGGTGAATTGGATTAAACCTTAATAATTTGAGCCCAGGTATCTACAGTTAAAATATTTCCAATAATTAATGAAACACCCTGTATTGTTTTGTTTTATTTCATTATCTTTTATTTTGTAATAATATTGACGATTTGTGTAATTTCAGTAAACTGTATTTGTTGGTGGTTTTTTCCTACTCCTTGTAAGCTTTGTCCATAAAATTATAAAAATTTTAGTGACAATAGAGCATATTTATATTCTATACTGCGAAGCATAAGCAAACTTCTTTTTTGTACTTATACCGGGTGAAAGAAAAGAAATGGTTTTCTTATGTTAAGTTTGATACACCCTGTAGGTAGAACGAGGTACAAATGTGAGTATACATCGGAATCATTTGAGAATATTTGAATACCTCTGATATCTTTAGAAACAAAGAAAATATACAGTTTTGTAGTTTAACATGTGGGTTTTAACCGAAACAAAAGTTTGAGACATACTGTAGGGAGGAAAAGGTACAAAGATACATCGATATTATGTTGTAGTCTCACATATTGTGAACATTTTATTTTTTTTAATTTCGCTTATATCTTTAATAACAAAGAAACAAACGGTTTTACTCTTTAATATGTGTTGTAACTGATGACATTCGATTAGTGAGGTGGCCATGTCTTATCATATCACTAACTTGAAATTATTTCCTATATATAGTGCGGAAGAAACAGAGTGTTCAAATAAAAAAATATATGTAATGTGCTCCTCGCTATTTAAAGAGCATCCACCTAGACACCAAATCCGTACTTACTGTCAAGGAAATTCTTCCCCAAAACATCACAGAGCCTTCATTAAACAATCTCGTCTCTCTTATATTGCGCTGTGTATACCGCTTACCTGGTCGACAAATAACTCTTATAGGTGTCGAGAAGAACTGTTTACGTTATGTGCCTTTCTGTTTTTAAAGTTTTGTTAACTGTTATTTTTATTGTTAATTTAGTTTTGTTTCAGTTAAAACACATGTTAAAGAGTAAAACCACCTATTTGCTTTGTTTCTAAAGATATCAGGGAGATTCAAAAAACAAAATGTTCACAAAACATAAGACTACAATACGATTCCGATGTATACTCACATTTGTACTTATCCTCCGTGTCTCAAACTTCACATAAGAAAAACATTTTATTTCTTCCACCCAACATAAGTACAAAAACGAAATTTGAGAAAACTTTTGCACAACTGCTTAAATATTAAAGAAAAATCTAAAATTATTAGCGGTATCCGTTAATCTCTTCACGAAAAAATCAACTTTGAAAATGAGCATAATTTTCTATATCCCTAACTTATGCCTGGCAGTGTATTTTATACAAGCGTTTTTGCTTCTTTTGTTAAACATTTTTTTAGCACTATGCCAAATCAGTGGTGAAAGAGGGCCCCGCGACAAACTTTGATATGGGTCCCCTGTGAGTCTAGCTACGCCACTGCGTATGAACATTTGTTGATCGACTTGAATCACTCTTATCTACGTAAATTGTTATCGTTTAAATCAACAAAATGAGTTTAAAGTGGTCAGAGAGTATTACGTTCAGATGTTTATATTCTTTTGTATCAAGCAATAGTGATTTCACCCAGCCTGGGAGACTTGCTCACCCCTAGAGAATGACATTCGGGTGATACAATTCATTGGGGCTAGGAGAATTAACTCCTACAAGCAGGAATCACTCCACCCCGCTCCAATGCTCCAGACCATCCACTTTCTCCCCGATAGCACTCTGATGCGCTATAGGGGCTCTCAATCAGCAAAGTGCTTATCATATGGGAGTCTTGGGTACACGGACTCCCACATGAAATCCTACCCCGATCAATGCAGGCCAGCGTGAGGCGCTCTATTCCCGCTATCTCTAATTCTTCTGTATCCTCCATAGCAAGTTCTTTTGGCATAGTTTCCGAAACACAACATTCTTTTCTTCTTCTAATCCAATTCCGTATCCAGAAACGACGTTTTTTATGTTCTTTATTCCGTTTTAACAAAATTTTCGTGAGTTGCTGAATCAGTAAACTACCAATAATATTAGTCCAAGTAATGAAGTTTAAAATAGGACAAAACCTCGCAATTTTTACAGAATGGATCGATTTGCTTGAAAATTTTAAAATAAGTAGTGGATAGTCTAGCACCCCATCTAGCTGGTGGAAATTTTTATTATATTTTGACCACAATGGTTGGTAAAAACATTCATTATAAGCAAAAAACATTCTATACATGTTTTTGATAAAATTAATAGTTTTCGATTTATTCGCTATCGAAAGTGTTAATTTTATATCGAAAAAATCAATGTTTTTAATCAGTTTTCTGCTAATAATTCAAAAAGTTTTCGTTTTATCAAAACAACTTTACTTAACAAAAATGTACCTTTTGAAAAAATAAACAAAACTGTTTTTTTTTATTTTCTTTAAGAAATCGAGCTATACTTTATTATATGTTGGCTCTTCTTCGTCAAATGCTAAATATTGTAGTTTCAAAGTTAAAGGACGGAAAACTATGCATTTTTCGAGGATAACTTGTTGAAACTAAATTAAAGTATTTAAAAATATGTATCTCCAGAAATAAAAAAATATCTAGCTAAAAAAATTAAGTGACTTATAATGAAAAGAATGTCAGTCCCTATTTTTTCAACAAAAAAGTGATCGCAAACAACCACCTAATCACCACACTAATTAAAATTTGTCATTCACCTGATTTGGTAATCTTTGTTTATGTATTTTTAATAGGTTCTAGAAGTTTGATCGGCTTAGAATGATTAGTTTTTAAAAAAATGGAGTTAAAAGCTAATAAAGAGTTTTTGTAGTTTGGTAAAAAATGCCTTTTTCTTCAGAATAGAAACATTAGCATCAGAGATACGAAAAAATATTTAAATAAGAAATTGTAGCTTATTTAATTCCTAAGAAATTGGTATCATAAAATTTTTTTGCAGCAAAACTTAAGTGAGCTATTGGCAATTAAAACTTGTAATATCATTGCATCATGCAAAAACCACCTTTACCAACCCTTTAAATGCCACCTCTTTTTGTGACTAAGAATTTTAAAAGGATTTAATATTAACAGCCTTGTAGATCTTGTAAAAACCTACAAAATTCTTTCTTAACGAACTTTCTAAGATGAAAAATAAAAAAGTTACGGTTAAAAAATCAATATATTTTTTTGAAAAAAAGGAGAAATCCAATTGGAAGCATAATAATGTAAGTTAGCTGTGTTTTTAGTCATTGGCCTTATTTATTCTTTTTTATTTACATATTATTAATAGATTCTAGAAGTTTGACTGGCTTAGAATGATTAGTTTTTAAAAAACTAAAGTTTAAAGCGAATAACGAATGTTTGCAATTTGGTAAAAAATGTCATTTTCTTCATAATAGGAAGATTAGCATCAGAGATACGAAAAAATGATTCAATATGAAATTGTAGGTAATTTAATTCCCAAGAACTTGGTTTGATAATATTTGTTCTACGGCAAAAATTGAGTGAATCGTAAATGAGTATACCATCGAAAAACATTGATTTTTTAGATATAAAACTAACACTTCGCTAACGATAGCGAATAAATCAAAAACTGTTAATTTTATCAAAAAAATGTATAGAATATTTTTTGCTTAGAATGAATGTTTTTATTAACTTTTGCGGTCAAAATATAATAAAAAATTTCCACCCCCGAGGTGGGGTGGCAGCCACCCCCATGGTAAAAGCGCCTGTTGGCATCATATAGATTCTGATCAATGGACTATTATCCACTACTTATTCTCAAATTTTCAAGCAAATTGATCCATTCTGTAAAAATTACGAGGTGAAAAGCTTTGGTTCCTGGACTATATATTTATATTTTTGCGTATGGTACATTCCATTTTAAATCACTCAGGCAAAAAATTTTGGATTTCCGATTTGTCTGAAAATTGCTATATAGCTTCTGCGGGACGTAAAAATAAGATATTTAAGGTCAAAAAATCTTCTTCTTCTTTTTTTCTCAAAATGTTATTTTATGCGACTTTACAGTGATTTGGTGTTTATTTAAACAAATTTGCATTTTTTGTCGTAAAGTATCAATGAAAAACATAATATTTTAATAGAAAGGACTCAAAAATATCATTATATGGCATTATAACAAGTTGTTTTGAATCAAAACAATTTTTGGATCAAAATTTATAGTGTAAAAAACGTTAAAATATTGTTTTTTACATTTTCCTCCATTCCCAAAATACATCATCATCGATTTGGCTGAAAATTTGCCCACAGATAGCCAAAAGATAGGACTTTAAGTGGTTAGAAGGATTTGAATTATCTTATAATACCAAAAAAGTTACATACAGTAATATCAGACTCAACAGTATATATTAGTCCAGTCGGGATAGCATTTGACTTTGAATGCCGAGCTGCCCAAAATTTTATTTTTTTGATCTTTAGGGGAGTCAATAGTAGCCTAAATTTAAAATCACGAATGAATTCCTCCGTTACGTTAGCCGCCATCTTGATTTTAAAGGAGAACCTGTTTTGCTCAATATCTCCGCCATTTTTAACTTTTTGCCAAAAATGGTAGGAACTGAAATTGTTCCAAATAAATCGTATTTACAATCATGACAATTTCTTTTTAACAATTTTTGTCGTGAGGTCGATATTTTCGAGTTGATTGTACTTACAGTAGACGCCTATATTTTTGACTATAATATTGCATGTAACTTTTTTGATATTGTAATATAATTCAAATCCTTCTCATCACTTAAAGTCCTATGTTTTGTCTATCTGTGGGCAAATTTTCAGCCAAATCGATGATTATGTATTTTGGGAATGAAGAAAAATGTAAAAAACGGTATTTTAACGTTTTCTACACTATAAAATTTGATTAAAAGCTTGTTTTGAATCAAAGTAACTTGTTATAATGCCATATAATGACATTGTTGAGTCCCTTCTATTAAAATATTATGTTTTCCATTGATACTTTACGATAGAAAATGCAAATTTGTATAAATAAACACCAAATCACTGTAAAATCGCATAAAATAACATTTTGAGAAAAAAAGAAGAAGAAGACTTTTTGACCTTAAATCTCTTATTTTTAGGTCCCGCAGAAGCTATATACCAATTTTCAGACAAATCGGAGGTCCAAAATTTTTTTTGCTCCAAAATTGATTTGAAATGGAATGACCCGTATACATTTGGCGGAATTTTATTAGATTGCTTCAATTTTGCAAGTAATTGCTTCAATTTTGTTTGAAATGTGTGAGCAAAAACTTGACCGATTTTAGTTGATCCACTAAAGTTGATCAACTAAAATCGAACCGTGAGAATGCGCCTTTAATTAAAAATATAATTTCCATTACACCAATACGATAATATGTTCTTAAATTAGAAAAAAGAAAGATAGTAGTAAATATTTTTTCCACCTACCTCTACCGAAAGTATACTTTTCCGGACCTGATTATAGGGAGCAAAGTTGTACTTTTCCTCCCTAGGGAGGAAAAGTAAAAGTGACGTCTTGGTATTTCATTCATGAAATATAACTTATTGACGCCCTGTACAATATCTATTTTCTATTACGTAAGTATCTATACATTTTAACGTTTATTTATAAAACACCCTGTATTTTGCAGAATGGTAAAAAACAGTAAATTGTTATTTTGATTTAACAATGTTTACATTAATAATTTGACTTATATTTGACAGTTGACAGTTATATTGTACCTACTTGTTGGTTTTAGTTTTAATAGATTTTGTTGGTTAGTTACATAAATACATTAAGTAAAAATGAAAAATGACTTGTTATTAATTTGAGGAAGGTGAAAAAACCATATGTATAACATGGGCGTAAAGTGCCTTTTCCTCCCTTGAATGATTACTGCCCTCCGCTACGCGTCGGGCAGTAAACTTCATTCTCGGGAGGAAAGTAGCACTTTCCTCCCTTGTTATACAAATAGCTATTTCGACACGAATTTTGAGTAAATTATTGAAAATTTTCGAACCTTTCATCTTCCGAATCCTCGTCGCTGGTCCCTTCCATCCCGTTGACGTCACTGTCAGGCACCTGCAGCGAATTCTCGCTCTCGATAGTCATCTTTGGCGGAACAACAAAGCGCAAATTGAAATAAACCACCCGACGTCGCCAAACATAAAAAGCCTAAAGTCAACTGACGGATAAAACCGTTCTCCGTCGATGTATGTAATGATGCCCTTGAGGATTCCAAATGGGATTAGGTTGTAATTCTAGGGAATCTTGTTATAAAACGGTCAACTAATTTCGATCAAAGAAACGAACGACAACGTAATCGTATATCCTTAAGGACGTGGAATTATGTAATGACCATAAAGATAGATTTTCGCTAATTGAATCACATAATGACCTTATCTACAGGGATGCTCAAGCACCTTAATATCTTTATTATCAAGATTATTTATTAATTGGATTTGGCTTTACAAAGAAGTAGTAGTTATTAGAGGTGAAGGGTCGACTAGAGAAGCTGCCACTGAAATAATTTTTTAATTAACTATGTTTATTTACAATCTGCATCATTACGGAGTATTAAGGAAAGGTTTTACTGGTAATAGGTCTGGATCCCGCGTATGAAAAAAAAAGTTGATTAATAGCAAGCTGAAAATTTGTTAATAGCTTAAGGGTGTCTAGTCAGACAAACTTTGATATATGGGAACACTGGAACAGGGGCAGTTTTAATTGTGGAACAGGTTGAAAATTTGGAACGGTCACACCACGAAAACGGCACATTTATTTTGCCCGACAGAACAGACTTAAACTCTCCGAACAGAAAGATTAAACTCTCATGCAAAAATCAGACTGCTATTTATCACCTGTCATAATTCCTGTCATTTGACATATTCTACATGTTCCACTTATTAAAACGCCAATTTGGTGATAAATAGCAGTCTGATTTTTGCATGAGAGTTTAATCTCTGTTCGAAGAGTTAAGTCTGTTCTGTCGGACAAAATACATGTTCCGTTTTCGTGGTCTGACCGTTCCAAATTTTTAATCTGTTCCACAATTAAAACTTCCCCTGTTCCAGTGTTCCCATATATCAAAGTTTGTCCGACTAGACACCCTTAAGCTATTAACAAATTTTCAGCTTGCTATTAATCAACTTTTTTTTCATACGCGGGATCCAGACCTATAAAGAAGAGACATCTAATGATGTCTCAGTTTATTCTATTTTGTCTTAAGTCGACTTTACACTACATGATTTATCATGTGATTTGTCATATGATTTTTCCCATGACGAGCCGCATGACAATGCTTATGACAAAACGAGCCGTATAAACAATGCAAAATCATATGACAAATCACACAGTGTAAACATGTAAATTTCACTCCATGACCAAATCATATGACAAATCACATGATAAATCATGTAATGTAAAGTCGACTTTAGTTTTGAAGTAGGTCTTGGGGCCTGGTCTATATAGTCTCTTTATCGCAGTACTATTGCTGAATGATTCCCTTACTAACTCATTTTCTTGGTCAATGGTACGTTCATTTTGTGAGTCCGGCTCGATGGATTTCTTCTCTGATAAAAGAAATCTTTAAGTCGTAGTGAAGTGTTTGATTCCTTTAGTATCAACTATCGATTTTAGCATTTTAGACTGAAATATTTGAATTATATTCAGCGAAGTTGGCTTTGCACAGCCCCATAGGTGCAGTACCAGATTGGTTTGAGTATGGTTTTGTATAGAAGAATTTTGTTTTGGATGTTGAGTATTGATTTGCATCCAAGGAGCCAATACATTTGCCGGAATTTTAAGTGGAGCTATCTTTTTTTGGTCTGGATACGTTTCTTCCAAATGAGACGTTGTCAAGATAACAGCCAAGGTATCTACCGACTGTTACTGTTCGTATTCTTGCATTGTCCATAATTTTACAAAGTGCCCATTGTTAGAACGACCTTGACAGCCATCAAAATCGTATCAATTTTTATATTCTATATACACAAAGAAAAAAATGAAGCGTTACTTGGGTCACCAGCACTTAGTTGGTTGGTACTTTCGCACATTCAAAATGGATTGTTCTGCAAGTATTGCGTTTTATTTTCCTAATGAACAATATGGTCACAATAAAGGGATGACAGCCCAAAGCCTTGTCATGGAACCTTTAACATCTTTCACCAAACTCATAGGAAAAGACGGAGCTATAAAAACCCATGAAAACATCATACCACAAGGAGTGAGTTCAGGTTAGGCTGGATTTTCTACAAAGTTATCGCAACCCGCAAAAATCAGCCATTAACCAGATAGACTCTCAGAGGTCTAAACAGATACAAGAAAATAGAGAAAGACTACGACCAATAGTAGAGTCTATAGTGTTCTTAGGTCTACAAAATATTCCTCTAAGAGGCCATCGTGATGATGGCCTTCTGCTTCTGGACAAAGATGCTGGACCTAGCAATGAGGGGAATGGTTAAGGTTTAAAATCGCATCAGTTAAGACTCTTAAACCGTTGACTGATAAATATACTGTATTTATCAATAATCAAATATCCGTATTTATCAATCAACGCTTAAACAATATCTTTCCGAGCAACATACATTAGTCGCACCAGTCAAAATCAATTGATAACATGTTGTGGTGAAGAAATAATTAAACAAATAATGAATCAGGTTCAAAGTACAAATTATGACTCTGTCATATTTGACAAAACGACCGCCGATAAGTTTTGAATGTCTTTATGGCTTTTACTCAAAAGTGTGTGAAAAGTGCCTTAAAAAAACAAATGTGTAACCCTAATTTTTAAAAATTTCCCCATACCTTTGGTACCCCTCCCCAAAAAAAGTTATGGCCCCTCCCGAAAATCGGTCCTGGATCCGCCCTTGTAAGCTGATGTGATAAATGAGGGTAATTTTAAAGTTAGTCAATAAATTGTCTTGCCAAAAAAGATCTACAAAGAAAAGAAAGATGCATTGAAAGACAACTGCTGAACATTAAACTATCAGACAGGAAAATAAACGAATAGATCCATAAGAAAAAAAAAGTGAAAGATGTCTCAACCCAAGTAGCAAAGCTTAAATAGAAGTTCGCCAGACATACCTTAAGCCAGAAGAATGAAAAATGGACTAAGACAATGATACAGTGGAGACCGTGAAACCACAAACGAAAAAGGTGAAGGTCACAAATGCGACTGTCAGATGACCTGAAAAAATACGCCGGGTTAAAATGGATGCAAATTGACCAAGATAGAGAGGCATGGAAGAAGGAATAGGAGGTCTAGATACAAGGATGGATGCTAAGGGTTGATTAGATAGATAGATATATTATAGTATAGCTTTCCTTGCTTGACAAGCTTTAGAGAACCACCCAAATATTATGTTAGCATTTTTATTACACAATTAAACAACCGAGACGTCTTAAACAAAAAGTGCCATTAAATTTATCGACCATTTTTGAGTTAAGAATCGCTGATTGTAATATTCATGTAGAGTAAAAAATATTTATTGATAAATATTTCTGTTCGTGCCAATGATGTGAAATCAACAAATTTGTTTATGGTTTCTTTTTGACTGATTGCACAGTAACCAATAATAAAAAAATGAACATATTTTTGTATTTAAGATAAAGCTTATTACCTTGTGGTTCCTCCCCAACGATGTCTGATGAGTCGTACTTGAGGATGCATAGGCTCCAACGCGCAGAATATCCCACTCGGGGGAGTGTTGTCGCACAGGCTGAAAACCATAAAAACACCTTATTTAACACTACACCCACAAAAACTATTTACTTAAAAAATCTATTAATAACACACAAAATCCTTTGATTTATTTGTACTACTTTATTTTGGTTTGTCCGTGATATAAAGAAACATTTATTACAACTGAGAGTTATGTGGTTTGGAATGTACTGTCAGGAAACCGAAATCACCAAAATGACGTCAACATCTTGATGAATTTGTGGCTACAAAACGATTATTCTCTGTCGAAACTCTATTTAGTTAATGTGGTGGTGTCATATGGGTGGAACAGTCCTTTGACTGTCTTCATTATAATTATTAACTTTTTCACATCACATCAGTTTAATCTCATCAATGTTGTGGTTACAAGAATTTATGCGCTGAACTTTTATCAAATCTTTTTTTATATGTAACTACAATTATACAGGTTGTTTCTAAATCAAAGTGCCAAACTTTAAGGGGTAATTCCACAAGTAAAGTAATGACAGTTTGCTCTATAAACGTATGTCCGCAAATGTTTTGTTTTCGAGATATGGGACATTGAAATTTTTCTTACAGAACTGACGATTTATTTAGTGCTCTAAAACAATAAAGATATGCAAATGAAATTTGGCGGGTTTTCAGAAATATTTATTGCGCATTTTTGAACATACAATTAAGAATTTTATATTTACCATTGACGCGAATACAGGCAATGGTCTAAATTAAAAAAAAAATTATACGCCTCTGAAATATTTCAATTTGTGACAAAAAATCTATCTAATACCCCGTATCTCGGAAACAAAGCATTTGTGGACATTTGTTTATACAGTGATGAGCGCACTAATAACCGGAAAAATAACGCAAAAGATGGAAAACATATTAAGTTGTGGGATAAAAAGAGATGAACTTAGTGGAGGTGTTAAATTTAGCGATAGTAACTTATAGATTGACATTATATTGATTGATTATTTCCCACCTTTAGATATATCCGACGAATTTGAGAAATGCCACTGTCACAGTGACAGTTTTAGTTGACATACTCCTCTGATACGTATAAAGGTGGGAAACAATCAATATAATGTTAATTTATATATTACTATCGCTAAATTTAACAACTCTACTAGTTTTATTTCTTTTTATCTCACAATTTAATATGTTTTCCATCTTTTGCACTATTTTGCCGGTTATTAGCACGCTCATCACTGTAGAGCGATCTGTCATCATTCTTTCATGTATCTCTTTACTTTTTTAATTCAATATTTTATTTAATTACGTCCTAATATTTCGATTTCGAGATCGAAAGTTGTTTTAAAGATACATTTTTATTATTATTTATATTTAGTCATACGGTTCTCACTACCTCTAAGGGAAAAATTGACTCATCCCAGATACCTACGGTATCAAAAGGATTGAGCTCTGGTCAGGGATCACCAATTAGCGGACCTCGGTCCGCATCCGGACCGTAGGCTAGTTTTGTACGGACCGCGGTTAAATTCAGAATACATAAGTGTTTTGAAAATGTTTGGCCATGAAATTGTGTACATACAATGTTTGGTTCAACTTATGTATGCGAAGCCGCTTTTTCAAGAATGAACTTTATTAAAAATCGGTACACATCTCAGCTAATAGATGAATCTCAACTACCTAATGAAAATCAGTTGCACTATACTCATTCTTAGTGTGACCAACTAGCCCGAAAAATCCGGGACATGGCCCGAATTACGAAGTCGTGTCCCGGCGTCCCGGACAAGGCTTTCGGGCCATCCGAATTTTCAACGTTTTGGTAAAATTCTATTTTGATATTTTGAATACGTTATTCTTCAAATTCACATCAAATTGAATTGGTGGGACGAAAAAAAGTCGACAATTTCTAGAGTTTAATTCTAATACATAACAAAAAGTTTTCTCATAAAAAACAAAAACAATCACGCAACGGTCAATTAAATATTTTGCTCCAGGAATATACAATCAATTGCCCATAAATTTTAAAAATATCAAAAATTTTTGTTTGTATAAAAAATTAGTTACTGCTTGGGTAAAAGAAAACAGGGAGTTGTGTAACAATTTAATAAATTTAAATTATACTAGATAAAAAACATAGAAATTAGATTAGAAACTGTAAAATAAAATAATGATTTGTAAAAAAACAATAAACATAAACAATATTAGACAGATTAAGTCAACAAGCATGTTTATGCTTTTAAGACTTTTTTACGTTTATTTTAGTGTAAGTAAACCGAAATTGTAAATTATTGTAATAAATATTGATTTGAATAAACGTATATTCTTCTTATTATTATTAACATCACATCCAAAACGCATGCATTTTATATCGGTGGACGGTGGACTTTTTTTCGTTTCTGTAATTCTGTATTTTAATTATCGTGTTCTGAAAAAAAAATGGCCCGATTTTCATTGAAAAGTCCCGGATTTCAGGTATTTTTTTCAGCCTTGTCCCGGATTCGACTGAATTGGAGTTGGTCACACTACTCATTCTAGACTTTAGAGAGGTTGTACATTTTTTTTACATAGGAAATAATTTTTTAAATAAATTCAACATTATTTTGTTGCCCCGAAAAATATATTTTTAGGTTTTTTGGGTAATTTTAAACAAAAAAAGGTCGCTTATCCTTTTTCTCAAAAGCTGATAGTTTTTGAGTTATAAGCGATTTAAAATGTAAAAATTACGAAAATACGCATACGCATTTTTGAGGCTAAATTATTAGTGTTCCGGTTAGCAAGTACCTAAATTGAAGCTTATACATTCAATTTCAAGATTTTAACGATTAATCGGGGCTTATTTCAATATAGACCGTTGTTTCTTAATTGTTAATCATCGGGCGTCGTGACTTTATGATACGTCTCTGTCGTATGTATAAATAATATATACATACTTATGGGAAAAATTCCCAACAAATGCTTGACATTTATTAAAAATTTTTAATATATTATTAACATAGTTTTTTCAAATAATTTATTTATTCAATTAATTATTGCCAATGTGCTGATTAAATACGCCAATCATACCGGGTGGTGAATTGGAAAGCGGGCCATAGGAAACTCAATGTAAAATTCTAAGCTGTTAAATTCCTGCTTCCCTAATTATTTTACATCAAAAGTCATCAGAAACTATTTGTAGAGAATTGAATTCTCTATTGAAAACAACTGTTAATATTGTTCTATGAACAATAATTATTCAAAATTTTGTAAAAATATAATACAATTTTCAGAGTAATACGCCAAAGCTAGGCCACACACAATACAATAATGTGTATAAGATTGCATTTGTTGACAATGAATTTATTATATTAACAATTAGAACTGTCAATTTTTTTAATTATTTTATCAGTTTTTGTTTAAAACACAATAAAGTTGATAAGATACCCTTAGTTAAGGAGAAAATATTAATAATAAAGATATTTTCTTCAGTCAATAATGTGCTCACTGTCAGTTAAATAGTAACGTGTGGCCTAACATACCCACACATACCTACTGCGGTAAATACATTATATTTTTCAAAATTTTGGAATGTGTTTAAATCGTAGAACAATTGTAACTTCTGTTTTTAATACAGACTTCAATGCCCAGATTACTCATCAAAATCTTGAAATCGAATGTTTAAACTTCAATTTAGGCACCTCAACAATAATCATTTACACATGAGTTTTCAAGCTTCGAAAATGCTTATTTTTGCATTTCTCAGATTTTAAATCGCTTAAAACTCGAAATCTATCAACTTTTGAGAAACAAGAACTTTTTTGTTTAAGATGGCCCAAAAATGCTAAAAACATATTTTCGGGGACAAAAAACGTGATGTTTTGAATTTGTTAAAAAAAAGTGTTACAACTTTACAAAAAGTGTGTTAACAATTTCTGCATAAAAATTTCGCCCGACATCCTTCTGATTTGTTATTATGATAGGGATGATATTTTTAACAAGAATCCGCAAAAAAAAACGAATCAGAACAACCGGACACAGGTAGCATTAAGTCCGGACCCCCGAAGTGTCATAGGTTTTCGAAACGGACCCTCAGGGAACATAATTAGTGACCCCTGTCCTAGGTGACCTGATACGCCTGAGTATCCCCCAAAAGGAAACGAGGAAAGGGAGGAGGAAAAGACAAGGCCTCTCAGGTCGTTAATCAGCGAAATCCTTGTCAGAAGAACGGAGGCGATAGAATAAGACTGTTAAACACTAGAATTGGAACCTGGAATGTTCAGAGTATGTTTCAGCCTGGTAAGATGAACAATATTATTCAAGAAATGAACAGGTTGAATATTGATGTACTGGGTATCAGTGAAGCCAGGTGGCCCAACTCAGGTTGTTTCTTAACAAATGAAGCCACAATATATTATTCCGGTAGCGAGGACAATCAACATCGACATGGCGTGGCAGTCATAATTAATAAAAAATCTAATAGAGCAGTAGAAGGCTTTTTCCCTATCTCAGAAAGAGTAATGGCATTAAAGTTAGTGACATCTCACGCCAGATTAAACTTAATACAAGTGTATGCTCCTACGGCGAATACCTACGAAGAAGATGTTGAGTTGTTTTATCGGGACATCGAAGAGGCACTGAAAATAACGAAAACTAGAGAAATCACGATAGTCCTAGGTGATCTCAACGCAAAGATTGGAAGGGGGCAAAGCGGAAGGTGTGTGGGAAATTATGGTCTGGGAAATCGTAACGAGAGAGGAGATCGTCTAATACAATTTTGCCAAGAGCAGAATTTGATTATTACAAACACATTTTTCAAGCTACCAAACAGACGACTCTATACATGGCGATCGCCCGCAGATAGATCAGAGAAAGTAGTTAGGAACCAGATAGACTACATTATGATAAATTAAAGATACCGTAATGCTGTTAAAGCTGTGAAAGCATATCCCGGAGCAGACGTGGCCTCAGACCATAACCCACTTATCGCCAGGATTACATTCACACTTAAAAACATTAAAAGGCACCAAAGAACTCCTAGAATAGACACAAGTAAGCTTAAACAACAAGATATAAAAGAATGCCTCCAACATGAACTGCATATGAACTGTAGCAAACTGAATATAGACACCAATGATATTGACGAGCACTGGGATGGACTACATCAGGAAGACTTCTACAAAAAGAAATAAAGAATGGATGAACAACGAGATACTCAATATGATGGAACAACGGAGACAACATAAGAACAAAGATAACAATAAATACAGGGAGATTAACCACCAGATAAGAAGGATGATAAAGCAGGCAAAAGAAAAATACTTTGAAGATAAATGCAAAGAGATCGAGGACCTTCAAAAAAGATACGATCTATTTAATCTACACAAGAAAGTAAAAGAAATGGCAGGGCTAAGAAAACAAAATCTCACTGGTGCACTTCTGGATCGACACGGGATTACTATAACACAGACCGATGAGAAAGTACAACGCTGGGCAGAATACATAGATGAACTGTTCGATGATGAAAGAGGAGACCTGTAAAACATAGAACTTACTTCAGAAACGTATTACCCAAAGAATGGTTAACGTCGATCTTTGTTTGTCTCCCCAAAAAGAAAAACGCAAGAGAATGCGCCGATTACCGCACCATCAGCTTGAGATTCTTCAATTTGTTAGTAAATGTCGCTGTATCGCGTCTGATGGGAAATTTGAATTATTTTTCAGATTCCCTTTAAAATGATGGTGGAGCTGTTTTTCGGTTCAGAGGTGGGCACACTGTCGAAAGCTACTGATGACGCCTGAAAGGGTAGAAACAGTGCCTGTCTAGCTGGTGTGCAACCCTCTGAATCGAAAACAAGCAAAACCATCATTTATTATTTTTATTTCCTTTACTCGGATTTGAGTACTGAAAGTTCCTCTGCTGTCCGTTTTTCCTAGACGAATGAAAGCGAAATGTGATCGTTTCCCTTTCGTTTTCTATATTCGTCGTCTGCTGTATTATTAATTGAAAAAGTCGCAGATTAAGGATGTACCAGTAAGAACTTTCAAACACGAAAAATCTCAGTTTTAAAATACTATCTACCATTTTAATTCTTATTAAATTGGTGGATTCTGCATCTGAGATTCTTCAATTTGTTAGTAGATGTCGCTGTATCGCGTCTGATGGGAAATTTGAATTATTTTTCAGATTCCCTTTAAAATGATGGTGGAGCTGTTTTTCGGTTCAGAGGTGGGCACACTATCGAAAGCTACTGATGACGCCTGAAAGGGTAGAAACAGTGCCTGTCTAGCTGGTGTGCAACCCTCTGAATCGAAAACAAGCAAAACCATCATTTATTATTATTATTATTTTTATACTTAGATAATACTTTATCACCGCTTGTCAGGAAGAATTCCACCGATGGGAAACAAATGCAGTATTTAAACAACACATAAAACAGCCATTATATTGAGATTTATGTTATCTCAAACTAAATCCAACAATGAACTAGAATAAACAAAGGATTATGTGTATCAAATACTGTATTAATGCGAAAACTTTTATTTGGATGACAGCTCAATAACATAAAATAGAATAAAAAATTAACATGAATTTTACATTGAAAAGAGAATTTGATATTTTTCCGCAATGGAAGTTGAAACGTGAAAAGTAAACGTAAAATGTAATTTTTATTACAATCATTTACGATTGATTCCCATATAAATACAATATTTAATTTAAATACGCCACCACTGGTCCAATTTGGCCACCCCTAGCATATACAGTGAATGAGTAAAAAGTGTAAACCCTTGATGATGAGTGTAAAATACCGGCACGGAAATGTGGAGAGGAGAAACACTAAAAAAACTCATTATAATTGTCATAATTTCAATGTATATTACGATATAATATTACATGTCGGTATGCAAAAATCCAATTTATTAACAAATATAAATTACTGTAAAAATAATAATTTTTTTTAATTATCTCGGTCAATTGTTTACATATTTTAATTTATAAACTTCGAAATTAAAATGAACATTTTATGATCTACAGCTACATCGTTTATTTGAATCATTGTTCTCTATAATGTATTAGTCTAAGAGCTGGGAACGGATTTTGTGCGTGATAAGTAATATGGAAAAACTATACGTGGATATGTTGAATTAGTTGTGTACATAACTTTTCCCAACGGCCGGAAACCAGAGTGGGGGACGAGGGTAGTTATAAGGGGTCAAAGTCGTGGTTATTATTATTTTTTTTGTGACGCTCATGATCGAGATAGTGCACCAAAATTTGGGAATAAGTAGGTCATGACGTAACTAAGTAAACTCTCCAGGGGCGGAACGCTGCGTGGCCGACAAAGGGGTGGGACAAGGGTGAACATAAAAATTATAAGGGGTTTTTTGAGACGTTTCTGATCGAAATAGTGCACCAAAATTTGGGAATAAGTAGATTATGACATAAATAATTAAAATCCCCAGAGCCGGAAACCAGAGTGGGGGACAAGGGTGGTTATAAGGGGTAAAAGTAGCGGTTTTTATTATTTTTTTTGTGACGCTCGTGATGGAGATAGTGCACCAAAATTTGGGAATAAGTAGGTCATGACGTAACTAAGTAAAATCTCTAGGGGCGGAAACCAGAGTAAGGAACGAGGGTAGTTGTAAGGGGCAAAAGTCGCGGTTTTTATTTCTTTTGTGACGCTCATGATGGAGACAGTTCACGAAAATTTGGGAATAAGTAGGTCATGACGTACCATGGGTTAAACGCTGTTTGTGGTACAAAGGGTTGGTAGGCAGGGGTGAAAATAAAAATATAAGGGTTTTTTTTGCCGTTTGTGATCGAAATAGTGCACCAAAATTTGCACCATTCAGAAACCACAGTTGGGGATGAAGGTAGTTTTAAGGGGTCAAAGTCGCAGTTTGTATTTTTTTTGTGAGCACAACATTTGTCCCCCACGTAGCGTTCCGCCCCTTTTTACTTAGTTATGTCATGACCTACTTATTCCCAAATTTTGGTGCACTATCTCGATCATGAGCGTCACAAAAAAATAATAAAAACCGAAACGTTAACCCCTTATAACTACCTTCGTCCCCCACTCTGGTTTCCGCCCATTAAGGAAAGTCATGTACACAACTAATTCAACATATAGTTTTTCCATATTACTTATCACGCACAAAATCCGCTTCTATCTCTCCGACTTTATAAGAAACGTTTTATAGACAAAAAATTATTTTTCCACCCGTCATGAATGAATAAAAAAAATAATCAAAATCAGCTGAATAGCGAAACGAAAATTGTCATTTACAGGCTAAACCCTCAATTACCTGTGTAAGACTTTTTCATGTTTATTTCCCTATTGGCTGGCGTATTTCGTGTATTTTTTGTAGGGATCTGGATTTATCTTATTTTATAGTAATTGACAGAGTTTTAGCCTTCTTGGCAAGTTATTGGGTAGCCTCAAGGGCAACATAAAAGTTTTTTGTACAGTATGGATATAGCATCATACGTATAATTCGTGATTTTCTAGATATTTTATTTATACCAGTATCTGCTTTTTACCTTCTCCGTCCGTTGAAAGTCTTTTTGGTTCTCCGCCATTGTTCGTTTTACGAAGCGAACGTGTTCCGCCTTAATTTGCGTATAATTTTTCAAATTTCTTACGATGAGGTCCAATTTGATTTGGATATACTAAACTTAGGCAAATATGCAAATTGCATATTTTGCATATTATGCATAAAAAACGGAAAAATATCAAAGTTTGCATATTTTTATGTAAATGTGCATAGAATGCATATTTGTATAATTTGAAATTTTGGTTATATATAATATATATAAATATTGAGATTTCCAAGCTATTTGTTACATGAATACAAAAATATACATATATTATATATTTTTGTATTCATGTAACAAATAGCTTGGAAATCTCAATATTTAATTTTGTTTTATAATCTCTTGGTATTCAAATTTTTGGTATCGGAACTAATAAAAGATATAGCGGCTTATACATAGTTTTGTCACGTTTTGTGCTACAAGGGTTAGAAAATCTGCCAGTTTATATCTCTAGGTAAAAATTTTTATTTTGATGGTCCTTTTCTCACTTTTGTTGTAAAATAAGCCGTGAACACCTGTATCTGTAATTGTTGTGCTTTGAAAATGCCGAAAATAAATAGTTCAGTGTCATTCATAAAATCAAACTATAGTTTTGTTCAGAAAACTATTACTCAATTGGATTCCTCCAAATTATCATTGTTAGACAGAACATTTTTAATAAAAGAATTTGAATCATTGTGTCAAAACGTTAAAAGTAATAATATTGGTAAGGAAGCTTTCCAAAAATTTAAACAACCATGGAAAAACAGTAGTTACCAGGTTCTTTCTGAAATGGTTTAAGTACTAGCTGAGACATTTTCCGAACCACTTAATTTAGAGCCACCTATTATGGTGAATTTGAAAAATGCCCGTTACATGAGTTGATGTCGAGAGAAGTTTTCGCAAGAAGTTTTTCTATGTACTCAGATAGAAGCCATATGTTTTCGTTTTAAAAAAACAGCATTTGATAATTTTGTTGTTACCACAATTCGAAATAATATAATTTATTTGGTAAAATCCTTAAATATTTAATTACATATAAGCTTAGTTTATAAAATACATACACATGTTAATACAACATGTGAAGATATTTTAAATATTTTTGTAAATTAAAAAATATTCCAAATATTTTTTTACTACATGTAGTACATTCTTTCACGGTTTTTGCTCTATGTTTTAAAGAACCGCTTGGATTGGCATGAAATTTGGCATACGCATAGCTTACATGTTAAATAAAAAAGTGATATTGTGCCGATGTGTGCTATTATCCTGGGGGTGACTTTCACCCCCTCTTGTTGGTGAAAAAATATATGTCCAAAATAAGTCCGGAAATGGATAAACTGACTAATTTTAAGTAACTTTTGTTCTATAGAGCTTTTTCGCCAAGTCAACACTTTTCGACTTATTTGCGAGTGAATATGTTCATTTTTCAACAAAATAACTACATTTTTGGACGTTTTTTCGCAAATAACTCAAAAAGTAAGTATTTTCTCGAAAAAACGTTCGTAACAAAAATATAGCCTGTAAAAAGGTAAAAAAAATTGTGTACGCATTAGGTTTCTGGACCCCGTAGAACCAGGGTTATAGCCAATGAAAAATATATTCATATTCACTAAATTTCAAATAGAATATTTCGAAGTGAAATATCCAAAAAATTAAGCACTTTTTGGGCAAAACCCATTTAATTTTTTTAAAGTGTTTAAGAAAAGCTTTATTTCTGTTTTTATAAAATGTCTCTAGCATTAAATTTAAGGAAGTTACGCTCAAAATAAAGTTGGTCCCTTTTGTTGTGGCAAAAAAAAATCGGGAAGACCACCCCCTAATTAGCAACTTAAATTAAATTAATCGTTACCGCTCCACATATTATGTTACTTATGTTTTATTTATATGATCTGTAAGTTTCATCGATTCAAAGTGCTTATTTTTGAATTAAATTGGTTTTAAAGTAAAATTTTTAAAAATTTTACTTTTGAAAAATATGTTTTTTTTAAATAGCTTAAAAACTGTTAGAAATACCAAAAATCTCGAAAAACAAAAAAAGTCAGCATTGCTTTTCTAAATATCATGTATTTTTTTGTTTTTCTGTTACACAAAAATTGATTAAGATTTGGTGTTTCTATATTTGCATACATTCGTGATCAGTGACTCGTTCAACCCCTTTTAACTACAGCCCTTTCAAAAATAAGGACTTTGAACCGATGAAACTTACAGATCATATAAACAATACATACACGAGTCAAGAAACTTGTGAAGTCGTAACGATTAAGTTCATTTGATATACTAATTAGAGGATGATTTTCCCGATTTTTTTACCAAAAAAAGGGACTCTTTATTTTGAGCGTAACTTGTTTACTTTTGATGCTAGAAATTTTGTTTATAAAACAAAAATGAAGGTTTTTTTAAACACTTTAAATAAGCTGTAATGAGTTTTCCCCCAAATGTGCTTTATTTTTGGTTATTTCACGTTAAAATATTCCATTTGGAATTTGACGAATATGAACCTACATATTTTTAATTAGCTATAACTCTGTTCTACTAGGTATAGAGACATGATATATATACCATTTTTTTTTAAATTTTAGACTATATTTTGGCTAAGAATGTTTTTTCGAAAAATTACTTACTATTTGAGTTATTTGCGAAAATTCGTCTAAAAGCGTGGCAGGGGCGTCATTTGATAGGGGCAGGGGGGGGCATTTGCCCCCCTAGCCCTGAAAATGACTGAAATTTACAAAAAATACATCAATTTTAATCATTACATCATATATAATGTATTGTATATATAATGCTTGCCCCCCCCCCCCAATCAAAAGTTCAAATGACGCTCCTGACGCGTGGTTATTTTGTTGAAAAAATGAACATATTCACTGGCAAATAACTCGAAAAGTATTGACTTCGTGAAAAAACTTTATGGAACAAAAGTTACTTAAAATTAGTCAGTTTATCCATTTCCGGACTTACTTTGGACAAATATTTTTTCACCCCCAAGAGGGGTTGAAAACCACCCCCGGTGCAAAAGCACATATTGGCACAATATCACTTTTTTTCTTTGACTTGTTAGCTATGTGTATGCCAAATTTCATGTCAGTCCAAGCGGTTCTTTAAAATTTAGAGGTTTTGCAATATTTTACCGTTAAAGAACGTACTAATGCATATTTTCTAGATAAACTTGCATAGTCTTGGGTAAAACACTGCATATTTATGCGCATATTTCATACCTTTTTATTTGCATATTTGCCTTACAAGTCTAGATATAACTAACTGTGTTATCGTTCAATTAGAGCACGGGGATTTTAACATATTCATAAATAGAAAAACTGCCCTTCTCAGAATAAAAAATGAAACAAAATATTCTTGTGAGAATAATTCAAAGCGAGCACAGGGAACGTTTCTTAGAAGAACTGGAGCACGATTCTTATGGTTTACAAAAAGAAAAAAAGAGGTCAAAGAGTGAAGGTGAAGGAATTAATAGACCTTAAGCTCATCCAAAAGGATACATGGATTGACTATTTAAAGCACTTATACACATAGGAACAACAAATGACCTTGGAAACACAAATATCGGATATTGACGGAAATAAGGAAGCTCACATAAGCAAGCATGCAGTACAAAATCACTTTAAACATTTCAGAAATATGTTGCAGGTAAAAATGGGATACGAAATGAAATATTGAAATATGATGGAACGGCATTACCTGACCAAATGACAACATGAATTAACGAGATTATAAGACACAATAAAATACCCGAAGAATGAAGGACAAGCGAGCTAATCGTATTATTTAAAATGTGCGACAAGAAACAAATAGAAAACTACAGAGGTTTTAACCCGCTAAATTCTAAAGTTACAACTAAAATTTTGCAAAAATGAATAAATTAGCCCATAAACTTAGTATACAACACAACAAAGGTTATGTACGGGAAGGAACATATTGTGACGAATTACCGACCGCAAATAACAGGTTCCGTCTAGACAGCCAGTCACGTACGGAGACATCTGAAAAGATGACTCAGCGAACAAGCGAGGAAAGGATTTTTCGAGAAAGATCGCCTACGCATTACTAGGGATGGGCGGTTCCGTTTTTCTGGAACGTTCAAGAACATGGCTGGTATTTTTGTATTCAATATATAAGGATGTCAATTTTTTTAGGAGTAGTTAGTCCATAAAATAAATTCGCCTGTAGAGTTATACAGTATTTCCCTGTAAGTTGTATCCATATGGAAAACTTTTTTATTATTAATTTTACGAAAAAAAGTCATTCTTCATAAAAAGCTCTGCATGGTCCAAAACCTAAGATTCAACCATCAGATACAAAATTTTAGGAATATTATACGAGGTATGTCAAAAAGTTTGAATTTCATTCAAGAGTAAAGTAGCTTTATTTTTCACAATATTGAAAATTGCTATTATGAAAAGTTGTTTGGAATTAAAAACTATATTCTAATATGAAATTACATCCTTCTAATTGAAAATTTTTTTTTTGAAAAATTATGGATAACTAACATTATTTTCAGTTATTTCAATTCTGATAACTCTTTTATTATTAATTTTACGAAAAAAAGTGATTCTTAATAAAAAGTTCTGCATGGTCTGAAACCTAAAATACAACCATCTTATGTCAAATTTTATCAATTTTATACAAGGTATGTCAAAAAATATGAATTTGGCTCAAGAGTAAAATACCTTTATTTTTCACAATATCGAAAATTGTTATTATGAAAAGTTATTAAGAATTAAAAGCCATGTTTCAGTATGTAATTACATCCTTCTTATTAAAATATTTTGAACTATAAAGGTACTTTACTTTTGATCTAAATTTATCTTTTTTGACACACCTCGTAAAAAATTAAAATAAGATGGTTGTATTTTAGGTTTTAGAGTATTTTAGACCATGCAGAACTTTTTATTACGAATCACTTTTTTCGTAAAATTAATAATAAAAGATTTATTAGAATTAAAATTACTGAAAATAATGTTAGTTATCCATAATTTTTCAAAAAAAAATTAATTAGAAGGATGTAATTGCATATTAGAATATAGTTTTTAATTCCAAACAACTTTTCATAATAGCAATTTTCAATATTGTGAAAAATAAAGCTACTTTAAAGATACATATCTGATGGTTGAATCTTAGGTTTTGGACCATGCAGAGCTTTTTATGAAGAATAACTTTTTTTCGTAAAATTAATAATAAAAAAGTTTTCCATATGGATACAACTTACAGGGACATACTGAAAGTCGTATATAAATACGCACTGCTCGTTTTATTGTTACAATATTATGAGTATAATTGTTTTGTAAATCTAATTAAATTTTAAGTAAGTTTTTGGATGGAATATAAGTTTTTATATTATCTCCCTTTAATTTTAAAACAATAGTATATTGTGCAACAAGTAAGAAAAAAGACATATTTCACACGAGCGCAGAAGTTTGTTGTCACTAGCCGAGGCACGAGGCCAGTGCCGCAAATCAAGCGAGGGAGAACTATGTAATTTTCTCATGTGATGTACAATGTACTTTTCCTATGGATGCGTTTTTGTCAAGAGTTTAAAAGACATATACACATATATAGGTATTCAATATTCTTAATATTTATATACTTTATTTATTTAAAATTATAATTAACAGTAGTTATATTTGAACAGTTTCGTAAGGTAATTCCTGGTAACTTTTGCTTCAACCTATTTTGTTTAACAACAATAATTGTGTTTGTATTGTGCATGTTACCATGGAAATGGCGACCATGTGTATGGAAAACCCGCGGAGAACCCGTAAGCAAAAATATTTCTCACTTCAATGGCCGACTTTTCTCACTGCGTGAGAAATTGTCTGTTTTGAATGTATGTAAGTAGTAAGAAATTGTTTGAAAAAGCGTTTGACAGAGTACGCCACGATAAGCTAAGAGACATTCTTGAAAGAAAAGACATAGATAATAAAGATCTGAGAATAATTTTCAATTTATATTGGAATCAAAAAGCTAACATCAAAATAGAAAATGAGACATCACAAGCAATAGAAATACGTAGAGCAGTACGACAGGGATGCATTTTGTCACCACTGCTATTTAATGTATATAGTGAAACAATCTGCCAGGAAGCCCTTTTGCAATCAAACGAAGGAATCGTAATCAATGGAGAGGTTGTAAATAATATTCGACACGCGGACGACACTGTGCTAGTTGCAAGAACAGTAGAAAAATTACAACGATTACTTACAAACATAAATATTGCTTGCAACAATTATGGCATAAACATCAATATCAAAAACCAAGTATATGGTCTTCAGTAAAAACATGACACAACTAGCACACATTAGTATAAACGGCATTCAAATTGAATAAACGAAACTGGAGACCAAAACAATGAAATAAAAAGACGTATCGAAATTGCCAGGGCCACCTTCATAAAGATGAGAAACTTCTTCTGCAACAGAGATATAAGCATCCCTCTACGATTAAGAATGCTAAGAAGTTACGTATTTAACACGCTATTATACGGTGTAGAGGCCTGGACTCTCAAACAAAACAACATAAAAAATATTGAAAGTTTCAAGATGTGGTGCTAGCGTCGAATGCTGAAGATAAGTTGGGTTGAAAGAGTATTGAAGATACCTTGAAGTATTGAGCTCGAATATCTGGGTCACCTGATGAGAGGACATAAATACGCATTACTTCAAAAGATAATGCAAGGAAAAATAGAAGGAAAACGCAATTCAGGCCGTAGAAGAATGTCATGGTTGCGGAATTTGAGAGAGTGGTTTGGCTGGACAACTAATGAACTTTTTAGGTCAGCTGTAAACAAGGTCAGGATAGCCTTGATGATTTCCAATCTCCGACAGGAGTGGCACAAGAAGAAGAAGTAGTGAGAGAAGTTGCACATTGTATAGCATCCATACAAAAAAATATTGTCTGGTTTCATGAGAGGGTATATGAATTAAAAACAATGAATTTTAATCTCTCAGGTCATCCCATATGTATCCATAATTCAATAATAATTACTAAAATATGTAATTATTTTCTGCGTAACGCATTATTAATATATTTCCTATTAGTAATTTCGGTTTAATTATAACTACGTTGTTTGGTTAATGCAAATATATGGTTTTGTGTTTTGTGGACAGTACAGAACAGCAATTACGTACTTAATAGACAATTTTGTTATTTTTTTTTTCATGGCCTGACAGAACATGCATTAATTATTAGGTAGATAACGAGGCATAGAGTTTAGAGTTTTGTTTTGTTTGTAGATTTTATAATTATATGTATATCATTTTATAAGTAATATATTATATTTATGTAATCGATACCTAGTCGATGGATTCGAGGTAGTACATTTTGGGGAAAATTTTATATAATTTAACACGTTGACGGATAGAGATTCTATAGACGTCTAATGTCGATTGATGGAATGTGACACAACGTCTATAGACGTTGCATTTTTCACTATTCTACTATGCAAAATACATATAGTGTCGCAACACTTGCGTATATATTTGACGCACTGTCCGTCAACGTGTTAATAAAACGATCTGAAATTTATGAATTCAATACATATACATATTATTGTTTTTCAATTTATCAATCAAAGATAGAATAAAAATTTTATTTTTTTAATATAACGCGGGCACATAAATTTGATACACCCTGTATATTGATTTGTAAATATTTATTAGATGTTAGCTTTCAACGCAAAATGGTTTCTCCTTAATAAATTTTTCCATGAAGAATATTAAAAACATTTTTGTAAATAAAAGTGTAGTGAAAGTTATTTAGGATTAGTATTTTAAACCGATTGTTTATTACGGGAAAGATAGAAGCCATAGGTAATTACTTCTTAGAAAATTAAGGTAAAGAAAGTTTGGAATTTTAAATATGTTTGTTTACTGACAGAAATATTTAGATAATTTCCGAAAAGTCATTAGTTTTGAGTAGAAGTATTGTTTGAAAGAATGACTGGGTTTTCTAATGAAAAAAAGAATGGGGAGAGAGAAATGTTTCTGATTGTCTTGGAAATTTGGAATGGGGAAGTTTTGTTGGAATGTTGAGACAGTTTGGAAAAGAAATTATTATTGTGTTACCGGCATCCGAAAGGGGCAGTAAGTGTTCGTGAGTAGTTCAGCAGCAAGTACTAGTGTTTTGTTTTGATAGTGGGAGTAGCCGAAAAGTGGTACGAGAGACAAATCAAATCGAGAAGAAATACCTCTTTGATTCTGTACAGTCCAAGAGAGTAAGTTACAAGAATTATCATTATAAAAATTATTTGTGACACCAAGTAAAAAAGATACTTGGGTCTCAGGAGATTATTGTTGAGAGAAAGAGAGGAGAGAGTTTTGGAGTTTATTGAACGAGTACTGGCAAAAAAGAGGCATGGCTTGTGTTTTGGAGAAATAGTTGCTGGTATCCTGCTGGATTGTTTGCTGAGAACGGATATGGCTTTGATTGGTAGCCTAACATCAACAAGGAGGAGCTGTTTGGGTCAAGAGGAGACATCATTGTGTGTGAATCAAAAAGGTCAGTCAACCTATGTGATAGATTTTTTTTATAATCAGAAGTTAAATTTTTTACCTAAAAGCATATGCATTTAAGATTCCAATATTTCAAAAATTTAATAGGAAGTATAAGTAATTTGCGAATACCAAATTTGTTTGTTTAGCTTGTTTTTTATTAAGGGTATCAAGAACAAAGCGATAAACATTTGTTTGAATTAGATTAATTTATATGGTAAAAGTTTCTTTTGGACAGTTATGCCCACAGGATTTAATTAATAAATTTACAGGGCATTGCTTTTGATAATAAAGGTATTTGTATGTGTTTATTTATGATTTTTCTATTTGTTTCCTTTTCCCATTTTATCCCGATAAGGATCAACTAAGCGATACTGAAGCCACGAGAAAGGATAAGTATAACCTAAGAGAATTTAATTAATTTTTTTTTTTTTTTACAAAAGGCACCCTGAGATTTTTTCTTAATAATTTTTATGTATGATTTGCGTTAATTAAATAATTGATCAAATAAATAATAATTAATATCAAAGTAATAAGAAGCAGATCATAACAATATATTATGCTTTTTGTGATTTTCCGGGTTTGACACCGCGTTGAATAATTTTGGTTTTTAGGAAAACTATTATTTTGACGACGTTTCTTTCGGCAAGGTCTCACTTGCCATTATCAAGTCAGGCATTTCCGCTCCTCGCTGCTGCTTGAAGTAAACTAAATTTTTATTCGCGATACGGTCACTTATACAGGGTGTATAATTAAGAATGTCAAATCTCTGAGTTGTATATTCTGGACCTCAAAATATTAAGATTTAACTCAAATGACTTAAATAAAATATGGCTCCTTTCTGAGTTTTATTTAAAAATTGAAAAAAAACTATTTTTGTCCAGTACTTTAAAACTATTTGACGATGGTTACTAAACTATCCTTAGATATCATACCTGGCAACAAGTGAGGCTACTATACACTCTACTTAATTATCATAAATAAACGTTTTTAGCTACTACCAGAGGCGTACGACAGGGGATAGTGAATGGTTGACCCTTCTCAAATTCTACGCCACTGGGGGAATTAATATGTTAGCCCAAATTTTAGATTCTCCAGTACTTTCTATACAAATCATAGAATCTTCCTTGGTAACGATAAAGTCATTAGTTTTCGAGATATTTGAAGTTAAAAATGAAACGGCACAGTTATTTTGATTAATGTTTTGTGTCATTTTTAACATCAAATATGTCGAAAACTAATAACTCTATCGAAACTAATGAAGAGTATATTATTTACATAAAAAGTATTGGAAAATATAAAAATTTCACTAAAATAGCAATTTCGTCAGTGGCGTAGAATTTGGGAAGGGTCAACCAGTCACTTTCCCCTGTCGTGCGCCTCTGTTAGTAGTCAGAAACGATTATTTAACATAATTTAGTAGGGTATACAGTACCTACACTTTCTGTCAAGTATGACATGGATGTGTCAAATAGTTTTAAAGTACGGGGTACAAACAGTTTTTAAATATTAAATCATAAATTAATATAAATTAATCAACATAACGGTGCCGTTTCATTTTTAACTTCAAATATCTCGAAAACTAATAACTCTATCATTAGCAATGAAGAGTATATTATTTACATAGAAAGTATTGGAGAATCGAGAAATTGCGCTAAAATAGTAATTCCCCCAGTGGCGTAGAATTTGGGAAGGGTTAACCATTCACTATCCCCTGTCGTACCCCTTTGGTAGTATTTTAGTGTAATTTTTTTATTCTTCAATACTTTCTATGTAAATAACATACTCTTCATTAGTTATATATTCGTCATAAAGTCATTAATTTTCAGAATATTTGAAGCTAAAAACGAAGGAGCATAATACATTAATCAAAATAAGTGTGCCTTTTCATTTTTAACTGCAAATATCCCGAAAACTAATGACTTCATCGTTACGAATGAAGGGTATATTATTTGCATGGAAAGTATTGGAGAATCTAAAGATTATGCTAAAATAGCAGTTTCATCAGTGGCGTATAATTTGGGAAGGGTCAACCATTCACTTTCCCCTGTCGTACCCCTCTGGTAGTAGCCAGAAACGATTATTTAACATAATTTAGTAGGGTGTACCGTGCCTACACTTTCTGCCAAGTATGACACGGATATTTCAAATTATTTTAAAGTATTCTTTATTTTAAATAATTTATTCTTTATTTAAAACTTTAAGAATTATGTGTGCCAGGTACTATGAAACTATTTGACATATCCTTATGATACTTGGCAGAAAGTGTAGATAGATACTGTACACCCTACTAATTATAGTTAATCGTTATAATCGATATGTTAATTAATCGTTTCTGGTTAATACCAGAGGCGTAGGACAGGAGAAAGGGAATGGTTGACCCTTCCCAAATTCTACGCCACTGATGAAACTGCTATTTTAGCATAATTTTTAGATTCTCCAGTACTTTCTATGCAAATAATACACTCTTCATTCGTAACGATAAATTCATTAGTTTTCGAGATATTTGAAGTTAAAAATGAAAAGGCGTACTTATTTTGAGTAATGTATTGTGCTTCTTCGTATTTAGCTTCAAATATCTCGAAAAAAATGGCTTTATCGTTACGAATGAAGAGTATGTTATTTACATATAAAGTATTGCAAAATCAAAAAATTGCACTAAAATAGAAATTCCGCTAGTGGCGTAGAATTTGGGAAGGATCAACCATTCACGTTCTCCCGTCGTACGCCTCTGGTAGTAGCCAGAAACGTTTGTTTAACATAGTTTAATAGGGTGTACAGTACCAGCACCACTTACCAAATTTCGTGTTATTATTCTATGCCTGTCAGGAAATATTCAAAAATAAATAAAATAAAAGTTTAACTTTGACACCCTGTATTTCGGTTATTATCAACTTTTGTACTAAGATAAGTTAGCTTAAATCGACCTATTTTAACCTCAGGAATCTAAGGTTAACCTATGGCCCATTATTTACCAAACACCCTGTATAAGTCAGAAACTTGGACCATCTCCAAAAGAGAAGCATATCTTCTGCTCGTCTTCGAAATGAAGATACTAAGAAGAGTAATGACGTAATGAGCGCAATCTGTGTAAATGGTATTTGAAGAAGGTGATATAACTTCGAATTATACGAGAAGTGTAAAGAAATAGTAAAAGGTGGATATGTAATGTCTTTGATAAAAATAGATGTAATGTTTTTAACCCTTAAGTACTAACACCCCGTCTCTCAGACGGCATCGCTTGTCGAAAGTGGGATATTTCTCTTCCTAGAAAATTTTGAAGGTCACCCGTTTATGACTTTTCAAGTTGGGTTGCTCTTTAATAGTATTGAATTCGGCAATTTTCGACAGGTTGTTATTCGAAAGATATTTAGTCTCAAAATGTGATTTCCGTCTAATAGACGGGGTGTTAGTGTTTGTGCCCAGTTCGTCATTACACATAATGTGCCCCAGTTCGTCAAAAAAACATCCAATAAGGGAATAATGACCCTGAGGAAACTCTTTTGAAATGGTTTGATGATAGAAGACGACATAAGCAAAGTGAAATCAATTTGTGATGAAAATGTTGCCACTGACTACCATTGCTACACTGTACTAACTATAGTACCTGTCAGTTTTTTTTGTTTTAACATTTTTTAAAAACCTTTTTATTTTCATTATTTCTTACTCTTTGTAATTTCGATTGTAAATTTTTAATACGATTCTTTAATTTGTTTAATTTTTATCACACTTTTTTTCAGGAGTAAAAAGGTACACAAACAATCCTTCCATTTTTGTTATAATGTTTTTTATTTTAATAAATACGGAAAAACTAGACTAATTACTGTGTTTTTTAGATAATCAATACTTTCAGAAAGTCATTGAGATATTTTTTTGCATTATAATATTTAACAAAAATAAAAATTACCACTAAAATATTAAACCCGTCTGTCAGGCGGTTAGTCAATGTTTACTTCATTGATTTAAGATGTTAGTACTTAAGGGTTAATAAAAATAGGTAGGTTTAGATGGACTGGACGTATTTCAAGACCAAATGAAAATTATCCACCCGCATTAGCCGTACCAGTAGGAAACAGGAGTAGTGGTAGACCAAGACTGAGATGGAGATGGAGCGATGGACGTTGTCGATAAGGACGTGAGGAATATCGATGTAGCAAATTGGCAACTGTTGGCGATGAACAGAAACGACTAACGAAATAGACTAGGGAAGGTTAAGACTCAACTAGGGCTGTAACACCACTAATGATAATGATGATGTTGAAACTCGGAATTATCTGTCAACGACTCATGTATAGGGTAGGGCAGTCATGTCAAAGATACGGCCCGCGATCGCAATGTGTCACAGAAAGAAGAATCATGTTTTTTAGAGCTTTTAGACTTCACTCGATTGCTCTACGGAAGTTTTAAAATGCGTACACTACACTACATTTATGTCATTTCAAAGGCAGCGCGTGCCTAGACAAGCGAGAGAGATAGACAGTAACACCATCTCTTAGCGGAAACACCCTATTATTTTTGTTGAGAACAATAGAATCTTCCATGCGCTTCGAGTCTAGACTAGAACCTTCCTTATCGATATAAAAGAAGTGCGTCGACGTGTCACGTGAGTCAGTTGCGAAGTAGTGGTTGAGAAGGTATTGTACATTTGTTTGTGTCGTGCGTGTGCGATATCCATAATTGTGTCGAGTTCCATATTTGTTACGATTTCGGCATAATGTCACAAAAACGTAAAGTTGATAGTGAACGTAGAGTTTTTCAGTCTAAATGGGAAAATGCATATTTTTTTCATAGAATGGAAAGGTAAACCACTGTGTTTGATTTGCAATCAAACAGTTGCTGTTTGTAAGGAGTTTAACTTGAAGAGACACTATGATACGAATCATAAATCAAAATTCGATTGTTACACTGAAAAAATAAGAATGGACAGATTGTTATCTTTAAAATCTAAACTTCAAGGTCAACAATCGATGTTTACTAAAGCTAATACTGAGAGCGAAGATGCCCTGAAATCAAGTTTTATTATTGCATTAGAAATCGCGAAGAGATCAAAACCTTTCACTGATGGTGATTTTATTAAAGACTGTATGTTGAAAGTTGCCGATGTTTCATTTCCATTTCAAAAGTCAATAATTCAAAATATTTCGCTGTCAAGAAACACTGTTGCTTCAAGAATAAATGATTTATCTCAAAATTTGGTTCTTCAACTGAAGGAGAAAATTAAGGAATTTACAAACTTTTCACTGGCTGTTGATGAGAGCACTGATACTGTTGATACAGCTCAACTTGCTGTTTTTATACGAGGTATTAACAGTAACTTTGAAATAACTGAAGAACTATTAAAGTGCGTTCCATTGACAGGTACTACAACAGCAAATGATATTTATTCTGCATTGGAGCATTTGATGGCAGAATATGGACTCGATTGGAATATACTTAGCAGCACAACTACGGATGGCGCTCCTGCCATGGTTGGCCAACATTCGGGCGTTGTAACTAAATTAAAACAGAAAACATCAGGAAATTTTGTGGGATTTCACTGTATAATTCACCAGGAATCATTGGCATCCAAACATTTAAAAATGGACCATGTCATGCAACCTATAATTAAAATAGTAAATTTTATAAGGAGCAGAGGACTAAATCACCGACAGTTCAGGCAGTTTTTACAAGATTTGGACGAAAAGTTTTCTGATGTCCCTTATTTCACCGAAGTTCGTTGGCTCAGTCGAGGAGTAGTTTTAGAAAGATTTTTTGCATTACGTGACCCTATTCAAGCTTTCATGTTAGAAAAAGGCAACCCAATTGATTATGACAATGACTGGTGGGTTGATTGTGCCTTTTTGGTAGATATGAATAAACACTTGACTGATCTGAATGTAAAGTTACAGGGTAAAAATCTGATTGTCACTCAAATGTACTCATGTATTCAAGCCTTTGAAACAAAGTTGAGGCTGTGGGAAAATCAGGTAAAAAATTTCCCTCATTTAAAATCATTTGGCACAGTGGATCAAAAAAAATTGGATCAATATTCTCAACTTCTGCAAAATCTTATCACGGAATTCAACAATCGTTTTGAAGACTTCCACAAAATGAATGAAATGGAATTCCCAATTTTCAACAATCCATTCAATTTTGAAGCTTCACAGGCACCAGTTCATTTGCAAATGGAGTTGATAGATCTTCAATCGGACAGTATTTTGAAAGAAAAATTTAAAGAGGTTAACGCACTTACATTTTATACACAATATTTCAAGAGTTTGGATAACTACCCGGAATTAAAAAAGCATGCAGCACGCATTCTGTGCATGTTTGGTAGCACCTATTTATGTGAGCAGATGTTTTCCGTCATGAAAATAAATAAGAACAAACATCGCACAAGACTTACAAATGAACATCTCCAATCAATTCTTAAAATAAATACAACGAATATGATACCTGACATCAATGAGCTTGTCAAAAACAAGAGAAGTCAGGTATCTGGATCCTCGAGCTCAAAATAATTACCCTCTTTTATAACTTTGATATGATTTTTAACAACCGTATATTATAAGTATACTATTAAATAAAATGTTATAATAATTCAGTACATTTTTTTTTATTTGAATCTGGCCCGCCGACACATTCTGAATTTAATATATGGCCCTCTGCAAAATTGAGTTTGACACCCCTGGGGTAGGGTGTTCTGCTTGGCAGAGAATTTTCCACGTTGCAACCTATTACGCCGGTCAATGGGAGCAAGAATACGATATTACCTCTGAATTATATCCTACTGCATGGATTTTAATGACATTTCGGGCCTAGCCTCTCCTTATCTCCTAATTCAAAGTGTACCCTATGCCGATGTGTGCTTTTATCTTGGGGGTGGTTCCCACCCCTTCTCAGGGGTGGAAAATTTTTTGTTTAAAATTATCACGAAATTCACTAGAGAATCTAATTCCAAGCAAAAAATGTTACATATTTTTTTTTGAAAACTCATTACTTCTTGAGTTATTCGTGGTTGAAAATTGGTCATTTTCATTGAAACATAATACCTTTTCGAACGGTTTTTTGCGAATACCTTAAAAACTATGCATCTAACGAAAAAAACTATATTCAACATTTTTGTAAGTTATAAAAAAACAAAGAGACACTTGCCTCCATAACTCCTCTAGTTGTAATACAAAAAGAGATATGGTAGGTGAAAATAGTTTGTTTTTTAATTGATGGATTCGACCGTTACTTGATGGAAGTTCATTTTATCTAATAATAAAACACTGAAAAACGTTTGTTTTCTATACTTCCACAGAATTTATTATAACTAAGTGACTACAGCTGTTTCGGCAGAGTGCCTTTCTCAAGTGATATAGTATACAATGTGTTTGCCTTTTTAAGTCTTCAACTGAAGAGGTTGAGGAGTGGGGAGCTGTTTGTCTCGAGTTGGTCATTCAGAATTATATCTATATTTTTCAGTTTATTAATTTCTTTAGATTCTAAAAAAGATAGCTTAAGGCCTTTATTTTGAATATGCAGAATTTGAAACTCTTCATTGAAAGAATGATTATGATCTAGAAGGTGAAGTGCGTATGTAGAAGTGTCTGTTTTTCTATTGTTGAATGCCCTTTTGTGTTCTGCTATCCGTTTGTCAAAAGTTCTGCCAGTTTGACCGATGTACGTTTTCGGACAGTCACCACACGTTAGTTTGTACACACCACTCTGTAGTTGCTTTCTCTTTCGGCTTTTATTGTTCTTAATATATTTGCTTAAGTTGTTGTTAGTTCTGAAAGCTGGTGTTATTCCTTTCTTTTTTATGTATCTGGCTATTTTTGTTGTTATCTTGCCAGTATATGTGAGAGAGCAGAAGGTATTGGGTTCTTTCTGTGGTGGTGGATACACTAATTTCAGGGCTTTCTTATGGAGCTTTTGGTTTAAAATTATGTTAACTGTTTGTTCGTTATAGCCGTTGTTTACTGCTATTTGTATAATGATGTTTAGTTCTATCTCGAAGTTATTTTTTGTCATGGGAATTTCTGTCAGTCTATGTATCATACTATGGTACATACTGGTACACATACATGGTATGTGTACTGACACAACTATACACAATTCATCATCCCATCCTACACAACACAAATTAGCAGCCTACCATAGCATGATACATAGACTGACAGAAATTCCCATGACAAAAAATAACTTCGAGATAGAACTAAACATCATTAAACAAATAGCAGTAAACAACGGCTATAACGAACAAACAGTTAACAATTTTAAACCAAAAACTCCATAAGAAAGCCCTGAAATTAGTGTATCCACCACCATAGAAAGAACCCAGTACCTTCTGCTCTCTCACATATACTGGCAAGATAACAACAAAAATAGCCAGATACATAAAAAAGAAAGGAATAACACCAGCTTTCAGAACTAACAACAACTTAAGCAAATATATTAAGAACAATAAAAGCCGAAAGAGAAAGCAACTACAGAGTGGTGTGTACAAACTAACGTGTGGTAACTGTCCGAAAACGTACATCGGTCAAACTGGCAGAACTTTTGACAAACGGATAGCAGAACACAAAAGGGCATTCAACAATAGAAAAACAGACACTTCTACATACGCACTTCACCTTCTAGATCATAATCATTCTTTCAATGAAGAGTTTCAAATTCTGCATATTCAAAATAAAGGCCTTAAGCTATCTTTTTTAGAATCTATGGAAATTGTTAAACTGAAAAATACAGATATAATTCTGAATGACCAACTCGAGACAAACAGCTCCCCACTCCTCAACCTCTTCAGTTGAAGACTTAAAAAGGCAAACACATTGTAAACTATATCACTTGAGAAAGGCACTCTGCCGAAACAGCTGTAGTCACTTAGTTATAATAAATTCTGTGGAAGTATAGAAAACAAACGTTTTTCAGTGTTTTATTATTAGTTTGTTTTTTGGTACATTCTCAAATTGGTGTATTCAACTTTAAATAACAGAGAAACGGTCGATTTTAGGTGTATAATGCTACCAATATCTTTTGTAGTGCTTGAAAAAACCTTTAAAATGAGCTGTATTAAATGTCCCTTACATTAAAACTAAGCGGGATACGCTGGAAACAAAATTGATAACTAATGTGTTTTAAGAAAAAATGAGAAGTAATTTTAACCCTCATCCACCAAAATGTAAATGCATTGTTTTCCTTCTACAATACCTTTTACTATAGTGTTATTTCTATGTTCAGAAATTTGGACGGGTTTAAAATGAATAGTTTTTGAAAAAAAAGATCAAATTATAGAGAGCATTTTTATATTTTCTTAAAAATCTTCTTTTTCTCCATGTAACTTGAAAATGATAAGAGATACAGCAATAAAAAATGAAAAGAAAGTTTTTAGCTAAAAAAACCCTACATTTTTGTGTGATATCTTTTTTTCGTATCTCTTATCATTTTCGAGTTACATGGAGAAAAAGATTTTTAAAATAATTTAAAAATGCGCTTTATAATTTGATCTTATTTTTTTTTTCAAAAACCATTAATTTTAAACCAGTCCAACTTTTTGAACATAGAAATAACACTATAATAAGAAGTATTGTACAAGGAAAATGATGTATTTAAATTCTGGTGGATGAGGGGTTAAATATACTACTCATTTTCTTCTTAAAATACATTAGTCATCAACTTTTTTGCAGAATATCTCGCTTAGTTTGAATGTAATCGACATTTAGTATTGCTTATTTTAAGGTCTTTTCAAGCACTATAATAGTTGTAAGTATCATTATACATCTAAAATCAACCATTTCTCTGTTATTTCAAGTTGATTACACCGATTTGAGCATGCAGTATAAAAACAAACTCTTCTTACCTACCATATCCTTCTTTCTATTTTAACTAGAAGATTTATGAAGGATCGAATCTCTTTGTTTTTTTATAACTTACAGAAATATTTTATATAGTTTTTGAAGTTATACTTCTTTAGGCGCGATTGAGAGTAAAATTTTTCATAAATCTGCGCGCATGCGCACACATACAGTATGACATGTAGTTGCTAATCTTTCAAATTATGCATCAGCGCAAATAAGCCATTAAAATATTATATGAGTGTTTTTTAGTAAATGTATTATTTATTATAATTTTGTGTCTTTGGATTTGTCTTCCTTGGACGTAAAATAATAAAACATCTATTTTTATATTTCACTTGTCACCGTGATGTGTAATTATGTATATCTGAAACGTCAGTAACATGCGCCTTGATGGCCTGGTTGGTAGAGCATTGGGCCAGAGGTCGAGAAATCGCGAGATTGCGGGTTCAAATCCCGGACGATTCATACTTTTTTCTTTTTTTTTTAATATTTGGCATTGTTAAGTTTTGGTTAATTTTTGGTAATTATTGTTAATTTTTTGTATTGTAACTGTTAAGTATATTTATTTCGTTGAAATTATATAATAGAATATAACTTCTTACGTGCGTACAAAGTACACACACATTCTTTTTTTTTTTTGTTAGATGCATAGTTGTTAAGGTATTCGCAAAAATCCGTCCGGAAAGGTGTCATTTTTCAATGAAAATGGCCAATTTTCAACCACGAATAACTCAAAAAATAATTAATTATAGAACAGTTTTTGCTTAAAATTAGGTTCTCTAGCCTCTTCCGTAGCTATTTTAACCAAAACATTTTTCACTCCCGAGAAGGGGTGGGAACCACCCCCAAAATAAAAGCGCACATCGGCATAGGGTAGACTTTGTTTCATGAGCTATTCCCTACTTACTGTGAAAATATCAAGTAAATCGATGTAGTAGGATGGAATTCGGAGGCAAATACCCTCATTGACTGCCCTATATTGAGACTTCCCTCAGCTTGGGGATTTGACTTGTCGATTTGACGAGACCACTGATATAATATATCAAAAAAATAAATATTATTATATTATTATTATTTAAGTACCTACATTAATTGGTAAACTTTGTTTTGTTATTTTTGAACCCGGAAACACCAAGGACTAATTTAGTTGAAACGTATCTACCTATTAGCTAATTCAACATTAAATTTTAAAGTCAATTGTTAAGTAAAAATTACTGTTTTAATATGCACATAATACATTATTCAACGTTTTCTATTTTTGTAACGTTTTATTACCAATTTCACTGAAAGTTATAAGTTTTTCTATTTCATTGTTATGTTTTAGTGAATTACTAATTTCTTTAACGAATTATGTAAATGTTAACACAGACCGTCTCTTAAATAATACAACAAATAAACAACAGGTATAAATATTTTTATGTGGTTTGAACAATAAATCAAACAAGATTTTATATAGAATAGTTTAGTTGATTACCCATGTATATATTCCAAGTGTATGCTACTGGTTTTCGTTAGAAAATACGTTTTATTTATACAGGATCAGGTGATACTAACATTACTTTTACAACTTCTGACGTATTTTATATGGTATGTATTTATCTGTAATGTATTTATCTTTTGTGCCTTACCATAATCCATTTTTAGTTATAGATTTTATGTTTTCCACTGGTGTCATTTTCCAGCGCAGTTGTTAGCTATCTTGTAAAAATGGAGGGTGAAGGGGGGCAAATTGTGGATAGCCCAGGGGCGGCAAATCTTCAAATCCGCCTCTGCTTATAAGAAGAAGTAAACATCTTGATATACATAAACATGAAAATGAATGAATAATGGAAACAATGTGGATGAGAAAACTACTAAAAACAACGAACTTTACATGATAGGCAAAGAAGTGAAAATATTAGAAGGCATATGAAACAGCAACCTTTCGCAACCAAGACTGGTTTGAATCAAAACTTACTCCAACATTCAAAAAGAATGGGGCAAATAAATTCTCCCAGTTTAGCACTAAACAGTTTGAGTTTCTTTAAAGTTTGGAGGCCCTATTTAATCTTAAAATGCTATTACAAAAATGGAGAAACCAGACAAAATATGCTTATACAGGGTGAGTCATGAGGAACTGTACATACTCCTACCTCGTATAGAGGCCCCTATGAGAAATAACAAATGACCATTAAAAAGTGTCTGCTCCCATTGTTTAATAATATACAGGGCGAGTTTCGCATTTTGATAGACATTTATATTCGTCATAACTTTTGAACGGTCAGATCGATGTGTCTCTTATATTGGTCAATCGTTACACTATTACCACCTAATCAACTGATTTATTCAAACTAGAAAAAAATCAGGTCCGGCTTTAAAAAATTAGTTCGTTTGGGTCTTAGAAAAAATTTCACCCTGTATACGCTTTTTGAAAACTCTAATATGAATTTTATAAATTAGACAAGTAGGCAATTAAAATGGCATATTTATTTTTTTCCCCACACGATTACTTAATTTTTTATAAAAAAATCAAAGTTGACTATGAATTAAAAGTTTGGTAAAGTAAACCATAGATTTAAAAAAATTAACTTTTATTACAAAAATTAATTTTTTTTAACAAATATTTGATTTATGTTACCATCCAATCAACTGATTTATTCAAACTAGAAAAAAATCAGGTCCGGCTTTAAAAAATTAGTTCGTTTGGGTCTTAGAAAAAATTTCACCCTGTATACGCTTTTTGAAAACTCTAATATGAATTTTACAATTTTATAATTTTATAATTTTTTATGAAAAAATCAAATTTGACTATGAATAATAATTAAAAGTTTGGTAAAGTGAACCATAGATTTAAAAAAATTAACTTTTATTACAAAAATTAATTTTTTTTGAACAAATATTTAATTTATGTTACCTCCCAATCAACTGGTTTATTCAGACTAGAAAAAAATCAGGCCCGGATTTAAAAAATTATTTCGTTTTGGTCTTAGAAAAAATTTCACCCTGTATACGCTTTTTGAAAACTCTAATATGAATTTTACAAATTACACAAATAGGCAATTAAAGTGGCTTATTTATTTTTTCCCCACACGATTACTTAATTTTTTATTAAAAAATCAATTTTGTCAAAATCGGAATTTTAACCTAAAAATGAAAAAAAAAATGAAATCACGATTTAACCCGCTACAACGTTCCATTTTAAAATTTTTTTCTGAAATTTTTATAGCACATATCTCTTACCATTGTGAAGACTATGACAATTGTTGTAGACTTTCAGTCTTCTTCTCGTAAAAGTTATGAATTTTTAAAAATAAAAGGTGTAGCTTCGTGAATTGCAAAGTTAAATCGCAAAAATTAAGTGAAAAAATTTAAAATTTATCTATTTGATCACGTCTATGTTAAACTATAGAGTCCAAAGAGAAGTGTTATGGGGAGTTTTAGATCTAGACGTGTTATAGAAAAAAAAAATGGTGAAACTTTTCATTTTAAGAAACACGTTGTTTAATTTTTTTATTTTTATGGTAAAATTGCGATTTTGACAAATTTGATTTTTTAATAAAAAATTAAGTAATCGTGTGGGAAAAAAATAAATATGCCATTTTCATTGCCTATTTTTGCAAGACTCAAACGAACTAATTTTTTAAAGCCGGACCTGATTTTTTTCTAGTTTGAATAAATCAGTTGATTGTGTGGTAACATAAATCAAATATTTGTTTAAAAAAAGTAATGTTTGTAATAAAAGTTAATTTTTTTTAAATCTATGGTTCACTTTACCAAATTTTTAATTCATAGTCAAATTTGATTTTTTTATAAAAAATTAAGTAATCGTGTGGGGAAAAAAATAAATATGTCATTTTAATTGCCTATTTGTCTTATTTGTAAAATTAATATTAGAGTTTTCAAAAAGCGTATACAGGGTGAAATTTTTTCTAAGCCCCAAACGAACTAATTTTTTAAAGCCGGACCTGATTTTTTTCTAGTTTGAATAAATCAGTTGATTAGGTGGCAATAGTTTAACGATTGACCAAAATAAGAGACACATCGATCTGACCGTTCAAAAATTATGACGAATATAAATTTCTGTCAAAATGCGAAACTCGCCCTGTATATTATTAAACAATGGGAGCAGACACTTTTTAATGGTCATTTGTTATGCTCCATAGGGGCCTCTATACGAGGTAGGAGTATGTACAGTTCCTCATGACTCACCCTGTATATGTTTCATGGATTATGAAAAGGCATTTGATTAAGTAAATATCAGTACTAGTCCTGTCGCCAGGGGGGGTACAACGGCCTCCTGTATTCAGATGGACTTACCCAAGTGTTTTTTATGTATTTTGACCTGTAGAACACGAATTTTTTGGGTAACAGTTGATCCGGATGTCGATAAGATTGTTATAAACCAAGAAGTTGAGGAATCACATAACAGCGATTTCTCGCAAAACAAAACGTTTTTTTGTATTTTTTGGGCCATTCTAACCAAAAAATGTTCCTACAAATTTTTTCGTAGGATGCATAGTTTTCGAGATAAACGCGGTTGAACTTTCAAAAAATCGAAAAATTGGAATTTTTGAACCCAAAAAACTTTTGATTAAAAAATAAAATAGCAATTCTGCTTACCGCATTTGAAAGTTCAAGTCAAACTATATCGGTTTTAATTATTTGTATTGCTAAAAATGTATTATTTTATTGTTAAAACAAAGCTATAAACACCTAGTGCTTGAGTGATGTTTCATTGATTTCTCATTTAAAATCGAACGAGTACGTAGAGGAGGTAAAAGTGCAAGCGGCGCTATTTCTAAGTAGCATGCATTAAAACGCATGTATTAGGCACGGGAAACACTATGTGTTTATAGCTTTTTTTAACAATCAAAAAATAAATTTTTAGCAATGCAAATATTCAAAACAGATATAATTTGACTTAAACTTTTAAAGGCGGTAAGCAGAATTGCTATTTTATTTTTTATTCAAACGTTATTCGGGTTCAAAAATTGCAATTTTTCGATTTTTTGAAAGTTCAACCGCGTTTATCTCGAAAACTATGCATCCTACGAAAAAACTTGTAGGAATATTTTTTGGTTAGAATGACCCAAAAAATACAAAAAAATGTTTTGTTTTGCGAGAAATCGCTGTTATGTAATTCCTCAACTTCTTTGTTTATAACAAACTTATCGACATCCGGACCAACTGTTACCCAAAAAATTCGTGTTCTACGGGTCAAAATACATAAAAAAAACTTGGGTAAGTCCATCTGAATTAAGAAGGCCGTTGTACCCCCCCTGGCGACAGGACTATACACCGAACTCATTGACCTACTCACTATATAAGGGTTAGACCACCAACATACCAATTTTATTAAAAATATATTAGAAACAGTCAGCATCAGAAAAACTAGGCGACAACCTGTCCAGTCGTGTTTTCGTAACAAGAGCGAGGTGCTGAGAAAAGCTGTTATCTATCTCCCCATCTCTTCAACGTTAATTCCGAAAAAGTATTCCAATGCGCTCTGGAAAACATCCAAGGAGACAGTAAAGGCTACGGAAAGATCATCAACAACATAAAATATGCCGATAATATCAACGAAGGCCGATGGCTTCAACGACTCCTAGACGCAGCAGCAGAAGAAATTCAGCAGTCCTTTGAACTTAAAATCTGCACCAGTAAAACAAAAACAATGGTAGTAGGCAAGCGTCCAAATCTTCAAGCTAACATTCAAATTTATTACATCCCCATAGAAGACGTCGATTTTAAATAACTTGGCTTATGGATAACTAAAGATAGAAATCTAAGTTTTACTCAAGATTTACATTCCTTAAAATCAAACACGTTTTGACTTATACAACAGCACTGGATATTGATATCAATTCATATTTTCATATAATTATGAAAACATACACAAATATATTATATTCTCTAATATGGGACAGAGTCATGCATAATGAAACTAAGTGCTATGAGAAGATTGGAGGCCTTCAAGATATGGGGTCTGAAAGTCTCCTGAAAATACTATGGATAGATCATGACACCAACGAAGCAGTATTGGGTAAAAATGATAGAGAGCTTTTTAACATTATCAAGAAGCGCAAAACCATACTGGAATAGACATTATGTGTTGAGGGTTGTTGATCGACGGAAAATTTAAGGAAGCAGAGGTCCAGGTAGGAAAATATGTTCATGTTTGAAAAACAGCAGAGAGTGGACGAGTCTCGATACTCAATTCTTATTTATTGTCGCACGGGATAGCAAAATATTTGTCAGAATTATTGCCGACTTTCAGAAACGAATTGGGACTCTAAAAAATAAAAAAATATCTTTTAGTTTTTTCTGTCACTAGCCAATTGTGTTTTTTCCTTTTTTTTTTTTTTGTTTTTTTCAAAGTTTGCTCTATTAATGTTGTTAGGTTTTGAGATTGTTAGGTACCTTTCTTTGTGTCAGATTATTTTCATTAGCATAATAATTCCTATCATTAGCAAGTCCTCAAAGTCGGTATTTGTACTGCCTACTTGCGGTACAATCTGACATCTTGAATTCTTCTCCACGTTCTTTAAATTAAAACATAATACAATTAAAATATTATTTCCTCGGTCGATCTCGATATTAAGTTTCTTTATAACTTTTTTTTAATAGAGTGGACCCATATAAATGTGTTTGTTGCTGTTGCTGCTACTAAGTTATATGGCTTCCACACTTTTGTGTTTGTTTTAGAAACAATAAATTCATAGATGTAAATACACTGTAATAGAACAATCCAAATAATTAGAATATTGTTTTGCGTTTATTGATTTGTATAAACAAACAACATACAATTCGCCACGGTGAATATAATATTTGTGTATTTTTTTGCTATGTACCAAGCTAACAAAACTCTCCTACATAGTGCAACAGTCCTACACAGTTAACTGCAAATATAGAGTCTATATTATTTTATATGAATAAAATTTTGTGATATACATACAGTGGAACCTCGATAACTCGGATTAATCGGGACCACGGCCAATCCGGGTTATCGAAAATCCGGGTTAGCCGGAGAATATGGTAAAAATTAATAAAATACGGTATACTTGCAGATAAACTCCGTTATAATTGAAATACGACTATACTATATTAAATTTACAATCAAGATGCAGTAGAAATAAACAAACCAAGACACGTTAAATGCTACTAGGAGCACTCCCGAATCATAGTTTACAATATATATACATTGTAAATGCCAAATCATGATTTCCAAAGTTTATACATTTTAAATTAAGATTGAGGAGTGCTTCTAGTAGCATTTAACGTGTCTTGGTTTGCTTATTTCTACTGCATCTTAATTGTAAATTTAATATACACACAATACGGTCACAATCGGAACGATGTTATGTTAATTAAGAACAGTGGAGACTAAGACCATTGTTTAAAAAATAATTTTTTAAATAGTCTTTTAGTCTTTTTGAAACAATGCTAAGACAGTTTGAAATAAATAAAGGAATAACAGATGCCTGTTGTTATCGATAATCCTAGACAATGAACGTCGCTCTGCCGCCCTGTGCCATGAGTCATTTTTACTATCGTATAGTTCAAATTACACAAATACCCATTACCTCTCAAATATTATATTACATACGTTTTTATTGTTAAAATGTTTGTCTGATGAAAATCGGTCCGGGTTAGCCGAACTTCCGGGTTATCGGGAGCCGACTTATCGGGGTTCCACTGTATTATATGTTTTTTAAAAGTACTGATTGTTTGACCAACGTATATCTTTGGAAAATATTTGCAGATTGCGTTGTAATCTTTGTAAAGATACCCATAGTTTTTATTATTAATTTTGTCAATTTGCATAATTTCGTACAAAAATCTTTGTTATTCCTTTCGTCTACATAATGTGTTCCAATATTGGTTGTTGGTTGTTGTTGCGATTGTTGAAAAGTAATTTGTAAATTGTATGCTCTTACTTCATTTTATTGTAATTTGAAATATTAGGTTATGAGTACTGTTAGGGCACAACCAAATCTTTTTCATATAAACAATATAGTAGGGAGCAAAGTATGCTAAATGTGCAGTAACTGGAGCGCTTTGGGGACCTATTGAATTGTGAAGAGTAGGTCCTAAAATCAAAAAAAGTTAAGTAAACTTTTTCATTTTAGTGGGCGCTTGCCATTTTTTAATTTAATTTTCCATTTCCAACAATCGTTTTTTCAGATTATAGATCTATTTAAGATTTTACCTCCGTGGGGGTCGTGTTTGGTACCATTCGATAGATTTTTCAAAATATTGATTAAGTGTATTTTGCAGTTTTTCGATCTAATGTTTATTTTGCGAAATATCGCGTAATTTGTATTTAAAATTTTAAAATTACCCCCTACCCCTCTCCATGGGGGGGGGGGGCATGTTTGGTATCATTCGATAGATTTTTGAAAACGATTGAACACGTATTTTTTAGTTTTTCGATCTAACGTTCATTTCGCGAATTATTCGCTTTTTTTGTGAAACTTTTAACTCACCCATTTCCTTACGCGCCGCTCAAATCGTCATATTTTTGAAATATACATATACTCTTTTGCAGTAACTGCAAAAATCCACGCTGGGGCTCCCCTACCAATAACTTTGATGTAATTTAATTTGTTTTAAAATATGTATAAAGCATTTACTTGGCAACGTATACAACTAGGTTTATTACAAAATAAAATCATAAAATTCGGTAATAATTATAATGTAACCTTCCATTATTTTCATAATATAAAATCTGTAATTTCACGAGAAATGACCTTAGAAACAACTAATGCAATCCGAAACTTGTACCAAATGATCAACTTATTCATATTTCTTCTTGGTTTTTATGAATTTCATTATTGTAATAAAAAATACCACTCAAAACACTCACAACTCACACTGAAAAAATACGTTTTTCCCCCAAAGCACTTGACAAACTAAATTGAAAAATGTTGCACAACGGTCGCTACAAACAGACATTATACTAATAGTCACCTGAAGATTATGATATTAAAAAAATGGGAAACGAGACAAAATGCTGGAAGACCTTCGTAATCTAGGTAGACCTAAAAAATATATCAGCCTCATGAAAATGACGTTGCAGAGTTCAAAAGAAAAGTCGCAGTTAGCAGTGGCGGCCCGTGAGGTAGTGCCATAGAGTCATGGCACTACCTTGCTAACTATGCAGAAACATTAAATCTACTACTGTATTGTATATTTGTGTTTATACTTTACTATATTTTTTAATTTGTAATTATTAGTGCGTCGTGGTCGTGGGTGTCGTAGGTATATAATAGTATATTAAGTATGGAGAACGGTAAGGGTTTTATACCGATCGAAGACAATTGTTTGGAGGAGGAGCGGAGTGACGACTCCAATTATTGTCTGAGATCGATTACCCTTAACGTTCGACATGCTTATAACGTTTTTTGCACGATTGATACCATTATAAATTATAAAATTAAACATTTTCGTCATATTGACTAGTTTCATTCATTTTATCAAGATAGATACTTTGGTTGTTAGGTAGTAACTAGGGTGCATAACAACAATGGAGAATTGAGTTTTTATTTAGTTGTCAATAATTTTAAGTACAATTTTAATTATTATAAATTAAAATATGAGCGAAAGTGAATTTGAAGAAATTGAACGGGCTTGGGAAGAAGGGTGTTCAGTTCAGCAATTATTCCCAAAAAATCCAAAATCCGTTATCAAAATACCTACCAAAGTTTTAAAAAAAATGGTGCGAAGGCAAGAATTTAAGAATCGAAGAAAAGACTCTATTGGCATATTTCGTTCAAAGACATATGCAGTTGAAAGCTCCTGGAAGCCTCTGGGCAGAATATTCAATGATTAAATCCACCGTTTTTCTTTATGATGGTATTGATATTTCCAAGTTTTCAACTTTGATCGCGTATTTGAAGAGAAAAAATGTTGGCTATAGGCCTAAGAAAGCGAGCATTTTTACACGGGAGCAATTTGAAAAATTTTTGATGGAAGCACCGACATTAAAATTAAGAGATTTTTTAACTCGACGGTAAGTGAATTACTAACCGTCGAGTTGGAGTACTTACCGTCGAGATGGATTATTTACCGTCGAATTGCTAGTAAATGTCACCTACTGACGTAAAATCTGTCACGGTAAACAGTCAAAAATGATCAATCGTGCAAAAATAATATTTTGATTATTGTCTACGTTTAATTTATTTATTGACAATGAATCAAATTAGTATAATAAAAAACTCTTTTGGTGGTTTTTCGTTAGAAAAAAACTTCAAAATAAAGAACTCGGTCGGCCTTTACCCGATTTAAAAATTGAAAAACAAAGTGGAAATGGACAAAAACTTCGCTGTCGTAAGTTTAATAAAACTATTTATGATAAAAATAGCTGGTTGTGTGGTTGCGAACAAACTAATAAACTGTTCTGTTTTGTATGCGTTTTGTTTGGAGGTGACGAGATATGCGATGCAGTTTTGTTGCGAATAAAAACAAGGTTTACCTTCTCCGGACATTTAGTTGCTTCTCATTTATTTATGTCAGAGAAGTTTTCTGCTTATAAGGATAAGTTCCCCGAATCATTTCTTAATGAAACATGCACACAATTTTTATTTTTAAACAAAACTCGGCTTAAAACTTAATTACAAGTATTGTATCAGCGAGACGAATGAAGTACTACCTCTGCGGGGCTGTTCCGTTATCAGTTTTATTAAATGATGAAGGTTTAAAATGTACATTTGAAGAAACTATTAAAGTTTTAAGTATATTAATAACCATTCCCATGTCAACATCTGAAGCAGAACGTTGTTTTTCAATGCTAAAACGAATTAAGACATTCCTCAGAAATGCCATGAAGGAAGAACGACTAAGTGCTTTAGGTATGCTGTCTGCAGAAAGACATTTTGTAAATGGCATTGACAATTTTAATAATAAAGTCATTGAAAACTTTGCCACCAAAAAAGAAAGAAGGATGGACTTCACATATCGTAAACTTTAACAGTGATATGATATTAAATAACTTTGTGCGTGTGTGTAAATAATAGAATAGTGTTATTTTTATAATTTTCTAAATAGGCTCTAGAGACCAAATCGTAACAACAAACTTCAAGTACATCAGCAGTGGTAGGAAGAATGAAAGATTGACAGCATAGGATTAAAGGACGTGGTGGTCGGATGAGTGCGAGAGACGGAAGCTGATGCGTGATGCCGAGCGACTGAGAATCGGGCAAAAGAAGGATATCGGGGAGAAATCATGCCCTAACGGGCGATTCCACCCTGATGCCCTAGTATGAGAGGGGTGGGGTTTAGCTGGTCCCGGCCACATCGGAGTTACGGAGGGCAGGGAGGTCCGATTTAGGGCCAAACTGGTCGACGTGACACTGATGAGGTTTCAGCTCAGGAACCCAGCACTGTTGGAAATGTTTACTTCCGATGTCTGTTTGCAGATTCCCCACCTAGTGATGACAAAAAAGTACATCAGCAGTAAATACTGGTGGTAAGTTGAGTTTTTTTATTGTTAATTACTTAATTTACGGAACTGTTTTGATAAATTTTGGTCAATTTCTTGGCATCCCAAAAATAGTAATATAAGATAAAAATATCTGCACCTATTTTTTTTTTAATTTCTATTTTATATCCTTTTTGACAATATCGTGAAACCGTCACTAAAAATTTAGGCAGCTGCCCGGATTCTGGCACTACCTTCCTAAAGTTATACGAGCCGCCACTGGCAGTTAGAGTAGATGGAGAACTGAGTCCCCTATTTGACATCAATGTAGGAGTGAACAAGGAAACGCTCTATCAACCATGCTGTTCAACCTAGTTCTTGAGGCAGTCATCGGAATATGCAGACCAAAATACCAAAACAGCACAAATTACTGCATATGCAGACGATGTAGCTATATTATCAGTAGGATCAAGCGACGACTAATGGAAGCGATCAAGGAAATTGATACTGAAGCACGAAAAAGAGAGCTTAAAATAAACGAAACAAAAACGAAGTAATATCGATAGATAAAAAACACCTGACAATGAAAGTAATATGGGCACAGAAATCAATCAGAAGAATTCCGTAAGTAACGAAATTATTGCACGTATTTCCAGTGAGAATCGTACATATTATGCTAATAAAAGATTGATGACATCGAAATTATTAGACAAGAAGAAAGCCTTTTTACAATACAGAACAAAACAAAAAAAAAGAACAGGCATACAACCACTACAAACGAATCCGAAACGAAACGAATACTTAGTGAGGCAAATCAAAAGGGAGCACTGGCAGAGTTTCTCAAAACAGATGGAACACGACTTCTACGAAACACAAAAAGAAGTATGGGGAATGATCAGAGGGCAAAGAAATGAGATGAACGAATTAATAAAAGCGAAACACATTCAGAAGGAAACATGGGCAGACTACTTCCGATCTCTATTTGCTAAAGGCGACGATAATGAACCACCAACACCTGAAGTTACGACAAACGAAGAAATTAACATCGAGGAGGGAGAGGTAAAGGAAGAATTAAGAAATTTAAAAAATAGAGAATCTCCAGGAGAGGACAGAATACCGAACGAACTCCTAAAGTACGGAGAACAAGATCTAACTAAACAACTATTAAAACTAATACAAAAAATAATAGAGCAAAACAGAATACCACAAGAATGGAGATCAAGCATCCTAATACCTCTCTTCAAAAAAGAAGACAAATCAGACCCAGAGAACTACAGGGGGATTAACTTGTTAAACACAACATTAAAATTAACAACAAAAGTGATAACAAACAAATTGAATGAAATTATAACATTAGCAGAAGAACAACAAGGTTTTAGGTAGGGAAGGTCATGCACTGACGCTATATTTATAATGAGGCAAGTTCAAGAGAAATCGTTGGAATACAACAAAACGGCATATTTATGTTTCGTGAACATTAAGGAAGTATTTGATAGAGTCACATTATAGGACGTTATCCACTTGTTATACTCAAGAGATGTATCTCTGGGAATAATTAAAACGATAGAAAACATCTACCAGAACAACACAATAAAAGTAAAAGTGGAAGATGAACTAACTGACCCAATTGAAGCCAACAATGGAATTAGACACGGGGATTCCTTGAGTCCTTTATTGTTCAACGTGATCATGGACGAAATAAAAAAAAGTAAGAATTAAAAAAGGATACCAAATGGGAGAAAAACAACTTAAAATAATCTGCTATGCGGACGATGCAATACTAATCTCTCAAAGTGAAGATGTTTTACAACGTATGCTGCACCAATTCAACATAATCGCCAGAAAATTTAACATGTTAATTTCCTCCAAAAAGACAAAATGTATGGTTATAACAGCAGATCCAATAAGATGTAAATTGGAGCTGGAAGGTCAGATAATAGAACAAGAAGTGATGGAGTTTAAATACCTAGGCATCACACTATCTAGCTATGGAAGGCTCGAAATAGAAGTGGAAGATCAAGTGAATAGAGCAAACAGAGCCGCAAGTTGCCTAAATGATACAATATGGAGAAATAAAAATATCAGAAAAGAAATGAAAGGCAGAATTTACAAAACAGTCATCAGACCAATAATTACATACGCGGCAGAAACACGACCCGACACAGAGAGGACAAAAAGATTGCTCGAAACAGCGGAGATGAAAACCCTTCGAAAAATCGATGGTAAGACTCTATGGGACAGAGCTAGAAGTACAGATATACGACAGAGATACAAGGTAGATAACATTAATAACTGGGTAAGAAACAGAAGAATAGAATGTAATGACCACATAAGCCGAATGACAACAAATAGGGTAGTCAGGACAGCGAGAGACGGTTCCCCAATAGGAAGACGATCAGTGGGAAGACCACGAAAACGATGGAACGACAACTTACTAGAGGCGCATTGAAAAAACAGACAGAGTCATGTCTATACAAAAAGAAGAAGAAGAAGAAGAAGAAGAAGAAGAATAAGAAGAAGAAGAAGAAGACGAAGAAGAAGAAGAAGAAGAAGAAGAAGCAGAAGAAGAAGAAGAAAAAGAAGAAGAGAAATTATTAGACAAAAGCACCAAAATGACTATCTATAGAACATGGATTAGACCTGTAGTAACCTACGGTTGTGAAACCTGGGTAATGACGAAAAAAGATGAAGCCCAACTCAAGGCCTTCGAGAGAAAAATACCGCGAAAAGTAGGACAGGTGCAAGAGGAAGACGGCACGTGGAGAATCAGGAGAAACAACGAGGTTAATGAATTTAATGGAGGGTATGATATTGTAAGATTTGTGAAAAGTCGAAGACTATCGTAACTGAGACATGCCTAGAGTCAAGAAGATGCAAAAACAGCAAAGAAAATATTACAATGGAAGCCGATAGGAAGACGAAAAAAGGAAAGCTCAGAACGAGATGGTTAGATGACGTGCAAGACGACCAGGAAACCATGAATATAAGACAACGGAGGAGAGAATCAACAGGGAACGAACACAGGGCAGAGCACCATTCTGATGGATGGAACGGTGGGCGTTTTTCTCTTTAGGAATATTCGAAAAACTACTCCCGTCGTTTCTCCCCGCAGTGCATAGGCGTAACCAGGGGGAGTTGGGGGTTACAACCCCCCCATTGGGATGAAGTTTAAGCTCTATACGCTTAACACCATACCCCTAGAGACTCTTCAGTAGTTGTAACCCCCCCCCCTTAGGCGAGGGGGTAAACGTTAGTTAAAAATGTAATTGTCATTACAGTCAATTGTGGCTTAATCCCATATAAACATAATACATTTATTGAATTGTATCCAAATGAATCGTTAGAGTTTTTTGACCAATGCTTTTTTGATCTAAACATTAACTTTGTTGTTGTTTAATTTCTTTTTAAAATATGTATAAAGCGTTTACTTGGCAACGTATACAAAAGGTTTTAAAATAAATCCATAAAATTTGGTAATAATAATTATTATGTAGGTAACCTTCCATTAATATGTTCATAACATAAAATCTGTATTTAACGAGAAATATATGACCTTAGAAACAACTAGTGCAATCCAAAATTTGTACCAAATGATCAACTTACTCATATTTATTCTTCTTCTTGATGAATTTCATTGCTGTAACACAAAATACCACTCAAAAACACTCACTACACACACCGAAAAAAGACGTTTTTCCCCACAGCACTTTGATAAACTAAATTGAAAAATGTTGCACACCAGTCGTTACAAACTGACATTATAATAATCGTCACCTGAAGTTTATGGTATTAAACAAAATGTTGACGTCCTTGGTGAGGATTTTTAGTTGGTTCATACACCGGTGGACCTTTCTATATGATCGCGAAAGATCATGGTGTCGAGATAAGATAAGATCTTTAATGGTTATTTATTAAATTTATAATTGTTTTTAAAGTGAATTAATTTACGTGTGGGTGAATAGGTGACTTACTGTTACATAAAAATGTTTGTTTTTATAATGTAACCGACTTATACAGTTGCGATACCTGCAGTCCTGCTGTAAGATGAAGATTCTATATTATAAACAAAGTGTAGGTATCTATGTTTTATTTAGTACGTTATAGCATTTGAATCTTCTTAAAAAAAACCTCTGCACATCGTCTTTTCCTAAACAAATATTCTTTTTCTTCTTTGAGTACCGTGCCCAAATTTTAAGCTGGGTAGCTTCTATGACAATTTGCCGATATTGTTCTCGATCTTGCGCGCCATGTAACAATTATTTATCTGCTGATAAGCCAGTCCACTGACGAAGGTTTCGGAGCCATAAATATTTCTTCCTGACAATTACTCTTTTTCCCTCGACCTTTTCGTTGAGTATTAATTGCAATATTCAGTATCTGTATCTAGGTATACACAGTGCCGGATTAAACATTAGGCGAAGTAGGCAGTTGCCTATGGGCCTTAGCTCCAAAGGGGGCCTCGCAGGGCCCAAAACGAGAAAATAATAAGTAGCTTTAAGGGGCTACAGTAGCGATCAACAGGTAGCAACAAACGCGTTCCAAGATTGCGGCTCTAATTTTGAATATTTTGTCGAGATATTTTACACACATATTCGTAATATAATAAAGAATGGCGGTACAGAGCCCAATTTTAAAAATATATTAATATGTGAAAATTACTCTGTAATTAAATACAATATTAAAAAAACGAGCCTGTACCGCCATTAAGAAGAAAAAAAAACTTTCTTCAAATAAACTTTTTTATCCGATGCCTAGATTTTGTGTAATCTTGGACCTACTAAAAGTTTTTATTTCTAACAAGATATCGAACATATAACTAAATGACTAATTAGGCAACATAGAGAAATTATCACTGTCATTTTGACAAACCTGCGTCAGATTTTCTCTAATCTGTTGTTTGTTTGGGTTTATATGACTGCGGACACTAAATCCATTCGCCAATTCTCTAATATGTTCTGTCATCTTTATCCATATCTGTTCAGTGCAGTAGTGTGTTAATTTAAGAATTTGTTTTTGTTATTTCATAGGAAAGTAGTGTTTATTGATAGTTAATTTATTATATATTTGTTGTTGTTGTATAAGTTGTTGGCCTCTTTGAAAGAATAGATTGTTGTTAATTGTGAGTTTTAGTTATATGTAGGTAGGTAAGTATATTTTACGTAAAAATATTTCGAATTCTAATGCGAGTATATAAAGTTTTAGGAGGATTTTTTATTCTAAAAATATTATCAATAGTTTAACAAAATGGAAAAAGTAAATCAAACGAAAAATAAAGTGAAACCTTTCAAGAAAAAGTCCATTAAAGACCGTGCCAAAATTATGCGAAAATACCTTTCTAAATACCTATCTTAACATAAAATTTTCACCCATTTTGGTTTATTTTTATAAATATCTATTTATTAATAATAAAATCGTTTTCTATTACTTCCATTTAGCGCGACTATGATATTGTCAAAATATTAATCTTAGATAATGTCAAAGATTACCACTGTTGCCAAAGTTTGTGATACTATCTCCCGAAGTTATATTTTGTTGCTACCTGTTGATCGCTACTGTTTACTCTTAAATAAAAATTATACCAATAAAATAAAAGTGGTGGTGGACGTATAAAACTACATTACAAATTACAATGCACTTTTTTGTTCACATAGAAAGCCTATGTCATGCACTGTTATCCTTAATGGCAATGACGGTTCATTCTCTTTAATTCTTGACTAAACTGGAAAGGTGACGCCACTAAAGACTTTTCCAAATGCGTATGTCATCTCAACTGCAGAAACTGCAACAGCGTTGCCACATTTAGTAGATTTCTACTTTTTTAGTAGATTTTGTTTTTTAGATTTAGATTTTAGTAGATTGTTTAAAAAATTCTAGTATATAGGCAATATTTTTTAGTAAATTTTTGGTATATTTCAACATTTTGTTATGACTGAAATAAAATTTGCTTTTTATAGTATTTACTCCATTTCTAAATTAGTTTTCAGACATTTTGCTACAATTTCCCAATGTCATTACCGAAAATAAGATTCAGGACGTAGATGATGAATTTTACAAAGAAATGAAACTGGCAACTGGATTCTGGTGTAACAAACTTGCAGATTTCAAGTAGCAGTGCAAGCAGTATATCAGGTGTTATTGAAGAGTTGTGGCATTCGGTGAGCCTATTAGAAGCTAACGATGGAAAACTAAAATATCTAAGCATATGTAACTTTGCAAAACAAAACATGTTGTGTTTATGTGTTTCTAATGTAAAATGCGAAAGAATTGTGTGAAGAATTTGATCCTGACATGCAGATGTTAAAATCAGTGGATGACAAAATATTATATACAAATATTAAATATGAAACTGATAAAAATTAATTATAGTAGGTTATTTTTCTCCCAGTTAAAATCTAAAAAAGTTTGGTTTTTTTACAAATATTCATATTATATTAATTTCTAGTTAGTCAGCTGTTGTTTTCATTATAAAAAGTACTAAATTATATACAAATACGTTAATAAAGTTTTATAGTATATTTTAGTTTTTGATTTAGTAGATTTTAGCTAATTACAGACTTACAGTAGATTTTCTAAATAAAATGTGGCAACGCTGTGCAGAAATGTCATTTTATTTTGTCTTGTCAATGGCATCGTTGTTTGTTTACATATGTGTTTAGATTTATTTTATTAAATTGTTTTTTTACTTTTTACTTATAGATTAGCTATATATAACAAAGACTTTTACTCTCTTTCTTTAAAGTAAAATATTCAGTTTGTGTGCAAATTTTTGAATCAATGGTGTTTAAATGCTGTGTACCAAACAGGACTGAGAAGTAAGGAATATTCTTTTGCGTTACTTTGCATCCATGTAATTTAAAAATTTTGTGTTAATTTCGGCGCTGCCTTAATGTCAGGATTGATGTGTTTATAAACTCTGCACTGTTACAAAAAGATACTGGAAATATTTTAATTTTATTATAAGCTCCTATTTTTTATTAAAAGTGTTTTAAATAATTTTCATGTATACATTCTAGTTTGTTTGCTCAGCATCATAATTACGTTTTTAAAATAATTTTGGTACTTTTCTGTAAATTGTGCCGTTAATTTTTTAAATAAATATTTTAATTTTTGAATTTTGTTTTTCTACCTTTCCTATTATATGAACTATGTTTATAATTGCAGTAAAAGACTCCATAATGTAATGCAAATTACAAAAAATAATCGCTAATGTAAGAAACAATTGTCGATTATTTTTATAATTTGCATTATGTTATAGAATCTTGTTTTACTACAATAATTAGCAACAAAGCTTATTTGAACGTTTAAAATTCCCGCCATTACCCATTTAGTTCATGACTAAATCGGACAGAGGGCGCTGTATACATTGCAATTTTACGTATTAAAGAGTTGCCTATCTATGCTAGTTATATATACCTTATCTATGGCCTATGTTGTGAGAATAAGTCGCTAATTAATGCCGTTTGGTAGAAGGAACAAGTTCATTTATCTAAGATTAACAAACTCTTGCAATTTACATTTCTTGTGCCGCACACTCGCTTTAGTTGGATTAAGTGCTGCTTAAAGTTGCGTTGGACCCGTTGGAGCAATATCGTGTTTTGGAGTTGTGCAGTCCGTGTACAACTTTTTTTCAGCCTCTGCCCACCGTTGGGAAGCTACGATCAAATTCTTAAATGAAACTCAACTAAGCTATCCCATTCGCCACGATCTAAACCTTGTCCTTAAAACAATAAGAAGCACAAGGTCTGATGCAACAAGAGGTTTGTCCAAAGGTTACAACGCGTTCAAATCTGCTCTCATACTCTTGCTGAAGACCCTAATTAGAAAGCTGAAACAGTTCATGAGGCGTGTTTATTGAAAGAAATGTCAAAACATAAACATTTATAATGAATGAGTTTTTGGCAACAATTTTAGAACTTATCAACGCTGTCAGTAAATCATTACAGATAGAAGAGATTGAACTTGAATTGAAACTGTAGTTTAGCTTCTAAATTCACTTTTGGAGTTCTAAAAATCCCAAAGAGATAATTTTGCTTACTACGAGCAGAAGTCCTGCGATCTAGAATGCTCTGAATATTCCGACGAGAGTAAACAAACGCGAGCAAGAAAACTACATTTTGATTATGCTAATTCCAATGAAGTTTTTCTACAGGGTGGAGAAAAGATAACGGTTGAAACGAATCTATGAATTTTGGATAAGCTAATTAATGAGCTGAGTCGGCAGTTGACAGCGTACGAGTCAGTGAACTCAGCTGTGAGAGCACGCCAAATAGAATTCTATTTTAGTGACGTCACGTTGCCTAGCAACCGTCGATTCTCCCATTTTGACGTCAGCAAAATAGAATTCTATTTGGCGTGCTCTCACCCCAGTATTTGGTGTTTTGTGTGCTTTTACAAAACTGAGTGATACTCAAATAAAGGCGTGTGCTTCAAAACTACATGAAAATTATGCTGATGATATTGAACCTGAAATTTAAGATGAACTACTACAGTTCAAATATTTTATAGTCTATCTTCAGGACTTGTAGCGAAAACAATTTAATCTTGTTTCATAGTCTTTTTGGGTTATTGTATTGTTTATTAGTATTGTTTATATGAAGTATTGTTTATATGAAGCTCAGATGCTTTAGCTGCAGAAAGTTGCTTATAATTATTATAAGGCTTTGGAAACTCAAACTAAATTTAATACATAATTACATATTTATTATTACATAATTGGGTAATAAGTAATAGTATATTATTCAACGAGCATGTAACGATGGGTATTCCTCACGATGATGAAGTTTGCGACCGTTATTCTTCAGAGTGAGTAATAGCCATTACATGTGAGCAGAAAACTATACTTTTCTACGACCTTCTTTCAAATTACATACCAATTAAAAAAAGAAAGATCAAAATCCATTTAGTAAATCCGGAGATACAGCAAATTATATTCGTTTGAAATTGCTTTTTCGGTATTTTAACTCGCTGGATTTGTAGATTCCCCCTAGTAATCGTTTGCACTACATTTTTGAAAAATCGTAGAGGGTGCTGTGAAGGTATAATGTTTGTGCAAATTTTTTAAGAAAAAATACAAATCCCATTCTTGAAAATGGCATTAATGAGATTCCTTAATTATTATAAACAAATTAGCTGTGAATTAAAAAAAACATATATACATAACTTTGTCCCAAATGAGCCCAGGCTAATTTTTTTTATTTGAAAATTCGTGTTAAAATACTATCTTTTCGAATATATAAAAAGATTGTTTCTACGGACAACATTTTTAAAGTTATTCTAAATGTTTATAGACTACAAAATTTTAAAAATTTGGCATTAGGATTTTTGACAGTGTTAATTATTGTTTATCTTTTTTAATACATTTTGAAACTATCACTCTTCTACTTTCATTTGGCATACTTAGAATTGCACTATCTTCATTATTTTCTGTCTTATCTTATTGCAAAAGAAAGGTCTCTGGGATAAACAAATAGAATAACTCTTAAACTAATTAATGGATCGGTCTCAAATTTTGAGGGTTTGTTAAGTACCCCAATGTCCAACTTTGGGTGAAACACTAAAGTTCTAAGGTAGTTTTAGTAAAATTTATTAACAAATAACGATTTTCACTTATTTTGCAGTTTGCGTCGCAACAAATTAACTTTTAACTTTAAAAAATCGGCATTTTGAAGGTTTTTCAATGTTCTAAAAAACTGAATTTTGTAATTTTATGTCAACTATTTAGCTTTTGAATGGTAGTGCAAAAAATTTAAAAAATCGCGATTTTTGCACTAAATTGTTAATAATTAAAAAACGGACGCGAACTCTAGGCAGGAAACAGGTAGGTTTTCTTCCTATAGGTCTACAATAACTAAAAAAGTAATCAGCTACCTGGAACTTTGAGTGTCCCGAGAAAATCCTTATTACCCTGGACTAATAGTGTTACAGTAAGTTGAACGTTTATTATTATCTGCTCACTACTAAAATACTTGTTTAGACTAACTTTTGTAATGTAAAATATCTCATTCATTTGCAATTTAAATTTAGCCTTTCGGCAAGGTTATGGCTCCACGTTTTATACGAAAAAAAAACAAAACAAATCAATCAAGCCAGACAAGACACAAGAATCAGCAACAAGCATCCCCAACTTACAATTTGTACATCTTGACTTTGCCCACGAAGCACATGTTTGCTAATTGCATCAGAACGTCGAGATCAGTTCTTTCATAACAACAATTTCACGGTCAGATTTGTCGGTAAACGCATGCATACCTTTCAGATAACCACTGACTGCCGTCGGTCGGTTTATTTTGGTCTCGTTGGACCGGTTGCTCAACCATGACCTACCGCCTCAAGTCTGTCAGTCAGCTATTTTGGATCAACTGATTTTAAAAATAAAAAAAAAACGTGTGGACAAAATTTAAATATCTAACAACTACAAAACAAATTAAAGTTTTCTACAATAGGTCTCGACATCTCTTTTGTTAGTACGAAAGTCAGTTGTAGATGGCGCCCAACATTTTTTATTTAGCATCTTGCCCGAGAAATGGTTCGACGCCAAAGTAAAATAAAATGGTGGCATCTCGTCCTAAGCAATACGCCCTCTGGTGGCTATTGCAGTAACCGAGCTAAGAGCCATAATTTATTTACTTTCACGTTGACAGGGGCGTAACAGAGGGCCCCGCAGTATGAAGCTTGCGGGGGGCCCCAATCGCTTAAGGGCCCCATCTTGTCATCTGATATTATGTAAAAATCTGTTATTGTTATATTATTTTTACGTTGTCTGTTTAAATTTAAAAAACGTAAAAATTTCTAACTAGACGTATTTGCCAAGTGAATCATCTCATAATATCTAGAAACTTAATCCCTTCCGGCCTACCGAAATTTTATGGCAGCGACAATAAACTATATAATACTTTGTACGTGACTACTGAAAGATATTAGAATTGCAATTTGCTGAATTTAAGAACAATATTTTTAAATCTAAAAATGGGTTTTCTTTCTCTCTGTTCTTTACCTACTTTTAGTATTTCAATACAATATTATCGCCAGTAATTTCATATTGGTTGTTTGCATGGAATGTTATTTATATTTGTGTTGTTTTACGTTTATAGTTGCATCAGTTTGGTACGCATTTATTTAACAATTATTGACGACTTTTCTTGTGTAATCATTGGACAATCTCTCAACAGATAAACGGTAAGATAAGGAAATTATAACACTTACGCTTTAGGAAAGTCAATGTAGAAAAACTTGCATTGTTTCGGTTTCGGAAAAAATCAAACAAGCTTATATTTTTCTAAAACATTTTTTGTTAGTTTATATATCTTATCTTAAAGTGAAAAGTCCTACTCACAGATGCCTCTAATTGTTTATTAATTCTTTAAACAATAAAACTGTTTTATATTAAATAATTTTAAAAGATATCTGTGAATTCATCATTTTACTTTGTTCAAAAATGTTTCTATTTGCTTTTTGATTATGCTGAATTCGAATATGTCATTAAATCAGGGCCATAAGTACGATGTTGGGGGCCCCGGGGCCAACGTGATCTGGGGGCCCCCTACCGGGGGTCTGGGGTTAATCACCCAGCAGAAGGAGTCCGTGAAAATTGATATTTAACCACTTGAAAACGCATTTTAATGTACTTCATGACTGAAGTTTCCTGTACCTACCTACATATTGCTATTTTAGTTGACCAACACAAAAAAAAATTTAAAAAAGTTAAAAGTCCTACTCACAGATGCCTCTAATTGTTTTAATTCTTTAAACAATAAAACTGTTTTATATTAAATAATTTTAAAAGATATTGGTGAATTCATCATTATACTTTGTTCAAAAATGTTTCTATTTGCTTTTTGATTATGCTGAATTCGAATATGTCATTAAATCAGGGCGATAAGTACGATGTTGGGGGCCCCGGGGCAAACGTGATCTGGGTGCCCCCTACCGGGGGCTCTGGGGTTAATCACCCAGCAGAAGGGGTCCGGGAAAATTGATATTTAACCACTTGAAAACGCATTTTAATGTACTCCATGACTGAAGTTTCCTGTACCTACCTACATATTGCTATTTTAGTTGACCAACACAAAAAAAATTTGAAATCACATTATTTTAAGCTAAATATTTACCATCAATATAACATCTTTTGTGTTTTCATAAAAAATATACTACATATAATGTTACTTACATTCTTCGGCTATAATGTAAGTTTTTAATCGCGTTATATTGCCTATAGGCAGTATAACGCCATTACAATCGCGGGGCCCCCTTCGCCGGGGGCCCCGAGGCACTGCCCCGGTTGCCCCAATGGTAGTTATGGCCCTGTCAGACATTACAATTTGAAAATTCAAAATAAATTTTTTTGAGCACTTATACAGTATGTCTGCGTGCCTTCGAACCATATGGGAAAATTTTTATTATCAATTTTACGAAAAAAGTTATTCTTCATGAAATGCTCTGAATGGTCTTAAATCTGAGATACAAAAAAAGCCAGATAAACCATCAGATATCAAAGCTTATCAATTTTATATGAGGTAAGTCAAAAAATAGGAATTTAACTCAAGGATAAAGTACTTTTATATTTAACAATATACGATTTTAATTTTAATATGTAATTACATCCTTGTAAATAAAAAATTAATTTTTCCAAATATTTCTCAAATTACCGATAACCAACATCATTTTATTACAATTATTATAACTATTTTATTATTAATTTTTTAACTTTACGAAAAAATTCTTTATAAATTTCGTATCAGATTCTTTATAAAAAGCTCTGCATTATCTCAAAACGAAGATTAAATCGTAATATATCACATTTTACCAACTTTATACGAGGTATGTCGAAAAATATGAATTTCTCTCTAAGAGTTAAGTACCTTTATAGTTCACAATATTTCAACTGGAATGATATAATTGCATATTTAAACATAGTTTTTAATTGCGAACAACTTTTTATAATAAAATTTTTCAATATTGTAAAATATAAAGATGGTATAGGTACTATTGAGCGAAATTAATATTTTTTGATATACCTCTTGTAAAATCAATAAAATTTAATATCTGATTATTGCAAGTTAAATTTTATACCATGCAGATCATTTTATGAAGAATAACTTTTTTTTCGTAATATAGATATATAATAAAAAAGTTTCCCATAGGTTCCAAGCTACGCAAACACACTGTATAAGAAATCAAGAGAGAATAGTTTTAACATTTACTATTTTTAAAACTGGTTGTTAAATGTATTGTAGGTAAGTTGTACAGAAAACAACAAAAGAAGTTGTTTATTTAGAATGGGTCTGTATACCAATAAAGATGAGAAATGTAAGTTGTTATGAAGAGTGAATGATAACGCTAACACAAAAAAGTTTTTGTTAAATAAGTCGTATTTAGTATTTGTTTAACGCGGGAGCAGTCGCGCTCACTTCTGCCACGTAAGCAGTCGCGCGCAGAACAAAATCTAACAATACGAATTTAAAACAAAGTTCAATTTTATAATATTTTTTTTTGCTTGTTATGTTAAAAATATATATTTCTAACAATTTTAAAACTAATTGGTTCCCACCAAAGCCATAAATTCCACAAAAAAAAATAAAAATGAAATTAAAAAATTAAAAAAAAAACTGCTACGCATTACTACAATCTTCTTCGAGGCACTTACAAGTGGAAAGTTATGTTGCAAAATTTTTCATTAAGTTATCACGGAGAATTATAAAAAGTTGCATTTTTTCTGCTTCCGGGTTAAAAGGGGCCCCATTTCAAATTTTGCGGGGGGGGCCGACGGAGTTTGTTACGCCACTGCACGTTGAAGACATATTATTGTCATTGGAGACTTTGTTTAATCACGTTTAATTGTTGCTGATTACCTCATGACTAAACTATAACATATTACTGTAACTTCATGACTAAAAAGTAAAACATTAACAATAATAATTACAATCTTTGGTGTACACTAACCTGAGATACTTTTTTCTTATAAAGTTCACTAAAATAAAACTTATATAGTCGGTTCGCTAAACTCAGACACAAGCGGCTAATGATTTTAGTAAGTAAGTAATTTTGCCAATTTCGTAAAATTGGTAAAAAAATAATTACCAAATAGTTAATAATTATTACTAAAAAATAGTTAGTAATTTTGCCAATTTTGACAAAATTGGCCAAAAAAAATACCTACTAAAATCACTAGCCAGTTGTGTCTGAGTTTAGCTAACCGACTATAATTAACAAAATTGTCTATTAATCAATAAGAATAAACGATAGTGCCACAAGATATAATTCAATTAAAAAATGAAAGAATGTCTGTGTATTTTGTACGCACGTAAGGAGTTATACTTCTATTATATGATTTCAACGAAATTAATATAGATACTTTAAACAGTTTATTTATATTTTATTTAAATATTAAACTAATTTTAATTCTTACTACTTCCCAAAAATTTTTATTAAGACCATACCAAAAATAAAAAAATAACAGAATAAAAAAATAATACACACAAACACAAATGCCACAAATGATTTCTGAACAGTAATTGTTGGCAAAAATTTTAACTAAATACGTATTTTCTGAAAAAATATATAATAAATATAATTACAATCACAAGATGTATAAAAAATCAAAAAAAAAATAAACATTTGCATTGGGGATCGAATCCGCGTATGTTAGGGCAGTTGGATTTAAAACCCAAGCATCTCAAACCATCTAGGTTTGAGCTCCGTAAGTGAGAAGGGAAGCGAATTTACAAAAGCTATATACATTGGGGCGACTGAATTCGAGTAGGTTTTGTATGAAGAATATTAGTTACATATTCTATATTCTATTTCGGTCCGGAAATTAACTGTATTGGTGTATTATTTGTAAGCGAAATTTTTTATTATTAGGTATTGAGTAAATGTCTATACCGTTTCAGTCATGTAAATAAAACTAATCAAGTCGCTTATTAGAATACCTGTTAAAAGAATATCCCGCTTTAAAGAATAGAAATTTGAGGTCCCGAAAGGTTTCTACTGGCCACGAATGATCGGTTATTAGAATATCCCGGTTATAGGAATACTATTGCTTGGCACGAAGGCCATTCCAATAAGCGGGTTCGACTAAAACCGTGAAAAAAATTGAAATTTTTTCTCTAATTATTTCAAATCAATTTTGTCGATATTATTAGTTTTACGAAAAAAAGTTATTTTTTATAAAAAAAAAGTTTTGCATGGTCTAGGAACTAAGATACAACTATAATTTATCAAGTTTTATTAATTTTATACGAGGTTTGTAAAAATATATAAATTTTGTTCAAGAGTAAAGTACCTTTATAGTTCACAATATTTCAATTAAAAAAATGTAATTGTATACTCACACTTGGTTTTTAATTCTGAACAACTTTTTATACTAAAATGTTTCAATGTTGTGCAAAATGAAGGTACTTTACTCCTGAGCGAAATTCATATTATTTTGTGAAATACCTCGTATAAAATTGATAAAACCTGTGATACCTGTGATTCCACGTAAAATATTATGATTAAATCTGATTTTGTAGAACGTGCAAAACTTTTTATAAAAAATATTTTTTTTTTTCGTAAAACTAATAATATCGGAGTTATCATAAATAAAAATGATGTTGGGTATCTGTAATTTGAGGAAAAATTTCAATTTTTTTTTTTCAATTAGACGAATGTAATTGCATATTAGGATATTATTTTTAAGTCCAGAAATGTTTGTAATAACAATTTTCAATCTTGTGAAATATATAGATAAAGGTACTTTACTCTTGAGATAAATTCATATTTTTTTACATCCCTCGTATACTATTGATAAAACTTGATATTAGATGATTGCATGTTGACCATGTAGAACTTTTTATGAAGAATAATTTTTTTCATAAAATCAATACATAATAAAAAAGATTTCCATATGGTTCCAACTTACAGGGACATACTGTGTATACTCGTACATTAGTAGTTGTTCATTTGTTTTTAATTTTTAATCATATCCAAATATTATATTATTCATTTTAATTTTTAAAACACTTATAAATTTTATGATATGAAAATATGATATATATTATAAATACTTGATTAGTTTTACTTACATGACTGAAACAGTGTAGACATTTACTCAATAATAATAAAAAATTTCGCTTACAAATCATACACTAATACAGTTAATTTTGTGGACCAAAATAGAATAGAATATTTAACTAATATTCTGCATACAAAGCCTACTCGAATTCAGTCGCCCCCATCCCCCCTGACTGAATTAGTATAGCTTTTGTAAATTCGCGAACGGGAAGGATACAAGAATCGAACACTTTTGTTCGAAGGTTTTGTGGTACTTTTTGTCTTTCAGAGACAGGGATAGAAATAAGGAAATAAGAAGGAGAGGTGTTACAGATGTCATATGGCGCATAGCATGGCTGAAGTTGAATAGGGCGGGCAATGTGGCCAGAATGAATGGCGGACGTTGGTGACCGAGAGCGGAAGAAGTAGAGGTAGACCAACTACAGGATGGATGAGCATCAACACGTACGCCTCCACTGCTGGACATAGGTCTCCCTCAGCTCTTTCCATCTGACGTCGTCTATCCAGCACACGATGAATAGACCACGTCAAAGGAATTGCTGGGAATTGGCTGCAGGAAGCTTAAGACCAACAGAACTGGAAAAAATTATGGGACGGGTATGTTCAACATTGAACGCAGAATGTTGGATGATGATGATGATGATACTGCTTATTTGAAAAGTTATAACTCGGAACCATTTGATTCATTGGCAGTCCTAAGAACGAATCTGAATTTATTTTTGATCCCTCAGATAAAAATAACATAGTATAATTCCGTGCGTAAGTAGGTATCATAATGTTTACGGAAGAGTAGCTCTGAACTGTGTAGGGGTTCTTTAATAACATTACACAAAACACAAAAGACAGACTGGGCCTGGGCCTGAAAGTTCTCAACACCAGTACAACAATTTTATAAACTAAATGGTGCTGATGATAATTTTTTACGGTCTAAAACTATTTTTCACAAAATATAAAACTTCGTCGTCCTCCCGTATGTCATGTGATGACTGTAATTATTTGTTATTAGTTTATTTTTGTTAGATTACTTGAACAGTAGTGGTAGGGGAGCAAAAGCGGGGATTTTTGCGATTACTCGAGCGCGTCAGATTATCAGATGGGGAGAAACCTTGTACCCTGTAAATTTGCCTCTGCCATACATTGGCTCATAATACAGGGGAGTTCGTTAAGGAGCGGCTGAAAAAAATCTATCCTTAGAAAAACTCTAAATCGTCAGATTAAGATAAGGTAAGTTAAGTATAGTATTTTTACTAAAAAAACGTTATTACGTAGGTCAAAATTTTTGACGTAAGAGAACTGTCAAAACATTAGAATGTGACTTTTCATTATTGCCGTGTTTATAATAAACATAGCAATAATGAAAAGTCACATTCTAATGTTTTGACAGTTCTCTTACGTCAAAAATTTTGACCTACGTAATAACGTTTTTGTAGTAAAAATACTATACATGCAAAACAGTGTATGTTTCAAAAATCTGACAAAGTTTCACAAGAAAAAAGCGAATATTCCGCAAAATGAAAGACAGATCGAAAAACTGCAAAATAAGTGCTCAATATTTTTAAAAAGTCTATCGAATTATACCAAACACGACTCCCCACGGAGAGGGGTGTGGTGAAATATAAAATTTTAAATACGAATCCCGCGATATTTCGCGAAATGAACATTAGATCAAAAAACTGAAAAATACACTTATTCAATATTTTTGAAAAATCTATCGAATGGCACATAAAATCTTTACATAAAAATAAGTAGGGGAGAGTGGGGTAAAATGATCCCTTCGGGTCTAAATGATCCCTCGTTTTCTGGCCGTATTCGCAAATCTACCGAATTACTGAGATATGACAACTATGCACCTTGAACCACCTTTCAATATGCGGTACAGCCGACCGGGATTTAGTTCCGACCAGACAAGCAACAAGCAAAAGTTAAAATTTTTCCACCCCGATCTAAAAAAAGCTGTTAAATTTACGATTAATATCTTCTTCTTCTTCTACGGCACTACAGCCCAAACTGAGCCTTGGCCTCCTTTATTTTTTGCCTCCACCCTTGCCTGTCTGTGGCTGCTCTTCTCCATACACGGACTCCTAAAAGGGCTTGTGCGTCGCTGTTTACTGTGTCTTCCCAGCGCTTTCGTGGCTTCCCAACCGGTCTCTTTCCTTGCATTCTAGCATTCAGTGCTCGTTTTGGTAGCCTATCCTCTCCCATTCTTATCACATGTCCGGCCCATTGCAATCTTTGTAATCTAATGAAGTCTGACAGGGGCGTTTCCTTGTGAAGTCTACAAACACGTTGTGAACATCAATATCGTGTTCCCATGCTTTGCTCAAGATCTGTCTTACTGTGAATATTTGATCCAGTGTCGATCTTCCCCGTCGGAAGCCCGTCTGATACTCTCCAATAATATTTTCTGCTAGTGGTTGGAGCCGCTGGTTTATAATATACGTGAGGACTTTATATGCTGTACATAGTAGAGAGATTCCACGGTAGTTTTTGCACTGGAGTTTGTCTCCTTTTTTATAGATCGGGCATACTATACTTTTCTTCCAGTCGTCGGGTATTTTCTCTTCTTGCCATACGTCTCTGATGAGCGCGTGTATGTGACTTGCTAGGTGGTCGCCACCTACCTTATATAGTTCTGCTGGTATTTCATCAACTCCCGGAGCTTTATTGTTTTTCTGGGCCTTAATGGCTTCGAAAACTTCCTCTATGGTTGGAGCTTCTACTCCATTCTCTTCTACGTAGATCATACCCATTTCATCTTCCATGTCTACTTGAGTTCCAAGTAGTGTCTGAAAATAATGCTTCCAGGTTTCTGTGACTTTCTGTTGGTCACTGATTATTTGCCCACTTTCATCTTTACATAGACTTGTTTGAGGTTTATACCCACTTTTTATCTTTTTTAGGTATTCGTAAGCCCCTCTAATTTCGTTGTTTTTGAAATGTTCTTCCATTTTTTCTATTTGTCCGATTATTATCTAGTGATTTAATAATTGAAAACTGATTGTGTTGGGCATTACTCGTTGAGGTTAAATAGCTGTATTGAAGTGTAAGTTCATTTAATTTATTAATTTTATAACTTAGGCTATATTCAAGCAGTGGCGGCTCGTGATTTTTACAATAGGGGAGGCTATACCTAACTGTAAAATATCTAGACAAATTTGCACTAGCAAAAAAATGCGCCAAAAAATGTAATTTAAGGCCCCATCTTTTGACAATTTTTTATTTACATTTCATAATATCATCCTAATTCATAATTTCATGATATCATATCATTTTAAAAATAGTTAGTCTAATAGTAAAAGTTTAATACCAAAGTTTGTGTAGTTTATTTGTTAACAATTACATTTATTTGTAAATAGATACCTATGCATATCAAAATAAATACAGATTTGAAGTTTTGCAGTCCATACATAATGAAGCTTCAAATTTTTTAAGATACTCAACTGAATTTTTTTAATTCTAAACGCGGCCTACTGCGAATTCAAAAACACGATAAATTACCGATATTTTGCTTTGAGTTAGAGATATCGGAAAAAGTTATTTGAGCAAGTTGTTCCAAATATTAATATAACCCCACATACCAAATTTCATACCAAAATTCGCACTTTTAGATTTTTCATTATTTTTAGTCAGGACCCTAAAATTCGTTGTCCCGAGACGCACCCAACCACCCAAGGGAGCTGAGAAAGTACTCTGCCTCCCTTGGTGTATCTCCGGGCAGCGTGTGATGCCGCCGTAGATGCCACTGTTAGGAGACCGGGTCTCCTTAAACGCCTGCTGCGCTGCACGGAGCATTAGTAACGGAGAATGCTGGGCTTCTCGGCTCCGTTCATGCATCTCGGGATAACCCAGGGTCCTGCCTACAATAATATGTAATAAAACTGAGACGCGATCATGCGTTCTAATGCTAATGCTCCGTACGTATGGATAATTAGTGATAATTTGGAATTTACACGTTGTATAATAGTGAGAGTAATTGTTGTTTTCGCGATTCATGATAAACAAAACAGTATAGAGTATAGAGTGTGTAAAAAATTTATGGGGAGGCTGAGCCTCCCTTGCCTCCTCTGACGAGCCGCCACTGTATTCAAGGTTAGGATATTTGGTGTATGATGGGTTAAAATGATCCCTCTACTGCGGGAAAAAATGCTCCTGTTCGCGAGTGGGATCATTTTACCCCGTATCTCATAAACACAAAATGTAGGTAAATTTTTTATTTTTAATCAAATCAGAGTCGTTAAAGATTTCTTGTGTCACCGATGCTGATTTTAATAGAAAACGAATGAAGGCAGAGCTAACACATGGTGCACCTCCAGGTACTATTTTTACGTGCAATGATAGTGGATGGATGCGAATAGAAGTTTTTACACAGTGGTTTGATCACTTTCTGTCCTTTGTAAAACCCAGTGAGATTGATCCAGTTCTGCTCATATTAGATGGGCATTTGTCGCATACAAGAAATATTGATGTTATTTTGAAAGCCAGAGCAAATTTTGTGACTATATTATGTCTTTCCCCTCACTGCACACACAAGCTCCAGCCTCTGGATGTTGCAGTTATGGGTCCTATTAGTGCTTATTTAGACCAGGCACTGGAAAAGTGGTTAAATAATTACCCTGGAAGAACGGTTACCGTGTTTTAAATTAGTCAAATATTCTGCGAAGGTTATCTAAAATCCTTTATACCAGTCAACGGAATTAACGGATTCCGTAAAACAGGAATTTTTTCATATGAACCTGAAGTTTTCCAGGAAAGTGATTTTTTAGCTGCACAACTAACCGAGGAGACACTTGAAGAACTACCTCAACCTGATGATCTATTCAGAAATTAAATACCAGGACCTAGTTCGCATCACGCGGAGGAGTTGATACGAGATGAAGCAAATTTGTCCTTTTCTGTAACACCTCAAGATTGCCATCCGCTTCCAAAAATTAAAGGCAAACGCAACACCACCCAAAGAAAGTCTTATTGAAGTTCAGTTTTAACCAGCACGCCGTATAAAGATGCACTTGAAGATAACATTAAGATGAAAGAAACAAAAGGAGAAAAGAAACGGGCCATTCAAGTAGCTAAGACAACAGTGAAGGCGAAGAAACAAAATATTTCTAGTTCTTCAGATACAGAGGATGGTGGTCAAAATGCAATATGTCTATATTGCTCCGAGGAGTATTCTAGATCTGTAGGAGTAGAAGGATGGATCCAGTGTTCCACCTGTTCAAAGTGGGCCCTAGATCAGTGCACTGGAGTCGACGAAGAAGATTCAACTTTTGTGTGTGACATGTGTTCTGACTCACCTTTAGGTAAGGTTCGACCGAAACTGAGTCTGTAACTTTTTCTACTTGTATTACTTTAGTGTTTAGCATGTCCTGTTACGTAAAAAACTTAATGTTCCTTTTTGCACGATTCTTTTTCATAGGGATCATTTTACCCGCACGTTAGGGGTAAAACGATCCTTTCGCACTTTTTTGAAAACATGATGTTTTTTGTTGTATTAATAAAACTTCCTCCAAATTATATAGAGTTTTAGGTAGATAAATTGTGTATTTCATCCTGAGTAAAAGGCGGATGTTACAATATTTGCAGATTTTTTTTACATAATTTTTTTCCATAGGGGGATCATTTTGCCCCACCTTCCCCTAACTTTTATTAGAGACATTTTTTCGAATTATGGAAAGTTGGCGCTATAATCGAAAAAAACGATTATTGGAAATGGAAAATTAAATTAAAAAATGGAAAGTCCCCACTAAAATGGAAAACTTTACCTAATTTTTTATTGTTTTAGGACCTAATCTTCACAACCCAGTAGGTCTCCATAACCCTCGAATGACTGCACATTTAACATACTTTCCTCCACTACTATAGAGACCGAAATGTATTTATTCTTGTCTTAAATGGTTCGATGTAATGTAGATGTAATGTTCGATTTATTTATATTTTTTCAATAAACGCTGGTAAAGTAGTTTTTGTATTGGTATGTATTCGGTATTCGTTAATTGAATACTTACAGGAATATACCCCTCTTTAAATTAAAGCATATGCTGACCTCTACTGAGACTTCCGAAACTAATGCTCATGGCGCAGGAAACTCAATGGTTTCTACTACGTCCACTCTGTGTATAAAAATATTGACGGTAGATGTCGCACTTTGTGTCAATTTACTGAATTTAAACCCATGGTTAATAGATTGAGTAATATTTTTATTTATTAAAATATTTAGTACAAATTTTTTTTATAAAATTTAATTTTTTTAACCATAAAACTGCAACTGCAAAGAACAAGGTCATGATTCTTTGTGGAAAAATATTGTTGCATTTAATGTTTCTTGGTATTCCTTTGCATTAGGCACTTAATCACTTTGTGGAATGGCATTTTAACAATATCTCTATATTACTAAAATGTTAACTACCAGACTAACGGCATAATTTAATAGATTTTAATGAAATGAAAGGTGCAAACCACTAATTATTGTAGACCTACTTCTCTTGGAAAAGGTATTCCAGTACCATCGTCAGTAGACCAGGGCATTCACCAAAAAATTAATCGAATTTTAAATACAGCACGCACAAGTACCCAGGGCCGCCGAGAGGGATGAGCGGGCCCCGGCAAAAAGTGAAATAATAAAAACATTTCAAATACGTATAATATGTTTTATTAAATTTTAATTATACAGGGTGAGTCATGAGGACTGGAACTGTACATACTCCTACCTCGTATAGAGGCCCCTATGGGGAATAACAAATTACCATTAAAAAGTGTATGCTCCCATTGTTTACGCATTTTGACAGAAAATTTGTATTCGTCATAATTTTTGAACGGTCAGATCGATGTGTCTCCTATTTTGGTCAATCGTTACACTATTACCACCTAATCAACTGATTTATTCAAACTACAAAAAAAATCAGGTCCGTCTTTAAAAAATTAGTTCGTTTGGGTCTTAGAAAAAAATTTCACCCTGTTTCGCTTTTTGAAAATTCTAATATGAATGTTGTTCTGAAGCTATTTTCTTGTGGCATTTTTATAATCAAGTATATTCAAACGGGAAATAAGCCACAATTTTACCTAAAAATGATTTTATTAACGTTTCGACGCCCAAGTCGGGTGTCGTTGTCAAAATACAAAATAATACTAAATAAACAAAAATGTTGTTGCTTAGTAAAAAATTCTTCTAATAATTTATTTAATCTGACTCATTTATATCGGCAATTCAGACACGTATTATACATTTTAAAGTAGACGACTTTAAAATGATATTGCCAATATTGATAAGTTGCGTTCCTGGGACGACTTTACTAAAAGATAGTTCATTCGATTACATGAAATCAATCCCAACTCAAGAATATCCGCCACAAAAAATCATAGCATGTGATCTGTCTTTAAAAAGACAACCAAATGCAACGGTCGCACTGAAATTCTCGCGTTAGAGATTCCATAGTAAATCACGAGGGAAAACCAGGAAAAACCTCGTGATACGATCCCAACATCGTAAGTATTTGGGTTTACATTTAGTTTACTCTCAAAACTAATACCAAATTCTGACTTGATATTTTAAATTTTAAATATTACTAAAATACTAAATATGTACTAACTCGATATGTTACTGATTTATTAATTGTGGTATTTTCTTTCTATTGACTTCCTCCTTTAATATGGGTAACCACATCCTACTGCATTCTACCGAGGAATTTGCGACACAATTGGTTTCATTTAGCATAATTAGAGCCGCTTCTTTGATTTTTCTCTTTTTACTATCTGCTTCTTTTAGGACTATACTTGAATCTCTCCACTGAACTCTATGTTCATTATCCCATGCGTGTTGACATATTTGAGATCTATCAAATTCTCTATTTTTTATATAAGACTGATGTTCATTTACTCTAACGTCTAATGGTCTTGACGTTTCACCTATATAAAATTGTTCGCATTCACAAGGTATTTTATAAATACAATTCTTTGTTCTTTCTTGTTCACTGTTAGGTTTAGTTTTAGATAGAATAGATCTCAATGTGTTTGTTGTTTTGAATGTTGTTGATATGTTGAATTTATTTCCTACTGTTTTAAGTTTCTCGGATAGTCCTTTTACATACGGTATTGATATTTTCCTCGTATTATTTCTTGTTAATGTTGTAGGATCCCGTTCTAAGTTGTTCTGTTCCATTCGATCCAATCTTGACAATTCTAATATGAATTTTACAAATTAGATAAATAGGAATTAAAATGGCATATTTATTTTTTCCCCACACGATTACTTAATTTTTTATAAAAAAAAATAAAATTTGACTATGAATTAAAAGTTTGGTAAAGTGAACCATAGATTAAAAAAAATTTACTTTTATTACCAAAATTAATTTTTTTTAAACAAATATTTAATTTATGTTACCACCCAATCAAGTGATTTATTCAAACTAGAAAAAAATCAGGTACGGCTTTAAAAAATTAGTTCGTTTGGGTCTTAGAAAAAATTTCGCCCTGTATACGCTTTTTGAAAACTCTAATATGAATTTTAGAAATTAGACAAGTAAGCAATTAAAATGGCATATTTATTTTTGTCCACACACGATTAGGTACTTAATTTTTTATTAAAAGATCAAATTTGTCAAAATCCCAATTTTACCATAAAAATAAAAAAAATTAAACAACGTTTTTCTTAAAATTAAAAGTTTCACCATTTTTTTTTTTTTTTTGTCTATAACACGTCTAGATCTAAAACTCCCCATAAAACTTCTCTTTGGACTCTATAGTTTAACATAGACGTGATCAAATAGATAAATTTTAAATTTTTTCACTTAATTTTTGCCATTTAACTTTGCAATTCACGAATCTGAACCTTTTATTTTTAAAAATTCATAACTTTTACGAGAAGAAGACTGAAAGTCTACAACAATTTTCATAGTCTTCACAATGGTAAGAGATATGTGCTGTAAAAATTTCAAAAAAACAAATATTAAAATGGAACAGAGTTGTAGAGAGCTAAACCGTGATTAATTTTTAGGAGTCCGTGTATGAAGAAGAGCAGCCACAGACAAGCAAGGGTGGAGGCCAAAAATAAAGGAGGCCAAGACTCAATTTGAGCTGTAGTGTCGTAGAAGAAGATGATGTCTAAATTACTCTTACTAGCGCATCACTACAGCTCGATGCTATATTATATAAAAGTTTTTAAAATAATCTGTTTATCTACTCTATCTCATATTATGTATACGTTTTTAGTTTGTGAAAACTGTCATTATAGATAGCAGTGAGTGAAGGATTTAAAGTGTGCGTGAAGTAACAATGTATTTTAAATGGGATTTACTTTTTCGCACTGTTTGTGGCACACTTTCATATAATCAAATATCCTTAACTTTCGCGTTGTCATGGTGATGACATTGTCAGCAATAAATTACGACAAAAGTTTTGACAGTTTTGTGGTTTGAAAGAAGTTAGAATTTTTAAATGTCAAAGTTCTAATAATTGTAGAATAGGAATGAATTCCAGTGACGACAAGTTCCAGTTTTTTATTTGTTTATCGTAGATAAAATATTGTATGAAACTGTGCTTGAAGTATTTTTTGCGAACTTACTCGATGTATACACTAGCTCCGTTGTCGCTGCCTTAAAAAAATAGTCGATTACGTCATTACGCCCAGATAGATAACGTCACTAGTATGATATATATATATATATGTCAAAAAATATATATATATATATGTATATATATATATATATATATATATTTTTTTTTTTTTTTTTTTTTTTTTAAGATAACAGCTGACCTGGTAGATAAAAATGGGGTTGAGGTTTATTGGGTATACAGCTGAATAAAACCAAGTGGTACTCTGTTTAACAAATCGTTATATTTCGCTGATTTTCATCAGCATCATCAGACGAAAGCTACAATATTTAAAAAATGGTACAATGTTATAATATGATCTTTTTTTAACAATTTTTATCTTACCTAATTGAGGTTAACGGTATTAAGATATTAAGATGACATCGAGATACTGCAATTTTGATATAAAATGGATGAAATTTTGTTAATAGTGATGTATTAGGATTAATTTAAATTATTTTTATATTGACAAGAAGGAAAATTTTTTGATTTGAAGTTGATTGAATGTCAATAAGGTGAAGTACTAGATATACTAAATATTGAATGTTATTGAGTGTTTTATGTGAGAAATAAGTTAGGTATAAATCGTTAATGTCACAAAAGCTTATTTGAATAAAATCTATTATATCGGTTTTCTTTTAGTTGGAAAATTTAATATTATTTTTTGTATGTTAATTATTTATTTAAAATATGTATTTATTGATGTTGTTTTTCTAATTGTAATAAATAAGCATAAATTTCACTTAGATGTTCGACGTCTGATTTTTTATTTATTAAGTTATCTGTTTGAATGATAAATGCCATCTCGAGGAATAGTCTCTTGTTAAGATTATTTTCCATTGCAAGGATTTTTGTTTCGTTGTAGTTCATTACATGTTGTTCATCATGTACGTGTTTTGCAAGGGAACATCTATCAGGATATAATCTACTGTCACTCTTGTGTGAAGTGATACGGCTTTTCAGGTGTCTATTCGTTTGGTTGTTTTGTCTATTCTATTCCTTGTGGAAGTTGTAACAAACAATACATAGGCCAAACGAATAGACACCTGAAAAGCCGTATCACTTCACACAAGAGTGACAGTAGATTATATCCTGATAGATGTTCCCTTGCAAAACACGTACATGATGAACAACATGTAATGAACTACAACGAAACAAAAATCCTTGCAATGGAAAATAATCTTAACAAGAGACTATTCCTCGAGATGGCATTTATCATTCAAACAGATAACTTAATAAATAAAAAATCAGACGTCGAACATCTAAGTGAAATTTATGCTTATTTATTACAATTAGAAAAACAACATCAATAAATACATATTTTAAATAAATAATTAACATACAAAAAATAATATTAAATTTTCCAACTAAAAGAAAACCGATATAATAGATTTTATTCAAATAAGCTTTTGTGACATTAACGATTTATACCTAACTTATTTCTCACATAAAACACTCAATAACATTCAATATTTAGTATATCTAGTACTTCACCTTATTGACATTCAATCAACTTCAAATCAAAAAATTTTCCTTCTTGTCAATATAAAAATAATTTAAATTAATCCTAATACATCACTATTAACAAAATTTCATCCATTTTATATCAAAATTGCAGTATCTCGATGTCATCTTAATATCTTAATACCGTTAACCTCAATTAAGTAAGATAAAAATTGTTAAAAAAAGATCATATTATAACATTGTACCATTTTTTAAATATTGTAGCTTTCGTCTGATGATGCTGATGAAAATCAGCGAAATATAACGATTTGTTAAACAGAGTACCACTTGGTTTTATTCAGCTGTATACCCAATAAACCTCAACCCCATTTTTATATATATATTGTTATATTTCTATTTGATATGAAAATTAAAATTTGATAATTATAGACAAAATTCAATTTAATATAAAATATTTTCAATTTTCTCAACCACGGGCATATAAATTTAGAACAACCTGTATACAACAAATTGTTATATTTAATTTTAAGAAGTGATTAAATAAGACTCAAGTGAAATCGTTAATAGGTCATTATCGTTGTTCGCGGAAGGATCGGTCATTAGCCGATGCTAATTAAGACTAAGTGGAAATAGAGAATAGGTCATTAAAATTTGTATATAGTAGAAAGTAATTTTAGAATGGGAATTAACTATTTTCTTTGAAATCCATTAAGCATATTTAGAAAGTTTAAAAATCGGTTTTGAGGAATACTGCGAATGAGAGTTGGTGGTGGAAGTTTGATTTGTGAATCTGGAAGGGATATTTAGAAAGTAGGGGAATGAATGACAAATAGAGATCAGAATGTTTTGAGCTGTCGAGAAGTGAAGTCGAGTAGTAGACGGTAGTGTACGGAGAGTGAGAAAGCCGGTGTAGTTCCGTGAGTGTGGAGTATCTATCGTAGAACGAGAGGTAGGCCAGGTTGAGAGTAAAAGAACCTCCTTGAGCCAAGAGTTCCCGGTAGCTGATTGCAGTTTCGAAAAAGGTAGAACACAGCATCACGACAGAAGCAGGAAACGAGAGCTATACGAGCTAGTTTCAGAGGAGAACATTACTGGAAGCCAGGACGAGGTTTTGATTGCAGCCAAGGATAGCAGGAAACGGGTCTTGTGTGAAGACATTCTCAGTGCACCAGAAAAAGGTCAGTCTCATTTGTTTGGACATGAATGTATGGGTTTTTCGTAGTAAATACCGCATTTAAAATTGAAAAAACATAATCAATAATATCAGAAAAGCTTCATCAAACTTAAATAGAATTGTTGCTGATAAATCATAATAGTTAAATGTTAATAAAAACTTTCAATTTGGAAATCAAAAGGAAATAAGATTCCCATGTATAAATGTTATGTTTAAGAATAATAAGATATAGCAAATATTAAGCAGTGATTGCCATTTAAATAAAATAAACAATATTTTGATTACAATTGTAACCCATATGTGTTATTATTTTACTCTTTTCTTTCCTATCCCGATTAGGAACCATTAAGAAATACTTAGAAGCCACGTATGTAAGTAATTAATTTTATAAAAAGCCCTGAGATTGAAAACATATTGATATGTGATCTGGTAAATTAATTAGATTATTATTAATGCATTGATTAAATTAAATGACATATAAAAATATTATCTCATATCAATAATCAAGATCACAACAACTGTCGTCCAACGTGGAGGGCATTGTAAAGTATTTCTAGTGGCAAATTTGAAGGATAGAAAGAGTAAAGCCGGTATTTGAAAATTTATATGCCTGTGGTAAAAAGTGAGATACTTACATTTGATAACATAAAATTTTAGATCTCTTTAGGTACAAATTTTACATAACTGATTTAATATTTTATTTTTACGATATTACATTTGATATATTTATTGACAATTTATAATATTTGGGTGAGAAAAAGTCGTCTTGGTAACATACTAGTAAAATTTCATATTTGGCGGGGACAGTACTTCTTGAAAACAAATGTCTGTGACAAGAAGCCAAAGCAAGGACAACAAAAAACAAAAAGAACATTCAGACCAAGAAGATATTTTAGACACGACAATCATGGCATCAGAACAGCAAGAATTATCAGGAATAGATAAACTATTACAACTGATGCAACTCCAGTCACAAAAACTGGATGACAATCAAAGAGAAACAAAACTAGCAATGGATGAAGCGAAAAGGACAATGGATAAAAATCAGGAAGAAACATCAAAGAAAATGGATGAAACACAACAAAAAATGGATGAAACACAACAAAAATTGGATCAAAAAATGGATGAAACACAACAAAAAATGAAACAAGCAATAGAAGAGAACAACAAGAAAATGGAGGAACGCATAGGAAAGTATGAAAAGGAAGTAAAAGGATGTTTGACAACAATGAAAAACGAGATGAACGAACAAGAAATGAAAATTCAAAATAAAATAAAGGAGATAACGAATTGCCAGAAAAAAGAAATGGAAAGTTTGGAAAACAAGTTGCAAAACGCTATTCAAGCAGACATAGAAGAAGTGGAAAGAAAGATTGCGGAAATCAATACTCAACAAAATGTCGGAGAAAGAAGAGAAATGGTTATACATAGCACAGATGACGTGAAGATAAGGTTTGGCGGGGATGTAAGAAGATTACACCCAGTGCCGTTCATAAATAGCCTGAAAAAGAAAATACAACACATCGGAAATTTCGAAACAGCAAAAGAAACTATCAGAAACCATCTCAAATATGAAGCAAGCCTATGGTTCGATAGTAAAGAAGAAGAATTCGGCAATTGGCAACAATTTGAACAAAAATTTTTGAATTATTTCTGGGGAAAGGTCCAACAATTGGAAATTAACAAGGAATTGCAAAATGGGAAATACAATGATAGGATGGGTGTATCAGAAAGGACATATGCTTTGCAAATTTACAATAATGCAAAACATTTACAATATAATTACTCATCGGAACAATTAGTCGAACTGATTGCAAGACATTTCGAGGAAACGCTGGAAGACCATATCACATTGCAAAATTACAAAGACATAGATAGTTTATGCCAATTCCTACAAATAAGAGAATCACGTCTAAGAGAAAGAAAATCAAGAAGGTCGCGAGAAGATTACAGGCCCCGAGAAACACAAGATTACAGAGATAGAAATCAAAATAGGAGGGACTATACAAGACGAGATTTTAATCCCAGAAGGGAAAACGAAAATAGAGACAACGGAAGAGGAAATTATGAACAAAGAAATAGGCAATGGAATGAGGATAGAAATCGAGAATACCAGAATAGAAACACCACACGCTCAAATCAAGAAAACAGAAATAATGGTAGACAAAATGAACAGGGATATCGAGAAAACCGAAACAGATCCGACAGACCAAGAGAAAATAGAAGAGAAGTAAATAATACCCAGACAGATGAATATGACGGAGAGAGACAGTATGACGAAAATATAAACAACGATGAGCAACCGGCGTCTTTTCACGACGGCGCTCACTAAAAACCAAAAATCAAACAGGAATCTTTTGTCACCCCAAGGAGTTTATTAAATTGGCAGGAAACAACGAAAAGAAAAATGGAGTTAATTTAAAATTTGTGGATGGATTTATCAACGAGAAACCAATTAAAATTATGATAGACACTGGATCTGAAATAACATTGGTCAACAGAAAACTAATAGAAGAAGTTAACTTAACAAATTTAATTTACAAAATACCTAGGGTAAATTTAGTGGGCGCAAACAAACGGACATTGGCAACTATAAATGAAGGCATACGAGTAATGGTACGACTGGGTAAGAATATGTATGCACTACAATGTGTAATAATGCCAAATATGTCACATGACATGATAGTAGGAGTTGACGAATTGGCAGAAAAACATGTAGTGATAGATTTTAAAAATAATACGATGAAACTAACAGAAGAAAAAGAAAAAGAACAGGACAAGGAACATGAGAAACAAAATACGGACGAATCAGGTAAAGAACAAACAGTGGAAATGAATTTGGCAGCGAAGCAAGGACAAAGAAAAAAAAGGAGAAAAGGTCGGAAAAGGATAAAAGAAAATGAAACCTGTGGCTCCTCAAAAGAAGAGTTGAGCCCAGAAGAAGAAAGTTTGAGAGTATCAGAAACAAAGGAAACCTGGGATTCCTCAAAAGAAGAGACGAGCTCAGGAGAAGAAGAAATAAAGCTAAAAAATGAAAGTGAAAAGAATATGATTGAAACAGTAGTATTTGAAGAGGAGGTATATGCAAACGAGGATGCAGAATGCACGGTAAACATGTGTGAAGAATCTGAAAAAAAAGACAGAAAATTGATATGTGGAGAAGGGAAAGAAAAAGAATTGCGGTTGATGTTAAGAAACTACGAAAATTTGATCAATGAGGAAAACAGAGTGGCGAAAAAGTACGAACATTCATTTGAGGTGAAAAACTTGGGAAATTTTCGATCAAAGACTTACCCGATTCCATACAAGTATCGACAAGAGGTGAAAGAAGAAATAAATAAAATGTTGGAAGATCAAATCATCGAAAGATGTGATTCACCGTATGTTAACCCGATTGTGATAGTAAAGAAAAGCAATGGAGAATTGAGATTATGTTTAGATGCCAGGAATATCAACCAGCACACTGTATCACAATATGAATCACCTCTAAACATCGAGGCCATTTTTGGAAGAATCACCGGGTCACACATATTTTCGAAAATTGACTTAAAACACAGTTTTTGGTTGATACCGTTAGCTGAAAAGTGTAGAAACTACACCGCTTTTTCTATTGATGGTATTGTCTACCGGTTTAAGGTAGTGCCATTTGGATTGCAGAGTGCTTGTGCTGCACTCGTCCGAGCTCTACATACCATTTTGAATCGCCATGAAGATTTCATAGTTCATTATATCGATGATTTATTAATTTTTTCACAAGATACTCAGAGTCATCTGGAACACATAGAAATAATTCTGAAAGAATTGGACACAGCGGGATTGAAATTAAACATTGAAAAATGTCAATTTTTTCAAAAAGAAGTCATTTATTTGGGTTTTCAATTGGACACCAAAACAGTAAGATTAGCCGAAGACAGAGTCAAGCTCATAGATGAATACCCAAGACCAACGAATTTGAAAACATTGAGAGGTTTTCTTGGCACGATAAATTATTTTAAAAAGCTGATTCCCGATTTGAGCCAAAAGGAAATCCCTCTGATAAAATTGCTTAAAAAAGGAATAAAATGGAATTGGAAAGAAGAACAGGAGGAAGCTTTCGAAACATTAAAACGAGAATTCGCAAAAGGAACGAAAATATACCACCCCATTTACAATTTACCTTTTATACTCCGAACTGATGCGTCCATACAAAAATTTGCAGGAGTTCTGTCTCAAATACAAAACGACCAAGAAGTGCCGATATGTTTTATATCTCGAGTGACTAAAACACATGAGAGAAAATATAGTGTTACAGAATTGGAGTTTGCCAGTGTACTATATTGCGTAAACAAATTGAGGTTTTACTTATTGGGAGCAAAATTCACAATCGAAACAGACCATGCAGCTTTAGTACATATCATGAAGAATAGATTAGTAAATAATAGAATACATAGAGGCATTCTATTATTACAGGAGTATGATTTTGAGTTCCGATATATAAAAGGGAAAGACAACATAATAGCCGACGCTCTAACACGGGATGAGGACACCGGAAAAAAGGAAACAATTACTCTACAGGTGGGACTAAATAGATTAATACAAGAAGAAGGGATATATTCGTTAAATGAGATAAGGACAAACCAGGAAGACCTAGAGGAAAGAGAAAAAAGAAGAGCGGAAGTAGAAAATAACATATATTTTAAGAGAATAGACGGAAAGGAACTATATTTAGTGACACAGACATTGGCCGAAAAGATAATAAAGAAATTACATGAGGACAATGGGCATATCGGTAGCAGAAAAGTTTGGCTCGTTTTTAGGGAAAATTACATAAGCCGACAGGATTACCGCATTGCAAAGGAAATTACCCAGAAGTGCGATGTATGTCAAAAATATAAGAGTCGGAATTTCAAAAACGAAAATGTTGCCAAAAATATTGAAGCCCGAAACAAACTAGACATTGTAGCAATAGATATGTTAAGCGATCTAATTATGACCACTAAAAGGAACAAACATATTCTGGTAATGGTGGATGTGTTTTCAAAATACGTAAAATTATATAGTTGCCGCACCACAAAGGGGGAAGAAATATTAAGAAAAATAGACAATTTTATAGCCATAGTAGGAACACCAAAAAAGATTCTACTGGACAATGCAACGTATTTCCGAAATGATCGTTTCAAGGGACAACTTCGAGAACGAGGAATAGAGACAAATTTTGTCAGCATCAGGCATCCACAGAGTAATCCTTCGGAACGATTCATACAGGAAGTGACGAAATTTCTTCGCATTGCAACAGATGGTCAACATCGCCACTGGGACAGGAAAATGGTGGAAATAGAAAGGTATCTAAATACAATTCCGAGCACAGTAACAAAAGAGACCCCAGAATACATCATGAAGGGTGTACTGCCGATAAGGCCATGGGAAGACCAAGAGCCAAAAGAATATCAACAGGTGATTGAAACCGTACAGAGAAGATTACGGCGAAGCAACGAAAAATATATCCAAAGACAGGAACAAAATAGAAAAAGAAGACCAGTGACTTTCCAAAAGGGTGAAAAAGTACTCGTGAGGGCATTACGAGTATCAAATCTTCCTGGGGGCATTTGCTCAAAGTTGATGCCTGTTTTCGAAGGCCCGTATATCGTGAATAATGAAAATGGGATAAATAGTTATGAGTTGAGGCACAGGAACTCGGAAAAGATCCGAGGAATTTATAATATTCACGATGTATACAAATATCACGAATAAAAGACAGAATTACATGAAGTAGATAGTAAGTTAGGATATAAGACGTAGATTAAAGTAAGGAAATATACAGGGAGTTGGTTTTGCCTCGAGAAAATTTATTTAAAAATGCAGATAAATTTTATCGAATACAAGGCGGGGATTTGTTATATTTCTATTTGATATGAAAATTAAAATTTGATAATTATAGACAAAATTCAATTTAATATAAAATATTTTCAATTTTCTCAACCACGGGCATATAAATTTAGAACAACCTGTATACAACAAATTGTTATATTTAATTTTAAGAAGTGATTAAATAAGACTCAAGTGAAATCGTTAATAGGTCATTATCGTTGTTCGCGGAAGGATCGGTCATTAGCCGATGCTAATTAAGACTAAGTGGAAATAGAGAATAGGTCATTAAAATTTGTATATAGTAGAAAGTAATTTTAGAATGGGAATTAACTATTTTCTTTGAAATCCATTAAGCATATTTAGAAAGTTTAAAAATCGGTTTTGAGGAATACTGCGAATGAGAGTTGGTGGTGGAAGTTTGATTTGTGAATCTGGAAGGGATATTTAGAAAGTAGGGGAATGAATGACAAATAGAGATCAGAATGTTTTGAGCTGTCGAGAAGTGAAGTCGAGTAGTAGACGGTAGTGTACGGAGAGTGAGAAAGCCGGTGTAGTTCCGTGAGTGTGGAGTATCTATCGTAGAACGAGAGGTAGGCCAGGTTGAGAGTAAAAGAACCTCCTTGAGCCAAGAGTTCCCGGTAGCTGATTGCAGTTTCGAAAAAGGTAGAACACAGCATCACGACAGAAGCAGGAAACGAGAGCTATACGAGCTAGTTTCAGAGGAGAACATTACTGGAAGCCAGGACGAGGTTTTGATTGCAGCCAAGGATAGCAGGAAACGGGTCTTGTGTGAAGACATTCTCAGTGCACCAGAAAAAGGTCAGTCTCATTTGTTTGGACATGAATGTATGGGTTTTTCGTAGTAAATACCGCATTTAAAATTGAAAAAACATAATCAATAATATCAGAAAAGCTTCATCAAACTTAAATAGAATTGTTGCTGATAAATCATAATAGCTAAATGTTAATAAAAACTTTCAATTTGGAAATCAAAAGGAAATAAGATTCCCATGTATAAATGTTATGTTTAAGAATAATAAGATATAGCAAATATTAAGCAGTGATTGCCATTTAAATAAAATAAACAATATTTTGATTACAATTGTAACCCATATGTGTTATTATTTTACTCTTTTCTTTCCTATCCCGATTAGGAACCATTAAGAAATACTTAGAAGCCACGTATGTAAGTAATTAATTTTATAAAAAGCCCTGAGATTGAAAACATATTGATATGTGATCTGGTAAATTAATTAGATTATTATTAATGCATTGATTAAATTAAATGACATATAAAAATATTATCTCATATCAATAATCAAGATCACAACAATATATATATATATATATATATATATATATATATATATATATATATATATATATATATATGTATATATATATATATATATATATATATATATATATATATATATATATATATATATATATATATATATATGAAATGAATATATATATTTATGCACAGATATCAAAGTGAGGTCCTGACATTACGCGCACTTAGTGAGGACCGGTAGAAAACGTAGACATAATCGTTTCAACTCTTCATAGTGACCTTGACAAGTAAATAGCAATTAAAAAATGACGAGTATACACAAAAAAAATTACGTATATGTGTCCCGTATTGTTCAAGTATATTGCCACCCAAGTGAGGCCATTATACGCAGCTATTAAAGTGAGACTGTATATACTTTTTCGTTATGCGCACAAAGTGAGGACAACTTTACGTGTATATTTCCTTACAGCTCATCAAGTGAGGACCATACAGTGTTGTCGATAAATATGAGATTAATCATTTCTACTGCCTTTTTCTGTATAACACAGTAAGAATTATTATTGTTTCGATGTTTCAGTCACTTGTAGTTATAAGAAGGATGTGGACTCTTTGTTCTTGCTCGTACTGTTTGTTAATTTTATAACATTTTAGTACCTCAGCATTAAATCACGGTAGCCTTATCGGAGACTAGCGTTAATAAAGAAATATTTTATATTTTTTAATAATTTACATTAAAGATGGATAGGAAAGCAAGAATTTTGAAAATAGCGTTAGTTAAGAACAATAATAATCAAAATGGAGGATACAGTGATAGTTCAGTTATGTGAAATTTATATTGGACTTAACATATAAATATAAAAGCCCGACTTTTGATCTAAGGGGAACACAGTTTTTACGGTACATACATATCTGTCATTTTTCAACCCCCTCCCTTCCATTTCCACCACCCCTTATTTTGAATAGGGAATAGGGGCGTGTGCTAGCTCATTTGAAAGGATATTAAATTATCTATCCAGCATTATTAACATTGACATAATTATCTATACAGAGTGTATTTTAGTATAGGTACTGTTGCCCCTGTCGATTTTCATTTTGAAACGACAATTTTCCAACCTTAACTTTAGTATACAAGATGATTTACTTAATTTAATTAAACTTAATGTATCTTTTTTACTGACTTAATTTTACAGTTATTCCACTAGATGGCAAATACAGTGAATATGTGCATATGTTTTATTTCGAATAATCATTTTAAAATAGTTTTAGTTTTCTATTTTCTCTGAAAATTGTTGCAAGCTTCTTGTTCTTATACTTAAAATCATGTCACTACAAATTTATACGAGACTACATATTAAGAGTATAGAAAGTATTATAATATATGACATACATGCTTTTTTCCATTTATTGAAGATATTTCACCTTATCTTGAAACAATGCAATGTGACCAAGTGTCCTCAACTAAAAAAATATATCCCCCTATTTTGATATTAAATGTATAGTTTGTACTATAAACCGTATTGAAATAGATTGCAACATGTGTGTGTGGTTGGGATATTGACTGCGAAACCTAAGGCTTCATTCGCCTAATCATATTTACCTTTGATTCCTATAACAATAAATAAAATTGATTAATATTTTATATCAATATTATTAGTGTTTTTAAACAATATCAGTATAATATATCAGTATAATAAAGTCAAGATAAACAATACTATAACAGAAAGCTTTGAGGTCAAACAAGGAGTGCGGCAGGGTGATCCATTATCGTCTATAATGTTTAGCATATTACTAGAAAAGGTTATACAGGAAGCAAACATTAATAGAACAGGTCTGATCTACCACAAAAAACATTAGTGCTTGGCATTCGCAGACGATTTGGTAATCTTGGCTAGGAGCAAAATAGAACTTATAGAAACAGTCATGAAACTCGAGGAGAGGGCAGCAACCAAAGGATTGTATATAAATGAAGCAAAAACAAAGTATATGGAATGAACAAATAAGCAATTCGTTCGGGGGCAATACATAACAATGACAACAGCGAAGGGAACACAGTATAAATTCGAAGAAATTGAGAGATTTGAGTACTTAGGAACTGTCTTCACAAGAGATCATAACTGTGAAGAAGAAATACAAAAGAGAATTATGTCGGGCAACCGCGCTATATTTGCTTTTAATGGGTTGTTAAGAAGTAAAAATATATCACGAAGAGCAAAACTAAGAACTTACAAGACCGTAATAAGGCCGATAGTAACGTATGCTTCTGAAACATGGGTCACAACAAAAAAAACATCAAGAATTGTTATTAGTTTGGGAGAGGAAAATACTGCACAAAATCTTTGGTGGGAAAAACTTAAATGGACAATGGGTAAGAAGAACAAATAAGGAACTAACTGATCTCTATCAAGATCCTAACATACTAGCAGTAATTAAGGCGCAAAGACTTAGATGGTTGGGCCATGTGCAGAGGATGATTCCATCTAGAATTCCCAGAATGGTACTATCTAGTGCATTGGCAGGGAAAAGACGAAGAGGAAGACCGAGGTCACGATGGAGTAATGGAGTTAGGGAAGATATGAGAAGAATTAACTTAAGGAACTGGGAAAGAAAAGCGACTGACAAAAGGGAGTGGAAAAGAATAGTACATCAAGCCATGGGCCTACTAGGCTCGTAGTGCTTACATATTATAATATTAGTTTTCTAATATTATCCAGTTCCATATCCAGTTCCGGATCCAGTGGTTATATTCCTTCCGTATTGTTTAGTTTCGCTTCCAGTGATTGTATTTTTTTTCTTGTTTTTTTTTTGAAATATTTATTTATTATTTTATTACTATATTTTTTTATTGTGCTCATAATAGATTGCAACATTGTCTATAGATATGAATGCAGTAACAATAAATAAAAAAAATCGGAGATCCACACCCCGGATTTGAAATTTAAACCTCTGCTTTACGAATCCAAGTTTATCCGAGGTCTACCCACTAGGTCACTAGTCACTCTTAGACAATATTTTTTCCTGAAACGGGGAACTTTTAAAGCCGGGTCTAGACTATGTAACAAAACATGCTAATAACAAAGTTGTACAACAAAGTTGTACAACTTTGTTATGTAACTTGTTATATATAGCATGAGTATCCAGACTATATAACAAAAAACAAAACAACACCCGTGTTGAGCTGGCCCCCCCCACTTGCAAAAATTAAAAAACAAATAGCCCTGATTTATGAGCTATTTATGAGCTCTCATATTCCGCAAACTAAAAATTTTGAGCTCGTTCCACTGAGCAGGAATTTAATACCCTAGTGGGGGGGGGGCTGAGTCAGCCCCTCCCACTACTTAAAAATAGGAATATTGAATCGGTTTTTGCGGCAGAATTACGAGCTATTTATGAGCTCTTGAAATTATATAGTTTCGATTTTTGAGCTCATCCCCTTCACCCCCAAACAACCCTTGAATTGATTTAACTTAAGAGAAAGATGCTGAGAAAACTTAAAATATATCGTATTGCGGATATAATTCCTATAGCTTATATACTCTAAGAAGAAACTATTAAATCAAGGGCATTTCGATTATTGAGCTACAGCCCCTTGGCAAGAAAACCACCCTATCTTCCCGGCTTAAGAGAAAGTTGTACTTAAAATGCGTTAAACTAATTATTTGGCGACTACATATCATTTAATAATTTATAGGCTTCCAAATTACGCTCATTTAGATCAGTAAATTCCAATATATTTTGTATAGTGCAGTCACTGAAGGTAAAAATCAACGATTACCTTCAAGTTCGGTGAACCTTCATCGATTTTCACGAAAATTGGTCAGTGGTTAGAGGATACGTCAAGAAACAAAGGTGACATGGTACCACCTTGCGCCTTTACCCTGAGGGTGGATACCGCCCCTTCTCGGGGGTGAAAAATATTTTATAAAAAATAACTGCACAAATCAATAAAAGAACAAATTAAAAGCAAAATTTATTATATAAAGTTAATAAAATAAGTCAATACTTTTTAAGTTATTAAAGATCTCTCAGCATTTTTCTATTAAGTTAAATCAATTAAAGGGTTGTTTGGGGGTGAAGGGGATGAGCTCAAAAATCTAAACTATATAATTTCAAGAGCTCATAAATAACTCGTAATTCTGCCGCAAAAACCGATTCAATATTCCTATTTTTAAGTAGTGGGGGGGGGCTGACTCAGCCCCCCCCCCCCCACCAAAGTATCAAATTCCTGCTCAGTGGAACGAGCTCAAAATTTTTAGTTTGCGGAATATGAGAGCTCATAAATAGCTCATAAATCAGGGCTATTTGTTTTTTAATTTTTGCAAGTGGGGGTGGGGGCAGCTCAACACGGGTCAAAACAACAACATGCGCATAATTTTTGCAGCATTTTAGATGGATAGCTGGTAAGTTAGGTAGTATATAAAATTGCGTCATATAAGTATGGAGGATCTCTTCATAGCAACAGCAGCTTGTATAATATTGTGGAGGCGACACCGGCGTGTTAAATTAATATTTTGGGTGTGTCCTTCATTAGCAGCTCGAGCAAAATATAGGTAGTGGTACAGCTCTTTTAGCTGATCTGGAAAGAGATAACATAGACCCATCGACAGGACACATTAAATGTGATGGCAGTTTTAAAAAGTTCTGATTTTGAATTTCTTATAAATGAAATCGGCCATAAAATAGGCAGGAAAGACATTTCGAGATGCAATTCCAGTAAGAGAAAGATTAACAGTTATATTATTAGCAAAGTATATTTTTTAAACTTTTTACTCATTGTTTCAAAGAGGAAGTATAACATTTCTGTAAAATTTAATTCCTCAGTATTATCTTCTTCACCTGTTCATGATTGAGTGTCACTGTCTGTTTGAATTGGTGTAGCTGGAGAAGTAGCGGATGTAGATGTAGTGGACGGAATAGAAAGGCTCAGATATATTGTATGATTGAGTGCCTGTTTGAGTAGCTGATGAAGCAGTCTGCATCTGTGTAGCGAATGAAGTGAATGTTAAAGTTTTATGTCTGAACACTCTGCTCTGTAGAGAATATTATTTATGTCAAATTTAGAGTTGATTTGCACCGATTTGCTGTTAAGGTTCCGCGTATTGCTTTTCATTTGTTGGCTTGAGTTATAGGCGTACGTGCATTAGTTTTAATTATAGTTTCTGTATCTATTTTCACTTCTATTTCAGTCTATTTATCGTGTTTTTTATTTGTTTTTTTTAATCAATAAATGTAGCTCATCCCACAGCAATCCCATAATACTCGTTACTTACGAAATAGCTCAATTAAATGAGTAGTCAGTTCTTTCGACGATTTCATCGCGTAAATAACCCTACGTGAACAGAGCAAAGAAAAATCTAGCACAATCACTCCAGAATGAACAAGGCGATATGACTCCAACGGTTGCTGCTCGCGTACTATGCCAGAGAAATGTTTCAATAACATGTTTTTAGGTGTAGATCAGTCGCGGTGCTGGTTTTATAACTTTCTTTGATGTGTACCGACATCTGTTGGATAACATTCAACATGCTATATAACCAGAAAAATGTTATACAACACTGTGTTTTAAAACTCTTTTATTTAAAATTTTGTAACAAGTTACAAAACTTTGTTATTTAACATCTTTTGTTACATAGTCTGGACCCGGCTTAACGGTAATTTCTTATAGGTAATACACTACAATTTCTGAATATTTTTTCTGAAATCTATCGAATGGTACCAAACACGACCCCCACGGAGGTGGGGGGGGGGTTACTTTAAATTCTTAAATAGGAACCCCTATTTTTTTATTACAGATTTGGATTCTTTGCGTAAAAATAAGCAACTTTTATTCGAAATATTTTTTCTAATTATGGATAGGTGGCGCTATAATCGGAGAAAACGGGTGTTGGAAATGGAAAATTAAATTAAAATATGGAAAGTCCCCACTAAAATGGAAAATTTTACTTAACTTTTTTGGTTTTAGAACCTAATAATCACAACCCAATAGGTCCCCTAAGCGCTCGAGTGACTGCACATTTAGCATACTTTGCTCCCCTACTATATGTATTATAAATAATATGCGAAGTAATTATTAACCCAAACAACCATAATTCAACTTTTATTTACTAGTAAAGGACTGGACGAAAGTGTCACATCAGCTTTTATGAAACACATGAATATTTACATAAAAAGGTAAGTGATCTGCTTGAAATCGATATTCCCAAAATCATCTAAAAATTGTTTATACTTGAGTACTTTGAGACTCTTGTATGAAATGTGAATACCGAAATACGATTAGGAATCTCCATTATGTAATTTTTAAATAATACATAATTCTTTAGGAAATGAAAGGTATTATACAAACGTGTTAAAAAATACTACCTACTGAAATTTTTTGATGGCAATAAATGATGAATTGGTTTATCGAATTTATTTTTAAGGTGATACAGTAGCGATCAACAGGTAGCCAAAACGCGTTCCAAGATTGAGGCTGTAATTTTGAATATTTTTTCGAGATATTTGGCACACGTATTTGTAATATAATAAAGAATGGCGGTACAGAGCCCAATTTGAAAAATATATTAATATGTGGAAATTACTCTGTAAATAAATACAATATTAAAAAAACGAGTCTGTACCGCCATTAAGAAGAACAAAAAAATACACTTTCTTCAAATAAACTTTTTTATCAGATGCCTAGATTTTGTGTCATTTTGGAACTGCTAATGAAATAAAAAATTTTAGTAGTTTTTGTGGATATTGTCCTGTAATTACGTTTGTAGAAAAAATAATGTATGATATGCGTGTTAAAAAGTACATTTTTAAGGCACTCATGTGAATTGCAGAACTCGCTGTCGCTCATTCTGCAAACTTTCACATGCGTGCCTTAAACGTGTACTTTTAACACTTATATCATAAATAACTATTGAAATACTGATTACAAAAATTTATATTATTTTAAGCCTTTCTGAGAGCATATGCTCAAAAATTTCGCTCGAATTATTTTTAAATGCGTTCATTTTTTTCGAATACTGAGAAAACCTTAAGTATTTTTGAAAAATTTAAACGCAGAAAGAATTATTACTGTATTATCCATGGTCGAAAGTCGTTGAGAACTTCTATAATCTTTATTTTAATAAGTCACAGGGGTGAAAAAACATAGTCTGATATTTAATTTTAAATATATCATTCAAAAGAAACTTTTTTTCATTATAAGGGACTATCTGCCCTCGGGAATAATGGAGTCTTCTATTTTGAGTTTAAATTTTAAAAAAATACCTATTAGTTATCTCAGGATTCGAAAAAAATAAATGCGTTTAAAAAGAACTCAACCGAAATTTTGCGCCTACGCTCTCAAAAAGGATTAAAGTATTAAACATTTTTGTACTGTTTGAATTTATGCGACGATCCACTGTTTTAAAGATTGGTTGAACAGATGTTGCCAGTTGTATGGTCCTCACTATGTGTATCGTAAGTTATTCAACAGGGCATAGAATATACATGGTTAGAAAATATACGCCAAAGTCAGCGCCTCTATGTGGAAAATCTCTGAACTAAAAATTGATGTGGACCATACAAAATGAGGTCCCACTTTTTTTTGTAAAAAAACAGTGTTTGCTATCAGTACATGTCTACGAAAAAATCTTACATTGATTGACTAAGTGAGGTCCGTATACTGGACCTCACTTTGTACAGGACCTCACTTCAACCGCAGTTTCTTTTGATATGTGGCTCACTTCATACGCTGGGAGTAAATATATATATATATATATATATATATATATATATATATATATATATATATATATATATATATATATATATATATATATATATATATATATATATATATATATATATATATATATATATATATATATATATATGTATATGTATATATATATGTATATATATATATATATACATATATATATATATATATATATATATATATATATATGTATATGTCAAAAAATCATAATCTAAAAATCTAATGACTTTTGTATTTTACATTTTTTTCTAATTCTGTAAATAAAGCAGTATACAGTGGGGTCAAAATATAGTAAATAACCCTGTACTACTTTTGCATACACTTCTTCATTCCCCAATATGTAGTATGGTCATAGATACTTAAGTTTGGAATCTATTACTTTTCCCCTCAATCATCTTTTTTATGCACTTCAATGTATCTGTTGTACATGGCAAAATAAAACCCAGTTTAGTATAGTATAGTACATATTTATTTTTATATACATGGAACATAATTACAGCTTCCAAGACACTATACACAGTTACAAAACTTACATTAAATGTATATACACAAAAACTATACATAGTTACAAAAAGTTTCGTAATATTTATATTACATAAAAAAATTTCTCTCTATAGGACTCAAATAAATAGATATAAATAATTGAAGGAACAACTTTTTAAAGAGATTAGGTAGTTATGTGAATGCAAAAAACAGCAAAACCTGAAAAAGGATTCAGTTAACTAGAAATGAAGATAAAATTTCGGTTACAACTTTTTAACCGGAAGTATATTATTTGTTCTCGTCTTGTTAAGACGCGCCGAAAAATATATCGCTTAAACTATTTCGGCGACTTTTAAACAGTACGTTAACAGTTCTAATAACAAAGAAGTAATTCTGTTTACGGACAGACAGACAGGCAGACAGACAGACATGAATAATTTAAGATTTTCACATTGTAAAATTGGTAAAAAATATTGTCGCTTTTTTGCATCCACGCAACTAACATAAACAATGAATTTTGGTCAATTTTATCCAGTTTTTCTTTAATTTTTAATAATTAATACTGTATATTGGGTGTACAAAGATAAATTTTCATATTCAATCAAATTTTCGAATTAGGTGTAAAATATTTTTAATTATTTTATTTAGCAATTTATCGTAAACCCATGAAAAATATAAAATAATACGATGATAACAATAAATAATGTGGTAAATATTTAAAATATAGTCTAAATAATAATCTTTAGACACATTCAAAAAATAAAGATATAAAATAACGTAATAAACGATATAAAATTTAGTACGACGGATGAAAAGTATATTTAACGAGATCTTATATGCTATTGTACCACAATATACGCTTTTAATAATAGGTCTTGGGCCACACTCCAAAAAATGTATCTGCATTATTTTCATCAGACTTTTTTTATTTAAAATCAATGGGAAAGTCCCCGTAGCTGGCTGTATACCATAGTTAAAAAACCATACAGAAGTAAAAACTTCTTTTGTATATTGGTATAAAAAGTTTTATTAAAAAACATAAAAGTCCTCCAAAAGGATTTGCAAAACGTTTTCAATCTGAATCAGATCATCCTCAGTGCGTTCTGCTTCGTAAAAGAAACTAGCAACTTTTTGAAAAAGGTTACATCGATATTAATGGTTTACATAATAATTAAGTGATATTTGTAGCGACTCCAAGTCGATGTTACAAGATGAAATGTGCTAGGAGTGCTCAAAGGGCAACATGGTTCCCTGCTCGTTAAGAACTTGAGCAGGGAGCAAGTGAGCAAGTTCTTAACGAGCAGGGAACCATGTTTCCCTTTGAGCACTCCTAGCACATTTCATCTTGTAACATCGACTTGGAGTCGCTACAAATATCACTTAATTATTATGTAAACCATTAATATCGATGTAACCTTTTTCAAAAAGTTGCTAGTTTCTTTTACGAAGCAGAACGCACTGAGGATGATCTGATTCAGATTGAAAACGTTTTGCAAATCCTTTTGGAGGACTTTTATGTTTTTTAATAAAACTTTTTATACCAATATACAAAAGAAGTTTTTACTTCTGTATGGTTTTTTTTTTATTTAGTTAGGTGTTCGTTTCGGAAAATTTTCGGGAGGGGGCCCTTTCGTAAATATAGATGTTTCTAAACTTTGGTGTATCCGACAACTGGAGTGGGTACCCAAACATTTGTCGGATAATATTACCAGTTTATTGTAAATATTTTTTATTTTTATCAAACACTCCTGCAAAAATTAGCATTTTATGACTCTTGCTCCCCCCCCCCCCCCGCTTCCTATGGAGTCATAAATGATGAGGATTGCAGGATTGTGTGATAAAAAGATAAAAAGATAAAAAGATTTACAATTTACTGGTAATATTGTCCAACAAATTTTTAAGGATACTTCAGTTGTCGGACGCGCCAAAGTTTTGAAACCTACATTTACGAAAGGCCCCACTCCCGAAAATTCTATGAAATAAAAAAGCGTAAGAAGTTATACTTCTATTATATAATTTCAAAGAAATAAATATACTTAACAGGTTATTTGTATTTTATTTAAATATTAAACTAACTTTCTTACCTACCACTTTTCAAAAAAATGTATTAAAACGATACCAAAAATTAAAAAAAAAGAATATGAATCGTCCAGGATTTGAACCCGGGACCTCTCGATCTCCGGTCACACGCTCGACCACTGAGCTATAATATTCCCTTTGCTTTGCCAGGTTACAAGATTTCTCATACATGCTGACAAATTTAATAGACCACGTGAAGTATACAAAAATACTTTAAATATACTTACTATTATTATAAAATATCTTATTCCCGAGGAAGACAAATCCAAAGACACAAAAATTATAATAAATAATACATTTACTAAAAACACTCATATATCGTTTTAATGACTTATTTGCGCTGACAGCGCTGATACATACATAACTTGAAAGATAAGCAACGAACTACATACTGTCTGTGTGCGCATACGCCCGGCATTATAAAATTTAACTCTTGATTGTAAAGAAGTATAACTTCAAAAATCTTATGAAGGAGGTAATAATTTTTTTTTAAATATGGGCCCAAGTTCTGTAATGTCTATATACTGGTAACATTCATATTTTATACCAAAAATCACCATTTTGAAACCGTGAGCAAAAATATATATGTCAGAACATTAGAAACTAATACATCACATTTACGTACAATATTTGTAAAAATGAATACTATGGCCACTTTTGCAATGAAAGAACAAGGTTTTTTCATCAAAAATCATTGTTCCATTTTCTCGTAGCTACAAGACTAGAAAAAGCAGTCATACAAAATAAATAATTTTTAAATACAGTCACAGAAATGATCTATGCTCAGTACAAATAATTTAACATTGCTACCAATATTTAATTAACACGCACACATCTTATGGAAAATGTAATGTCACTCAAATACAATAAAATTTACAAAATAAATAAATTGACATAAATAAATCTAAAATCAAAGAGGTGTGTACTACATAAGTTAGAATAAGAAATGAGATTTTGTGAATGGGCAGCCCATAAATATTTCTGCAAGTATTAAGGTCTCTTATCTTATAGATAAAAGTGATCATATATTTTAGACTAATAGACCAGTAAGGATCTGCGAAAAAACGTCGATTTTTGGATGTGAGAGGTGGCATTCGGATTTTTGCAGATAAAGTTAGGTGACACCTTCAGTAATAATAATTGACTTATGCTCCTTCTCAAATATGCCCGGAACATTAATTAAAAAATTAAAATATTTAAAAATTTCGAAAAACATCGATTTTTTTCTGCTTTCTTTGCTTATAACTTTAAAACGATTCGTTTTGGAACAAAGTCGTAGAGAAATAAAATAAAGATAATTGAATTTTGTATGAGATACGACTGGTAAAAAATGTCTTAAGGTAAAACCTTTTCTGCAATATAACAATAAATACAAAATAAGGAAGCAAAATAAGTATGTTGTTATTCAATATTTTTTAACCACTTGGTGGCACTTAGAACCTTAGTAATTCGCTTAGGAAATTATTTGTAACATACTTAAATCGTGTACCAAATTTCATTAAAATCGACCTTAAAATTTTGCATAATAAATTTGCGATCTAAATGTTTTTAAAAAAGTTCAAATTTTTTAAAATCTTTCTGAACAAAAAGTAGACCATTTAGAAGTTGGCTAATTTTTTTACATATAAAGAGGTGCTCTACCTATCTAATACACTTTACAGAATTAAAATATCGGATTATTTAAGGGGCCCCAGCAATGTTTTAAATTTATAAACAATTTTTTGGCATATAAACAAATAGCTTTGTGTAATAATAAAAAAATTAATTTTTAGCAATGCAAATAATTAAAACCGGCATAATTTGACTTAAACTTTCAAATGCTGTCAGCAGAATTGCTATTTTATTTTTTAATCAAACGTTATTCGGGTTCAAAAATTGCAATTTCTCGATTTTTTGAAAGTTCCACCGCGTTTATCTCGAAAACTATGCATCCTACGAAAAAACTTGTAAGAATATTTTTTAATTAGAACTACCCAAGAAATACAAAAAAAAATGTTTTATTTTGCGAAAAATCGATTTTATGTAATTCCTCAAGTTCTTTGTTTATAACAATCTTATCGACATCCGGATCAACTGTTACCCAAAAAATTCGTATTCTACGGGTCAAAATACATAAAAAAAACTTGGGTAAGTCCATCTAAATAAAGGAGCCCGTAGCTCCCCCTTCTGGCCACAGCACTAATTTGTTTATAAGCCAAAAAATTGTTTATAATTTTAAAACATTGCTGAGGCTGCTTAAATAATCCGATTTCAATTATGTAAAGTGCATTATATAGGTGGAGTACTTCTTTATTTGTAAAAAAATTGACAAATCTTTGTATGTTCTAGTTTTTGTTGTGCAAAATTTTTAAAAATTTTAATTTTTTAAAAAAAGTTTAGATTGCAAAATTATTATGCAAAATCTAGTAAGTCAATTTTAATGAAATTTGGTGTACGGTTTTAGCACATTACAAAAATTTTCTAAGCGAATTAGGAAGGTTCCAAGTGTAACCTAAGTGATGGAAAATCATTGAATAAGGACAGGCTTGTTTTGCCCCCTTATTTTATATTTATTGCTATTTTGAAGCAAGGGTGATAAATTAAGACATTTTTAACCAATCGCATCTGATAGAAAATTTAATTATCTTTGTTTTATTCCTATAGGACTTTGTTCTAAAATGAATAGTTTTTAAGTTATAAGCAAAAAAAGTAGAAAAAAAACGAAATTTTTTGAAATTTTTAAATATTTTATTTTTTTTATTAATGTTCCGGGCATATTTGAGAAGGAGCATAAATCAATTATTATTAACGAAGTTATCACCTAACTTTATCCGCAAAAATCTGAATGCCACCTCTCACATCCACCTAAAAACAGATCCTTACTGGTCTATAATAGTTTTTGTTAAAAGAAGCGTTTTATGGATTTCAAAAATATGATTTTCATAAATTTTAATTCGTTATTAATCAAAAGTTAGGGTTGGCACAATAATATGACATGGTTATAATTTCGAGACGAATCTATTCATGTAAATTTTATTGTATTTGAGCCACATTACATCTTCCATAAAATGTGTGCGCTATCCCTTATTAATAAGTTACTTGTGTTTTTTATCTGATGGCAATGTTAAAGATATGTCCAATGTCAGTCAGTCATCTACAAACAATTGTAAACTAGTTACTTATAAATTACATGAAATTTTTCCATAATTTGACATTCTTCTTGATGTTTTTGAGTGCTTTTTTATAAGAATTATTTGTACTCTATAGATATCTCGGTATTATATACACAAAGAATTTTGAGATTCACATCTAGTCACATCTTCGTTAAACAATACATTGATTTCCTTTATGTATTTTGAAACAATTTTTGCTTTCCAGTACTATTAGTGTTTTTTGTAAAAATATGGAGCAAGTATATCGAGAAATTTGAACAGGCGTATTTAAACAAACAAAACTATTACAACAAAGAAGACAAAAAGTGTCAGATACAAAGTTTACGACAATAAAACAATTAAAATAATTGAAATAAAATAATAAACAATATTTTAAATGTAAGACTTTTAGTTAAAAGAAACTGCTTTCTGGCTGCATCCTGAATCTCCGGCTTTAACAATTTATAAGCACGGATACGACGAATATAGAAGAAAGCAGAAAGGACAACGGTCACGTATCTACTTTCTTTTCGTCTAGGAAAAGGGCCCAAAGTACTCAAAAATCTGAGGAAAGATGAACAAGGTGGAACGGCAGTTTTTGTTTTTGTTTGATTCAGAGTTGGACCACCATCTCCAGATGGTTATTTCCGCCTCTCAGACATTATTAATAGAGCTATGCAGTCACAACTCTGAACCAAAACCAAACATTAACGACTGCCTTATTTAAGGGAAATTACCGCGAATGGAATAATTCCCACTTTGAGACGCAAATCAGCGACTTCTCTCGTAAAACAAGGAGGACGAAAAGTCTCAGATACAAAGTTTACTACAATAAAACAATTAAAATAATTTAAATAAAATAATAAACAATATTTTAGTAAAACTATTACATTTTAGTCATACAAATAGTTAAATAAAAGAATTTTTACGTTTATTTTTTCAATTATATAAAAAACTGGCAAAAACGTAGACTAGATGTGGCATCACAACACCCAAAAAATACTGTACAAATATACAACTTGCAGTTCAGAAGATAAAATTAACAAAAATGTATAAAAAAAGTAATAAATAGATAAATATACAAATTCACTGGCCAACAAAACCACAACTTTTTTCAGGATCACCCAGTCATATGAGAGGGCATTAAGTACTGGGCCACCGTGTACAGCATTCTGGGGTACCAATGCACACCCGGTTCGCTGATCTTTCGTACAGCCGCGCTGTCTTGGGACCACACGCGGAAAGGTCTACTGATCACACTCCACACCCTCAAAGTGGCTTGCTTGAGATTCCAGCCCAACCGCACTGGCAGGAATGCCCAATGGGCAATTGCTTGACTGTCCATGATGGCGTAACACGACGCCACGACGTCGTTTACCACTAAAGTCCCCGCTGCCGTTAAGGGAGCGTACACTCCTGTCCTCACAACCCCACTCACTTCAATAACACTGTCTGTAACTACACTATGCGAATTATTTGATACTAAAAGTTTATCACCCACACTGATGCTTTTTGCGAAGACTGTTCTGTACCCTTCGAGGGTTTCTTTGAGCACCAGGTGGCTAGGAGTTATGATTAAAGTTCTGTTAGAGGAGAGGGTAAGTTTTAGGAACTCCCTCTTCTGGGAAGGGTTATAGTCTAAGTAGAGGAGCACTTCGCTGAAGATGAGCTCGTTGCTGGAGGTATCTTGAGCCAGGATCTTCTCGCCTATTTGGAGCTCGGAGAGTTTCCTTCGTACGCCAGTAGAGGTCAATACTGTACTGTCGCCAGAAAAACATCCTCCATATTTTGCACCTTGTGATGATTCTAAAACAAAAAGAAAAATTTATTTTAACAAAGAAAAAAATACAAGCCACTTAGGCGATTTGAACTTATTATTATTGTTATAAAATTCTACATTTTATAGTTTTGTGGAAGTTCATTATTTTCTTGATAAGTGGGATCAGTATTTATAGAGTATGGAGGGCGAGTCAAGTCCTACGTCTATTGTGCATCCGCTTAGGGAGCTGTCGTCCTTAGCTCATTGTCCATCCTGCTACTTCCAGGAAAGGTGGATAAGTCACCAGGAGGCATCTTACATGGGTAGGTGTAGGGCAGTGTTTGACAGAGTATTGACAACTCCCAGCATTCACATAAGACATACTCGACAGTTTCGTCGAACTCACACGTCTCACTCACACGTCCTGCATAGAGGTGTGTCTACTAACCCAAGTGTATGGAGATGTTTATTTAGTTGACAATGACCAGTTAAAAACCAAATGTCAAGCGTAAGTTTTTCCTGGTCATTCCCAAGTACTTTTTTGATGCTGACTTTCAAAGAATCCATAGTGTTACCTAGGTAAGTATACATCTTCGCATCTTTTCATGGTTTGCGTGTGGGAGTGACATGTAGCAATTTCCGCGATTCTTGTGGTTGATCCAGGGCCGTAACTACCATTGGGGTAACCGGGGCAGTGCCCCGGGGCCCCCGGCCAAGATGGGCCCCGCAGGGGCCCTCGTTTCGTTGGCCGTGCATAGATTATAACGAGGAAAATAAAAATATGTATTTTAACACCCGATCCCAACGAAATAGTTTCAAATGACACAATTTTAAAAAGACCTTACAGATTCACCCTAGACCTCAACATAAAGTTGAGGGTGCTAAGCTGGGGCCCCCGAGACCATACCATAAAAATTTAAATTATTACCTAGGAAATTAGTTATTTTGGCGTAATAAAACCTAAAATTCCATTGGAAGAGGAGGTCCGAGCTAAGCTGGGGCCCCCGAGACCTTTCGTAAAGATATAAATTGTTACTGAGAAAATTAGTCATTTTGGCGAAATAAAAACTAAAATGCAACCGGAATATGGGCCCCCCGTTCCATCTATATTGTCTTAACCAATTTACCCCAGGCCACATATTGGTACGTAAAAGGAACCACATTGTAGCCGAACAATGTACTTGCATAAAACAGATAAGATGGTACTTGCAAAATTATTTAACTTAAAATAAGGTGATTTCAAAATTTTTTGTGTTGGTCAACTAAAATAGCAGTACAAAAAGCAAATAGATTGGCAGGATGCCTTAATAGCACTATATGGCGAAACCGACATATTAACACTGAGATGAAGTCAAGAATTTATATAGCCAGTGTAAGACCAATAATGACATATGCATCCGAAACAAGACCCGATACAGCCACAACACAAAGACTACTGGAGACGGCAGAGATGAGAGTACTGAGAAGAATTACAGGAAATACACTGAGAGATAAAAAGAGGAGCGAAGATATTAGAAGACAATGTAACGTCCAGTGTATAAACGAATGGACACTAAATAGAAAAAAAAAAGAATGGAACAACCACATAACCAGAATGGGGGAGACACGTGTGGTCAAAATAGCACGAGATAAATCACCAATCAGTATAGAAGAAGTATCGGCGGCCCGCGCAAAACATGGAATGACAACCTTCCATAGAGGTATCAATCCGCCAATAAACAAGCAGAATTGCTTATAAAAAGGAAGAAGAAGAAGAACTAAAATAGCAATATGTAGTATGTAGGTACAAGAAACTTCAGTCATGAAATGCATTAAAATGAGTTTTCAAGGGGTTAAATATCAAGCATTTTTCCTTCCAAGCTAGCTGTAATGTTTAATGAGCAGTAATCAGTTCATATTAACTTTACTAACAAGAAAATCAGTTATCTCCCAATTACATTAAACAACAGCATTGTTCCTAATAAGAAAATAGCTGGGTTTAAACCTGGACGTTAAACTCAAATATAAGGAACAAGTTTAAAAAAAACTGAACAATTGAAGAAAAAGTACAAAAATATGTATTGGCTGATAGGTAGGTACTCACAACTTTCCATCCAGAACAAAGTAATGATATGTAAACTGATATTGAAACCGGAGTGGACCTATGGTCTACAAATTATGGGGCTGTACAAAAAACGCAATTATAGACATTTAGGAATGCTCCAGAACCGAATACTAAAGAATATTTTTGGTGCTCCTTGGATTGTTCAAAATGACGATTTACGTAGAGACCATAAATTCGAATCTATTTCAAATGAAATTAATAAAGTCGCCATGAGACGTGAAGAAAGGTTACATAAGCATCCCAATCATGGAATACTTCAGATTCTGGTCAACCAACCCCAAAGGTGAAGGCTCAAGAGAACAAGCGTTCAAGTCTGTGTGATAATAATGTTAGAAGTTGTTCAAGGCTTAGTTAGTATTGTGCATTGTAGCCACAACAAGAACGTGAGCAGTTCGTGAAATGCAGGCAGAGCCAGTGCTGTACCTGAACCCGTTAAAGAGAAGAGATCAACTCATTGATTATTGACTACTCGCCCACAGAGAATATTATCGCAGAATCAATGTCTATCAACGCGTTATCGATGCAAACTTTTAGGCTGTAGAAACTTTCCAGCATACTGAGCTACTGCTAGCGGGATAAAATGACAAGTTGCCGACTCACGGGTTAGAATAAATAGGCTAATGAAGACATTAAGTAACTTATTTCGAATTTGAAACGTTTGCGGATCCGCGATGCTGGATGCAGCACGGTTTGCTGAATTCAACATGTAAAAAAGCGCTGCATCCAGCTGAATTGCTGGATGCTGGATCCAGCAATTGCAATCTCTAGTTCGGAATGACGATTTACGTAGAGACCAGGAGGCCAGGAGACATGAATGGAGGCTCCATAAGCATCTTAACTATCATCAAGTACTTCAGCTTATTGTCAACCAACCTCCGATTTGAAGTCTCAAAACGACTAAACCGTTCGAGCTTTTGTAATGTACCTAAGAAGTTGTGCAAGGATTAGTTAGTATTGTGCATTGTTGTAGCCACAAAAAGGACGTGAGCAGTTAGTGATAAATAGAGCCAGTGCTGTGCTGTGTAGCCACAACAAAGAAGTGAGCTACAAAAAACTAGGATGGACCAGGAGACATCTAGATTACAAACAATTTTAGAAAAATTGGGATAAAGAAAAAATGACGAATAACCTTATAGATAAGATATATTAGTATTGTTTAAAATAAAAAAATAGGCTAAAGTTGTTTAGTATTCTAAAGACAAGATCAAAACGAAAATGGACTTCTGGCCTGAAATTGTATAACTTAAAAAACATTTTAGCAACAACCACAAGCTCCACACATAAATCGAAAACAAAACCGAAACTAAAATCTTGTTTTGACATATTTAACTACCCGAATGGGCCCATTTCGATACGGCTCGTTTCAAAAACTGTGTGTAGTGGCGCCTACAGCGAGCTTTACCGTGTTACCTACAGAGAAGATCCTATCAATTTTATCTGTGTTGACAAAATATAGTGTAATTAATTCTCTTCCACTTCGTTGACTATCTGGGACCTCACCGGCTGGTCATCTATGGCGTAGAACTTCTCAGGAAAGGGAGAAAATTTATTTACAAAAAATAGTATGTTCTTTAACGGTAAAATATTGCAAAACCTCTAAATTTTAAAGAACCGCTTGGATTGACATGAAAATTGGCATACACATAGCTAACAAGTCAAAGAAAAAAAGTGATATTGTGCCGATGTGTGCTTTTGCTCTGGGGGTGACTTTCACCCCCTCTCGGGGGTAAAAAAATATATGTCCAAAATAGGTCCGGAAATGGATAAACTGACTAATTTTGCGAGTGAATGTGTTCATTTTTCAACAAAATAACCACATTTTTAGACGGTTTTTCGCAAATAACTCAAAAAATAAGTATTTTGTCGAAAAGAACATTCTTAACAAAAATATAGCATGTAAAAAATTGAAAAAGATGTGTATATATTTTCAGCTGCAAAATTTTTTAAAAATTTTACTTTAAAACCAAATTTTTTCAAAAATAAGCACTTTGAATCGATGAGACTTACAGATCATATAAACACAACATAAGTAAAATATCTTGTGAAGCGGTAACGTTTAATTTCATTTAAGTTGCTAATTAGGGGATGATCTTCCCGATTTTTTTTTGCCAAAACAAAAGGGACCAACTTATTTTGAGCGTAATTTGCTTACATGTGATGCTAGACACTTTTTATAAAAAGAGAAATAAAGCTTTTTTCAACAGTTTAAAAAAGTTGTAATGGATTTTCCCCAAAAAGTGCTTCATTTTGTGGATATTTCACGTTGAATTATTCTATATGAAATTTGGCGAATATTAACCTATTTTTAATTAGCTATTACTCTGGTTTTACTAAGTGTAGAGACCTCATGCGTACACAATTCTTTTTACTTTTTTACAGGCTATATTTTTGCTAAGAACGTTTGTTTCTACAAAATACTTACTTTTTGAGGTATTTACGAAAAACCGTCTAAAAGAGTGGTTATTTTGTTGAAAAATGAACATATTTACTAGAAACATATCGAACATATTTACTCGAGGTAACTCGAAAAAACTCTATAACAACAAAAGTTGCTTAAAATTAGTCAGTTTATGCATTTCCGGACCTATTCTGGGCATATATTTTTTCACCCCGACAGGGGGTGAAAGTCACGCCCAGGACAAAAGCATACATCGGCACAATATCACTTTTTTCTTTGACTTGTTAGCTATGTGTATGCAAAATTTCATGTCAATCCAAGCGGTTCTTTAAAATTTACAGCAAAATCCGTGAAAGAATGTACTAAAATATTTTCAGTATTTCTTGACACCAGTAAAGGTGTGTTTCTTTCATTTCATGTGTTCTTAAATGTCGATGGCATTGTGGTTATGCTTTAAAAAAATTGCTGTTTATCGTCCCACAGAAAGGTTGTTTGTGATTCTACAAAAGGTTTTTGATATATTGTCCGCCTCTTGTCTGAATGGTACAATTATAGCAGTTTCTGTTGTTTTAGATTTCTTCTTCTTCTTTTTGGTATGGCAGTTTTAGCATGTATTAATATGACATAGTATTGGTATTACATCACTAGTATCGAATTATTGGACTTGATACTAATATTCTCTTTAATGATTATTTCTTTGTTGGTTTCAAGAATAATTGTTGTAATATGTATTCAGGATATACCTTCGATAATGACTTTCAAGACACAATCTACAGAAGAAAAATAGACGGCGCGCGGCGTCTCAATTAACAATCTAAGGTACGCAGATTTACATTGCCAATATTCCAACAACTTCTAACGCAGATAATTCAAGAATAAGATCCATTGGGCCCCAAAAAAATAACACCATGTTACCCTCAAATTAGTATGAAAGATAGTCCATTGCCAGACAAATTAAAATACGACAAGATCAGCGTTTAACAAAACTAGAAATCTGTTATGTAACTGGTTCGAATAGATATATAAAACAGAATTAAATGAACTAAATAAATTAAGATTCAAAATTATGTAAGAAAAACACCACAGATAAAGAGCAAATATTATAACGAACAAATGAAACCGACCAAAAGAATCATAAGATCAAAGAAAAAAATACAATGAAGGTAAATTCAAATATATGGAAGACAACTTTAAAAATAGAGAAATTACAAACAGATATAAAGAGATGAAAATAAGGAAACAGGTTATGAAATAACACCTGTACATTTTAAAAGCAAATATGGAATTAATTTAGTAAGTGACGAAGAAATACTGATCAGATGGAAATAATAGCTTTTAAATGAAATACCCACAACAGAATATGAAGAAGAAGAACTAAAGGAAAAAACCGATCAAAAACGAACAGAGTAAAGACCATCTACTAAAAAAAATAAAAGAAATGCTATAGAAACTAAAGAAAAATAAGAACCCAGAAAAGGATTAAGTAACAGCTGAAATGTTCAAATATATAGGAGAACCAGTACTAATTTGGTATTTGGAGAAGCGAAAAGACAAGAATTACGAAAAGGACTAGAAGCGAAAGGGAGAAAGAAAGGTATACACATAAATGAAGAAGAGACCAAATATATGCAATGGACATAACGAGGACATAACAGGGACAATACCTGACAATAACCACAGAAAGAAAAATATATTGTTATGATCTGCTTTCTATTACTTTTATATTAATTATTATTTATTTGATCAATTATTTAATTAACGCAAATCATACATAAAAATATTAAGAAAAAATCTTAGGGTGCCTTTTGTCAAAAAAAAACATTTAATTAAATTCTCTTAGGTTATACTTATCCCTTCTCGTGGCTTCAGTATCTCTTAGTTGATCCTTATCGGGATAAAATAGGAAAAGGAAATAAATAGAAAAATCATAAATAAACACATACAAATACCTTTATTATCAAAAGCAATGCTCTATAAATTTATCAATTAAATCCTGTGGGCATAACTGTCCAAAAGAAACTTTTACCATATAAATTAATCTAATTCAAACAAATATTTATCGCTTTGTTCTTGATACCCTTAATAAAAAACAAGCTAAACAAACAAATTTGGTATTCGCAAATTACTTATACTTCCTATTAAATTTTTGAAATGTTGGAATCTTAAATGCATATGCTTTTACGTAAAAAAATTAACTTCTGATTATAAAGAAAATCTATCACATAGGTTATTGACTGACCTTTTTGATTCACACACAATGATGTCTCCTCTTGACCCAAACAGCTCCTCCTTGTTGATTATGTTAGGCTACCAATCAAAGCCTCTCCGCTCTCAGCAAAAATCCAGCAGCATACCAGCAACTATTTCTCCAAAACACAAGCCAGGCCTCTTTTTGCCAGTATTCGTTCAGTAAACTCCAAAACTTTCTCCTCTCTTTCTCTCAACAATAATCCCCTGAGACCCAAGTATCTTTTTTACTTGATGTCACAAATAATTTTAATAACGATAATTCTTGTAACTTACTCTCTTGGGCTTTATAGAATCAAAGAGGTATTTCTTCTCGATTTGATTTGTCTCTCGCTCCACTTTTCAGCTACTCTCACTTATCAACACAACCACTAGTACTTGCTTCTGAACTACTCACGAAAACTTTTGACTGCTCCTCTCGGCTGCCGGTAACACACTAATCTTTTCTTTTCCAAACTGTCTCAACATTCAAACAAAACTTTCCCCATTCCAAATTGCCAAGCCAATCAGAAACATTTCTCTCTCCACTCTTCCTCTGTTTCATTCAAAAAATCCAGTCATTCTATCAAACAATATTTCTACTCAAAACTAATGACTTTTCGGAAATTATCTAAATATTCCTATCATTAAACAAACATATTTAAAATTCCAATTCTATTTACCTCTATTTTTCTAAAAACAAATAATTACATCTACCTGTGGTTTGACCTTTCCCGTAATAAACAATCGGTTTAAAATAATAATCCTAAATAGCTTTCACTTCACTTTTATTTACAAAAAATCTTTTTAATATTCTTCATGAAAAAATTCATTAAGGTAAAACCACCTTGCGTTGAAAGCTAACTTCTAATAAATATTTACAAATCAATATACAGGGTGTATCAAATGTATGCGCCCGCGTTATATTAAAAAAAATTAAAAAAATTTATTCTATCTTTGATTTATAAATTGAAACACAATATATAAAGTCGAAGAAGTAGAAAGATTCCAGTACCTAGGAGCGAGATTCACCAAGAGACCAAATATGAAGGAATATATAGAACTAAAAAAAGTGTATGAAGAACCGAATATCGTAGGGATCAAAAATTACAAAGACCGAGAGGGTTGGGACATATCTAGAGGATGCCAAACATTAGAATACCCAAAATAATACTAACAGGAGGAATAGGATCGAACAAGGATGTTGAAAACGACATAGAACTTAATATCACAAATTGTAATAATAAAGGAGCAAACACGAAAGAATGGAAAACAATAATAGCACAAGTCATAGATTTTTAGGCCTGTAGAGCTAAAAAAATTTAAAAAATTTATAAACCAGTACGTTTTGTTCACTATGCCCTATGCTATGTTGTCGTCGTATATGGCTGTGAAAACTGGATAGGCACCCAAAATAAATTCTTTAAGATGCTTAGAAGTTTTTGACACGGGAATGTATTTAAGACTTTTAAAAATACCTTAGACGAAGCTTATTAAGCTTAAGTTTAAGGTTAAGATACTAACATTTTACAGTGAAAAAAAGTATGTAATAGATGAAGTCATCAACTGGTACTCTGACACAAACTCCTTAAACAGTTCCTGATAAATACGAGTACGAGTCCCCGAGTACTACTTCCAGAAAAATAAATTATTTCATTGATTTGTTATTTACACAAAAAAGTAAGTAGACCTAGTAGTAGTAGTAGTAGAACTAGCAGGTCGGGTAATTTCGCCTGTTCGCGTCCATCGCCCAATTCGCGTCCATTTTACTGCTCTTCCTTTGAAAATTCTCGAAAATTAGTATACTAACGCGCCAATAAAACGAAAAGTCATTACCGCCAATACCTCAATATACAGATAAATTCAAATTTAAAGGGAACATACAATTTACATGTAATTTCGCTCCACGCAGTTTGACAACATAAAGTTGTCAAAGAATTATATCATAAAAATCAAATATTCAAGCGGGCTACTGGATTCTGAACTATTTCAGCAGAATCGTCACTGAAAGTCGAATAATGTCGAATGGTACAATGTTGCCAAAATTATCGTTTTTGGTTGGAAATGATTTCTTCAACTAAAAATGCCAATCTATTTTGTATTATAGTAACAGAGATAATAGTGATCTATTATAAATAGTAATATTATCGTAATAATAATTAGTCCATGTGGTGAGACCGCTCCCGTCCGAACAAATTTCTGATTCGGTTTCTTTGTGGATTCCTATTCAAAAATGTCCCCTTTAAACAAATCTGAAGGGTACCGGGCGGAATTTTTGGGCAGAAATTGTTTAAACAAATATTTTTAAACAAATACAAAAGATCACGTTTTTTTGCTCTGGAACATATATTTTTAGATTTTCTGGGTCATTCTAAACAGGAAAAGTATCTTGCAATTTTTCTTAAAAACTGATAGTTTTCGAGTTATAAGTGATTTAAAATCTGAAAAATACGAAAATACGCATTTTCGAGGCTTAAAAACTCATATTTAAATTAGTATTTTTGAGGTTGCCAGATACTTAAATTGAAGATTAAACGTTCATCTTCAAGATTCTGAAGAGTGATCGCGTCTAACCTTAATTTATATCGTTGTTTTTTAATTGTTAAATATACGTGTTTATCTGATTTTTGCCAGTGCGGCGAGCTCTATTTCAAAAATCTCCAATTTTCCTCCGAAAAATATTTTTTCTAGATTCTTTGGGACATTCTAAATAAACTAAGTTCCTTGGCATTTTTCTCAAAAGATAATAGTTTTAAAGTAATAAGCGATTTAAAATCCGAAAAATGCCAAAACAACGCATTTTTGGATTTTAAATAGCTTATAACTTTAAAACTGTTTAACTTTTGAGAAAAATGTCAAGAAACTTATTTTATTTAGAATGTCCCAAAGAATCTAGAAAAAATATTTTTCGGAGGAAAATTGGAGATTTTTGAAATAGAGCGCGCCGCACCGGCAAAAAAATCGGATGGACATGCATATTTAACAATTAAAAACAACGGTTTAAATTAGGGTTAGGCGCAATCACTATTCAGAATCTTGAAGCTGAATGTTTAATCTTTAATTTAAGTATATGGCAACCCCAAAAATACTAATTTAAATATGAGTTTTTAGTCCTCGAAAATGCGTATTTTCGCATTTTTCAGATTTTAACGCCTATAACTCGAAAATTATCAATTTTTGCGAAAATTTACAAGGTACCTTTCTTGTTTAGAATGACCCACAAAACTTAAAAATTTATGTTTCGGAGCAAAAAAACGTGATCTTTTGTATTTGTTTAAAAAATTGTTTAAACAATTTCTGCCCAAAAATTGCGCCCGGCACCCTTTAGATTTGTTTAAAGGGGACATTTTTGAATAGGAATCCTGACTTTTGCGTTTTATTCATTTTGTAAATATTGTTTTTGACGGTACTATATACGTGTGCTGCTATTCACCATAATATTTTCTCAGAAAGGTTTACACCTTTGTAGGTAAAATGTTTATTGATAAGTACTAATAAACATTATACTACCTACTACTATTTAGGAATATACAATAAACTTTATGCGAATTTAGTTTCTTTACCATTATGCAAATAACACCGTACCTACTTTATGCGAATTTAGGTTCTTTACTATTATGCAAATAACACCGTAATATTTTCCCAGGTATGCGTAAATATCAACCCCTCTTTTCAAATAAAATGGCCTGGTAGATTTAAAAAAATTAGTTAAGTCTTGACTATCAACATTACATACAAAAAAAATATATGTAACCTGATTAGTTCTAAAAGATAAAGCCTAATTATTATGAAATAAAAATTAATGGTTTTTATTTCAGAGAAAAAAACAGTCAGTGATCCTTGCATATAAGTAAAGAAATAAGTTTATTGTATATTCCTGATTATTTTATTCATAGGAGATTCTGACCAATAGAAAGCTACAGAAATAAAAATTAAAGTGATAATTTTTGATAATATCCCGTCGTCAAATATATTACGTCAGATGCCCTTCGTTGCAAAGAAAACATACATTCAGTGACATTAATGACAATTAATGTTTTAAAAATTATAAAAATGATGACTTTCAACCGTCAAATATTTATAACAAGTGTTTGGTTAATTGTATTAATTTGTACTTCCATAACTAAATTACAATAAAATTTTAGTTTGAACAGTTTTATTCACGAAATAATCGCAGCAAATTGCACTCGATCTCTAAAATTATTATTGAATTTTTGCCCTCGTGACACTTTGACATAATTTCACTCCTCTTCGGATCGTGAAATTAAAACTGTCAAAGTGCCACTCGGGAAAAATTCGATAATTTTAGAGCTCATGTGCAATTACTACTGAAAAGATTTATTAGGTACTACGTAGCAATAAACATTTTGCCTTTTTATTGCCTTTCGTTATTGTGTGCAAACTTTTCTGAGAAAAAATTAAGGGGTTTTTTAACCGCCCAGGTAGACCGCAAGCTATAACATAATGGCGACGGTAGACCGCATAGTATAGCGGCACCAACAAATGAATAATGATAAAAGACAAATATGGAACAGGGCATACTTTTATTTATTTTCAAAATGAATGGTTTTGGTTTACAATAGTCCTTTTCAAATCCTGAAAAAACTTGAAAAATTTAAACGCAGAATGAAAGATTACATTATTACCGACGGCCCAAAGTTCCTTAGAATAAACAAAAAGTCTCTTTTCTCTTTTTTTCTTCATTCCCGTAAATTATTAAAATAAACATTATAGAAGTTTTCAGGGACTTTTTGCCCTCGGTAACAATGTAATCTTTTATTCTGCGTTAAAATTTTTCAAAAATATTTATTAGTTTTTTTAGGATTCGAAAAAAATATGCATTTAAACATTAACCCGAAATTTTATGCACACGCTCTTTATTTTGAAAATGCAGAGACTTAAGAGAGACGTGACAACCCTGTTAAGCGATCAGTGTACGCTCTTCGGCTACTTTCGGGCCTTTCGGCCCGACTCGGGCGAAAAGGAGAGGGCTTCGCAAAAGAAGCATGTTGTTTGCTGCGTGTCAAATAATTTATCGTTGTTGTATTTATGGTGTCGTGTCGAACTTTTAACTGGTCCGCTGTTTTAAATGTAGGTTCGCGGCCCTGTGTATAAGCTCGCTATGTTGCATTTAAATCTGAATCTATCTATAAGAGACATGCACACATAGACAAAACTTCCGTGAGCCCAACCAATCCTGTTTAAAATAATTTTTAGTTTTGTCTTGTCAAAAAGAGAGTGCGGACGTGCCTAATATTGAGAAAAAAATAGTGTGCAGCAGCACGGTTGACGGTAAGTCTTTTATTGTTTTATGTGAATTTGAGGATAAATAGCTGTTTCTAGACTTTAATAATAAAAAAAAGCAGTAATATTAATCATGAATTTGCTTATATTTTTTATAGTTGACAGTTAAAATAAGGTGGACGCGAATTGGTACACCGAATTTCTAAAACTTCCACTTTGCGTTCGCAATGGACGCAAACTACACCTACAAGGGATAACAAGAGAACAAATTGCGTCCTTTTTTTTTCATTAAATACAACTAACTTGTTTGTAAAATTAAAATATATTATACATTTGATTGAAATTAATGATTTGAATGAAATGAGTAATTTGTTTATTCTTAATTTTTTTTAAGATGAGTTCTTCAGAGACAAGAAAAAATAAGGAAAAGAGAACATACACAGAAAAAGATTTAAAAAAAGCATTAAATGAAATTCAAGAGAAGAATATGCTATTCCCAAGACCACAATATTGGACAAAATCAGTGGGCGCAGACCAGATGGAGTAAAGAAACCGGGACCGGAACCAGCGCTAGGAGTAGATGGTGAAAAAAAGGTAGTTGAATGACTGCTTAGCATTTCCAAATGTGAATTTCCAGTAAAAAAACAGGAATTGTTTGATACTGTTCAGAAAATAATTCGAGACGGGAACTGGGATACTGCATCTACTCCCACTACGTCAAGTGTTGAAAAAGAAACGCTTACTAAGGAACAAACGCCAGAACCGCCCCCGACTTCTTCGACTTATACAGCATCAATTGCATCGCTACCCACCTTGTTAGAAAAATCTCATCTAATACAACCAGCTTCAGCAGTTGTTGGAGAATTAGCACAAAAGAAAACCCCTGATCCATTTAAAAACCACCTGATGCTGCCTGAAATTTCTAACAAAGCAAGAAAAGAAAATCAAAGACCTCCAGCAGCCATATCTTCTGCTGCTTGGAGAAAGTATTATGAAGATAAAGAGAAGATCAAGAACGAAAAGCAGAAAGCAAGACGAAAAATAAAGTTTGAAAGTTAGAACGAATAGAGAAACAAGAACAGAAAAAAACTTTAAAAGACTCTCAAATGATTCATAAAACTGCTCCGAAACTAAAAAAGAAGATAAATCCTCTTCAAGATGTCACACAGGAAATGGTAGATTTTGCATATCAGAAAGAAAATTTACCAGTCGTGGAACGAGTAAAATGTCCTGAATGTGACGATGTACTAATTTCAGATGTAGATGATGACGATGAGAAAAACATTGGCAGAGACAAGTGCATTAGATGGAAAATGCACTTGATTTGTAGGATTAATTTGTTTAGAGGCCAAAGTATTTTGAATGTGACTTGTCTATAATAATCATACCTTGTCTCATAATTATTATGATTCAACATTTCTTGTAGTAGTAAGATTAGACAAAATCATTGTATTGTTTTATTTGTTACTATAATATAGCCAAAACATGATAATAATTTTGATTTTTAAATAACTATGTATTCTTAAATAAAGAAATTGTTAAAATCCAATCTTTCTTTACATGATCTTAAAAATATTACCCTTACATTCCTATTCTAACCTGGTGGACGCCAAATGGTCTACTAGTGGACGCAATTTGGATTTTGTGGACGCAAAGTGGGTGAAACGCTTAATTATGAAATATGTCTATTTAAAAAGAAAACACAAGATGTTTTGAACCAAACTAAAAGTTAACCTTAAAATAGACTATACAGGGTGTTTGGTAAAGAATGGGCCATAGCTTAACCTCAGGTTCCTGAGGTTAAAATAGGCCGATTTAAGCTAACTTACCTTAGTACCAAGTTTATAATAACCGCGATACAGGGTATCAAAGTTAAACTTTTTTTTTATTTATTATTGAATATTTACTGACAGGTATGAGATAACAACATGAAATTTGGTATGTGGGGGTTTTTTGGGTCGACAAAACTAAATTCCCTACCAAAAATTATGTATTGCCCAGAGGGCGCCACATACGCCTTTCAGCAATCATTTATTACGTTAAATTTTTTTAATCCCTCACTCTGTATAATTTTGACATTAAAATTTTTATTCTCCTATTAGTTTTACTTAAAAAAGATATACTTCTTTCATCTCCCTAAACTCAACCGTTTTCGAGATAAACGCATTTTAAATCTGCGATACACCATCATTTTTAGCATAATATCATTGTAGTTCCACCCGAAAAATAACTTAAAACCATAATAATTGTGCCAGTTCTCAAATTTAGGTCATTGCATCGCAAATTCCATTTGAAGAAATTTGCGATACATTTTTGGATAATTTTATGGTTTTAAGTTATTTTTCGGGTGTAACTACAATGATATTATGCTAAAAATGATGGTGTATCGCAGATTTAAAATGCGTTTATCTCGAAAACAGTTGAGTTTAGGGAGATGAAAGAAGTATACCTTTTTTAAGTAAAACTAATAGGAGAATAAAAACTTTAATGTCAAAATTATACAGAGTGAGGGATAAAAAAAATTGAACGTAATAAATGAGTGCTGAAAGGCGTATGTGGCGCCCTCTGGGCAATACATAATTTTTGGTAGGGAATTTAGTTTTCTCGAAAAAAAACCCACATACCAAATTTCATGTTGTTATCTCATACCTGTCAGGAAATATTCAATAATAAATAAAAAAAAAGTTTAACTTTGACACCCTGTATCTCGGTTATTATAAACTTTGTACTAAAGTAAGTTAGCTTAAATCGGCCTATTTTAACCTCAGGAACCTGAGGTTAAGTTATTCTTTACCAAACACCCTGTATAATGAATACAGTACATAAATCTTTCATTGAAATAAGTGCTGGGACATTTTTATTTTCTTCTTCAAACTTGCCAACTGCACTAAATGGACGCGAACAGGCGAAATGACCCTATGTACTAGTAAAACTAGTATGTACACACAGAAAAATGGAAATCGTAAGGACACAAATTTATCCACGTCATTATTTTGTCGTTTTCAGATCAAATCCCTCACCTCCGTCACTGTCAATCTCCAGGATACACCTCGACTCAACCGCTCCGAACGGTAGGTGGACCTCTTGTCTTTGGGAAATATTTCTTTTTCGGGTTTTTGATTGAAAACAAAAGTGTTGCGGTGAGAAATAACGTTTAATCTTGTGTAGTTCATGTCAAAACAGAGAATTCCAGGTATTAATCCTCGGTGTGAGCGGTTCAGTATAAATATTTGGACTACACGTCAAGTATTTAGTGGGTTTTAACTTTTTTTAATGGCCTCTATCGATCACCGACTGTGCTACTTACTAAAAATACAGTGGGATTCGTTTGTTTTCTTCCTCTTCTTCTTAAATGAAAGAAACCAGTTGCTTGTTCTATCTTCGGGTATATAATGTTGACATTTGTTGTACCTACCTATATAGAACCTTGTCTTGATGTACAAAGTTAAGAGACCGTTGAAAACTATAAATGAAAGATAAATACATTTGTTTAATATTCTACCATTTCTGTGTCACCTAACTGGGAAATTGGGGCAGGCTCTTTCGAAGAATTATTTAATGATAAAGCCCAAACAAAAACAGAAATACAATAGCAAATAGGTCCAAGAAATAAACAAGAAACAGATCCACAACAAACACAAAACCCGATAGAAATGAAGATAATAGCAGTAACAAAAGACATGAAAAATAATAAAAGTACCGGAGAAAGTGGAGTGCCAGCAAAGATATTAAAGGTAGAAGGAATAAGCAAGCAGCAAAAAGTAGCTCTACTTATAAAAGAAAATATGGGAAAATGAAAAACAGCGGAAGCAATGGAACACAGCATTTATCTGCCCAATTCACAAGAAATGTGATAAAATTATCTGTAAAAATTACAGAGGAATCGCACTGTTAGAAGTGGTCTTATATATACAGTGGAACCTCGATAAGTCGGCCCCCGATAACCCGGAAGTCCGGCTAACCCGGACCGATTTTCATCAGACAAACATTTCAATAATAAACATGTATGTATTATGTTAAAACATTTTATCTGTAGCCTCTTCTGGAATGCCTTGAAAATATCGAGTTTCATTGATAAAACTTCGCTTTGACCAGAATATAATATTTGAGAGATAATGGGTATTTGTGTAATTTGAACTATACGATAGTAAAAATGACTCATGGCACACGGCTGCGGCGGCAGAGCGACGTTCTTTATCTCGGGCTATCGCAAACAAGAGGCACCTGTTATTCTCTTTTATTTATTTCCAACTGTCTTTTAAAAAATTCTTACAATGGTCTTTTAAACAATGAAAGAGCCACTGTTCTTAAATAACATAACATCGTTCCGATTGGCACAACCGAAAATGACTGAGTTATACATATACAACTATAGGTAAGTTAGATCTGTACTGTGCATATATATTTCATATTATTTTAATTATAACGGACTTTATTTATAAGTATACCGTATTTTATTAATTTTTACCATGCTCTTCGGCTAACCCGGATTTTCGATAACCCGGATCGGCCGCGGTCCCGATTAATCCGAGTTATCGAGGTTCCACTGTACTAGCAAAACTTATACGAACCAGATTAAAAACCTATGAATCAGAGATAATTGGAGAATACCACACTGGTTTCAGACAGGGAAGAGCAACAACCAATCAATTTTTTATGCTAAAATTATTACAAAACAATAGTTATGAACAAAATCTAGGCTTGCATATGCTCTTTATCGATTTTAAACAGGCTTACGACTCCATCTCACGAGACGGATTATACGAAGCAATAACATCACTAGGAATATCACAAAAACTGATACGAGTATATGTACTAAATTTACAGTCAAGATGCAGTAGAAATAAACAAACCCAGACACGTTAAATGCTACTAGGAGCATTCCTGAATCATAATTTACAATGAAACTTTGGAAATCATGATTTGGGATTTACAATGTATATACTGTTATGATCTGCTTCTTATTAATTTTATATTAATTATTATTTATTTGATTAATTATTTAATTGTCGCAAATCATACATAAAAAATGAATAAAAAATCTCAGGGTGCCTTTTTATACTATTAAAAAAAAATCCAAATTATCTCACGTTATACTTATCTTCTATCGTGGGTTCAGTATCTCTTAGTTGATCCTAATCGGGATAAAATAGGGAAAAGAAATAAAGCAAAATATTAAAATAAAAATACAGAATTGTCTTTTATTTATCAAAATCAATACTCTAAAATCTATCGAATCTAAAAACCTGTGGACACAGATGTCCGAATGAAATTTTTACCATTCAAATTTATTATAGTTAAAAAAAATAATTTATCGGTTTGTTCCCGATGACTTTGGTAAAACAAACTAAAAAAAAACAAATTTATGTATTCGCAAGATTAGCTATACTTCCTATTTACTTTTAGAAATATTGGAATTTTAATTCATATGCTTTTTACTCAAAATTTTAGTTTCCGAACATAAAAATATCTTTCACATAAGTTGACTGACCTTTTGCTTCAATCACTCTGATGTCTTCTCGTGACCCAAAAACAGCTCTCCCTCGTTGACTATGTCAAAGGCTACTCATCAAAGCCCTCTCCGTTCTCCAGCTTGAAAACTATCAGCATACCAGCACCAATTCTCCAACAAGCCGGGCCTCTTTTGACACGTACTCGATTCAAACGAAACTCCAAAAATTCTCTACTCTCCTTCTCACAATAATACAGAATCAGAGGTATTTCGTCTCAATTTGATCTGTCTCTCGTTCCACTTTTCAACACTATTCTCCACTATCAAACAGCCACTGGTACTTGCTAACTATCTATCCACAAAAAACGTCGAACTGCTCTTCAGCGATGCCAAAAACATAATGACTTCTTTTTCAAACTCTCTCAATCATTCACACCACTTTTCCCCTTCCAACTTGCCAAGAATCATAAACAATCTTTTCCATTCGACAAACAAACAGTCATTTTCAAAATTATTCCGACCATCCTAATTACTTTCGGGGAAACTCTACAACATTTACTCGTGTTGAACAAAGATATTAAAATTCCAAACTTTCTTTTAAACCACTTTCCCAGAAAGTGATAATTACATCTACCTGTGGATTCTATAGTTCCCGTAGTAAACAATCTTTTTCCATTATAAACCTAAATACATCGTCCTTTTCACTTTAATTATTCACAAAAGTCTTTAATGGTTCATCGGAAAACTCATTAAAAGAGAAATCCACTTACATCCAAACTAAATTCTAATAAATATTTACAGCTCAATATACAGGGTGTATCAAATTTATGTGCCCGCGTTATTTAAAAAAAAATTTAATTTAATTTTCATTTTGCTTTTGATTGATAAATTGAAAACACAATAATACATTGTATATTATTATTTAGGAGTGCTCCTAGTAGCATTTAACGTGTCTTGTTTTGTTTATTTCTACAGCATCTTGATCAGTTTAACGTCAATGGAATATTAAAATAAGGAGACTCTCTGTCAACAGACTTATTCAGCCTACATAATACAGTACCTACTAGAAAAGATAATTATTACAGGAGACAATATCCAGACAAGCGGCACGATTCTGAACAAAAGCAACAGTCCCTAGGTTTTGCAGATGACTTGGTATTTCTGACACGTTCAAGAATAGAAATTTTCACATTCACTTCTCTACTGCCACTCTAAAATATGAATTTGAATATTTGCTGGACATATTCATGATAACTATTGGTTAAAATAAGAATCTTGTCGTTGTCATTATAATATCTAATGTTGTTAATCGTAATTCTAGATTTGTTGTCTTATAAAACGTATAAAGCGTTCTTAAAATGGTACAGAATATAATTATTATATCCCTGATATATCCCTTCATTTAGAAAAATATCAGAAGGATTAGGTACACAAGGAATAAGAATCTGGCAAGAAAATCTTGTTCTTTTAGTGCCTATCTGTTTAGGATGTTGGCGACTATCATGGCAAACTGTACTTTGCACACTGCTGCTCCATAAAGATTTGTGGTTGTTGTGTTTTACCAAGTACGTAGATTTTTCAGTCAGAAACTCCTTCGCCTTCCAGGTCCACGTTTTCATTCTACTTTTCCCTGCAAGATTAGTTGCAGCAGTCCATATTTTTCGCTGTTTCTCATGATGTGACCGAGGTATTCGAATTTGTTTTTATTGTGGTTAACAGTTTTTTTTCTTTTTGCATTCTCAACAAAATACCCTGATTAGTAACGCGGTCGGTATAAAATATCTTCGGGATTCTTCCAGGTGGCGTCTGTGAGAGTCCATGACTCAACTCTGTACAGCAGTATAGGAAAGATATAACATCGTAGTAACCTGATTTTTATGGGTATTGATAAATCATGAATTTTTTTTTTATTTGCTAAGTGCTACAATCTGGTCTTTGACCAATGAGTAACTTTTTATCTATTTTATCTTACTAACTACATAATATCTAACAGTCACCCTTTGATGTCTTCTTAGTTGTCTTTATTATTACTGGGGCACTTTTTGCTTGCGCACTATCACACAAAGCGCTGCTTTTCACTTTATCACGCACTACTCCAACACGTTGCTTGCACACTTATAGCGCAATGCTCCGCTATTAGTTTTGTCACACACTACACCAACTCGTGAGGTTTGGTCCTCTTCAGTCTTCTTTTCCGGTTTGAGTTGTACAGGAGCTGGATGGCCTCAATATTTTCGTGGAGAAGTCTCTTTTCATGACTTTCTGCGTGTTTTCGGATTTCTTTGTCGACGGGTTCCATTCGTAGATCCCTGTGAAGGTCGTCATTACGGATGTACCAGGGTGCGTTAACTATGCCCCTTAGCACAGTATAAAGAGGGACAGTCCATGTCGGCACTTTGATCTCAAGAAGTAATATCCCTCTTTATACTGTGCCCTTAGTACTTTGTTTTGAAAAGTTTGTATTATTTTCAAATTTGTCTTTTTTGTACATCCCCATAGTTGGATACTATACGTCCATACTGGTTTTATAACTTGTTTGTAGATTAGCATCTTGTTATACGTTGACAACCCTGAGTATCTTCCCAGTAGCCAGTATAATTTGTTATATTTGATATTTAATTCTTCTTTCTTTTTCTTTACATGTGCTTTCCAGCGAAGCTTCGTGTCTAAGGTTAAGCACAGGTATTTGGCTGTGTTGGCATAAGGAATGTCTTGTCCATTAATTTTTATTGGTGCATAGAGAATTTTTTTATTAGTGAAACTAACATGTACTGATTTGCTTTCATTCAATGTAATCTTCCACGGCTTAGTCCATTTTTGGAATTTGCTCGTTACATTTTATACATAGTTTATTGGCTGTTTCTACGTTGTCTTTACCTACTGCTAATATGGCGGTATCGTCGGCAAAGGTAGCTAAATAGTAGTTATCGAATTCTGGTAGATCACATGTATAAAGGAGATATAGGACCGAGCCCAATACGTTACCCTGTGCCGCCCTGTGGGACTCCGGCTTTTATTTCTTTAAGTTTAAGTTCAGAATAAGCATCATCTCGCTTGATTCTGAAATATCTATCAGTTAAGTACGATTTAATTATGTCTGTGTATGATTTTGGAAGAATAGTCTCTAATTTATGAAATAGTCCTTCATGCCAAACTCTGTCAAATGCCTGGGCAACATCTAAGAATAAAGCTGAACCAACTTTTCTTTCCTCTAGTGCATTTTCTATAATATCGGTGACTCTGTGGAGTTGGTCTATAGTTGAGTGTTGTTGCCTAAAGCCAAACTGATGATTTGGAATTAATTTTTTGTTTACTATAATTGGTTGCAATCTTCTGAGGAGAAGTTTTTCAAATAATTTACACATTGTGGGTAGCAGTGATATTGGTCTATAGGAGGAGCTTATATGTGGTGGTTTGCCTGGTTTTGGTATCATTACTATTTCCGCCACTTTCCACATTGAAGGAACCTATTTTAATCTGATCGCAGCATTAATTAAATAGGTCAACTTGACAATTGCTTTTCTTGGGAGCTGTTTTAATATTTGTCCTGTTATCAAATCAAAGTCAGGAGCTTTTCCCGGGTTTAAATTATATTTGAATTCTTTTATTACTTCCTCTACAGTTACTGGCATTATGTTCTCTTCTTCTTGCAAATGGTTGCTCTGTAATGCTTCTTCTTGATGTTGTTGATGCGGTTGAAATATTTTCTCTAGATGTGTAGCAAAGCATTCTGCTTTTTGTTCGCTGCTTCTCGCCCAAGTGCCTTCTTGTTTTTTTATGGGTGGTATTTGCATCATTGGTCTTTATAATCCTTTGTTTGCCTTTCATAGTAAGTATTTTGTGGATCTATCATTCGTTAGGTTGTTCCTAATGGATTCTTCTTTAAATTCTTTTATCATTTGAATAACTCTTATTCTTCTTAAATCCTGACATTTGAATAACTTTTTGCTTTCTCTATCCTACATTTTTGATTTCTATGGAATGATCCCAATTTTCATTGATGTTCGTACCAAGGTAGGTGTATGTTTTTACTCGTTCTATTTGTTGACCGTTCTTACTCATTCGTCCAAATTGCTGTTCCTTCTTAGAAATCATTTTGTTTTCTTAATGTTCAGTGAAAGTCCGTATCTCTGACTGACTTCTGTGATTCTGTTGGCATGCAAACTGGCCGTATCCATCCTTGAGTGTCAAGTTGTCGTTATATTGCATATATCGCTAGCCTAACTCCATTCAGTTTGCCTCTGTCTATTCATCCTTTTGTTATTAGTTCATCTATCTCTTCACCTTTGCTTCTTCCCCCACATAATACTAGTGAAAAGTAGTATTTTGTTACATCGGCTTCTCCAACGAGAAGCTAGTTTTCATTTTTATCATATTAGCGACTATTAGTTACATTGGCGCCCAACGTTTTTATCATTTCCTACTTCTGTTGGAGTTTATCATTCTCTTTACTTTCACTTTAACAGAAGTTTTTTGTTACATTGGCGTGTCGTCTGCGTATCTTATGTTATTGATACATTCTCCGTCGATTCGAATTCCGGCTTCAACATCATTCACTGCTTCTTAAAAGATTTTCTCAGATTATATGTTACAACAGAAGTGGTGATAGTACCGATACATCCCTGACGAACCCCACGTTTGATTTTTACTGTCTCTGTCCGGATTCCGGATAGATGATATTTGATTCCAGTACAGATTGCTGATAATTCTTAAATAACAGGTGTTTATTCCAATATTGATTAATAACTCCATCAGCTTGTCGTGATTTACTTAATATACGAGAAATTACTTAAGATACGAGAAAATAATAAAGTAAAAAAAAAATATTTGTCTCATGGATGCTGTGGAAGATATAAAGGTGCTGATAAATCCAAAAATATAAGATTCAACAATTTCATACATGAGCCGATATTATCATAAAAATTTTAATCCTACACCAAAATATTTCACCGCCCTGTCATTTTTCCCATGTTATTTATACACGCGGGTGACAAGCAGATTATTTACGACAGTCCTAATACGGTTTTCGACAGCACGCACCCAAATTTACTATCCTGCCCCAACGCCCAGACCAGAATCGGCCCATTGTGGTTATTTATACAAAGGAACTAGATAAAGCGAACCAGTGAAGTTAATTTGAGACTATTAAACTAGCCGCAAATGTCACCGGTGATAACATCTACCTGGAGTAGAGGTGGTCGCGGCCAGAATCGAACAGTGATTCAGGTATTCGGTTCACAAAAAAGAACGAACAAAAACGACTCGTTTCGGAATTTTTTTTTGATAAAAATCATATTTGAAGAACATCTACTGTTTTAAATAGTCATTGGATTCTTCCCAGGTAAAAGGAACAAGAGAACACATTCTTAATATTCGTTAAATTATAGAAAAATCTCAAGAGTTCAATACATAATAATATAGAAACATATTTATTTTGTGCTTTGTTGACTACTTCAAGGCCTTCTATGTCTCATATACTTAGAGAAATGGGTACGCCAGAACATTTATAATTTATTATTACAAGAACTGTATGTGATTAATACTGCAAATCTTCTTCTTCTTCTTCTTCTTTTTGTATAGACATGACTCTGTCTGTTTTTTCAATGTGCCTCTAGTAAGTTGTCGTTCCATCGTTTTCGTGGTCTTCCCACTGATCGTCTTCCTATTGGGGAACCGTGTCTCGCTGTCCTGACTACCCTATTTGTTGTCATTTGGCTTATGTGGTGATTTCATTCTATTCTTCTGTTTCTTACCCAGTTATTAATGTTATCTACCTTGCATCTCCGTCGTATATCTGTACTTCTAGCTCTGTACCATAGAGTCTTACCATCGATTTTTCGAAAGGTTTTCATCTCTGCTGTTTCGAGCAATCTTTTTGTCCTCTCTGTGTCGGGTCGTGTTTCTGCCGCGTATGTCATTATTGGTCTAATAGTGCTAATGTAAGAGTTAATAATAATGTGGTTTCGAAAAACTTCAAATTTTAAATTCTGGAGTTAGACAGGGATGTATAATATCCCCCATTATAGTCAATAATAGGTATATATAGTGAACACATTATGCGTCAAGTTTTTGAGGAATGGCAAAGTGAAGCAACTATAAGAGGAAGAAAAATCACAAACCTACCCACGTTATGCTCTTACATATGATGACACTGTTATATTAGTTTCTTCACCAGAATAACTGGAACAAATTCGGATAGGCTGGGCACGGTGAGTACGGAATATGGTTTGAAAATAAATATGGGTATGGGTATATGTAGAAAACCAAAGTAATGATCATCGACAGAATTAGAAACAAGCAAACAGACATAAGAAACATAATGGGTTACGCAGTGGTCAGACAATTTAATTACTAGGTCCCATCATCACTAGCACTGGAGGATGTGAAAATGAGATCTGTCAACGCATGACAATGGTCATATCAGCAAAACTCAAAACCACAACATAAACCACCAAAAAAGCCGATTTAAAGCGTATAATATCATTTGAAATGTGGGTGTATGGTATGTTAAACAGTAAATGGTTAAGTTCAATTAGTTACCACTATAAACAGCCCGGATTAACCGATAATAGTATAAAAGGCCCGGTTTCAGGTAAAATTTATTTTAGGCTTTATTATGGGAGTACCGTCTAGTCAGTGTTAATTGTAAAAGACCAACTCTGTCTACCTCGGTGGCTTATCGCTCCGGGTGGGTCTTAACAATGGGCCAGGTCAGATAAATTTAATAATATTTACGACCGCACTAATTGAACTCAAACCAATTACTGTTGTACAAACCATACCATAGAATGTTGCTCATACCATGGACTGCACTACCGCACATCTCACAAATACTTACTAGAAGAACTTAACATAAAAACTAGACTCATCACAACTATCAACCAAAATATACTGAGATATTTTGGACATATATAACTAGAAGAAGAGAAGGAGATCTCCAACACGATGGTCTGACCAAATAAAGGACATGATTATTTACTCAATCTCTGAGGTTATTCAATTCTCTATACAGTTCTGTAAACATTAAGATCATTATTTATACAAGGTGCCCAAAAAAAAATTTGAATTATTAATTAAACAATTAATTTAATTAAAAAAATTGTTTTTGGACACTCTGTATAATTAATCATATTACTGTTTATATTACTAAATAGGGAATTGAATAACCTTTTAAATGAGCTAGCAGTCGACCCCTATTCCCATTTAAAAAAAAATAGTCCAGTACGTCATCACGCCCAAATGGATGACGTCCCTAGTACGATACATATGTTAAATAATCATAATTTAAAAATCGAATAATTTTTGTATTTTACATTTTTTTCTAATTCTGTAAATAGAGCAGTTTACAAGGGGGTCAAAATATAGAGAATAACTCTGCATTCATTGGGGCCGACCGACCGGCTCTGTCTCGTCATACGGCTGACCGACTATAATAACTTTTATTTATATTCAATTTAGAATGTGTGTACTGATTTTCAGCCTTAGTAAATGGATTTAATTACCTTTGTAGAAAAGCAACTTTGATACCCTCTCAGTAACCCCTGTTCTACGTTTCGCTTGACCGACCGCAGTATGTTTCTCTACACAATCACAGTAATCAACTGTGAAAAATTTAGCTTTAGTAAATTCAAATAGATTTTTCAGCGCTGCCTCTTGGACTAATATAGACGTTCTGAATTCATCATCATTCACTATTCACACATATTATGTAATATAATAAAAGGCGATAACGTCAAGCGGAAACGCAGTTTGTCCGGAACGATAACTCCTAGCGCCACATAGGAGAGAAATCTGAACTAATTGACAGTAAACAGCAGTATCATTGTTTATACATGGGCGTAGTACCTAGTGACGTTTACAATAATTGTCATTTTATATTTATATTGTCATTTTATATGTATTTCCTGAGGATTTAGGAGAGGATGTCGTGATTCCACCTATACCGTTGATTCCAACAAACCATTTGATTATAAACGTCTACAATTTCCCGTGCCATTGGCTTTTGCAATGAAGATAAACAAATCGCAAGGCCAACCATTGGAAGTTTACCGAATTAAATTAAATTTTACATCCAAAATTATTATCCAAAATTATTGTATAATCATCGTTGTCATATATAGTCATCGTTGTATATTTAAGCACCGCAAAAAAATTGTAGCATTTTTTTGGTTTTTTGTTAATTTTTACTTATTGAACATTACATTTTTATTTAATTCTAAGGTGGTACGAAGATCGGAGGGTCAGCTAGTTAAGAATACTTTTACAGCGAAGGTCCCGTGTTTTAGTTTCAAAATTACCATAAGTTAACGACTCAGCACATACGAATCACTTTATTCATTGACAGGGATATACCTCTACTGTAAATTTAATTTGGAGCTATTAAACTAAACAGCAAATGTCACCGGCGATAAGATCTCTCAAATTCGGTCCGAGTATCGTTTTTCAAGTGATCCGCCGGAGCAAAGAAAAAAAATTGTTTGTTGGGAAGTGAGTTACAAATGAGCGACTGTAGTTGGCATTTGATGATGATAATGCCGGTGCAACTTTTGGTGGGATCGGGTGGCTGAGCCTGCCGTTTCATCCTTAACTAGGTATGTGGAGGTGGCTACTGTTCCGGTACTGTAACGGTACCTTTTTCCGGTCCGGTCGTACCTTTTCAAACGAAATTTGGAAATTCTTCTGTATGTGTCATATTAGATCTCCCTAAAGGCAAGCGTCCACAGACCCGCATCGTACGCATCGCACGCATCGTACGCAACGGATTTTAGTTTGCCTTGTACAAAAACTTCTGTAACTGCGTCCACTGATCCGCATCGTACGGATCGCATCATCGGTAATGCCGAAGGGTTCCTTTGAGAGGCAACTTTTGCGATGCGTGCCGATGAATCATTCGAAATGCCGACCAGTGGACGCACTCTGTTCGGAATTTCGCTTGGCCCAGTGGGAGCTAATCTACGGTTAATTTGCATTTGATGATGATCTTCTTCGTAATGAAACAAGTAAACTCAGTTTTAACTTTTATTTTATATATAGGTATATTCAGGTAAAAATATTACAGCCCATGATAAGTTGATTATGGGGATTAAAATATCATAAATTACTCATTTTAAAATTATTACTCATTCAAAGTGTGTTACAAGTACAGTTTGGCCAAACTATTTAAAAACACAGAAAGCATTCTACCGATTTCAGAGAGGCAACTTTAAGTATCTTTATCTTTAAAAAAGCTTTTACTGATGTAGTTACTATTTTCCATTTAAACCAAATTGTAACAGCTTTGTGTATTCCTTTATATCAAAATGTATAATTTTTTAATGTGTTTCTGCTATAGCTTGCGGTCTACCGAGAGAATTGGTGTATAAGCTGAAATATTTAAAATGACATATGAGAGTTTTTAGATGAGAGAGAATTTAATATCTTTGACATAGGTATATCAATATAAAATACAATGTGATCACTATTTGCAAATACACTTTTTTCATTGTTTTAAATGGTACACCCTGTATATTGTATATTAGTATTACATTTTGTAGTAAATGTTACAGGCTTTGTTTTAATATCAGGTTGTATGTACCTAGCATGTTTCGTTTTGTAGATATTTCGTTCAACATTTTACGTTTTTGTGGATTTTTTATTACTAAACAGATACATTAAACTATCATACTAATAAATGTAGTTAATATGCATAAATTAATTATTAAATTAAATAAACAACCAATAAATAAACAACAAATTTTAAAGTCTACCTTAGTAATTTTTCTACCCTAGCAGGTAGTGGCATCGGCAATCCGATCGCTGCCGATACAGTGGACGCAGTATGAAAAATTAATCCGATGCGTCCGATGCGTCCGATGCGTACGATGCGGACCTGTGAACACTTGCCTTAAGGGTAAGAATAGAACAAGTGGGTCGAGGTGGAGGTGTAGGTCGCGGTGGATGCCACTAGCTAAGTCGCGGTCGATGTCGACAGCACATAGAAACGAGGTTACCTGCGCTGTCCGTCGAGCTAGAACCACTATCAAGTGAAGTATGGAGTTTAATGAAATTTGAATGATAATAGACTGTGTTTTTGCGGTGTTGTGTCACTCAAGTGATGATAGTGATGAAATGTCAGCTGTAAATAATCAGATCCTCCTGCATATTTCAAAAATTTACTGAATTTAATTACTTTAGAAATTCAAAAATAAACTGAATACAAAAAAGGGATTATATAAAAAGTATCAACTCAGATAGCGCAGGTAATGACAACTTGGTTTCGAACGGGCCAATCGCAGGGAAGCATCCTTGTAGGCCGCGCAGTAGAGATCCATGTAAAACAAACTCATTTGATATTCAAAAGCATCGATGTAAACCTGGATGGCATCGCGCTAAACCTCCACCTCGACTTACCTGCTTGGTCTCTTCCATTTACTACAATGTGTTTGTTTTACATGGATGTCGACATCGACCGCGACTTCCACCTCCACCTCGACCCACTTGTTCTGATCTTACCCTAACGTTGGCAATTACATTGGCGAGTTATTCACGGTCTTCAGCTAATCGGAATAGTAGTTCAGTACTACTTATTCGTGACCAACCGCGAATGTTTTTGAGGCAAGACATCTGCTTCCTAACAATTCCTCCGCAGCCTTCGATTTTACCTTTCAAGATAAGCTGATGATTCTGTACCCTCTGACTTATGTTATTGCAAAAAAAGCTCTCTGGGATAACCAGTGTGAATAAAATTTAAACAAATGAATGAGTCGCTTTAAAATTTTTATTATATTATATTAAGCACCAAAGAACCCTCATTTGAAAAAAATTTCAAAGCTGTACACTAATTTTTAAAATAATTATTGCGAAATAATTTTTTTTTTTGCAATTTCGACCTTTTTTCGCAATTATATTACCAATAAATGAGTATATCAAACTTTATGATACGCCATTTTTAAGCTTTTTCCATGCTCTCAAAGATATCTGTACTAAAAAAGGCATAAGTTTCACTGTTTTCAATTGATTTGAAAACAAAAGGAAAAAGGCCGTTTTTTGACACTAAATTGTTTATAAATAAAAATGATTCAGTACTCTGGCTGTTAAAGTGTCACGAACAGGGTATATTTTTGTCTTATTTACCCTGGGCTATAGTGCGTTATGAAAAGGGTACATACAAGGGTTTATTTATCTCATTTGCACTGGCGAAGCGTCCATGTAACCACTGTTACCATTGGTAACAGTTAAAAATCTTGCAAATAAATATTTTATGACGATGAATAATTCTATTTACCAATATTTTTACCAATAGAAATATATTATTATATTATGGTAATAGTACCTAAGTCAGTAAATAGCCAACTACTCGTAGACACGAAAATATTGGCGAGTTTATGTGACTCAGTTGCACTTTATTATACTCTGTTACCAGACTCATTTCTGGTTACAATGGTTATATACCCACGCTGGCGCTCGGGACCGGCTAGTGACTGAAAATTTTGAAGAAGCGACGGCATAAGCGCGCTGTGTATAAGTAGCGCTGTTACCACATTTAAAATTGGTGACAGTACCTATAAAAAGTGTGCGTGCAGTTAACCATGGATGAGTGTCGCTTCTTAATCGATCAACTACTTGAAAAGTAATTCTCCTTGTATAATTTTGAAGATAAAAATGAGATTAAAAATGAAAGACCTATTTTAAACAATTTAAAAAAGGAATCAACAAAAGTAGTTCGATATTTTAAATTTAGTTGGTACAGTGAAAATCCTTGATTATATTATGGTTGCAAGAAAAATATACTGTATTATTAGCAATATCTTCTGGTTTCTACAGAAAAATGGGTGGACCAGGTTCACGATTTAAATGGTGTTAGATTTTTAAAAGAAGACATGAAATTTCTCCGTTAACTACATGTAAGATGTATACCCAATTTGATTCAGTTTGGCAAAACAAAAATCAAAAGTTCTCTTAACCAAGCTTTTAAAGCAAATATTGCTAAACATAATGAGTTTGTTAAAAAAATAGATAGGTATATCCTTAGCACACTTATAATAGATACTGTATGTTTTTGGGCCAAACAAGAACTAGTGTTTCGTGGTCATTTTGAGTGCGACGACTCTGACAATCCAGGCAATTACAGGGAATTGTTAAAATTAATTGCCAAAAAAGATCAAAAATTTTGTCAACATCTAGAAACATCTGTTTTTTCGAGAGTTTCAAGTGATATACAAAATGATATTATTGAAGCTACACTCACCGGCACAAAATTCCGCCACCCAAAATTTTTGATTAAGTTTGACAATTTATAACATTATTATTTGTGCTCCGATTTTCAAGATTCTTAGACCAGTTTGTAGGTAAATGTATTCATATTGTTTGGTATTATTCCGGTAACAAAAAATGTTGCTTGCATGTCATTGTACAGGGGTGAAAGGAAGCGTTGTATTTTCTCCTAATTTTAAAAAATTCTGTGGAAAAATGAAATAGCTGATTTTGTTTCATAGTCCTGTCATATTTTCCCGGAGGCATCACCAACATTCTGTTTTTTGAATTATCCGAATATCTTTTTGCTTGTAAGAGCTGTACCATTTTTTGTAAATAAAAACACTGATTGACTCATACAATTGAGGTTGGATTGATAAGATTAGAATGGCCCGCATACAGCCCAGATCTCAATCATATTGAGCATTTATGAGATGAATAAAAAAAGCTATTTGCCGTCATCCTAGGCCTCCAGAAAATTTGGTATAGTTATGGCCCTGGTAGAGGAATATCGGGCTATTCCCCAGGCAAGGAAAACACATCTTTATTAGATAAGATTGCGTAAACAGATTGCGAGCAATTGTTGCTGCAAGAGGTGGATATAACCGCTATTGAATTGTTTTGTTTTGTTGTTAAATTTGTTTTGTTTTGTTAATTTTAGTGCGTTTGATATTTTTAATTAAATAAACCTTCAAAGCAGTGTTTTTAATTACAGCTCTTACAAGAAAAGAGATATTCAGATAATTCAAAAAAACAAGACCTTAGTGATACCTCCAGGAGAATACAGATGAAACAAAATCAGCTCTCCAATTTTTCCACAGAATTTTTTAAAGTTAGGAGAAAAAACAACGCTTATATTCACCCCCGTATAATGCCATCTAAGCAAAAAATTTTTGTTACCGGAATAATAGCAATTGACATCAATACATGTACCTACAAACTCGTGCAAGAATCTTTAAAATCGAAGTACAAATAATAAAGTTATAGATTGTCAAACTTAATAAAAAAATTTGGGTGGCGGAATTTTGTGTCGGTGAGTGTATATATATTTTAGCCATATCTTCATTTTTTTAAATAAGATTTTTTGCATCTGGTTTTGGTAACACTCCAGAAAAAGTCACGCGTCGTCACTGCTCGTTTGTGTTCTCTGCGTATATAATAGTTCATTTAGTTTAACTTTTTTTCTTCGCTCATATTATAGTGGTTTTGATATTTTAAATGATCTTGCTGTTCCTTTTTAATTTTTAAATTAATTGTACTGTAGTGTTAATTTTACTGTAGTGTCCATTGTACTGTACGTTCTGTAACCGTACCTTCTAGTGTAATAGTAGACACTGCCGAATATAAAAGGTTTGGTCGTTTATCTCCCAAACCGGTTGGCTGCGGTCGTTTTCTGGTGCTTCTTCTTCGTCGGATCGGAGGATCATGGTAACCGGCGCTCTCAGCATAATATATGTCTCAAATACCTTGTTCTTCGCTACTCCAGTGTCTTTTAATAGCCTGGCGATGCCTTTTATATAGTACAAAACGAGGAACGGAGTATGTTGTGCGAACGAAAACAGCTGATTCGAGTACCGAATTTAGCTTTTGACATTGACATATTTGCCGAATTCTTTAAGAAGGTATTATATTTATCTATTCTGCTTTTTGATGAATAGATATCATTAAAATTATTGTTTTACTTTGAGACCCCATTTACTAACATAGTCCGTTGATCGGATCTGCAGTCAAAGTAGTATCTTTAAGTCTATATGTATTTATAAGTATTTACTTGCATTTTATTGACTCATCGCATTTTTTGCCATAGCATTGGGTCTCCGAACTTCTGACTCAGAGTTGCCATCGTTAGTTATAAAAGATCCATGATAGTTGAAGCAGTCTTTATGAATTTTCAAACCAACTTTAACGCATTCTAACTCAACTCTCCGCAGAATGCCTATCATTTCTTGTTAATTTTCTGCTATACGTGTAGTGTCATTAGCAAATATCAAATTACAGATATTTCTACCAGCCACCGTTACTCCATCAACCCATCTTGCTAAAGCCATTTTTATGAAATAAATCAGGGAGAAAACGTGTCATTGTCTAACCCCTCTTTCTGGCCTTACTTGGCTTGAGAACTTCTGATCAGGTCGTTCTGTTCATATTGGACTGGGATAGCAGTGTCACCAGGTGTATCGGTGCACCCACCATTATCAAAAGAGGCTTAAGATTTATCCAGCTTACACAACCAAATGCCTTCTAGTAATCAACAGAGTATATTACCATAGGTACTTGAAATTCGACTTACAATTCGGCTCGACTTTTCGATGAATTGTCTGGGGTTCAGGATTTACTTACGTGTAACTTTTCCCTTTACAAACACTCCTTTTTCCTGCAGTAATTGATAATACATATACCTATGTAAGTTTTTAATCTGTTTTTGATGTACGGTAGCTTTCACACTTAGTGAAAAGTTGCTCTATTTTGTGGAGTGGAATCTAAATTGAGGTACAACAATCAGACGGCCATTTTCCCTAATTTCAAGCAACGGTACAGAGAGAATGGATGATATATGTAGGTATTCCTTTGTCACGTATTGTGTCAATTTCTGGTGATCTATATTTCTTTAGCGATTTAATTGCATCTTTTAATTCAGAAAGCACAGACAGAAGAGTAGTCGCCAAAGATTTTCTGCTGGAGACACCAAGGATTTTCGCCACGTTTCCGGTATTTCGTCAGTGTCGATCTTTAGATTACCTTCTTTTGCCCTCCCTCAACGGGTTTCTCCATCCATCCTTGTTGTTTCAGCTGCCTTATTCTAGATTTTTAGTCAGTAGGGCTCCAGTCAGTAACTCGAATTATCCATTTTCGGGTGGTGTCCTCCTGACATGATCATACCATATAAGATACTTTTCTTCGATGAAGATAATAATTTATTGTTCTACTGACATTCTTCTACTTATCTCTTCATTTCGGATTCGGTCTGCGCTCGTGACCTTACTGCATCTTCTCCAAAACTCCATTTCGGTAGCTAATTTGTTGACTACCAGTATTCTGCTCCATGCGTCATAATACTTTTTTTTCGTGGTCTTTGCTATGTGTGTCCCATAATACTCCATTTAGTTGTCTTATGGAGTCTCTGGTTTGACCTACTCTTTTCTTTATATCTTCAGTTGTAGTGCCTAGAAATAGTGGAGCTTAGGTATTTGAAAGTTTTGGTGCTCTTAATTTTTCGGGCATCTGAGATTTCGAGATCCGGGGCGTCATCTGATCCCATTACCAAGTACTCTCTCTCTTATTGAAGCTATGAAGCTGAGTTATAGTCCATTCTTTAAATATTCTTGTGTGAGTTTTCTAATCATGTAGGAGATATTTTCTTCATCTTGTGCCAATACTACCTGGTCATCAGCGAAGCTTAATGTGTACAGATATTCGTCCCTGATAGGTATACCCATTCCTCTGACAATTCTTATTTTCCAGGGTGTTAGTACCATTTCTAGAAATATTTTGAATAGTGTTGTTGACGTAGAGCAACCTTGTAATTGTCCCTTGGTTGTTGGAAAATTTGTTTCTGATTTTATTTTTGACTTTTTAACAGCCACCGAGTTGTTTTCGTACAAGTTTATTGTTGCTTGTATAAGTCTGATCGATATGTCCATTTCTTGCATGCGGAGTTATCTCATTCTTTATTAAATGATAAGTGACACTACTTCGTGTTTTTGTGTATATTTTCACTTTTTCTCCATCATTAATATGTTATCTGTCATATCTGGCTGTTTTCTGCCTTGTTTCTGGTTTGAGGTATTGTTCAGTTTCATTTTGAAGCAGCATTTCAATCTTCTTTTGCCTTATATAGGTAGGTACCTTTGTTATCAGTTGTTTAAAATGATTGAGTGTTAAAATAATACCGCAAAAATTACTGAAAAATCGACGTTTGATATAACAGGTAAGACAAAGTATTATAATAGCAAATATTATAAACAAATGTAACGATGACAGTGCAGCAATAATTGAAGCAACTTCAATACAAAGCACAACGGTTGCAACATTAATAGCAATAACAGTGAATACTTAACAAAATCTAAACTTAACAAACTTATCGATGGATCTATAGACCACAGTAAAGGCTTCACGTAAGGCTCCTTGCTGAACACCCCGAAAAAAATTGAAACTCACCTAACTTAACTGAGCAGTGTATGTGGGACCTACTCTCGTAGTAGACCCAGTCGAAGCCCGCTTCGACGGCCAACCTGGCGAGCATTCCGTACTTAGACCGGTCCCTGTCGGAGGTAGTGATATCTACGGCCCGACCCTCGTAGTGCAACGAGTCGGGAGTGTGGTACCCCTCTTCGTCCCAGCCCTCCGTCACGAGGAGCTTCACGCCAGGCCACATGTTCATCACCGAGATGGCGAGGGTGTTGAGTTTTTCTTTGCATCTCTGAAAAAGAATAAATCGATTAGTAAAGAGTATGATGGGATGGGAAGAATTAGCATTGGCCACGGAACAAGCAAAAAGAAATGTGTACATATTATATATTTAGTAGGTGACTTCAATGGGAGAATAGGCGCAAATAACCAGGTATATAAAGAGGTATTAGGAACATATGGAGAAACATCACGACATCACGAAACAATAATGGCATAAAGAAGCACTTGCGAAGCGTCCATGTAACCAATGTTACCATTGGTAACAGTTAAAAATCTTGCAAATAAATATTTTATGACGATGAATAATCCCATTTAATACCTTTATTTTTACCAATAGAAATATATTATTATTATGTGTTAATAGTACCTAATTCAGTAAATAGTTAACTACTTGTAGATACACGAAAATATTGGCGAGTTTATGTGACACAGTTGCACTTTATTATACTCTGTTTCATTTGTTTTTACCCAGTTTCATTTGTGGTTACAATGGTTACATCCTCGCTGTCCCTCGGGACCGGCTAGTGTCTGAAAATTTTGAAGGAGCGACGGCGTAAGCGCACTGTGTACATATATCAGTAGCCCTGTTACCAGATTTAAATTTGGTTACAGTACAGTAAAACCTCGATATAACGGACTAATTGGGGGAACGGGGTGTCCGTTAAAGCCGAAAGTCCGTTATATAAAAATAGGTTTAAAATAAATCAGACTATTTAGAAATGTGTCCTCATTATGCTATAATAAAAAGTTTATTGAAATTCTTTGTAAAATATAGCGTTTGGGATCCACGGGGACCCCGTTGCTATGCAATGTATCTTGGTATGGGCAGGGTTAAGTATGTATAATATTAACAGGACGTTTTAATTTTTTTTTACATTTGACCGGATTTTTGGTCCGTTATATCCGAAGTCTGTTAAATAGAGGTCCGTTATATCGAGGTTTTACTGTACCTATAAAAAGTGTGCGTGCAGTTAACCATGGATGAGTGTCGCTGCGTAATCGATCAACTACTTGAAAAGTAATTCTCCTTGTACAATTTTGAAGAAAAAAATGAGATTATTGAAAATGAAAGACCTATTTAAACAATTTAAAAAAGGAATCAAAAAAAGTAGTTCGATATTTTAAATTTAGTTGGTACAGTAAAAATCCTTGGTTATGTGGTTGCAAGAAAAGTAGACTGTATTGTTGGCCATGTCATCTGGTTTCTACATAAAAAATGGGTGGACCAGGTTCACGATTTAAAAGTTTTAGAGTTTTAAAAAGGAGACATGAAATTTCTCCGTTACCTACATGTAAGATGTATACCCAATTTGATTAAGTTGGCAAAACAAAAATCGAAAGTTCTCTTAACCAAGCTTTTAAAGTAAATATTGCAAAACATAATAAGTTTGTTAAAAATAATAGATAGGTATATCCTTAGCACAGTTATAATGGATACCGTATGTTTTTTGGGCAAACAAAAATTAGCGTTTCGTGGTCATTTTGAGGGCGACGACTCTAACAATCGAGGCAATTACAGGGAATTGTTAACATTAATTGCCAACAGAGATCAAAAATTTTGCCAACATCTAGAGACATCAACTGTTTTTTCGAGAGTTTCAAGTATACAAAATGATATTATTGAAGCTATATATACATTTAGCCAGTGCTGTTTTTGTGACGGTACAGGGACCTTTTGGGAAAAAGATAAAAAAAAAACAACCAAATTATAGACAAATTAATTAATTTTTGCCGTAATCCCAAACAGCTTTAAAACGCCCTTATTGAGGCTGAATTTAAAAAGCTTTCCCGGGGGTGGACCTCCTTTATGAACACTCCCCAGACCCCCCGGAACATTGCGTACCGGAACCTATATTGTTACAAAAACAGCACTGCATTTAGCCATATCTTCATTTTTTTAAAAAAGATTTTTTTCATCTGGTTTTGGTAACACTTTAGAAAAAGTCACGCGTCGCCACTGACTGCTAGACTTCTGTATGATGCACAGTTTAGTAATAACTAATACATATTTTTAACACAAAAATATCCACAAGTACCTACACAAGAGACGTTAAAAGTGGAGAAGAAAAATCGATAATTGACTACATTTTAGTAGAATAAAGTAACAGAAGAAACGTAATAGACAAAATTAGAAGGAGTCCAGTAATATGAAGTGACCACTAGTTAGTAGTAATGAAAATAAAACAAAATAAGTCCGATAATAACAACATTACCAAACTGCAAGAAAATAAACAAGAATATGGAAATATTAGATCGTACCATTGATTATAAACACCCAATGGTCCCAATGTGTGTGTTTATAATCAATGATCGTACCAATTCAGAAATAAAAAAAATACTGAGAAGTACCAGATATATACCATAAACCAAAAACTAGGAATACTAGGAACTAAAGAAAAGATAAATGATCGAAAAGTAGAACAACTATGGAACTACTTCAAATAGGTTATAAAAAATACACAAATACAGCGACAGAAATTATATGGAACAAATTAGAATAGCACTAAAAGAAAGCAAATTACCTGGTGGATTAAAGAAATAAAACAACAAATTAACGGAAAGAAAATTGTTTGGAAAATATACATAGGTACTTACAAAATAAAATATTCGCCGACGACGTCGTCATATTGGTCAAAAATGAGAAACAACTACAAAGAAATATAGAAATGTGGAATTAAGTACCTAATAAAAAAATATGGAATGAGAATTGATAAAAATAAAACAAAAGTGATGATGATAGGAGAAGAAGTGAAGAAGAAGAAAAGATAAACATAAAAATAGAACATGTAAATATAGAACAAGCACGAGCCTTCCAATACCTACGAAAAGAATTAGATGACAACGGAAGACAGGAAACAGAAATTAATAATGAATTTAAAAAAAAATTTACAAAATCAACAAGAAATGTATAAAACTAGTATTTTTCTACATTTTTGTATATTTCTGTGTCTAAAATTAACTGATTTTATTCACCAAAATGTTGTAAATTTCTTGTACTATAAGTCTCTCCCTCTTGTTCACACCATGTTTAGCACCCATGTTCATTAATTGGCTTCTAATTAATTTGACTAATTAGGTGTTTTAAGGTAGAACCTTTACCTATTACGATTTTAGATTTTATCATGATATCGTGAATATCCGAGTTTTTTGGAATAAACCAAATGTTCTAAAAATAGTTGTGAACGAAAAAGGAATTAGTAGTAGGTAAATTATAAACTAAGAGCAAATATATTTAAATAAAGTAAATAATATTTTCTTTGGGTAATAAAATTTTCAGCTACCAATGACAAATAAAACTTTTTACTATTGATTTAGATTGTACCTATTAATAAGATTTCGGAAAAGTTAGTGTTATTTTTCAAGTACAGTGGAATCCCGATAAGTCGGCCTCCGATAACCCGGAAGTCCGGCTAACCCGGATCGATTTTCATCAGATAAAATAAAACTGTTTTCACTTTGACTGAGTTTTTTTACCAAGAAATAAACAATAATGTATACAACTGTACGTAATTTAGATGTACTGGACCTACAGTAAGTATTTCATTTTTTTGGCAACCGTATTTTATTAATTTTTACCACATTCTCCGGCTAACCCGGATTTTCGATAACCCGGATCGGCCGCGGTCCCGATTAATCCGACTTATCGAGGTTCCATTGTAATTACATTAAAACAGAGAAACTAACAACAACGATAATGAAAGTGTAAAAAAAACTAAAGGATAATGTGGTTTTAATCAACAGCGGTCTAAAAACTTCATCTTCTTCAGGTGCCATCTCCGCTACGGAGGTTGGCAATCATCATAGCTATTTTATTTTTTGAGGCAGTAGCTCTAAATAGTTGTTTGAGCTGTATCCAAACCATTCTCTCAGGTTCTTCAGCCATGAAATTCGTCTTCTTTCGATGCTTCTTCTGCCATCCATCTTTCCTTGCATTATGAGTCGCAGGATGCCATACTTCTCGCCCCGCATGACATATCCGAGATACTGTAGCTTTCTTTCTTTAATTGTAAGTTCAACTTCCTTCTCTTTACCTTTTCTTCTCAGTACTTCATAGTTCGTTTAATAACACTCTTTGGCAAATCAAAAGAACAAAAGAAAACTTGTAAGCATAGATAAAGTAATGACAGTGATTTTTTTTCCTGGAAGCCGTCTGTTATAATCCGGGTGTACCTACTGAAGCTAATCGACTTATTGTATATCCTCCATTCTCTCATGATACCAATTCCAGGAATCTGGAACCCTGTACCAGTTTATACCAGAATGGGTACCATATATGTTTGGAGGCACTTGCTTGACTCCAAATAGATATGGTTGACTGTTTTAGGTTCTCTGATAGATTCTGCAACACAAGTCTCCATGAAACAATCCTACTGTATGCAGGTGTCCCTTGACTGGCGCATGTCCAGTAAGGAACAAGATTCCGCAAGAGAGCAGATAAAACAGCTGATACTGTATCTCCCAGAAATGTTGCGTATATGTGTTAAGAACGTGTTAACTGTAAGAGGTATGACAGGAGAAAAATTTAAAAAATAGAAATCAACAATATATTGAGATAAGAGAAGAATCAACGTATGAGAATAAACGTCCTGTGATCAATCGCGGTAACGATAGCAGAAATTTTTAAATTTCCAATTTAACTGAGCCGCTACCATGCTTCGGAGGGCACGTAGAGCAGTCAGTCCTGGCTACGTAAGTAGTCGTTAATATTAAAACCTGATCCAGAAGATTACATCATTGGAAGATGTAGGTACATACAAAAAGCTCATTCCATTGCCTAAATTACGACCAGTTATATCAACAAACATATCAAAGACAAAGATCATGATTGTACATAACAATGATCCAAACATAACCACGATAGACCGGTTTGAGGTTGTGAGCTCATACGTATGTCTGGATCAAAAAAAATATGGAAGACCTCACAAATTAAGCAATTGTTCAACCTCACTTTTAGAGTTCGTGAAAATTGCTTTGAAACCTTCTGAAAACCTTGTGAAGGTTACATTAAAACCAGAGTCAACCAAACATAGGCGTAACCAGGGGGTGGTTTTGGGGGTTATACCCCCCCCGTTTTGGATGTACTTTAAGCTCTATACGCTTAACACCATTATTATTCCATACCCCCCAGAGACCTTCAAGTAGACCCCCCCTTAGGATCATCTTGGTTACACCCCTGAACCAGAGTCGACAGTTTCAAGCAGTTTGAACACTTAAATAAAATAAGGATGTCCTCAAAGGATAAAGTGGATGGATTCTTTTTCACAAAAGAGAGACTTGCATTAAGCGCAACGATAATAGCAACGAATCAATGAAAACAAGGAATAACAAATAATCATACTGTGACGCCTCACAACCCGGCCTAATTCTTCTCGATATTTCTCCGCGTTACGAGTAAAGGCCAGATCTTCCACGGCGATTCGAGGCGACCGCTGCCAGAGTATTTAAGAACAGGAATCCGATCACAGGCCAGTCAGTCAATGAACGAGCCGCGACGCGTGATATAATTGTATTCGATCGGATTTAGTGAAATGTATTTATTAGTTATCGTAGTTATTATGTTTAGTTAATTAAATCATAAATTTGAGTTGTAAATAAATTAGATGTGTTAGTTGGTGTTATTTGTAATTATTAAAAATAAATAAGTGATGTAAATAAAATAATATAAGTAAGTGTTCCTTTATTTAAATTAAACTTAGTGCCTAAAGATATAAATAAATAAAATAGTAGAGTCAATCGCGTAACAATACATTATAATGAAAATAAGGAGGGAAGGTAGTAATAATAATAATAAATAATATTAGGAAGCATATAAAAACTAAACACTGACTCAAGGAATTTTATTACATCAAAAAAACACCATAAACTTTTGAAATTTCTCTGGGTATTTAACATACAACTCCATTGAAGTGAATCAATGAACTATTAGAATAAAATGAATAACATTGGGATAAATTTGCATTCGACTGTCTCATTAAGCGGTAGGCAAGAGAAGAATGTGTTATGTCTACGTCTGTACCCATATTTCATTGACTTATCGCTAATTTACAGTCGCATTAAATTACCATCATCAGTTATTTAATTGATTACAAAACGTTTTCCGACACGCCGGGAAATGTAAACAAAGGTGAGTTCAAACAACTTCGAATTGTTGTTTGTTTTGAGTTGAAGACAGTTATTTTAGTTGGTGCGGGAAAATTAAGAGAAAAGAACTTTTAAAAAATGTTAAAAAAACCAATATATTGAGGTCTACATTTTATTATCTAGGACAAAACATACAGGGTGATTGATTAATGGGGTAATTTTTCCTTGGTTTTTTAATTATGTGCGAAAAACCGTCCGAAAACGTAGTTTTTTTGTCGAAAAATTAACATTTTCAATCGCAAATAACTCGTAAAGTATAAGCTTACACAAAAAAAGAATGTGTGTGTACTTTGTACGCACGTAAGAAGATATTCTATTATATAGGTAATTTAAACGAAGTAAATATACTTAAAAGGTTATTTGTATTTTATTTAAAAATTAAACTAACTTTCTTATCTACCACTTTCAAAAAATGTTTATTAAAATAACGAAAAATAAAAAAAAATATGATTCGTCCGGGATTAGAACCCGCGACCTTCCGTGTGCTTCCATTCTCTGGCCCACCGCTCTGCCAACTACGCCATCGAGCCACTTGAATTGACACGTAAGTTTCGGATATAATTACACAACACGGCGACAAAGTAAAAATTTTATGCCTACACATTTTATTATTTTACTACAGAGAAACACAAATCCAAAAACACAAGAATTATAATAAATAATACATCTTTTAATGACTTATTTTGCACGGTTACAGATACATAGGTACATACCTATCTTGAAAGATTAGCAATGAACTACATACTGTCAGTGTGCGCAGGCGCGCGGTCATGTACAATTTTACCCTCTATCGATTCGTCGCTAAAGAAGAATATCTTCAAAAACTCTATAGAACAAAAGTTGCTTAAAATCAGTCAATTCATCCATTTCCGGTCTTATCTTGAATGTATATTTTTTCACCCCCGAGAAGGGGTGACTGTCACCCCCCAAGTAAAAGCAACCAACGGCACAATTTCAACTTTGAAGTGGAGGGTGAGTAGAACCTAAATCCAAATTTTCATGCATTTCGGAGTTGCCCCTGAAAATTACACGGTATCGCCGTATTTCCCGTTCATTTTGGGCTATTAGATTGTATTAATAAGATATTAATAAGATATTAATAAGATTTTATTAATAAGATATATATCGGAAGTGTTATTTTTCAAGTAATTACATTAAAGCAGAGAAACTAACAACAACGATAATGAAAGTGTAAAAAAACTAAAGGATCATGTGGTTTTAATCAACAGCGGCCTAAGAACTTCTGCTTCTTCAGGTGCCATATCTGCTACAAAGGTTGGTAATCATCATACCTATTTGAATTTTTGAGGCAGTAGCTCTAAATAGTTGTTTTAAGCTGTATCCAAACCATTCTCTCAGGTTCTTTAGCCATGAAATTCGTCGTGAGGTAGCCAACTTTGAGCTTCACATTTCAAAATTAATTAAAATGTTACAGGGTGTTCGATAACATAGCGGCAGACCAAACTTATGTTTTTTTAAATGGAACACCCTGTATTTTATTTTATATTCGAAATCTTCCTAACTTCTCCATTACAAAAATATAAAGGTTTGTTATGTTATTGTACATGCTATTTACAATTCATAAATACAATACAAAACATTGTACAATGTTATAACCTATTTTATATGAAAATCGTAACAAGTTCAACTCACTGTATAAATAAAAATAAGCACAAAACTAATGGATTATTGATGCCATATTTTTTTATTTATTGTCAAAATTTTCATAAATGATTGATATTGCTAATTTTATTTATATTGAATACAGGGTGAGTCAAAACGCAAGTACATTATTTTCTCAGTAATTTTAAATGGAACACCCTGTATTTTATATCACTATCGAAAAGTACCATTACCGTACTTTAATTTTTATATAACATTCTCTATGTCTAAATTTATTAGTTTTCGAGATATTTTCATTTTTCAGAGCAAATTATTAATTACGGGTCTAAATCATTCCAAATTTTAAGTAAGCCATGACTGAATAATTGTCTAAAACTGACAATTTACGATTACTGATTATAAATCTGGTAATATATTTAACAATGTAGCAAATAAAGAAAGAAATATAATTTATTAGTAATAAATTTTACAAAAAAAAAACACAACCACAACATACAACATTTTTGAAACAATTAAAAACTACTTTTGTATGTAAGTATAACAAATAAAGAAAGAAAAATAATTTATTATTAGTTATATATTATTAGTTAATATTTAATTACATAGTTGTTCAAAATGACCTCCTAACACATTTATGCATGCCTAAAAACGGTCATTGAATGAGTTACTTACACTACGAAGCATTTGTAAATTAACACTTCAAAATACACTTTGTATTCTATTTTTCATCTCATCTCTTTTTGTTGGACCTTGTTTATAACCTTCATTCTTAAAGTAACCCCAAAAAAAATCGATCCAGTTTATTAAATTCTGGTAATCTGGGTGGCCACGCTACTGGTCCGTGGAAAAATTAAAATATCTCGAAAACTAACAAATTTAGACATAGGGAATGTTATCTAAAAATTAAAGTACGGTAATGGTACTTTTCAATAGTGATATAAAATACAGAGTGTTCCATTTAAGCTTTTTACTGATGCCACGCATAATTATTCCTGTTATTGTAGTTGTTAGTTTCACATTATTCAATATTGCAAAATTATTCAAATTTTAAGACAGATAATTGTTGCAATAAACCATTTTGATGCATAAAAACAGCAATTCTTACTGTTAATCCTGAATATTTCTGTTTTTATGTTGTTCACTTGTTCACTTGTTGTTCTATTTGTTTAAGTTGTATCCTTTGACTATTTAAAAACGGTACGCAAATCAGATTTAACGCCTTTCGATTCACCGACACGACAAAACGAAAGCAAATCAAACAATGAATGAAATTCTTGACTTGCTAACTTCCTTTTCAAAGAACTGCAACAGAGAGAAAAAATAACAGCATTCAATTCTTGAAAAGGTAAAGTAGTTTAGATAGTACCTTGCAAGGTATGACGAATCCTATTATCAGTACCCATTCGTCGACCCTACAGTGGAGGGTTCTTTCAACTGAAGGAAATTGATTTCACGTACGTCACTCACAACCTCGTTGTTTACCTAAAATACAAGTAAACAACAAAATAAACGTTCAATTGGGGCTTAAAAGTATGTTTTCGGTGTGATTTGGATTTATTATTGTTAGCAACGCAGGGGGTGGTTGGCGAAGAATCGATCAGGTCGTACCGAAAGGGATTTTTGTGCAGGTGGGTACTCTACAGTTTTGTGGGTCAGACATTTATGTAACACAAATTCCCAGAAAAAAGTTAACCAATTATTCTATTAAACACATGACTAAATGAGGATTTAATCTCTAAAAATCACTCGTCAGGATTTGAAGTGAATGAGGGTCTTAAACAGGGCTGCTGTCTATCACTATCGCCAAAGTTTTGAAATTCTGGAAAAGGAAATGTAAGAATATGGGTATACCGCTAAATGATGATAACATGCTGCTACACACTCTATGTTTTGCGGATGATTAGATTCTCATGGCCCAGAATTTTCACGATATTGAATATATGACCCGCAAAATCATAGAAGAGTACCGGAACTGGGGTTTAGAAGTGAATACCAAAAAACGGAATATTTGTGTGATGGAGGTGTACAGCAGGATCTCGCGTTGGAAAATGAAATAACTATTAATCACTGTCAGGAAAGAATATCCAAGAATATCCAAGAAAGGTGCACACATGAAAGGAAAGCTATCGCATTCTTGAACACAATCCTTTGGGACCAAAGTATCTCCAAAGAAAATAAACAAAACATCTATAACAGGATTGTTAAGATACAGCAGCGAAGTTTGGCCACAAAACAAAGCAACTGAGATGACTTGGCCACGTACAACGTATGGAAGACGACAGATTATCCAAGCAAGTACTACGATGGGCAGCCAAAGGACGGCGGAAAAGAGAAAGACCTAGGAAAAGCTGAATAGAGAGAATTCATAGGGAAATTAGAGAAACAGGCTTGAGCGAACACAAGTGTTACGATAGAGAACAATAGAGAGCGATTGAGACGCCGTAGTCAATCGCAATGAGTCAAAATCGGAAGACGTCGTAGAACGTTATGAACCGATAATATATGCATATTAAATAAGGTTCTGCAATTGTTCTCTTGGGGCTTGTTTCTATTTTCACCTCGTAAATTGTTTCCAAAAAGCTTATTGAAAAAATTGTGTTTAAAGAGTGTATACTCGCCGAGGTGTTGAGGAGGTTATGTATTACAAAATTGAGATGAACATACTTAACCATGGTGTTGTAGGCAATAGCCATGCTTTGGCTGAAAGATCTGAGCGTGTATGTTGTATGGCCTACGGTACATCAAATTCTGATTATTGTGTGTGTTTCTGCATTATTTCCATTTACTTTATGTGCTGATGTGTATGGTAATGTTACTATTGTGTTGTGTATTGTGTGTTGCACATGTATCGTGTATGATTGAAGACGTGCGTTTCACATTTTCTCATCCGCTATTGTTAGTATATTCTTGTTGTTCCTTCTTTTGTATTGTTAACCAATCCTGCTGCATTCTACTGATGAGTTTGCTATTCATTTATCTTCATTTAGTAGGATGAGGGCTGCTTTTTGATTTTTCTCGTTATCCTGTCTGGTTCCTTTACGATTATTGACCATTGTGGCCTGTGTTTATTGTCCCAGGCATGTTTGCTTATCTTTATCTATGATTTCGGGAGTCGGGAGATCGAACTCCCAGTTTTTTATGTACATATGTTTCATGCTCGTTTATCCTGATGCTTAGTGATATTGAAGTTTCTCCCACATAGAAATTGTTGCATTCATAGTTGAGGCGCATAGTGCAAAAGTGGCCTAACTAAAAAAAAATGATATTTGAGTTAATAACACCGAGCGTTAGTATATTTATTAATCTATCGTGTGCAATAGTGGCCCACATCGATTTGATTAAAATGACGGTAGAGGAATGGTCAAGGTCACTTTGGCGTATTACGATTTGTTGACAAACGGTTGTGCAGTAATAGCCCAACGTTCGTGCTTATCTATGTGTTTCAATTTCTCGTGTGCACTAGTGGCCTATCTTTTAACCTTAAAATTATTATTTGTTTTTTAACAGCTCGTGTATACTTTAATTGTTTAACTTTAGTTATTTGGAAGTTTCATTATGGATATTCCATCCACATCAGGTAAATATATTATCCAGATCATTTTCTTAAGTAGCAATATTATTAAAAGTAAAAGCAGAAATTTTGGAATAAGGTGTTAAAAAGTATATTTTAATACACGGCTGAATTACTGTAACTTATCTCTTTCAGGCAAAAGCAATAATATCTTTGATGATAGTGATATCTCTAGTATTGATGATCCACTTGCAGATTCAGGTTCCAGCTACAATCCTTCTGATATAGAAGAATCGTCAAGTGAAAAAAGTACAGGTATTTTATTATTATTATAATCGTTTGCGAGAAACTAATAAACTTTGTTTTAGCTGAAAATGAAAAGGTGCTGGTGGCTGATGATAATTTACAAAGCAATTTTCAGTCTAACGATATTGCAAATCCTGGAGAAATTCCAAGAAGTAAGAAACGTGGTCCTCGGCGCAAATTTGCAGATAAAAGTCAATGGCAACGTAATACATATAAGAAAAAAGAATGTGTGTGTACTTTGTACGCACGTAAGAAGTTATACTTCTATTACAAATTATGTGATTTTAACGAAATTGATATAATGTACTTTAAACAGTTTATTTATATTTTATTTAAATATTAAACTAATTTTAATACATACTACTTTCCAAAAATTTTTACTAAGACAATACCAAAAATAAAAAAAAATAAAAGAATAAAACGCACACAAACACATTGAAAAATTCCACAAAGAAAAAATGATTTCTGAACGATAATAATTGTTGGCAAAAATTTTAAATACGCATTTTCTGAAAAAAAAATTATATAGTAAATATACTTACAGTCATAAAATGCATAAAAAATAAAAAAATAAAAACTTGCATCCAATTACTCATTATTTGTCATGTGGAAAAATAGGGCAACTGAACGTTTTACTGTTTGACAGTTATTCTGAATTTAAATCAAATTATGTAGTTTGATTTTTGTAGAAGAAAATATTAAAATATAACAAAACAGTAAGAAAACAATATATTATTAGATGAAGATTGGTAGAACTTTTGTGGTAATCAAATTAAGCATGTAAATCAAAGCATTACATACCTACTAGATAAATAAATCTACGCCAAAAAATCATAATTTAAAAATAAAAATCGGACCTAATTTCGGATTTCTCTCTAAAATCCCCATTCTTGAGAAAATAAATTTATTCCAACCTAATCCAAATGTATAATTACAATATGATTATAATAAAAACTACTTACCAAATTAGAATGAGTCCTTGTCCAAAATAGTCCAAAAGTCCAAAAATATATACGAAAACTATTTAAAAAGGCAGTATAACTATTAACTAACTTTTGTTTGTTGTTTCTTTTCACACAAATTTCAAAACGCAACAACCATAAATAATCAAACCACAGCTTTGAAACAGCCGACATATTGAATAATTTTTGACATGTTATTTGAACATCCAATCAGAACAAAGTTATAATGCGCATGCGCCCGGATCGTAGGTTTTAACATATAAAAATTCACCCTCATATCGCGCGTAAAGAAGTATAACTTCAAAAAATTACGAAACAGTGGACGTGAGTATACAACCATTAAGGGTAAGGTAGTTGCTGCCAAACAATTTGATCCATCCGACTGCCGCTGCTTTAAAGAATGCCATAAACTTATTACTCTTCAACAGCGTGAAACTATTTTTAAAGATTTCTATAAACTCACCAATTGTGATTTACAGACGTCTTATTTATGTGGCCAAATCAAACTTACTTCAAAATTAGCCAATACTGCTCAAAGTGACTCCAGAAAATACACAAGACGATATTATTTGACAAGAGAAAGAGGCATAGAGATTCCAGTTTGCAAGGAGTTTTTTAAAAAAGTCCTGAGAGTTTCAGATGGTCGGCTTACACGTGCTTTGAATAGTAAGGAGCAAGGTGGTATACCTTCTAAGGATAAACGAGGAAAAAAGGAGCCTCATAAGTCAGGAGAAACTTGACAATATTTTTAATTTTATTTCGAGATTCCCAAAATATCAGTCACACTATTCTAGAACAAAAAATCCCAATCTTTGTTATTTGGCTCCCACTTTAAATCTGTCAACTATGTATTCCTTATACAAACAAGAAACACATGATCCTGCGTCACAATTTGTTTTTAGAGATGTTTTCAGAAAAAAATTTAATTTAACTTTTCATGCACCTATATCTGACAGTTGTAGAAGATGTGACGAATTTGAACAAAAAATAAAAACAGAAACTTCTGAAGTTACCTTAGCAAGTTTAAAGTTAGAGAAAGAATTGCATCTTCGAAAGGTAGAAAGCGCACGTGCTGGGATAGCATTGGATTCGGAGTTGGGTAAAATAGCTGAAAACGATGTCACTATAATAGCGTTTGATCTCATGTCTACATTACCTACTCCTCATCTTTCAACTGGGGTATGTTACTACAAAAGACAGTTGTGGACATACTGTTTAGGTATCCACAACTTGTCAAGCAATCATGTACGTTTGGCATGAAGCCATAGCATCTAGAGGACCTCAAGAGATTGGATCTTGCATACAGCATTATATTAAAAACTATGTTAACACGTCAAAATTAATTATGTATAGTGACCAATGCGGAGGGCAGAATAGGAATATCAAAATGTCTCTATTCTGTAATTATATCATACAAAACAAGATATCAAAAGTCCAGAAAATTGACCATAAATTTTTGGTGTCGGGGCATTCATATCTAGCCTGTGACCGTGACTTTGGGATCATAGAGAAGAACAAAAAAACTTTCAATGATATCTATGTATATGGAGATTGGACCAGAGTGATTAGGACAGCCAAAAAACAAAATCCATTCACAGTTGTAGAAATGACCAGCAACGATTTCGTGAGTAGTGTTCCATTAGAGAAAACCATTACTAATCGTAAAAAGACTGTCGAGGGTGAATCGGTCAACTGGTTAAAAATGCAATGGTTGCGATACTCTTTAACTGAACCATTACAATTACATTATAAAGAATCTAACAATCCGGATGTTATTTTTAAACATATAGATATTACGAAGCGCAATATATCTACGTTTATTGGAAAACTTCCACTTTTATACCCAAAGGGCAGAGACATTGAAGCAGCTAAATTTAGCAATTTACAAGATTTGTTGGTGTATGTACCACCCTATTTACATAACTTTTATAACAACGTGAATGTTAAAAACTCAGGTCAACGTATACAAAATAATGATGAAGATAACGTGTTTTACGCTATAGAAGATTCCGAACAAATAGTGGAATAAATGTTTATAAAAAAAAATTAGTTAAGGGCATTGTTTTGACTTTTGTTCATTTTTTGTATACAAGTATTGTAAAAATATATTTTATACAAAAACGCACTTTATTTTTTTTATTTATATAACTTTAGTGCAAAAGTGGCCTACAATTTTTTTTCCAAAAATGTTTTGAAAATTTTTCTTTTTTGTGATATTAATGTAAAATGAAATTTATTAACTTAATTTAAGGTGTTGAAATTTAAAACTAAGGATAATAATCCTTACAGAAAAGAGAGTGGTCATATTTAATAAAAACTAAATCGTCTTTTTCTCAATATCAGTTTTTACGAGTTAGGCCACTCTTGCACTAAGCGCCTCAGTTGTTAATTGGTTTTATAATGGTTGTTATAGTACCCTTTCAGACTAAGACACTGGTGTCTGACACCGGTGTCCGCCACCGTGCAGCAAAGCACTGTTTTAAATGAACGACTACAGACGAGCCACTTTCGAGTGTCAGGCTGATTTTAGTGGCTCATGTTTTGCTGCTGCAATTGAAAACCGGTGGCGGACACCGGTGTAAGATACCAGTGTCTTAGTCTGAAAGGGTACTTAAATCATGTTATGGTGTTGTACTTGTTTCTTATTATTTTTAATTTTCAATGACTGGGAAAAGAAAAGTATTTTTGAAGTATGTACGTAAAATTTATTAATTTTTAGCTGAGCGTTTGCGGTTTACAAAGCCATCTTCAGAGCTATGCTTCTTCTTCTTCTTCTCTTCTTCTTGTAGTGCCTATCCGTTTCGGATGTTGACGACCATCATGGCAATCTGTACTTTGCACACTGCTGCTCTGAAAAGATTTGTAGTGGTTGTGTTGAACCACGTACGTAGATTTTTCAGCCACGAAATCCTTCGCCTTCCTGGTCCTCGCTTTCCCTCTACTTTTCCCTGTAAGACCAGTTGCAGCAGTCCATATCTTTCACTGTTCCTCATGATGTGACCGAGGTATTCGATTTTGGCTGTTTTTATTTTGATTAACAACTCTTTTTCTTTTTGCATTCTCAGCAAAACACCCTCATTAGTAATATGGTCGGTATAAGATATCTTCAGGATTCGACGATAAAGCCACATCTCAAAAGCCTCAATTTTCTTGCAGGTGGCGTCTGTGAGAGTCCACGACTCAACTCCGTACAACAGTATAGGAAAGATAACATCGTAGTAATCTGACTTTTATGGGTATCGAAAGATCATGACATTTGAACAACTTTGCCATTTTTTGAAATGCAGATCTTGCTTTCTCTATCCTACATTTGATTTCTATAGAATGGTCCCAATTTTCAATGACGTTCGTACCAAGGTAGGTACATACCTATATGTTTTTACTCTTTCTATTTGTTGACCATTCACACTGATTCGTTCAAATTGCTGTTTGTTCTTAGAGATAATCATACATTTTGTTTTCTTAGTGTTTAGTGAAAGTCCGTATCACTTACTGACTTCCGCGATTCTGTTCATTAACTCCTGTAGGGCTTCAGAACTGTCAGCGAATACCACAGTGTCGTCTGCGTATCTTATGTTATTGATACATTCTCCGTTAATTCGAATTCCGGCTTCAACATCATCCACTGCTTCTTGAAAGATTTCCTCAGAGTAGATGTTAAACAGCAGTGGGGATAGTATACAGCCCTGACGGACCCCACGTTTGATTTTGATATCGTCGGATTCTCCTGCCTCTGTCCGGATAGAGGATGTTTGATTCCAGTACAGATTGCTGGTAATCCTTAAATCACAGGTGTTAATTCCAATATTGGTTAATATCTCCATCAGCTTGTCGTGCTTTACTGTATCGAGTTGTAAAGCTATGCTACAATGAAATATCTAAAATAAGTAACTATATATAACGGATTAATGGCATAGGCGTAACCAGAATGATCCTAAGGGGGGGGTTACAACTACCTGAAAGGGGGGGGGTTACAACTACTGGAAGGTCTCTGAGGGCTATGGTGTTAAGCGTATAGAGCTCAAAGTACATCCCAATGGGGGGGGTTATAACCCCCAAAACCCCCCCTGGTTACGCCTATGATTAATGGCGGCTGTCGCCGCTTCTCCGCCCCCAATTTCCATCTTTTTCTGTCATATGCGATTGCCTCTTCTAAGTCTCTTGCCGCCATTGCTTCATCAATATCGTTGCGCCAACTTCTCCGACAACAGCCTTGTCTTAGTCCCTTCGTTGTTTTAAAAGGAGAGGTGATTTCTTGTCCCATTTTAATTCTTGCAAAGTTTTGTTCGTAGTATTTTTGAGTGGCGTTAATAAGAATTGGGTTTATTTTCAAGTTACCCATTTCTATCCATACTGGGAGATCGGTACACTGTCATATGCTTTTTCCAAATCTATTAAAGCTATATGGGTTTCTCTATTTCTCTGCACTCGTTTTTCCATTGTAATTTTTAATGTGAAAATATTATCCATAGTGGAGCGTCCGGCCCTAAATCCCGCTTGTTCTTCGGGTTGTTTGTCTTTAATATAATTTTCTATCAGGTTTCGTAGTACTTTTGAGTATAGTCGGCCCATAGTCGTAATCACTGCGATCCCTCTATAGTTTTAAGGATCCGTCTTTGTGCGTTTCTTGTGTATTGGAGAGATATACGATTGTCTCCATTCTTCTGGAACTTCTTCTTCGTTTAAACATCTTTCGAATCATTTTCGGATCATTTATATAAGTAACTAATTTAAAAAAAAAACAAAGTTTTATCTTACGTCAAATGATAAGTACCACTAAAAAGATAAATACCCCATTTTTTGTGTTGAAAAAAAATCCTTTTTATTTTTAACCAAAACTTGATTAAAAGTTGAATTATTAGTCTATTAAAAATTATTGTAAAAAGGTTAAAAACATTTTTAGAACAGCACATGAAACTTTCACAAAAACACATTACAATAATTTTTGATTATGGTAGGGTTCAAAAACCAACCATCTTGAGTTGAGGTAAATGGCAGAATGAAAGGAACTGACAGCAGATTGATACAGGATGTGGTTATTTCTAAATTAATGTTCTTCTTTTTACAAAAGTTACAGCTGACATTATTTTGTCTGTATTTATATTGTCCCTCTATAATTTAACTATATTATTTATAGTACATTGGTAAAAAGGCTTGTAATCGTAGTTCCTGAGAGTTTTTGCAAGAAATGTGAATTTTTAATCTATGTTGGTGTATTGTGCTAGGCTATAGGTTGAATTCCGTTTAGGAGGAACTTTGATAGTTTGCTGCAAGGAGAACCCATGCTACTACAATTTGGTCTCAAGCTTACGTTTTCTGTACGAATTTGTGAGACTTTGTTGGGAAATACTTTAATGTGGTGTTAATATTTTTCTTTGATAGTCAGTTGTCCACAAAACTACTGGAAACGGCAGAGATGGCGACAAAACTACAGAGGCAGGATGCTCCAGGTAACCAGGATGATCCTAAGGGGGGGGGGGGAGTTACAACTTCAAAATGACTTGATTTGTCAACAACACATAATGGTGTTAAGCGAATAGATCTCCATCTAAATCCCAAAGGGGGGGGTTACAACCCCCAAACCCCCTGGTTACGCCTATGGAGATAGGTAGAGAGTACTGAGAAGAGTAACAGGTAATACGCTGAGAAATCGAAAGTCGAAAGGGGAGTGAAGTGTATAAACGAATGGACACTAAATAGAAAAAACAATGGAATAACCACATAAAGACCCTTTTGGTAAAAATAGCAAGAGATAAATCACCAATCGGTAGAAGAAGTATCGGCCGACGGCGCTAATGATGGAGTGACAACCATCTATGGAGGTATCAATCAGCCAATGAACAAGCAGAATTGCTTATAAAGAAGTGCTCTTGACTTTTGTCCATAATTACGGGTGCATTGCCCTTGTCAGCTGGTAATTTTATTATGGAATCATCTTCTTTTAGAGCTTTGACAGTTTTGAGTTCCTCTTTGCCGATATTTGCTTTTGACTCAGTACTTTCTTCCAGTTTGTTTTTTTGCAAAGTACCGTTTATTCTTCCTTTTCATGTGCAGGTAGTACTTGACAGACTTTTTTTACGCAAAAATGTAATTGTTATTACAATCGACTCTGGCTAATCCCATATAAACAAACATTAAATTAAATAAGTTTTTGCTTATTCATTTTTTGCCAATCTTCGCATTCTTGAATGCTGTACGTCACTGTGATAAACGTCGATCACGGCTCAGCTTGGAGTTCTTATCTGGCCGATTATTGTGTTCAAGTACTTACTCATACTCAAGTTGTATCGCAAAAGGACAACAACCTCTAACAATTATTGTTTATTACTTTCGTGTAATCTGGTTCAGTAGAATATTTGTTTAGGTGTTTATTACGTCCCTATTTTTAGACTGGTGAAGGTGATGAATGAATGTATCAATTCATGCTGTTCTGTCAGATTGTCGGAGAAATTCTATTTATTTGCAGTGGGTGGGTTCATGTACAGAGAACAGTAAAAGTGGCTAAAATAAACGTAAAAAAATAAATAATCAAGAATACGTAAAACACAAACATTAGAGTTACGTTTGGTTGAACTTGTTCAACAGTCTAATAAACATGGCCATTAGGGGTTTAAAATAGTGTTCGTTCATTAGAAACTAAAAACGCGGACAGTAAAAATTAGTTTATCTAACAATCTGGAAATTGTTATAATATGACATTTTCTATATTAAATAAATTGTTATTAAATAAATAAAATTATAAATAAAATAAATATAATAAAAATAAAAATTAAAAAATAAAATATTAAATAAATAAAATACTTTTTATGCTACAATGCACACCAAAAATAATGCATAAATTTAAAAAAACAACTAAAACAAAATATATTGGCTTTTACGAGAAATATATACTATCTATTTGAACTAACCCTTGACGAGCTTCCAAATTAATATCACCCCTGAGCTCCCATCATACTGTACGGCCCCTACAATGTTACACTGTACTTAGCGCCAAGTCTTTTGTATAGAGAGATACTATATTTTTCCTGTGTTCAGAAAGAAGACTATCTGGATTCATCGGTGAATAATTTTATTCCTCCCCAATCTTCATTATTCCAAACATGTTCACGAGAAAAATGCAATTTTAACTATTTAGAATGGGAAATAAGCCACAATATTATTAAAAAATGATTTTTATTAACGTTTCGTTGATAAAATTTTTTAAACTAAACGAAACCAATTGTGTCCCAAATTCCTCGGTGGAATGCAGTAGGATGTGGATACCCATACTGAAAGAGGAAGTCAATAGAAAGAAAATACCACAATTAGTAAGTCAATAGTCGAGTTAGTACATATTTTATATTTTGGTATTACTTATATATCCATGTATTATTGATATTATTTTTATAATTTAAACAAAATTATAGTAAAGTCAGAATTTGGTATTAATTTTGAGAGTAAATTAAATGTAAGACCAAATACTTACGATGTCGGGATAGTATCACGAGGTTTTTACTGGTTTTCCCTCGTGATTTACTATGAGATCTCTAACGCGAGAATTTTAATGTCACTGTTGCATGTGGTTGTCTTTTTAAAGACAGATCACATGCTATGATTTTTTTGTGACGGATATTCTTGAGTTGGGGTTGATTTCATGTAATCGAATGAACTATCTTTCAGTAAAGTCGTCCCAGGAACGCAACTCATAAATATTGGCAATATCATTTTAAAGTCTTCTACTTTAAAATGTATCATATGTATCTGAATTGCCGATATAAATGAGTCAAATTAAATAAATTATTAGAAGAATTTTTTTACTAGGCAACAACATTTTTGTTTATGTTAATAGTATTTTATATTTTGACAACGGCACCCGATTTGGGCGTCGAAACGTTAATAAAAATCATTTTTTAATAATAGTGTGGCTTATTTCCCATTCTAAATAGTTAAAATTGTAAAAATGCCACAAGAAAATAGCTTCAGAACAACATTAAAAAATGCAATATTTGTCTTCTATGCTCTCTGGTCAATACTGTGCCAGTGGCCCAGTGGATGCCCTTCCAGAGCGCAAGTCATTTTCGGCAAGTCCTCTCCGTATCGTATTTTGGCTTATTCTAAAATTGTAACGGTTCAAGAATTCTTTTTGTAGAGGAGTACCGGTAACAAACCTTTGTCCCAGTGTACGAAGTCTCAAGAATCGGTCTTGATCAGGAGTTGTAACTTTATTGCGGCATTGCCGGGTCTTCTTGAGTTACTTTCAATGACAGAAAACGTGGTAAAAGTCTTGAAATGGTTGACTGAGTAACACTAAACCGTTCAGCGAGTTCACTTGAGCACATTATAAAGAGGGACAGTAGAACTACTCACCGAAAAATTGGAAGTAAAATCTTTCAACGCGCATGGCGACCGCGCAAGGTTTCCAGTCGCTAGACCACCACTCTTGCATTGCTAGTCGCGTAGAAACGTACGGGTTTTAAAAGGGAAAACCCGCATCCACCACTGGTGAATTACCAATTGCGTACTGCCGGTATTACTTCTTGAGATCAAAGTGTCGACATAGAAGAGGTTTTACTGTCGTCCCTCTTTATAGGTACTGTGACTTGAATGTATCCTTCGTCTCGAAGAGTAACGATTCTAATGCAATCAGATTCTGACAAATTTAAATTTTCTTGCTGCTGGTGGTTCATTTTAAAGGAAAACACTAAATGAACTTGAAAAACGTCTTTGAAGTTTTAGCAAAACGTATTCAAATCAAAATAAATGGTAACGAAAATGAAGAACCGCTATCATGTTTTCAATTTACTTGCACTAAAATATCCTAGGACGTCCTTAGTAGAAAAAACGACAAAACAAGTAACTTCATACTTACGGTAGGAAAAATGAAAGAATACCCATGAACGAACATATAAAACACGCTGTATTTTCCTGTCACCGTGTCACACAAAAAATTGGCCAGCGCAAGTACATGTAATAATTATTATTACATGTACTTGCGCTGAGCAATTTTCTTTGTGACACGGTGACAGAAAAATACAGCGTGTTTTATATGTTCGTTCATGGGTATTCTTTCATTTTTCCGACTTGTAATTATATCTTATAATAATAAAGTATATAAAATAATAAGTGCTGTGAAATTACGTAAATAACTGAATCTAAAGAGATAAAATACTGAACCTACACTACATTTACACTGAAAATAACACCTTAAGAAAAATAAGGACGAGGAAATTGTTTAACCAATGTTACCAGTGGCGGCTCGTCAGGGGAGGCAAGGGAGGCTCAGCCTCCCCATAAATTTTTTACACACTCTACTCTGTTTTGTTTATCATGAATCGCGAAAACAATAAGCAGTCTCACTATTATACAACGTGTAAATTCCATATTATCACTAATTATCCATACGTACGGAGCATTAGCATTAGAACGCATGATCGCGTCTCAGTTTTATTAAATATTATTGTAGGCAGGACCCTGGGTTATCCCGAGATGCATGAACGGAGCCGAGAAGCCAGCAGTCTCCGTCTCCGTTGCTAATGCTCCGTGCAGCGCAGCAGGCGTTTAAGGAGACTCGGTCTCCTAACAGTGGCATCTACGGCGCCATCACACGCTGCCCGGAGATATACCAAGGGAGGCAGAGTAGCTTCTCGGCTCCGTTGCGTTGTTGCGTGCGTCTCGGGACAACGAATTTTAGGGTCCTGACTAAAAATAATGAAAAATCTAAAAGTGCGAATTTTGTTATGAAATTTGGTATGTGGGGTTATAATAATATTTGGAACAACTTGCTCAAATAACTTTTTCCGATATCTCTAACTCGAAGCAAAATATCGGTAATTTATCGTGTTTTTGAATTCGCAGTAGGCCGCGTTTAGAATTAAAAAAGTTCAGTTGAGTATCTTAAAAAATTTGAAGCTTCATTTTGTATGGACCGCAAAACTTCAAATCTGTATTTATTTTGATATGCATAGGTATCTATTTACAAATAGATTGAATTGTTAACAAATAAACGACACAAACTTTGGTATTAAACTTTTACAATTAGACCAACTATTTTTAAAATGATATGATATCATGAAATTATGAATTAGGATAATATTATGAAATGTAAATAAAAAATTGTCAAAAAATGGAGCCTTAAATTACATTTTTTGGCGCATTTTTTTGCTAGTGCAAATTTGTCTAGATATTTTACAGTTAGGTATAGCCTCCCCTATTGTAAAAATCACGAGCCGCCACTGAATGTTACTCCTCAAAATTATCACCATAGAATTTGAAAGTTTTATCCAAAAATTTGTGTATCAAATCGCTATAAAATCTTTAGGGACACAGTTAAATGAATGAAGAGATTCTTCATTTTCAGAACAACGACGTATGACAGATTATCGTGTGTTACTATAGGTAGTAGACCTAAATTACACGCTATTCTACTATTTTACCCGCCACTGGAATTGCTCTTATTTGCAACATCCTTTGATACTCTCCTCGACGCCTGTTCCTTATCAGGCGACGTGAAAAATTAGGATTAGGTGTAGACAAATTTTTTTGCCGACTCTTGTTGATAAAAGATAGCACCATATTTCCGATAGGAAAAGCTTGTTACGATAATATTATAATTTATAATGCTCTTTGTTGACGTAAAAAAATGGTGTTTATTGGGTATTGCCCTCGAATAGACATGAAAAATCCTTGAATTGAATGAAAAAGGATCCATTAAGAGCAACCAGAATTTTTATAGAAAAATAAATGAAATATCTCAAATATTGACAATTTTGAGCTGATTGATATACGAAAAGATTAAAAAAGAGAATATTTTAAGAAGACTCTTGTACTAAACTTTGCAAGTATTTTTTTATACAACGGATCGAATCATTTAGGAACGAATCAGTGAATCAGAAAAGATGGATATTTAAATACCATTTTCCGGCATCTTTCAATGCCTGATATGATAATACATAGTACATTCTCCATACTCTACATACTGATCATTCAACAAGGATTGTAACCCATAGTTCATTTGTTCTAGGTATCTATTTTCAAGGGATCCGGAAGAGATCTACGACTCCGACAATTTCGAATCAATCTATAGATGCGGTTGATCATGTCTCTATTCATAATCAATATTTTATTAACAAATATTGATCAATAAAAATTGTAATAACTGAAAAGGTGTCAACTAGTTCTATAAATCTTTGAATTTATTTGTGTGCATATCCTTGGTAGATAAAATAGTGAGTAGTAGTTATAGTGAAATTTGATAGTGATTGATTCATTGTCGCGTAGAGTAAATAAGAAAGAAATGGATTGGTTTATGAACTGTCAACAAACGAAGTGTGGAGATTTATGATCACATCCAGAGATTGGAACACGAAAGAAATTAATCTTAAACAATTACAAGCAATTAAAGACCAACTGGGCCAAAAATTCCTTTTCATCATCATCGCAATCTTCCCCATCCTTATATAATATAGCATGGCCAACTAAAATCCTGGCCTTAACCTTGAACTACTACTGACGTGGATGTTTTAGGACGTCGACTCTGTCATACGGTATGTTACTCTGTCGTACTGTCATACCGTTGCCTCTTCTCCTTTGTTTTCAATATAAAGTCTTATATCACTGTATTTGTTTTTTTTTTACGGAAATGGAATCAACAACGGAATGATTCTTCACATTGCTTTATAGTCTAAGAGCTAGTGAACCCTCCGACTAACGGTCGTCCTGTAAGGCTAGAAATTTGTCTAGTGATAATTCATAGCACACCAAGGCTAAAAACCATGACCTGGCAGGCATCAGCGGTGCACGTGTATCTACCAGGTGAATCGAAAAGTGCAAATTTAGGGGGTAAAATAAACTTTCTCCTGTAAGGTTTAAATTTAAGTATGTGTTTGAGTAAGTCATTTAGAGGAAATGTGTACAATGACAGGTGAATCTGAAGAGCATAAGACCTTGCCAGGCGAGGGGAACGATTAGGGGTTTTTCCCCGTGGCGTGCTGGAACTTTTCAAGCGGCCCGGTGATTTTATAGAAAAGCGGCCTCTCATCCTCATTTTACCTTCTATTATCAGGATGTTTTACTCGTTATTTTTAAAATCAAATAAACAAAAATATAAATGATTTTTAAATTAAACATAAAACTTTGAATTCAATGATTTTTTTAATTTGCTATATTTTTTTATTTAAGAATAAGCAATCTTACAAATAGTAAATGACGTGTATGACAATATTGTATGTAGTAAGGCAGAAACCATAATTTCCTGAATAAATATAATATTAATTTGATGTAATTAAGATAAAAGTAAAATAAAATTTTGAGAATTTTTCAGTTATGTGTTAAGTTTGAGTTTAGTAAATCAATTATACAAGAGAGTACAGATACAAGTATAGTACAAATACTTTGATTTAACAATATTTAAAATGTTAATACAACACAATAATCTAGACATTCTTTTATAATTTCCGCATTAAAGCAAATTTTTGAGCAAATTCGTGGATTATTTCATCATTTTTAAGCTCATTAAAAGCTTTTTTCTATAGCCATTAGCATAAATGTTTCCAAGTGATCTTGTGTTAAAGTACTTCTTAACCGATTTTTTTTTGTATTTCAACGTTGAAAAGCTTCTTTCGCAAGATACTTGTGTCACTGAAAAAGTTAATAAATGCTTATATACTATTTAAATTTGGATAAGCGCACTGATATAAGTTGTACTGTGCAAAACAGCGTAACAGTATAAGATATACAATCTTTACACTTTTTAGTACCACATGGAGGTGAAGTTTTCACGATGTCAACAACATTTGTTACTTCATGTTCATTATCAAGTAGATTAATAATATCATCCTTTATATTTTCTGTAGACTGAACATATTCATCATTAACTCGATCTTCTATAATTTCAGTATTTTGCAAAATCCTATTTTTTTAATACAATCGATTTATCAGCAAAATCCACGAGTTCTTCTATAATTGCAGTCCCAGATATGGTAGGATACCAATTTCTGAATTTTTCAGTACATGATTTAAATGCCGTTAAAGGTATACCATTTTTTATTGTATCAAAATTTCTAGGATGTAGAGTGATTATATCATCATAAAACGATTTGTCTTGATCAAATCGTTTTTTGATACTTCCAATAATTCGGTCAAAATTGTGCAAGACGTTTTCCATTTTTTATTCTGCAGAGTAGGTACATACATCATACATGTTTTAAGAAAATTGGAAAACCATAAATTAATATACTTGTAGGGTTGTAGGCATGAAAATAAATATTATCTTTAGCAATCTATTTATGTATATAGTCTTATTGAATTACCTACATAACTTGTATTTTACAATTAAAAAAAATTTATTTTTTTGAAATGTTTTTTAATAGACACTATTAAAATAAATTAACAATCGATTAGAAATTAAAAAAATATTTTTTTTAGTTACATCTAAAATTTTTTGTGAATCTATTTGACAGGCCTCAAGAGGCCGCGGCCTCTCGGTGATTGCACCGATTCATTTATATGGCCAGCACGCCACTGGTTTTTCCTAAAATTATTTTTTTTGCATCGAACAATTTTTTTTTAGGTTTTTTGAATCATTTCAAACAGAAAAGGTCTTTAGTGATTTTTCTCTATAGAGTTGCCTGCCACCTCTTATAACAGAATGACCTAGTTACCTTTTAACCCACTTACAACGTGTGGGAGTCATATGTTGCCCTAGGGCCGTATCCTTAGGAATTTTATCCATCCTTTGGATTTTTCGATGTTCTCATCTATATAAGACTTGTGTCTGTTTTTTGAAAGGCTTTGACCTTTGTATTTTTTAGTTGGCTCATCATGTTCTTGTAACACTGATGGTGCTCTTGTTACAGAGCGAAAACGTTTTTTTTCATATATGTTTGTAGCCCTTTAGGACTTTATAAACTAATATACCTTTTACCAAGAAGAAAATTTTTTATTAAATTTCACATTTCAATATGTATTGAAAAAAAATTGTTAAACCTGTGGCGACGTAATTAGTGTATATTTTAAAATTTCTTTAGTTCTAAGTTCAGAATGATGATTCCTGTTTTTGTTCAGTTGTAATTAAAAATATGTTTTACTAATGTTTATTTATAATTTATTGATACAATAGTAACATTAAAATTACGAATAGGTACATTATTACATTTCTTAAAATTTTTTTTTTTTTTATTTAAATTTATTTTGCAATCTGTTGAGTGTCAACAATAAACAAAAGTAATTACATTGACTAAGGACAAGAAAGATTTTACCCACTGGCAAAATCAAAGTACAATTTTTATAAAGTTCTGTACAAAATAATTACATTTCATAACTACTAACTCATTAGTTTAAAAGTTTACTCTAAATGGTAAGTCCAATGGTTTGAACCTCTTTAACCTACGCTGTTCTTGGGAATTGTCTAGGAGGTTAAGTGCAAACTGGTTTTCATGATCCTCCAACTTGGCAATGTAAGCAGCGCTACGTTTTGTGATGACTTCTTGTACCGTATCAGTTTTAAGGTCTCGATGAATAATTCTATTGTTGATGTACCAAGGTGCATTAGTGATGGTTCTGAGGGTTTTTGATTGGAAGCGTTGGATGATTTCGATGTTGGAGTGACTGGCTGTTCCCCATAGTTCCAACCCATATGTCCAGATTGGCATAAGTATTGCCTTATAGAGCAGCAATTTATTATCCAGAGATAGTCTTGATGAACGGCCCATTAACCAATACATATTTCTGAATTGGAGACCTAGTTGCTTTCTCTTGGTCCAGATATGTTTCCTCCATGTGAGACTTCTGTCCAAATGAATACCAAGATATTTTACCTCGTTGGCTGATGGTAATTGGTGATTGTTTAAAGTTACAGGAGGACAAGTTCCTCTTCGTGTTGTAAATGTAACTTGAATAGATTTTCCTTCATTCACTTTAATTTTCCATTCCAAAAACCAAGTTTGTACTCTGTCTAGATACGCTTGAAGGATATGCGAGGCATAAATAGGGTCTGTGTGTGAGGCTAGGATTGCAGTATCGGATTATTTCTTAAAATAACTTCATTTTTTTGTCAATTGTCATTTTTTACCCCCGTTGGTCATCCGTGTAACAAAAAAAGGTTGGTCATCGGAAGGTTAATAGACGCCGTCTAGCTGCTTCTACAGAAGAAAATACATATGAGTAAATATTCGATTTATCCAGAGCTCCTTAACAAGAACTTTCTTTTCAGCCACAAAAAATGACAAACTTCTAAAAACAGGAAAATTCAACAGAACTAAAAGGAAACAAAAACTTTGGAATTTCACATGTCCTGTTAATCTTGAGGGGCAGTGTATTTTGAGAACAATTTCAGAAGTGGAAATTGAGACAACAAAATAAACATCTTTTAAACTAGAATTGTGGATTACTCCCAATAAAAATAGTAAATTAATTTAATTCACTTTAATTTTTTAAGATTTCAATTTAATTTTTATTTGTTCATTGTTTTTTCAACTCTGTATTGCGTTGATAAAATAGACGTAATTATAATAGTTTTTAATAATTAATAAAATACGTAATATAATAGTTTTTTAGTAAATAAATAACATTATTTTGCAATTCTGGTCAAATTATGCGAAAGTATCAATGAAAATTTGCCACCTAAAAGTTAAGTCACTTATTATAATGCCTGGCGCCACGAAAAGGGTGTTTATTGCTATGATTATAGTCGTAAAGAAACAAAATATTACAGAAACGTGTCAAAAGTAACCAACATCGGGATTAGTTTCTAATTTTATTACACTCTTTTCTTCAAACAGAATAATGGTGATTTATTGCTTTCCGCACTTTATGAATCAACCATTTCCTGGTCAAACAGGTAGTTGATAGTAAATTATAAAAGGTTGAATAATTTTATTTTTAACAGGATTACATGCTGTTTATCAGTATACAGGATATTGCCTAAATTGTGCGTAAAATCTTACAAAATAAAATAAGATTATTATATTTCTTTGTGATGCTGCACAGGCTTCTGATAAAGTCTGGCATGAAGGTTTAATATACTGTTATGATCTGCTTCTTATTAATTTCATATTAATTATTATTTATTTGATTAATTATTTAATTGTCGCAAATCATACATAAAAAACAATAAAAAAATCTCAGGGTGCCTTTTTATAATTTTAAAAAAATGTCTAAATAATCTTATGTTATACTTATCTTCTCTCGTGGGTTCAGTATCTCTTAGTTGATCCTAATCGGGATAAAATAGGGAAAAGAAATAAAGCCAAATATAAAATAAACATACAGAATTGTCTTTTATTTATCAAAATCGATACTCTAAAATCTATCAAATCTAAAACCTGTGGACACAGATGTCCAAATGAAATTTCTACCATTTAAATTTATTCTAGTTAAAAAAATTATTTATCGGTTTGTTCCCGATGACTTTGGTACAACAAAATAAACAAAACCAAGTTATGTATTCGCCAGATTAGCTATACTCCCTATTTACTTTCTGAAATATTGGAATTTTAATTCCTACGCTTTTTACTCAAAATTTTAGTTTCCGAACATAAAAATATCTTTCACACAAGTTGACTGACCTTTTGCTTCAATCACTCTGATGTCTTCTCGTGACCCAAAAATAGCTCTCCCTCATTGACTATGTTAAAGGCTACTCATCAAAGCCCTCTCCGTTCTCCAGCTTCAAAACTATCAGCATACCAGCACCAATTCTCCAACAAGCCGGGCCTCTTTTGACACGTACTCGATTCAAACAAAACTCCAAAAATTATCTGCTGTCCTTCTCACAATAATACAGAATCAAAGAGGTATTTCGTCTCAATTTGATCTGTCTCTCGTTCCAATTTTCAACACTATTCTCCACTATCAAACAAACCACTGGTACTTGCTAACTATCTATTCACGAAAACGTCGAACTGCTCCTCAGCGATGCCAAAAACATAATGCCTTCTTTTTCAAACTCACTCAATCATTCAATCCACTTTTCCCCTTCCAAGTTGCCAAGAATCAGAAACATCGACTTTTCCATTCGACAAACAAACAGTCATTTTCAAAATCATTCCGACCATCCTAATTACTTTCGGGGAACCCTATAAACATTTACTCGGGTTGAAACAAAGATATTAAAATTCCAAACTTTCTTTTACACCACTTTACCACGTCCTTTTCACTTTAATTATTCACAAAAGTCTTTAATGGTTCATCGGAAAACTCATTAAAAAAGAAATCCACTTACATCCAAACTAAATTCTAATAAATATTTACAGATCAATATACAGGGTGTATCAAATTTATGTGCCCGCGTTATTTAAAAAAAATTTAATTTAATTTTCATTTTGCCTTTGATTGATAAAATTGAAAACACAATAATACAAATTACCAAGTTTTTTTACCTAAACAGTACTCAAAACTTTTACAATCTTACATAAAAGAACGACATTTTATAATTAAGCAAGACTGTTTTCAGACTTAAAAGAAATTAGAGCAAGTGTTCCACAAGGCAGTGTGTTGGGTTTGGTCCTATACCTACTATACACGTGTGATATACCTGTACTGGAAGACAACACAGTTGCCACCTTTGCTGGCGATACAGCTATTTAAGCAGTAGGGATGACCAATGAAGAGGCGACCAACAAGGTCCAAATAGCAGTTAACCAAATCCATAAATGGACACAAAAGTAGAGAATCAGGCTGAATGAAGCTAAATCTGTCCATGTTAATTTCACCAACAAAAAAATACAATATATACCAGTTATAATCAACAACATCCAAGCACCATATGCAGATATTGCTAAGTATTTGGGTATAACATTAGATGCAAAACTACGCTGGAAGGTGCACGTTAAGAAAAAAGGGAAGAACTAAATATAAGATGAAAAAATGTATTGGTTAATTGAAAGAAACTTCACATTGTTGATGCATAATAAGTTATTACTGTGACAAACAGTAATCTCCACAAGGACCTAGGAGAGGAAACTGTGGATATAATCATCAAGAAGATGACAGAAAGTCACGAGCAACGACTTCATACGCACGAAAATATTGAGGCAACCCAGCTCCTCGATACTACTGGGCAAACTAGAAGATTGAAGAGGACAAAGCCTTTTGAACTAGTTTGAGTGATATGTGATAGTGAAAAGCAGAGCATAGTGCTTGTGCGCGTGTGTATGTTAGAACAGTACACTATCTTGTTAGATTAGATAAGAGACGCTATAGGGTAAGCTCTTAATTTTAAGGTACAGTTATAATTTACGTTAAATTAAAATTGCTCATTGGTCAATTATGACCAGATTGTAATAATTGTAATAATCATCATCGAAGTGATGATTATAGAAAAAAATATATTTCTTTGTGAAATGTGATCTGAATGATTACCAAATAGAATCCCAAACAAGACATATTCCTGAAAATCATCAAAATTGTATAATATATCGTTTATTATTTTTGTTCTTCTTCTTGTGTAGACATGACTCTGTTTCTCAGTGTGCCTCCAGTAGGTTGTCATTTCATCGATCGCTTTCGTGGTCTTCCCACTGATCATCTTTCTACTGGGGTAACGTCTCTCACCGTTGTACTGCTCTATTTGTTGGCATTCATCTTATGTGGTCGTTCCATTCTACTCTTATTTTTCTTACCCAGTTATTAATAATTACTCTCTATCTTGCATCCTCGTCGTATACTTGTACTTCTGTCTCTGTCCCATAGTGTCTGGCCATCGACTTTTTGAAAGGGTTTTCATCCCTGTTGTTTCTAGCATTATGTTTGTCCGTCTGTGTTAGGTCTGAGTGTCTGAGGTCATTATTGGTCTGATGACTATTTTGTAAATTCTGCTTTTTATTTAGTAGATTTGCTGTTATTATAACCATGTATGTGGTATTTTTTGGGGAGATTAACATTGTAAATCATTTTCACTTTGAGAGATTAATATTGCGTCGTATGCAAAGCAGATTATTTTCAGTTATTTTTCGCCCATTTGGTATCCTCTTCTAGTTCTTACATTTTTTGTTATTTCATCCATGGTCAGGTAGAACAATAGGTGACTCAGAGAATCCTCAGTCATATCTCAGTGCCAGCTTCAATTGGGCCAGTTAGTTCTTCTCTTACGTCTACTCTTATTGTGTTATTCTGGTAGATATATTCGATCGTTTTAATTATTCCTAGAGGTATCTCTCTTTTCTCTTTTGTACAGTAAATGGATAAGATCCTCTAACTTGACCCTGTCAAATGCCTTCTTAAGGTCCACGAAACATAACTATGCCAGTTTGTTGTATTCTAATGATTTCTCTTGAACTTACCGTATACCTATTATTGAAAGTAATAAAAATATATACCAGAATCGCTACTTAAATAGGCTGGTACAAAAAATCTTTTGATTGCGACGTATCAGTCTGCGGTTGTAACGAAATATCAGTAATAATACAGGGTGATTGATTAGTGCGGTAAAGCTCAATAGATCCGCTATAGTAATAGATAGCAATAAAAGTTAATAACAATAATTTTAGCCACCTACAGGTGGCTAAAATGTTACAGGGTGTTCGATAACACAGTGGCAGACCAAACTTATGTTTTTTTAAACGGAACACCCTATATTTTATTTTAAATTCGAAATCCTGTTACCTTCTCCATCACAAAAATTTAAAGGTTTGCTATGTTATACAGGGTATTTACAAAGTTATAACCAATTTTATATGAAAATCGTAACAAGTTCAACTCCCTGTATAAATAAAAATAAACAAAACAGCAAAGGTTTACTAACGCCATATTTTTTTACGTATTGTCAAAATTTTCAAGAATGATTGATATTGCTAATTTTCTTTATATCAAATACAGGGTGAGTCAAAACGCAAGTACATTATTTTCTCAGTAATTTTAAATGGAACACCCTGTATTTTATATCACTATTGAAAAGTATCATTACCGTACTTTAATTTTTAGATAGCATTCCCTATGTATAAATTTATTAGTTTTCGAAATATTTTCATTTTTCAGAGCAAATTATTTTAGGTATTTAAATTTAACTAAATTTTAAGTAAGCCATGACTGAATTAATAATTGACGATTACTGATTATCAATCCGATAATCAATGTAACAATGTAGCAAATAAAGAAATAAACATAATTTATTAGTAATACATTTTACAAAAAAAACACAACCATAACATGCAACATTTTTGAAACAATTAAAAACTACTTTTTTATGTAAATGTAACAAATAAAGAAAGAAAATTAGTAATAAATTTTACAAAAAAACACACAAACAGAAAATACAACATTTTGTGAAGCCAATTAAACACTACTTCTGTATGTAAATGTAACAATGTAACAAATAAAGAACGAAAAATAATTTATCAGTAATACATTTTGCAAAAAAACATGTTTGAAAAAATTAGAAGCTACTTTTAATAAAATATTTTTAATATTTAATTACATAAGGTGTTCAAAATTACCTCCTAACACATTTATTCACGCCTAAAAACGATCATTGAATGAGCTACTTACTCTGCGAAGCAGTTGTAAATTAACACATGGAAATACGCTTTTTATTCTATTTTTCATCTCATCGCTTGTTGTTGGAGGTATTTTATAAACTTCATTATTAACGTAACTCCAAAAAACTCAGTCCAGTGTATAAAATTCTGGTGATTTGGGTGGCCACGCTACTTGTCAATTGAAAAATGAAAATATCTCGAAAACTAATAAATTTAGACATAGAGAATGTTATCTAAAAATTAAAGTACATTAATGGTACTTTTCAATAGTGATATAAAATACAGGGTGTTCCATTTAAAATTACTGAGAAAATAATGTACTTGCGTTTTGACTCACCCTGTATTTGATATAAAGAAAATTAGCAATATCAATCATTCTTGAAAATTTTGACAATACCTAAAAAAAATATGGCATTAATAAACCATTGTTTTTTTTTTTTTATTTTACAAAATAGTCGCATCAACCTCGGAGGTTATTAGCGACATATACATATACATAAGGTAATTTATTTACAGATGTTAGATTTTGTTAAATACATTGATATCTTTAAGGAATTTTACCAAGTGTTCAATTTTACAATTTTCTCCTAAGATTTCACTTGTTGATCCGATGATGTGGTTGTTCTGTCTCTGCAACTGGTATTTTGGACACTCTGCAAGTACATGCTTAACACTTAGTGGGATATTACAGTTTTCACATAAAGTGGGATTAGTGTGACCAATTATGTGTCCGTGGGTAGGTCGGGTATGTCCTAGACGAAGGCGAGTAACAATGTCATGGTGAGTTCTGTTGTGAATTTGAGATTTCCACGGTTTTACAAACGTTTTCACTTCGCGAAGTTTTGAAGTTGAACTGTCCCACTGGTTTTGCCACAGATTTTTGACTTTCACTTTAATAAATGATTTTAAATCATTAAGAACGACATCTCTCACTTCACTCGCGGTTTCACTGTCCCTGGCTTGTTGAGCTGTCCGATCCGCCGCTTCATTTCCTTGGAGGCCAATGTGTGAAGGAACCCATAGGAATTGTACAATATGGTTGTTGTTTTGAATGGTAGCTAGTTCTTTTTTAATTAGGAGAGCAATTGGATGCTTCGTGTACAGTTGGTTAATGGTATAGATGGAACTGAGGGAATCGGTAATTATAAGAGCATTGGATATATTACTGGAGTTAATATGAACGAGAGATTGATAGATGGCGTATAGCTCGCCAGTATGTATACAGCTTAAGGATGGTAGTTTATACTCAAGTGTACTATTTGGAGTAATGACAGCTGCCCCAACTCCAGTAGATGTTTTAGAAGCGTCTGTATATATATGATAGGATTTAGAAAATTTTGTTAGTCTGTTGAATGTTATAGTTATAATTATTGAATATTCAGCTCCTGGGATAATTCAGTCGATGTATCCGTGTCAGGTTCTTCATCCTCGTAGTTGTCTTTTGTGAGCTGTCTCGTAATTTTTTTGTTAAGCTTTGTACATTTCAATTTTAATGAGCGTTCGGATGTATATGAATGAATTTTGGTTATGAGTTTTTTAAATCCTAGAATGTCTACTGTATATTTATTTACAACGCTGATAACATCTTTTGTTCCATGAGCGTTTTCAAATAAATCAACTGTTTCCTCAAAAGTTAATATTTGCTTTTCGGAATTGAATAATTCTTTAATTGGTTGCATTAGCGTTTCTAATGGTATTGTTGATATTTTTGTTTTTATTCTTTTTTGTTTCTGAGTTGGCTTTGAAAATACATCGTCACTAGCTGATGTCTCAATCGGGGGTGATATTGCTTCAGATACAGTTCGTTTGGAGGATGATTTAGATGTATTTTCTTCGTTGGATACGCTAAATTCTTTTGGTGCTGGATTCTCTTTATTTTCATTAACCGAGCAAGAATTATTGCTTAGACTGGAAGATGAAGGCTGGTTAGTTATGACTATGTGAGGTGAGGGGGCTGATGAGGTGGATATATTTGGTTTAGATATCACTGGCATTGTATTATCTGTAGTTGATGTATCAAGAGGTGTTAGGTTGGTTGTAGATAATATTTTTGTTAGTGGCGTTGAATTATTTGATATGTTTGTAGAAGTGCATGTTGTTGAAGGTGTAATAGCAGTCGTTTCTGTTGAAGTTACTGTACTAGGTTCGTTTCTGTTTGAAAGTGTAGCAGTTGGGACAGCTGTTTCTGAGTGATTTACATTTACTGAGCAACTACTGGAAATATGGCCATGTTGTTTGCAAATGAAACATAAGTTGTCTAATGTCAAAAAAATTCGATTTGTAGTATCTTCATGAGTTATTAAAATGGTATCGGGAATTGGACCTGTGGGTGGAGATACGTAAATATGACGACGGAAACTGAGTACATGTTTGTATTCAGGATTGTTGGTTCCTATTCGCAAAAATGACATTGATGAAGTTGGTTTTAGCCCTAAGAGCAGTAGTTCGTTTTCTATTACCTTATGCGGGATAGTGGGAGAAACATTGGATATTAGGAGTCTTTCACTTGGAGTAATTAGTCTACGGACTTGAATTTGTGTATTGTTTACAGTGATGAAACCTCTACTGTTTGAAAAAAGTTCATCTACGACTTGTTTGGTTGAGAAATAGATACAGATACGATTGTTGGTGATTCTTGATGAAAAAATAATGTGTTTTGGACTAACTAAAGCTCCTACCGCCAACAAGTATTCTTCTAATTTAACATCGTTGAGAGAATTAAAAACTACTGCTTGTAGTTTGGATGGATAGATTGTTTCTTTTTGTCTACTAGCTGCAGCAGAGTAAGATAAAGGTTTTTGTGATGTGGATTGCGATAATGATTCATCGCTATTATTAGTGACGTCGAATTCCATTTCTCAACACCATTTGATTTTCCTAAGTACGGACCTGTTCCGCTTCGGATTTTGGTAATTGTCTTTAAAAACAAAAAATTGGTGTCGATCAATGACTGGTGTTGTTTATTGACGGTTTTATAAAATTCTTTGGTTATGAAATACTTATTAATAGAAAAATATGTACTCACAGAAAATGTTTTTCTATACACACTTAACTAACACTATTATACTTGATGTTAACGTAGTTTAAGAATACTATGATTGGTTTTTGTAAGTTAAATTTACTATTTGTCAGGATCGATCAAAAAGCATGTGTGCTTATTCGATATCAGTGCCGGACTCCATAAACCATTGTTGTTTTGTTTATTTTTGTTTATACAGGGAGTTGAACTTGTTACGATTTTCATATAAAATTGGTTATAACTTTGTAAATACCCTGTATAACATAACAAACTTTATATTTTTGTGATGGAGAAGTTAACAGGATTTCGAATTTAAAATAAAATATAGGGTGTTCCATTTAAAAAAAAAAAAAAACATAAGTTTGGTCTGCCACTGTGTTATAGAAGACCCTGTAACATTCTAACTAATTTTGTAATGTGAAGCTCAAAGGTGGCTAAAATTTTTGTTATTAACTTTTATTGCTATCTATAACTATAGCTAGGGTTACCATACGTCCGGATTTCGTCCGGACAGTCCGGATTTGAAAGACATGTCCGGATTGGCGTCCGGATATGAGAAATGTCCGGATTTTTTTCTTTACTAAAAAAATGGAATACACTTGGCCCAACGCAATGGTGGGAAATTTAATTCTGCGCTAAATCAAATGGTTAAGGCTACAAGGCTACCTGGAAAGAGATGGAAGAGAGCGCTTCAACTATAGTCAGCGTTGTACCGAATTCTGTCAATGTGGATGAATTATTTGATGAGCGCTCGTCACTTCTTGAAGTTCTAAAAAAGCTGAAACCTAAATGGACTACTACCTAAAGAAGAAACCCATGACAAATGGCAAGAAATATTTGAAGCATTTTCTACAATCAACGTTTCCTTTACGAATATTTTTAAAATAGTAGAATTCATCTTTTGTCTGCCTGGTACTTCGGCTCCTACTGAACGTATCTTTTCGATGATGAATTTTATATGGACGGCTGAAAGAGGAAGATTATGTCTGCCTGTTGTAAAGGAGCTTCTCAATATTAAAGCAAATTCTGTAATGTCATATTCCGAATTCCATGACAAAATAAAAAATGACAAGCCACTTTTGAGAAAAATTATGTCTTCTGAAAAGTACGAAAGAAGAACAGATGAAGAAAATCCTATCCCTGGGCCCAGTACAGACTAAGCATTTCGCATATATGTAGGTACAATGTAGAGGTAGCAACACGGTCAAATTCACATTTTACATTTTCTACAACCCTTTGGACTACCCCTGTCCGGATTGCATCTAAACATTCCGTATATGTATTTGGACCATAGGAGTTTTCTATTGGTTCGTTGCAGCACGCGGTAATATTAACCAATAGGCGGCGAGGTCCCAAACGCATATACGGAATGTTTGTCGGTCCCAAATTCATATACGGAATGTTAAAAATATCGTACACCGAAAAAGATAAGTTTTTTTAGAGTCTTTTAAAAGGAGATTGATTTTAAAATACTCGTTACTGTATTATTTCTGTAAATATATTTTGTTTTATTTCCTATTGCATTGTGTTATTTCTCTTTAATTATTGAATAATACAAAAAAACGAATAAAGTCCTTTATAAAAGGTATTTACTTCAAATCCCTAAAGGGCTACATCACAGAACTAGTTTTCGATTGGTTGACCTTGACCAATCATTATCAGTGCCTTCCTAAAATGAATATAACCTGATACAATGATGCAAAGGTTTTAAAATTTTGACTACGGTTAAAAAAGTTGTAGGTTATACTCACGTGACCTTACCATACTAACCATCAAAATATACCTAATATTACAAATTTTATTTACATATATTACATAATTACAAATATTTTGGTGGTTAGCATGTAAGATCACGTGAGTATAACCTACAACTTTTTTTAACCGTAATCAAAATTTTAAAACCTTTGCACCATTTTATAAGATTATATTCATCTGAATATAATCACACACACTTATAGGTTTGGATCCCGCGTATGAAAAAAAAGTTGATTAATAGCAAGCTGAAAATTTGTTAATAGCTTAAGGGTGTCCAGTCGGATAAACTTTGATATATGGAAACACTGGAACAGGGGCAGTTTTAATTGTGGAACAGGTTAAAAATTTGGAACGGTCACACCACGAAAACGGCATATTTATTTTGTCCGACAAAACAGACTTAAACTCTTCGAACAGAGATTAAACTCTCATGCAAAAATCAGAGCGCTATTTATCACCAAATGGGCGTTTTAATGAGTGAAACATGTAGAATATGTCAAATGACAGGAATTATGACAGGTGATAAATAGCAGTCTGATTTTTGCATGAGAGTTTATGCTCTGTTCGGAGAGTTTAAGTCTGTTCTGTCGGACAAAATACATGTGCCGTTTTCGTGGTCTGACCGTTCCAAAGTTTTAACCTGTTCCACAATTGAAACTGCCCCTTTTACAGTGTTCCCATATATCAAAGTTTATCCGACTAGACACCCTTAAGCTATTAACAAATTTTCAGCTTGCTATTAATAAACTTTAATTTTCATACGCGGGATCCAGACCTATAAGTGTCTGTGATTATATTCAGATGAATATAATCTTATAAAATGGTGCAAAGGTTTTAAAATTTTGATTACGGTTAAAAAAAGTTGTAGGTTATACTCACGTGATCTTACATGCTAACCACCAAAATATTTGTAATTATGTAATATATGTAAATAAAATTTGTAATATTAGGTATATTTTGATGGTTAGCATGGTAAGGTCACGTGAGTATAACCTACAACTTTTTTTAACCGTAGTCAAAATTTTAAAACCTTTGCATCATTGTATCAGGTTATATTCATTTTAGGAAGGCACTGATAATGATTGGTCAATGTCAACCAATCGAAAACTAGTTCTGTGATGTAGCCCTTTAGGGATTTTAAATAAATACCTTTTATAAAGGACTTTATTCGTTTTTTTTTGTATTATTCAAAAATTAAAGAGAAATAACACAATGCAATAGGAAATAAAACAAAATATATTTACAGAAATAATACAGTAACAAGTATTTTAAAATCAATCTCCTTTTAAAAGACTCTAAAAAAACTTATCTTTTTCGGTGTACGATATTTTTAACATTCCGTATATGAATTTGGGACCGACAAACATTCCGTATATTATGCGTTTGGGACTTCGCCGCCTATTGGTTAAAATATTACCGCGTGCTGCAACGAACCAATAGAAAACTCCTATGGTCCAAATACATATACGGAATGTTTAGATGCGTCCGGATTTGGCCTTAATAAATTATGGTAACCCCAACTATAGCGGATCTATTGAGCTTTACCCTACTAAGCAATCACCCTGTATATAGTTGAAAATAATGCATTTTTGAGTTTCCCATTCAATAGCCTACCAAAAAGGTCATCTTTCAATTGCATCGTCAGTCTTAGCATCCCGTGAAGATTCACAAAATATTGCAATTTTTAAATCTCCGTGTCGGCTTTTTAATCCCCACAGGTAGGCCAACTGCCAGAGCCTCATTCCCTTAACTTTTCTATTATACGCATGGTTTGGTGGACATAAAAAAACAATTGACTTAAATATAAGTATCTTTAGCAAACTCAATTCTTCAAATGCCACTCTGCGTAAGTAGGATCATCCAATTGGGTGAGTTATTTATGATTTGGTTTTGGTCTTTTTTCGAGAATTCGCTGAAGGTTAGCGAAAACGAGGCTGGAATTGGTCTATTTTAGATGTGAAATTGGCCGAGAAATGACTTCAGGATGAGGAAAGTGCCCTTGTGGTGCAAGGTTATCGGCTCTGTTCAAAGAGCCTTCTTTCTTTGTAGATCAATAGGAATACTTGAGAAAACGTTATGTTTGACATTTCAAATCACAGTTCATTCTCTTTTTGTTGTTACATTTACCGAAAACGAACTTAGAATCTATATATCTCACTATATTCGAAATATGCCAAGTCTTCGATAACTATGTCACGTAACACATTGATGGCCCGAATTCAGATCTTTCTGTAGAATCATCTTTAAATAGGTGAAATACAGCCATACAGAATAATCTGGTGCAATTTTCTAAACAATGGAAAAACTTCAGACAGTAATAAAATCCTTTCATTAAAAAAAATCTCGTTAAACGAAATCAAAGCATACAGTTATTCAACACTATTGAAATTTGCTCTTTCATTTAGTAGTTGAACAGATTCATAGAGAAACGGTATAATTTACAAAAATTGCTTTTCAATCAGTCTTACACAAAGTCTGCGATTTATTTTTCTTCTTCGGTCCTTGTTCGTCGTATGCTGGACATAGGCTTCTTCCATTTGTTTCCATTGTCATTGATGCCCACTCCTAGCTATTCTTATCCATTACTTGCCCACGACAGGAGACCTAGACAAAGCAGTGAGACAAGTACAAAAAGCAAATTGACAGGATGGCTTGATAACAATGTACTAAGCGATACCTTAATGACAATGTTAATCTGTTAACATGGTAACATTGTTATTAAATTAAAGCGATGCGATAGCGATACCTTAATAACAATGTATGGCGAAACCACCCTATTAACACTGATATGATGTCAATCAAGGATTTATAAATTTATAAAGCCAGTGTAACACCACTAATGACATATGCATCACCTAGTTCAGAGAAATAAGGAAAAAAATATCTTGTTGGTGACAAAACCCCCTCCAGGCCGAAACCCAATTTTTGAGTAGTATGGACATCTATATTAATAACCTATATGTTTCCTGCAGCCGATTTTGATGATATACATAGTTATTATCAAATGAAGATCAAAAAACGGTAAATTTTCGCTTTTTTCGTCTATAACCAAAAAGTTAAGTATTTTAAACAAATTTGAGAGTGAGAAACTCATAAATCGGGTAAAAAACTTCAATGTGGCGTTCGGTTAATATGTCTATCTTTATTGGTTGCTTAGAAAATTGCAAAATATATCATAAATTTAGAGTTTTTATAAATATTCATAACTTATGTAAAAATTAACTTAAAACGTTCTTATTACACGAAATGCTGAGACTTCTGGTGCTTAAATCATACCCTAAATTTCAAAGCAATTGGTCAAATAGTTTAAAAGGTATTTCATTTGTTTATCCCAAATAATTTTTTTTGCAACGCTATAAGTCAGAAAATGTTGAAGTTACACTAATACTTTGGATAGTTTATGAAAGAAGAAGATTTATACTATTAATTTAATTAAAAAAAATAACAAAAAATAATTCTAAATACTGCAAAATTACTTTGCAAAAACATGTGAATTAAAAAGGGGGGGCTAACTTCGTCCCTAATAATTGTCCTAGGACAATTGTTTTTTTAAATGTGTATAAAAATTATAAAAGGTTCTAAGTTAATTTTTACATAAGTTATGAATATAATTTATAAAAACTCAAAATTTATGATTTATTTTGCAATTTTATGAGCAACCAATAAGGATAGACATATTCAGCGAACGCCATATTGAAATTTTTAGACGATTTATGAGTTTCTTACTCTCAAATTTGTTTAAAATTCTTAACTTTTTGGTTATAGACGAAAAAAGCGAAAATTTACGGTTTTTTGATCTTCATTTGTTTATAACTATGTACAATCGGCTGCAGGAAACATAAAGGTTATTATTATAGATGTCCATACTACTCAAAAAATTTGGTTTCGGCCTGGAGGGGGATGTGTCACGAAAAAAATCTTATTTCTCTGGACCAGGGACGCGCCGTCCATATGGGCAAGGTCGTGCGGCAAAGTTAAATAAATATCCAATTCAAAATTAAATATTTTTTGAAGCAAAAAAAACATTGCAAAAAATAACTTAGTCCACTCATTCCCAAACATTAATATTTCGTAACGTATATTATTAACTATAGGTACCGATTTCTGTAGCTTCAGCCGTTGTAGCTAAGCGTTTATTTGAAAAACAACACATATTCATTTTTCGAAAATTCGACTTTATGTATTATTCTTATAGAATAGTAGTTTATTTCTCCAGTTCACACATTTGTCACATTGCATAGAAAATTTTGATAGTTTTAGAAAAACAACAGATGTCCATGCGGTTTTTTGTAAAAACAACACTTGTCCCATCCTATCTAGTCAACGGTAGTTGTAAGTGTGAATGATCTTATCCTTAAATTTATCAGTTGTGTGCATTCTTTGATAGTAATAATGTGATGTTTGTTTCTTTTGTATTAGAAATAGTTCAGCATAACAGAAACTATATGTACAACACAATACCTCTCTATTTTCGAATATATTTTGGTAAGTTTGTACAATTATTTTGATATCCACATTCCTTCCAATGAATGTCTTAATAAAAGTAAGATTTTAAATAAATTAAAGCTGGGCAGTTTTACTTGATTTTCCAAAATTTTCATTTTTGGACAAGTGTTGTGTTTCAAATAAACTTAAGATCTAGAATTGGTCAGGAACGGCTAGAAAATCTTACTATTATTTCTACAGAATCTGAGTTTTTAAAGGACCTGAATAATGAAAATCTAATTAATGAATTTGTTAAAGGTAAAGTAAGAAAAGCTCAATTTCTATAAGAAATATCCGTTGGTTGTCATCATAATAAGTACATTTGTTTAAAAAATCGCAATATAAATATGTTTCATTTTTTGATCTTCAATCTTTTTTAATAATTTTAAGTAATGCTGTATAACTTTAACATAGTTTTTATTCTGTTCTATTTTATTATGCAATATAGTTTTAAAAAATTATTTTTAACAACTACTACACTACTAGAAACAACAGAGATGAAAATACTTCGACGAATATCAAGCAAAAGTCTGTTGGATAGTGAGAGAAGCGAAAACATAAGATCATGTAATGTATAAGACACAAAATGGATGGGTGACAAAACGGAAACAGGAGTGGAACGAACACATTAGTAGAATGGCAGAGGATAGGATAGTACGAATAGCACGAGATAAGTCACCAAATTGACGAAGAATTATTGGCAGACCAAGAAAAAGATGGTGCGATAATCTAAACAATTTAGGAGGCAAATATTGAAGAATAAACATGCTTTAAAGTCCCCATACAAAAAGGAAGAATATATTATTTTTTATAACAGTACTGTGTACTTATTATTCCCTTCAAAAAAAAAACTGGGTAGACGTAGAAAAATTTTCATAGTTTTTCACGTTGAAATGTGAAGGAGTGATTGATATTTCTACCCTGGTAATTTTGATAAAGGCGCTTATCAATATTTTGCACGACGGCGCCGAAGTTACTTGGCGCGTCCCTGTTCTGGACTAAGAAACAAGATCCGGCACAGATACAACTTAAATTATATTGCCGTAATGGCGTACGGTGTATAAACGAATGAACAGTAAACAGATTGAAAAGGAATGAAATAACCACATAAGCAGAATGTGAGAGACTCGTGCGGTCAAAGTAGCAAGAACTGAATCACCAATCGGTAGAAATATCGAACGTCAGCGCAAAATATGAAGGGACAACCTTCCACACAGGTATCAATTCGCCAATGAACAAGCAGAATAATTGCTTTTCTCCAGATCTTCTCTTCTCCAGATTTGGCTTTCACCAAATATTATTTGTTTCCAAACCTGAAAAAAGCCTCGTAGGTAGGAAATAGTCCAATTCTGAGATCAGCTCTGCTGTAAATGCCATTTAAGATGAAGGTACGTTATTCAATATTCAAGCTCGCTTGAGCAGATTTTCTCTTAAAAAACTCTCTTCTCTTTTTTCTCTTCTTTGCCACGTTCAAGAAGAAATTCTCAAACGTCATATAATTTAAAAATTTTACTTGCTTCACCTTGTTGCCAAACTACTAGAAAAATCCGCACATCTTCGTACATTCTGCATCATTTACAAACCCGAATAGGTAGATTTCTATCTTCCGATGTGAATGTTCAGCCGCAAGAATATCAAGGCCTACTGCCACGTTCGAGAATGAAAATATAAATAATTGTCCAACACACACCATTAGAGCGTTTTGGAATGCCTATCTGTTTGGTTTAGTGACCATTAGAATATCTCCGGACAGATAAGGATCTGGGAATTTTATACAGGGTTATGCACACGAAAAAGGTGGGACCGATCACTGAAAATATGATATGGTATATGGGATTTTGATTGTGTCATACTGAGAAGTGAGATCGTTACTCAATCAAAGAACAATGTTTGGATTTTAAAATAATTAATAGAAATTAATTTATAACGGAACACTTTTTCATCTACTAGCCACAATGTTACTACTCATATAAACAGTTTGGACGCAGGTGGTCAGATTTAAAGATTTGTGTTTTTAAAGATCCAAGCATTTTTTGAAGTTATACTTCTTTAGGCGCGATTAAGAGTAAATTTTTATAATTCTGGACGCATGCGCACACAGACAGTATAGCGTTCTTTGCTAATCTTTTAAGTTATGTAGGTATATGTCGTACCATCAATGCAAGACTATCACAACCCAAAAATTACCATTTTTTGTTTTTTATGAATCTTTAATGGTAATGGGTAGTCTAACATAATGCAAGAGTATTATAACTTAACATTAATATTGTTTAATAATGTCTTATATTAAATTTTGAGTTATAATACTCTTTCATTATGTTAGACTACCCATTACCATTACAGATTCATAAAAAACAAAAAATGGCAATTTTTGAGTTGTGATAGTCTTGCATTGATGGTGCGATGTATGATCGCAAATAAGGTATGAAAAGAATATATTAGTGTTTATAGTAAATATATTATTTATTATAATTTTTGTGTCTTTGGAATTGTCTTCCTCGGGAGTAAGATAATAAGTATCTATTATAACATCTTTATACTTCACTTGATCTATTTGTCACCGTGATTTATAATTATGTCCGAGATGTCACGTAAACAGAGCGATGGTGGCTTCGTTGGTAGAGCATTCGACCATAGATCGAGAGGTCCCGGGTTCGAATCTGGACGATTCATATTCTTTTTTTTTAATTTTTGGTATTGTTTTATTAAAAAATGTTTGAAAGTGAAATGTAAGTATTAAAATTAGTTTATTATTTAAATAAAATACAAATAAACTGTTTAGTATATTGATTGCGTTGAAATTATATAATAGAAGTATAACTTTTTAAGTGCCTACAAAGTACACACACACACATTCTTTTTAGATTTATTTGTAAGTTTAATTCTGAGTGTTTTTATTTTTTTAAGGATGCATATAATGTTTATTTTTAAAAATATTAGTCTATCATTTTACAGACTTATACCATTACTGCCTTCTTCAAGTGCCATCTCCGCGATGGACGTCGGCAATCATCACAGCTATTCAGACTTTAGAGAAGGCTGCTCTGAAAAGTTCATTTAATGTACATCCGTACCATTCTCTCAGGTTGCGCAGCCATGATATTCTGCGTCTCCCTATACTTCTATTTCCTTGGATGTTTTTACCTGAATAATCAGTTGGAGCAAGTTCTATCTCTCTCCACGTGTAATATGTCTGAGACATTCCAATTTTCTTGTTACGATTGTATCTAAGATTTTAGTTTCTTTATTCATCTTCCTTAAAACCTATTTACTACCTTACCTTACCACCAGAACCTCTTTACTTTCTTACCTCCTTACTACCAGTCAGGGGCGCGCCGTCCACATGTGCAATGTGTGCGGCGCACACAAGCGTCAGGAATTAAGGGGAGCCAGTAAAGTTATTTTAGAGAATTTTTAGTTCTTTTTTTTTAATTGTGTATTTTTTGGGCGCCATTAAATGTTTTGCATACAGGCACTACCACGTGCTGGGGCAGCACTGCTACCAGTGATGTCAAAAATTATTTCAAAATCTTGAGACATACAGGTGATATTCCAGAGGAACCAAACACCATTACTACCCTTCTAGACGGTAGAATCATTCTAGCAGTAGAATATTCTAGTGAATGAGGTATTAACTTAAAGACTTCAATATATATACTACATCCTCATACGTTTCATCAGTATTTGAGCACCATCTTGCGTTGGAAAGTTTAAGTTGAGAACAAAAGAACTTCCTTGAGGTAGTAAACACAAAAATATTTTTGATGTTTGCGAGAAATTCTAAATTGTATATTCATAATGAATTACTAGTAGGTGTAAAAGCACCCCAGAAAGATATCCACACCGATGATCAGACCAAATAAATGGCACCAACGGTTAAGCTGGTGTTCTTTCTCAAACAGGTAGTAAAGTAAATTTTGCTTTCTGTCTTATGTCAAAAGCTGTTCGTAGAATGTCTTCAGACTTGTTAAAAGTCTAACTTTTGTAAGACCTTTTGGGCTAGGAAATGAAGCAATAATCTACCAAATTTTTGCAGTTGTATGAATCTCAATGAAACTTTTTGCATTAGATTCGTAAGAGCCATAGGAAACTTTGTGAACAAAAATATTGATGACGAAATGAAAATTGCGATATTGAATAAGGAAAATGGATTTTCCAAAAGCATTTTTAAGTGATCAAATTTGTAATTAGGAAATAATTGAAGGAAATGAGGTCAATATCCTATGGAGATTTGTGAAAATTGGATACAAAATCAAGGTCTAAATTGAAGAAAATATTGATTCTACACTTATATTATTTAAATTTATCTAAACGTGCATAGACTTTTTACATATAAAAGTTTCAAAATATCATTCTGTCTATTGTGTCGGTCTGTGGCGATCTATATCTATTATCTAAAAATATACAAAAAGTTTGCGATCTTTTTCACTTTCTTGTTTAAACTTCCATACAAAATTCTTAGGATTGCGTCCTTTTAGACTAATAAAAAGCTTCGTCACTTCAAAGATCACGATTATTAGCATATTTTGCGGTTTGTAGATTTGTGAAACCAATTTAAACACTTAATAAATGAGTATAATATAATTTAAAAATGTCAATTTGTAAAGTTACCGCCTATTGTAAATATATCAAAGCCTCCATTTGACTGTTGTTGACTAATAACTGAGGTATTTAAATGCTAATGATGTTTTTTACTATTATTTTCTGTTCTTTATTGTGCTATAAAATCAACATTGTAGATGGTTATTAAGGTACAGTTCAATATTTTTAAAAGAATTTGGTGTGATTTAAATTATTATCTCTAAATGTATGGAAATTCAACATAAAATATGCTAAATATGCAGTACTTTTTGGTATCGACTTATTGGATTTGTTACCCTTTACAGTTTGGTCAACTAGCCAATGGGAAATGCATCTATAAGCTAATATATCTATGATCTTAACTAAAACCATATCCTATGGTGTCCTCTTATTCATCATCATCATCGTGGCTTTACAACCCTGTATGGGTTCTAGAATAGAATTTCCCTTCTGTCGTCCCTATCTATCGCCTTTTTTGTACCATATATTGTTGAAGGTACTTGGTGGTCTCCAAAAGTATTTGCCATTGAAGATATAGTTGAATCTTTCAAGTTCCCTGAAAGGTAACAGGGAACCTGTTACCCCTCCCTCCCTTCCTTCCAGAAAGGAAGCCAATTATGACGCTTGGGTTGATTTCTACTTGTTTTTTGCGGTACTTCAACCCTATTAGTACAGGGCAGTGTAATCCATATTTTGACCAAAAGTATTTTGCCAGTGCGAGTTATGCTGCCTTTGGCATTTTCCAGTCGTAGACGATCCTTTTTCTATTTTGTCTATTTTGCGCCACCTGTTTCCAGTTGTGTCCTCCAAACTTCTTTATGTCATCAGCCCATCTCATTTGTGGCCTTCCTCTACTTCTTCTTCCTAACCACGGTCTCCATTGTTGTATTTCGTCATTCCATCTTTTATCCTTCAGTCGGGCATTGTGTCCTGCGAAGCTCCATTTTAATTTGGCATCATGCATTGGCAAAATAGACAACACTGGATTGAATTGGGGGAGGCCTATGTCCAAAGTTATATTACTGAAGGCTGAAGAAGAAGAAGAAGAACGGTCCTTTTTAGTATTCACACGGCCGCCTCTAGAACTGATAGAATAATAGAATAAGGTTTGATCTTGAATTTAGGTACTTCATAATGTCAAAAATAATATTTTTTACTTGTGTTTTTGAGCCTTGAAAATCCTCATAAATTACCTGTCCAATAATTTTTGTCCATTAAACAGATCGACCTTATATCGCATCTTAGAGTTAAGAGTAACAGTAAACATCAGCGCGTCATCAATATTTTTGTTTTTCAAAAGTTCTGCGAACTCTCAACAGTGCGGCAACAGTACGTCGGTAGTATGACAGTGACAGTGACACTATACTATCAAAAACAATAATTACTATACTCATAGATGCGCTAAATGTTGCCAAGTCAGTCAAGTTCGATTTCTTGTTATAGATAATCAATTTTTAGTAGTTCCATTGTCACACAAAATCTAGGCATGGGATAAAAAAGTTTATTTACAGAAAGTGTATTTTTTGTTCTTCTTAATAGCGGTACAGGCTCGTTTTTGCAATATTTTATTTAATTATAGAGTAATTTCCACATACTAACATATTTCTCAAATTGGGCTCTGTATCGCCATTCTTTACTATAGTACGAATATGTGTTCTAAATATCTCGACAAGATATTCAAAATTAAAGCTGCAATCTTGGAACGCGTTTTTCGCTCACTGATGTTCTTAATAGAAAATAAGGCACAGAAAATAATACATAAACTTTACCGATTTAAATCAAATAAAAGAGGCAATACAGGAAGACAGTAAAAGACGGTTACGGATTAAAAAAAACAAAAGACATTGAGATTTAATAAAAAGTTATTAAAATTAAATTAAGAAGGGGAATGTTAATTGGTCCTTTATTTCCATTTTATCGTAGAAATAAAAATCAAGAGATTATGAAAGCTGAAAAATATTAAGAATGTATATTGGAATAAAATTGTAAGGAATATCTAAAGATAGAGATCTGATAAAACAGTGAATGATCCTTTTTGTACCTTCATACGGGAAGCCAATGAAAAGGTCACCGAGAATACCGTATCATGGTCATCTACGATGGGCATGGGCCGGGTGCCAGCTAATGGCATTTTGCGGAACAAGAACGCCGAAAACCATATTTCACAGTGTTGTGACACTTAAACGATGCCGCAAACTGTATAATAGAAAAAATCCCCAGGGTGGGCCCGTACCACACCACAAAGCGAAGGCATCGAAAACTAAACGAACAAACATTGCTTGTGTACACTTCAACCTATTAGTCCATTTTAAATATATTGCCTAAAAAGGTGCCGGCGAGCACCAGCGGACCTAACCGCATAGGTTACCTTTATTAGACCAGTCTATGATACTACATGTTGACTAAAAATATGTCTGAAATAATGAGACAAAAACTACGAAAGAAAAACAATGTTAATAAAGTAGTATTAACTAGTAACATATTCCACATACCTACTTCATTTAACCGGTCTATGACATTACAAGTTAACTAAAAATGTGTCTGAAATAATGTCTACAAAAACTATGAAAGAAAAAATGTTAACAATAACATTATAGATAGGTAAAATCCGACGCCAGTGCTGGCGCGTGACCTTGAGCAAAAATACACAGCGACAAATGCAGAATACGAGAAGGTCAGCCGCCACTTCTCGCTTGTCGCTCTGTATCCACATACTCCACTAATGTGGAGTTTGTGGAGGCAAAAGTTTGGTCAATTCGACCCTTTTCTTGGGCTGTTTTATCCTGACAATCTTTGGTTGCAGATTAGAATTCTTAAATAGTTTCTAGCATAGCATAACATCTCTGAAGAAAGAAACGACGCCATCCCTATAATGAAATATCCCAAAATATGCACGGACACGCTATTTCAACGTCGATGTACAACTACTCTATAATTCAAAGCTACCTAACCAGCCAGCTCCAAGAAGGCACTCAACAACCATCGACAAAACGACACATACGACAAACAAAATCTCATTGCACAACGATATCTGTACCTAGGTGAGGATCTAGCCCTAGCTAACCTCCACGCGTTTTACTAAAAAGTAAATAGTCCTACAATTCTGAAAGGAATCGTTTTTTCGAATGCTTTTGGTATTTTTATCAAAGGACCACCTTAACTAGTCTACGACGATGCTGTTCACCGAACATCTTCTCGATCAATGAAAAATACCCTGTCAAACCCAGCCCTTTACACCAGCTCTCGTCACAAGTCGTTAACGGATAATCAGTATCTAAACCAACCCATAATGAAACACATTCCCTGAATAGGCATTTGAGCCTGAAACATTTAGACAGAAAATCCATGGCAGCAGTGGTATAGGGTTTACTGATTCCTTAACGTTCACTTGAATTACCTTACTGAGAAATTTCCTTGTCTTAAAATTGGGTAGAAGGATAAAGCCATTATGGGATGTGTAATTATATGATTTTAACCCAATGCATTGAAATTCGTCTTTTCAGTGCATTTTTTGTTTGTATTTTAAACATAACTAAATCTGAATCTTCAGGTTTTACTTGGCAGTGCTTGATAAGCTTTTCTTGTCACAATTTATCTGTTTAAGGGTACGTCCAAGATGCACACTGGCTTTCGGAGTCAGACAATCGGCGTCAATCGTCGCCGAATCGGTATGCAAATAATCCTTCATATTTAAACGAGCTTGTTCAAAGATCACAGCAAAGTACCAGTACATGCGCGCTGGTAGTCTGACATTTACCAGAATAAACCTTCCATTCGGGTTTCAGACATCTGACGCCGATGAGTGTTGATTTCAGTGTTTGAACTTATTAATTGAATCTTTTTCCCTTCTGATTGGTTTTAGCTTTGGCCATCGCAATATTTTTTTTTCAATCTATTTCGAATAGAAAAAAATCTAGTGTACATTCGATGAACACTAGATCATTTGGAAGGTAATGCGACAAAGGCGACCATTTATAAAGCTTAACGTGTAATCGAGAAACGTTGCATTCAAGTTCATACATGTAATTTATAAATAACTTTGAAAAACTCCTGATACAAGAATAAAAAACCGCTTAACGCCGTAAAAATGAGTGGTGCATACACTATTCCAGCTGCAAAAGATCTGATATGAATATTACGTGGCGCGAAAATGTATTTTCATTTCGATGCAAAACAAAATTCTACAAAACAGAGTAACTTTGATACAGTTTGAAGTTTGCAACTCTTTTGTGGCGCGTTTACTTTAAATTTAACAAATATTATGGAAAATCTTTTAAAATAAAACTAGAATTTTGTTTTGCATCAAAATTAAAATACATTTTCGCGCCACGTAATATTCGTATCAGATCTTTTGTAGCTGGAATATTGTATGCGCCACTCATTTTTACGGCGTTTAGCGGTATTTTATTCTTGTACCTATATACTACGCAACACAATATATTGTTGTATTCCTATTTGATAGGAGAATTAAAAATTTATAATTATAAGCAAAATTCAAATTAATATAAAAGATCTTCAATTTTCTCAACCACAGGCATGTAAATTTAGAACAACCTGTATACAACAAATTATTATATTTAGTTTTTAAGAAAGTGATTCGAAGAAGCGTACGAAACTCGATAACAATGCGCCTAAGATAAACAAGTTTGAGTGACGCGGACCATTATAGTGTTCGCGGAAGGTTCGATCATTAGCCTACGCTAAATAAGACTCAGTGAAATAGATAATAGGTCATTAAGTTTTGTAAAAAGTAGAAAGTAAGTTTAAATTGGGAAATGATTATTTTTTCTTGAAATCCATTAAACATATTTAGAAAGATTAAAATTTGGTATTGAGGAATACGGCGAATTAAAATTTGTGGTGGAATGTTGATTTTTGAATCTGGAGGGGATATTTAGAAAGTAGGGAAACGAATGAGGATGAGAGATCAGAATGTTTTGAGCGGTCGATAGGTGAAGTCCAGTGGTAGACGGTAGTGTACGAAGAGTGAAAAAGCCGGTATAATTCCGTGAGTGTTGAGTATCCATCGGAACGAGAGGTAGGCCGAGTCGAGAGAAAAGAATCTCCTTGAGCAAAGAGTGTCCCGGTGGCTGATTGAAGTGGTTCGAAAAAGGTAGAACACTGCATCACGAGAAAAGCAGGAACGCGAGCGATACGAGGTAGTTTTCAAAGGAGAACATTACTGGAGGCCAGGACGAGTTTTTCATCGCAACCAAGGGTAGGAGGAAACGGGTTTTGTGTGAGGACATTCGCAGTTTACCAGATAAAGGTCAGTCTCATTTGTCAAGACATGAATGTATGGGTTTTTGTATTAAATACCACATTAAAAATTGAAGAACATAATCGCTAATATCAGAAGATTTTCATCAAACTTAAATCAATTTGTTGCTAATAAATCCTAATAGTTTCATTATTAATAAAAGTTTTAAATTGGAAACCAAAAGGAAATAAGATTCCCATTTTTAAATGTTTGTATTCAATAAATATAAGATCTAACAAATATTAAGCAGTAATTGCCATTTATATAAAATAAACAAAATTTTGATTTATAATTGTAATCCATATGTGTGTATTATTTTATTTTTTCCTATCCCGATTAGGAACCACTGAGAAATACTTAGAAGTCTCGAAAGTAAGTAAGTAATTTTATAATTCGCCCTGAGATTGAAAACATATTGATATGTGATCTGGTTGATTAATTAGATTATCATTAATGCATTAATTAAATTAAATTACATATAAGAATATCATCACATATAAATAAATAAGAGTACAACAATATGTTTCAGAAATATTTCTCATGTTCAACATACCTAATCTCAAGAATGGAAATTATCATAAATATATCGATAATTCATAAAAAGAGATAATAAAAAAGAGTCATAACTCTTGTAAAATCTCGGTCACTAGTACCATTAACAGACTCTATTGTTGTTTGGGAGTGTCACATAAACATCAATCAGTTATTATTAAGCGTTTGTTCGGTATTTAAACAATTTGCAAGTCATCTAAAATTTTTTTATTGATAATAATTGTTAAACGTTTCAATAAAATCTGGTGTATTATTAATTTAAAATATTCTACAAAAATACTACATCGTTTTATTATTTTCTCTTGACTGGCCTACATATAGGTAACAGCTTTTATGAATTTTTGAAAGGTGGATGATACAACACTCAGTGGCAGTTTTATTGCCTTCCTTTTTAGCTCTACAAAACCGCAGAGTAGTTCAAATATTTTCTCAAAAAATACCATCTAGTTCTCTCTCAACTGTCATAAACGCCAAAGATTACCTATTTAAACATAATCTAGAGAATGAGTATTTGTTGGAGACATCAAAACAGCAATGAATTGGTGTTCTTTTGGTAAAATCACAAAAAGTTATTATAGCTGATATTTTTGTTTTAGTAAGTTTTTATTATTTTTAAAGTTTTATTTTAATGCCACATTTAGAGGCTGTCCTCAGGGAACAGTTTGATCTCCTCTCTTTTGGAATCTGGTCACGGTTGGGCTGATGACTCGACTCAGCAGGCATCATGTCCTGGGCCATGCAGATGACCTAGTCATCTTGCTTTTAAACCTCTTAAAAATAAAAATTCAATCACTTTACTATACTTGTTTTTTTCTTAAAAAAAAAACTGTACACAGGCTTTCCAACAATGGCTTGTAAACATAGAATAAAGTGACAGATTGAAACGAAACTTCACGTACGTTCATATGAAGAATGTGCCAACATAACAAAAACAAATTTAGTAGCAACGTCTTCTTTGATCGAACCGCAAAACTTGAAAATGGTAAGTAGGTCATCATCATTCTCTTTGTGTTTTTTCCTAATGAGGGGTCGGCTTCCCTAATTGTATTTCTCCATAAGTTTCTATCTTTGGTCATATCGATATTAATCCGCTTTACGACATGTCTTGCCTAAGCGTCTCCCCTCAGGTCTTCTTTGGTCTTCCTCTCTTATTTCTCCCAGAAACCTGCAATTCAAAAAATCTTTGTATTGGGTGGCTGAGACTGACGTCTTGACATTGAACATAACCAAACCATCTTAAACTATGCTCTCTCATTTGGAATCAATTGGTGCCACCCCTAGACCTTCCCTAATATAGGTACTCATTCCCAATCTTATTCTTCCTTGTCACTTCACTCTTACTCCTTCCAGGGGCCTGCAGTTCCAAAGTTCTTCGTATTGGGTGACTGACGTCTCGACCAAATCATATTAACCTATGCTCTCTCATTTTGGCGTCAACTGGTGCCACGACTAGACTTTCACTAATACACTCATTCCTTACCTTATCCTTCCTTGTCACTCCACTCATCCATACATCTAAACATTCTTATTTCCGCCACATGCATTCGTTGTTCTTTATTTTTAACTCACCAACATTTAGTTCCATATATCATAGCTGGCCTTATGGCTGTTTTATAGAATTTCCATGCAGCTTCATTGGAATTTTTCTGTCACACAACACACCACTCGCCTCCTTCCACTTCATCCATCCAACCCTAATTCTACTGCATGCATCTCCATCTATTTCCCCATTACTCTGTAATACCGATATCCCCTATCACTCACAACCTTTATTTATTCACCAGGGACTCCTTTCTTGAGTGCCCACCACAGAATCTCTCGAGCAACTCTATCATATGTTTTCTAAAGATCAATGAATACCATATATTATGTGCGTTTGTTTCTTTCTCCAGTATTTTTTCATCAGCTGCCTTATAATGAAAATTATTGCTGTTGATGGAAAAAGTAACATTGTAACTAGATCATATTATGGCCACTATTGTAAAAATAGATGTGTAAAATTTTTTCATTTTCATTTCGATAACTGTTTTAATTGAAAGAAAAACCGTACGCCATTTTTTCTTTGCACAATATCAATGGTAAGAATTTCTTCATAAATTCAAGAAATTTCTAGCATCTCTTTAATTCTTTTTCATAACTATAATCTACTCAATCATTTCATTGACTAATAACCAGCTTATTTCCTCTTAGCACAGAAAAACTTTCTAACAATGTCAAGTACGCTCCGTGGGCCCGGAATGTGTCCAAGAACGGGAAAAGACAAAGAACAGGTGCTCAATCAGAAATTAACGAATCACAACTAACACACACGGTTCACAAGCGAGTGAATAGAAAAGGCAATGTAGGAGCTATACAAATCGGTTGTAAACAAGTCTTTCAATGAACCACTTTGAAGCAGGCGAGGGCAGGCCGGCTCAGGTAAACAGTTGTCACAACTTTTGTATCCTAAATACATGATAAATGGATTTTATTAGGAAAGAAACGTTTTTTTCTGTTGTGTCAATGTTTGATCGGTTTGTTATTACCCTCGGGGTTTATTACTTCCTCTTTTATTGACCGGAGCGATTTTTCAAATAGAGAATTGTGGCTAATTTTCAAAGGGTTTGTACTGATACTCTAGTTCTTATACAGAAGAATGTGTTTTGTAAACCACTGAAAAAATAAAATATTTAGCTCGGAATTATCAGAAGGGAAGCAGTGTTGTGCTCAAATTATCCTTTATATTCAAGCATACGTTTTTTAAAAGCTCTTTTTATTTAAAAAAAACTATGCGGTATGCCATACCGCATAGTTTACGCCATATCTGTACGCCAAACAGGTCTGGGTGAGAATGAAAGAAGAGCCTTCTATTACCAATTAGGAGACGTACTGAGTGATATTCCAGCAGAGGAGAAAGTTATAATAGGAGGTGATGTTAATGCACATGTGGGCCAAGCCAAGATAGAATATGAAACAATACATGGGGGATTAGGCTTTGGAACTAGAAATGAAGCTGGAGATGACATGCTTGAATTAGCAACAGCATTGGATATTGCGATTGTTAACACATTCTTTAAAAAGAGAGAAACTCAACTTATTACCTACAAAAGTGGACAACATCAATCCCAAATAGACTACTTCATGATGAGGAAAGAAGACATATGTGAATGCAAGGACTGCAATGTAATAATTAGTGAGACAGTAAGCCAACAAAACAACATAAGCTGCTTGTTCTGGACATCGAAGTAAAAATCGAAACTAAACAAAAATATCGGAGAGAACCACAAAAAATCAAGTGGTGGATACTTAAAGATGAGAAAAAAGGTCTATTCAGGGAAAGTATACTTAGTAGAAAAAATATGTTGGAACATGAAAGGAAGCCCCAACATAATTTGGAGAAAAATGGCCAATATTATTAGGGAGACGGCCATTGAAATACTTGGGAAAACGTCAGGAAAGAAGTTTGAGGATAAAGAGACTTGGTGGTGGTCAAATGAAGTACAAGGAAAAATAAAAGAGAAGGGAAAATTATATAAAAAGTGGCAAGAAACCAGATCGGACATAGATCTTCAAATCTATATGGTCGCCAAAAAGGAAGCGAAAGTAGTAGTAGCAAAAGCTAAAGCAGAAGCGTATTCAAACCTATACGATCGACTTGATACCAGGGAAGGCGAAGCAAAGATATATAAAATAGCCAAACAGAGGACAAATAAAGCAAGAGATTTTAATCAGATTAGATGTATCCGAGATGAAAATAATAAAATACTTTTTCACGAAAAGGGTGTCAAAAAGAGATGGAGAAAGTATTTTGACAGTTTATTAAATGAACAATTTGAGAGACAGCCTGTGGAGTTAACGGAGACATTAACAGCAATGGTAACCAGAATAACAAACGAGGAAGTGGCTCAAGCGCTTCAAAAAAAAATAAAGGAAAAGCAGTCGGACCAGATGCTATTCCTGGGGAAGTATGGAGAGCATTGGGAGAGACAGAAGCAAGTTGGCTAGCAGGTCTATTTAATAGAATTATGGAAGTTGGACAAATGCCAGACGAATGGATAAGCAGTATATTAGTATGTACCTGTCTACAAAAACAAGGGAGACATACAACAATGTACCAACTAGAGGGCTATAAAACTACTTAGCCACACCATGAAAATATGGGAGAGAGTAATTGATAGACGGATACGTGAAGAAACCGAAATATCCAATAATCAATTTGGCTTTATGCAGGGCAGATCAACAACATATGCAATTTTCATTGTAAGGCAACTAATGGAAAAATACAGGAATAAAGAGACCAACGCTCATATGGTATTCATTGATCTTGAGAAAGCATACGATAGAGTTCCTCGAGAGATTCTCTGGTGGGCACTCAATGAGAAAGGAGGCCCTGGCGAATATGTAAAGATTGTGAGAGATATGTATGAGGGAGTAATTACTAGTGTTAGGACAGGTGTGGGAGAGACGGATAAATTTCAGCTGAAAGTAGGATTGCACCAAGGCTCGGTGCTTAGTCCTTATTTATTCTCATTAGTTTTGGACCAGATAACAGCGAAATAGTCCAAGTAATGAAGCTTAATATAGGACAAAACCTCGCAATTTTTACAGAATGGATCGATTTGCCTGAAAATTTGAGAATAAGTAGTGGATAGTCCAAGGATCAAAATCTATATGATGCCGAAAGGCGCTTTTACCATGGCGGTGGTTGCCACCCCATCTCGGAGGTGGAAATTTTATATTATATTTTGACTGCAAAAGTTGATAAAAACATTCATTCTAAGCAAAAAGTGCTCTATAATTTTTTTTGATAAAATTAATAGTTTTCGATTTATTCGCTATCGGAAGTGTTAGTTTTATATCGAAAAAATCAATGTTTTTTTATATAGGCTGTTTTTTGCGGTAGAAAAATTTTTTTTAAACCAGCTTCTTGGAAATTAAATAACCTACAATTTCATATTTAAACATTTTTTCGTATCTCTAATGCTAATCTTTCTATTCTGAAGAAAATGTGATTTTTTACCAAACTACAAATATTCGTTATTCGCTTTTAACTCCAGTTTTATAAAAACTATCATTCTAAGCCAGTCAAACTTCTAGAATCAAACTTAGAATCAAAAATAGAACTTTTTTTCAAAAAAAATATATTGATTTTTTAACCGTAACTTTTTTATTTTTTATCTTAGCAAGTTTTGTAAAAAATAATTTTGTAGGTTTTTGCATGATCTTTAAGCCTATTGATATTAAATCTTTTTAAAATGCTCAGTCGCAAATAGAGGTGACTTTGAGAGGGTTGGTAAAGGTGGTTTTTGCATGTTGTTACAAGTTTTAATTGTCAATAGCTCACTTAATTTTTGCCGTGGAAAAAATTTTTGCAAATCATGTTCTTGGGAATTAAATAAGCTACAATTTCATATTTAAACATTTTTTTCTATCTCTGATTCTAATCTGTCTATTCTGAAGAAAAGACCATTTTTTCCAAACTACAAAAAATCGTTATTTGCTTTTAACTCCATTTTTTTAAAGACTAAATAAGAAGACCAAATAAGGTCAATGACGAATTGTAATTAGGGTGGTGATTAGGGAGTTGCTTCCTATCACTTTTTCGCTGAAAAAAATAGGGACTGACATTCTTTTCATTATAAGTCACTTAATTTTTGAGCTAGAGACCTTTGTTTTATTTCTAGAGATAGAGATTTTTAAATACTTTAAATTAGTTTAAACAAGTTGTCCTCAAAAAATGCATAGTTTTTCCGTCTTTTGACTTTGAAACTACAATATTTAGCATTTGACGAAGAAGTGCTAACATATAATAAACTATAGCTCTATTGCTATTGGTCTTAAAGGAAATTAAGAAAAACGGTTTTATGTATTTTTTCAAAAGGTACATTTTTATTAAGTAAAGTTGTTTTGATAAAACGAAAACTTTTGGAGTTATTAGCAGAAAAACAATTAAAAACATTGATTTTTTCGATATAACACTAACACTTTCGATAGCGAATAAATCTAAAACTATTAATTTTATCAAAAAAATGTATAGAATGTTTTTTACTTAAAATGAATGTTTTTACCAACTTTTGTGATCAAAATATAATAAAAAATTTCCACCCCCGGAATGGGGTGGCAACCACCCCCATGGTAAAAGCGCCTTTCGGTATCATATAGATTTTGATCCTTGGACTATCCACTACTTATTCTCAAATTTTCAAGCAAATCGATCCATTCTGTAAAAATTGCGAGGTGAAAAGCTTCGGTTCCTGGACTAAAACTACAGGGTATCATTCCATGGTGCTTAATGTATGCTGATGATGTAGTGTTAATAAAAAATAGTGAAAGAGACTTGGAACAAAAACTGGAACAGTGGAGACAAGCTCTGGAGGAAAAAGGTTTAAAACTTAGTAGGACAAAAACAGAGTATTTGGAATGTTCATTTAAAAATGGAGTTAATACAAATAAAATGGTATCTTTGGATGGTGAAATGATTGTGAAAAGCAATAGTTTTAAGTACCTAGGATCGGTATTACAGAGTAATGGAGAAATAAATGGGGATGCATGTAGTAGAATTAGGGCTGGATGGATGAAGTGGAAAGAGGCGAGTGGTGTGTTGTGTGACAGAAAAATTCCAATGAAGCTGAAGGGAAAATTCTATTAAACAGACATAATACCGGCTATGATGTACGAACGGAAGTGAATGTTGGGCAGTGAAAAAGAAAGAAGAACAACGAATGCATGTGGCGGAAATGAGAATGCTTAGATGGATGAGTGACAAAGAAGGATACAATTAGAAATGAGTATATTAGGGGAAGTCAAGGTGTGGCACCAATTGATGCCAAAATGAGAGAGCATAGGTTAAGATGGTTTGGTCATGTTCAACGTCGAGACGTGTATCACCCACTACGAAGAATATCTGAAGTGCAGATTTCTGGAAGGAGTAGGAGAGGAAGGCCAAAGAAGAACTGGGGAGACGATAAGGCAGGACATGTTGGTAAAGGGGATTAACATTGGTATGACCCAAGATAGAATTGTGTGGAGAAATATAATTAGGGAAACCGACACCGCATAGGGATAAAGCAAAGAGAATAATGATGATGCGATATTCCGTACCGCGCCGAAATAGTACATTGTTTACCGGGTAGGAAAAGCTTAACATTCCTGGACGACTGTGAAGATTGCTAAGTCGAGGCGCAAGCCGAGACTTAGCAACACAAAGTCCAGGAATGTGGCTTTTCCTACGAGGTAAACATACTATTTTTCCGCAAATCGTTTAAAATTCGACAGATATTGATTGATTTAAAAAAAACGCGATAATTTTATTCCCAAATAAATGGGTGCGTTCGGACGACCACAGCGGCTGGACAGCTGAGCCAGAAGTAGCTGTCAGACGTCACCGCTGGAAGCCAGCCGCTGAGAGATTTACTAAGCTTTCCCTATCACGGCTGGATACAACCACTCAGCCGATTTCTACTGACCGCCAGCCGCTATGGTCGTCCGAACGCACCCAATGGTTCTTTGAAATTCCTAATAAAATTACTTGGGTTACTATGGAAACGTATTGAGGTTGAATTGTCAAACTTGACGCTTATAAATAGAACACTAACAACTGTACGGAAATATCATTTCCTTACAGTAAGGAAATGACATTTCCTTACAGTAAGGAAGTCCTGACTTTTTCTTCAAGAAATTTTGACAGAAATGTCAAAATTTCCTGGCGATTTGCGGAAAATATATTTTGTTGTAAAACTTGTTTTATAAAAGATTCCTAGAACACCATTTGTGTACATTTAAGTGGTAATTGGTGTAATTGTGCCTGCTCCCAACTGCTGCAGTTTTGGTGTGGTTTAGTCTTTGAGCTATGTTGACGTACACTGTTCTTGCGGTATCACGTACCGCATGTCAGTGTTTAGTTACGTACGTTTCTATAGTTAAAGCAATCCATTATGTATTCTTTCGCTATTTGTATGGCAGCAAGTTCATCCAGTTATTCTACCTTCAAGAGGCAAGCACTATTTTACTATTTTTCAGTTACCAATACTAAAGTTTTTTTGTAATTCAGTTTATAAAGGATTTTGTAAGAACCTCCACCATTTTAATAATGAAATATGAAAAATGAAGAAATAAAGAATATTTTATTCGGAGTAGTATTTTATTCTACAGCAGTGTGACGAATCATTCCGTAGTTGAGGTAAAAAACAAATACAGTATAAAGACAAATTCATATTGAAAACATAAAACAAATGATAGTAGGCAACGGCATAACATACGGACCATAGCCATACGGTATGTCCTGGTCCTGAAACATCCACCTCTTCTGAAAATCTTCTAGTGCGGCGGTTCTCAATCTGTGGTACATGTACCACTGGTGGTACATATCATCATTTGCGGTGGTACACAAAACACAAAAAAAAATTAAATAGTAGTACTTAGTACGTCTTGATATCTAAATATCTTGAAGTATATTGAGTCTAAAAATATAGGTGGTACCAAAAATAATAAAAAGAACTGTAGGTGGTACATGACTCAAAAAGATCGCGAACCGCTGTTCTAGTGTATAATGGTATATTTTTAATATTATATTTTTTAAAATTGTATATTCAAACGAATTAAAATTTTCTTCAAAACGTTTTTAGTAAGCGCGAAATATTAAATACATACTCGACTTTTGGTTAATACCCCAGGCTGTGGGTGAAAAATAGGTCAATTTCAGGATATAATTAAGGAATTTTTGAAACCTATCAGGTGTTGTAAAGGACGATGCCAGGAATAACTTCTACTAAAATGTAACCAAAAATATTGTGCGCTTTTTTTTATTGCGATTTTCATTTGTTATATTTGCAATTTTTAATGATTTTTAATTTTGCAGCTTAGGATATTGATTTTAGAGAATAACTTTTTAATAGAAAGTTGTAGTAAATTAAAAAACCTACAATTTGAGGTGTAGTAAGTTTAATTTCGTTAATTGGTTATTGCAAAACAGCCTGCGAAAGGTCCAAAATGGCCGTTTTTTACAATTGCATTATTTATTGTACAAATATTTTTTTTTTATTTTTTAAAGCTTTAAAATGAAGATCTTTCAATTCCAAACATAAAAAAAATTGTAAAGCCAGATTAATGAATTTGTTGCTTAGATATTATAAATTGTTTATCCCAAGAGGTCAAATGTCGAAGGCTATAACTTTTTGAAAAAAAATCGTAGAGTTGGTGAAACATCCAATCTCCTTCTAAAGAGTTATATTTTCATATTATGATGTAAATAAATGCGTAAAACATTTTTAAACCTCTAATTGTTGGGTCTGAAAATAAGGGGGGCAATTTCGTTAAAAACATTTAGAGCTGAAGTGGCCCTGTACATCCTATGACTTTTTAACTTACAGATTATTGTTGCTGAAGATGAAACGAAGATTTATAAAAAAATAAAAAATTTCTACGACCAACTGAAGCCGAGATAATTTTTGGGTTTGAAAATAAGGGGTCAAATTTCGTTATAAACATTTAGAGCTGAAGCGGCCCTGTACATCCTATGAGTTTCTAACTTACAGATTACTGTTGCTGAAGGCAAAACGAAGATTTATAAAAAAATAAAAATTTTCTACAACCAACTGAAGCCGAGATAATTGTTTTTATTTCCTTAATCGTAGTGCCTTTATTTATAACAATTAAGACATTATTTTACAGTCATTGACTAAAGAAAGACTTATATTATCTTAAAATTAAAATTATTATAAAATATAATTACATTTAATTATTAAAAATTATTTTTAAAATCGGTGCTTTTGCAAGCGGCCGAATTTTGCAAATCGCCCGGCTCGCTTCAAATCCGCGCGCTCGGAAAATTTTTACGTAATTTTTATTAAATTTTGACAGAATACAATTTAATAATATTACCAATATAATATACAGTCTATTTACCACTGTATTTGTTTTTCTTGATAAACTTTTATATGTGAAATTTCATTTCTGAAGAAATAATATTACAAAAATGATACATATATATGAAATATATTATTAATAAATTTATTATTGTTATATAAATATAATAATAATAATGTTACTTCTTACTATAATATACAATATAAAACTTTTTCTTCTTGTAGTGACTATTCGTTTTGGATTTCACATATAAAAGTTTATCAAGAAAAACAAATACAGTGGTAAATAGCCTGTATCTTATTACCTATTATTAAATTGTTTTCTGTCAAAATTTAATACAAGTTATGTAAAAATTTTCCGAGAGCGCGGATTTGAAGCGAGTCGGGCTATTTGCAAAATTCGGCCGCTTGCAAAAGCACCGATTTTAAAAATAATTTTTAATAATTAAATGTAATTATATTTTATAATAATTCTTATTTTAAGATAATATAAGTCTTTTTTTAGTCAATGACTGTAAAATAATTTCTTAATTATTATAAATAAAGGCACTACGATTTAAGAAAAAAAAAACAATTATCTCGGCGTCAGTTGGTTGTAGAAAATTTTTATTTTTTTATAAATCTTCGTTTCATCTTCAGCATCAATTATCTGTAAGTTAGAAACTCATAGGATGTACAGGGCCGCTTCAGCTCTAAATGTTTATAACGAAATTTGCCCCCTTTGTTCAAACCCAAAAATTATCTCGGCTTCAGTTGGTCGTAGAAATTTTTTATTTTTTTATAAATCTTCGTTTCATCTTCAGCAACAATAACTGTAAGTTAGAAACTCATAGGATGTACAGGGCCGCTTCAGCTCTAAATGTTTATAACAAAATTTGCCCCCTTATTCTCAAACCCAAAAATTAGAGGTTTAAAAATGTTTTACGCATTTATTTACATCAGAATATAAAAATATAACTCTTTGGAAGAAGATTGGATGTTTCAACAACTCTCTACGATTTTTTTTTCAAGAAGTTATAGCCTTCGACATTTGACCTCTTACGATAAACAATGTATAATATCTAAGCAACAAATTCGTTAATCTGTACAATTTTTTTTATGTTTGGAATTGAAAGATCTTTATTTTAAAGCTTTAAAAAATAAAAAAAAATTATTTGTACAATAAACAATGCAATTGTAAAAAACCGCCATTTTGGACCTTTCGCAGGCTGTTTTGCAATAACCAATTAACGAAATTAAACTTACCATACCTCAAATTGTAGGTTTTTTAATTTACTACAACTTTCTATTAAAAAGTTATTCTCTAAAATCAATATCCTAAGCTGCAAAATTAAAAATCATTAAAAATTGAAAATTTAACAAATGAAAATCGCAATAAAAAAAAGTGCACAATATTTTTGGTTACATTTTAGTAGAAGTTATTCCTGGCATCGTCCTTTCCAACACGTGATAGGTTTCAAAAATTCCTGAATTATATCACGTTTTTTCACCCACAGCCTGTGGTATAATAGTAGGGGAGGAAAGTATGCTAAATGTGCAGTCACTCGAGCGCTTTGGGGACGTATTGGGTCGTGAAGAGTAGGTTCTAAAACCAAAAAAAGTTAAGTAAAGTTTTCCATTTTAGTGGGGACTTTCCATTTTTAATTTAATTTTCCATTTCCAACGATTCCAATAATTCGAAAAAATATTTCAAATAAAAGTTGCTTATTTTTACGTAAGAAATCCGAATCTGCAATAAAAAACGGGGGCTCCTATTTAAAATTTTAAAGTAACCCCCACCTCACCTCCGCAGGGGGTCGTGTTTGGTGCCATTCGATAGATTTTTTAAACATATTGAATAAGTGTATTTTTCAGTTTTTCGATCTGATGTTTATTTCGCGAAATATCGCGTTTATTCGCTGGATTCTTATTTAAAATTTTAAATTTATCCCCCACCCCTCTCCGTGGGGAGTAGTTTTTGGTATCATTCGATAGATTTTTAAAAAATATTGTGCACGTATTTTTTAGTTTTTAGATCTATCGTTCATTTTGCGAAATATTCGCTTTTTTATACACTGTTTTGCATGTATCTAACTTACCTTATAGTATGATACAATTGATCCAAAAGATGGCATAACCCAGACATCCAAAGTGAAAATTATCCTTCAACACCAAATTGTTCTATATGGTCCACATAATTTTCAGAAAAAAATCACACCATTTTGAGTGTCGGGTTTGGTGGAGAGGGGGGAGAAATCGGTAAATTCGTAGTTTTTTACGTTTTTCGTCAACTATTTTTAAAACTATGCGATTTGCATGAACAACCTTCTATACAAAAATGTTCTACATTAAATTTGAAATAAAAAAGGCCCTATGCATTATCCTTCTAAAATGAATGGTTCCGAAGTTACGGAGGTAGTATAGTATAATTGGTCCAAAAAAGCCATAACCTAGACATCCAAAGTAAAAGTTTTCCTCCAACACCAAATTGTTCTATATGATCCACATATTGTTCAGTAAAAAGTTACACCATTTTGAGCGTCCGGTTTGGGAGGGAGATGGGGGAGAAGTCGGTAAATTAGTTATTTCTTTACGTTTTTCGTCAATATTTCTAAAACTATGTTTAAGCGTAAACAATGTTCTATACTATACAAAAATGTTCTAGCAGCAAGCATGTTTATCTAATGTATGCTAATCACCGTAAGAAGAAGAAGATAGCAAAAGTATTATTATTAATTCTTATGGTGCAAACACTTATTGCAAAACTTCCAAAAGGTTTTAACAGCAGCTGCCGAGGCCAATAGTCGTGTTATCATCTCTTAATCATTTCTGTATTATCGAATCAACACCAATATCAAATAATATATCCATCATTAATAAATTAAGTACTGCTTGTTGATATCTGTGACAGCTAGCTGCTACCTTGTTTTTCTATAAGAAAGAAATAATGTATTTTACCTGTCGCAACGACGACTAACATTTGAGACGGATAAATATTGAGAGGCATCAATCAAAATAAATTACGTGTATAAGAAGATGAGGTTTTCTCTTATAGTTTAGGAACACCAATGGTTGTAGCATTGTGTTAGATGATTCTTCAACAACAAAGAAATATCAAGGAAAACGAAGATGACAATATATGAAACAATATATAGGCCAACATTGACATACGGTGCAGAAAATTGGATCCTAAACAGAAGACACCAAAGTAGGGTACAAGCAGCAGAGATGAAATACCTCAGTACTCAGTAGCACGATAGGGGCAAGAAGGACAGACAGACTCAGAAATTAAGAAATAAGAAACAGACTTAAAATCAAACCGCTACTTGCCACAATAACGGAGAAGAAATTAGCATGGTTCGGTCATCTAACACGAATGGACAGTAACGAAAAAGTAAAAAGAGTGTGGAATGCTAAACCAATAGAAAAAAAACAGAAGATGCAGACCAATAAGGGAGTCGAAAAGCGACACAGCAGATATATTACAAAATAAGGGCAAATGTTGGTAAGAAGCAACACAACTTGCGAATAACAGAAAAGAATGGAGAAAATTCATCAAAGGTTATAGAAGAAGCTCGACACATAACGGTAGAAGAGGAACGATTACACAGGCCAACGATGAAAAACCTTTTTTGATAAGATTACCTCTATCTTATGTATTTTAGTGTGCTGAGTCTGAAAATCATATTAAAAATGCTGTTTCACCATTCTTTCACAATTTAACATTTAAAATTGCATAATTACGTTTGAAACCAAGATAACTACTAAGGAAAAAGAAGCTTTTACTGCATTCAAAAAAGTTTTAACCAAGTTTTTAGGTAATGTGAAGTGAAAGACCCTAATATACAGTTGAGTCCCTGAATCTTTACCTGTGCGTCATCATTTAAAGCATACGAAATAAAGTAGACTCCCGTAAGTTCGGCCACCTCGGGACCGGACCCTAGGCCGAACTTAAAAGTGGCCGAACTAACCGATGCTTATCTAAAAAATGCCCATTTATTGTTTGTATGGATCTAGCAAAAACAAAACACTTGTACATTAAGTAGAAGACAACACAGAGGAATACTCTGACATATATTTAACATAATATATGAAAAGATAGACCGTTACAAAAATACTATAAAACAATACTTACAGAACTCTAGGATTAATAAAATTTTAAATAATTATTGCACATTGGTGGTTTGGCTTCTTAAACACTTAAAAAAGTAAGTAATTTTTTCTGAATTTTCTTTTCTAATGATTTTTGATGTGCAAAGTGTGTGACTAATGCTCAGAGAGCCGGCCGGACTAAGCGGAGACCGAACTAACCGAGGTCGAACTTACGGGAGTCTACTGTAAGTCGATGATAAGTCGGAAATTGAAATTTACTAAACGCAACAGCAAGTGACAGTAAGTGCCTTGCTGTTGCGTTTAGTAAATTTCAATTTCCAATTTATCGTCGACTTTATCGACGCACGGGTAAAGATTCAGGGACTCAACTGTAACTACGACCTTATATTAGCTAATTTATTAGACGTTTTTTTAAGATATTAGATAATATTTAAGATTTGGGATGTCAAATGAGCCTCAAAATCCACTTTTTGCATAACTATCTTGACTTTTTCCCTGAAAATCTGGGTGATGTCGGTGAAGAATAAGGCAAACGATTCCAATAGGATATCAAGGTGATGGAGAAACGATACCAGGGACGTTGGACCACCAATGTGATGGGTGATTACTGTTGGTCACTTCATCAGGAACAACAGAGTGCCTCGCCTAAGAGAAAAAGCTAATTCAGCAGTTTTACATAAAAAATAGAAAGAAAATACAAAAGCATTGACACCGGAAATGATTGCACAGACCTATAATATTACAAAATAAGAATTAGATAAAAGGTTTTATTCTAATAATGTATCATTTTAATGTATTTCGGTATTTTGTCTTTTTCAAATTATTATAATGTATAATAAACCAGTGTCATATTGTGGGAAAACTATGGGTGATAAGTAAAATCTAATTTCAGATTTTTTTAGCGCCAAGAAATACATAGGATTCACATAAATTTTGTAAGAAAGTTTTATAAAAACTTTTTTTGTTGGTCTGTGTTATTATACAGTGTATTCATAAAGTGTGGAAACGGTCTATTATTTATCACATGACTTAATTATTTTCAGAGGTAAAGCTCTAAAAGGTCGATTTTTATTTTTAAATTTTGATTTTTACGTGTATCCCATAATAGTGACGTCATCGATTTGGGCGTGATGATGTCATCGATGATTTTTTTAAATGGGAATACGGGTCGTGTGGTAGCTCATTTGAAAGGTGATTTAATTCTCTATTTAGTAATATAAACACTAACATCATTATTTATACAGGGTGGCCAAAAAGTTATTTTGTGAATTAAATTAATTGACGCAAAAAGAAGAATGTATCTAATTTATTTAACTCAAAATACATTTTACTGGTGCCAGGATATATAAAAAATGTTTATTTCGTAAATAAACATTGCTTTTCGCTTAACTTAAATGTCAAACAGCCACCCACCTGCCTCTTACACTCAAAAAAATTTAGTTCGTAATATTGATTAACAGTGATTATTGAATAGTATTTCGTTGTAACAATTTAATTTTTTGTTTCAACGAACTTTTACACATTGACGAATGTATTTGGTTATTGTCACAATGATTGAATAATAATTGTAAAAATAACTAAAGTACATATAACACTCAATTTTTTCAGCCTATAACTTATGGTTCATTCCACCAACATACGACTGTTTTGGATTATCGCGACAACGAATATTTCAGTGTGCAACATAAGAAGTACGAAAGTAAATGGGTCTAATAATTATTCCAATAAACAGCAATGTAATTTGCAATTTATTTTCGTTCTTCATATTTTGCACAATAAAATATTCCTATGCAGTCTCTGATGAACCTCTAACAAGAGGTGAAATCGTCGATAAGAGTGCTGGCTGCACTCTCTGATCTGAGTAAAAATTAAGACAGTTTTGGTTTCGCACCGCAACTGAATGAATAAAAATGGTATACATTTTTATTTTTAACCCTTAAGTACTAACATCTTAAATCAATGACGTAATCACTATCTAACCGCCTGACAGACGGGTTTAACATTTTAGTGGTAATTTTTGTTTTTGTTAAATATTTTAATGCAAAAAAATATCTCGATGACATACTGAAGTATTCGTTATCTAAAAAATACAGTAATTAATCTACAATAGAACAAGAATGGAAGGATTGTTTGTGTATCTTTTTACTCCTGAAAAAAAGTGTGACAAAAATTAAACAAATTAAAGAATCTTAATAGAAACTTATAATCCAGTTAAACAAAGAGTAAGAAAAATGAAAATAAAAAGGTTTTAAAAAAATGTTAAAACAAAAAAAACTGACAGGTACTAAATTTAGTACAGTGTAGCAATGGTAGTCAGTGGCAACGTTTTCATCACAAATTGATTCCACTTCGCTTATGTCGTCTTCTGCCTCATCAAGCCATATCAAAAGATTTTCCTCATGGTCTTTATCCCCTTATTTGATCATTTTTGACGAACTAGGCACATTATGTTTAATGACGAACTGGGCACAAACACTAACACCCCGTCTATTAGACGGAAATCACACTTTGAGCCTAAATATCTTTCGAATAACAACCTGCCGCAAATTGCCGAATTCAATGCTACTAAAGAACAACCCAACTTGAAAAGTCATAGACGGGTGACCTTCAAAATTTTCTAGGAAGGGAAATATCCCACTTTCGACAAGCGATGCCGTCTGAGAGACGGGATGTTAGTACTTAAGGGTTAATAAAATATTCGTTGTCGAAATAATCCAACACAGTCGTATATTCGTGGAATAGGGTATAGTTTCGTATATTTAATAAATAATGTTAATTCTGGCAGTAACTCACTTTCTTGTTTCGTAGATGGCAAGCAATTACCTTGGTTTATCGTGACAACGTACAGATTTCATTAAAACAATGTACACATGTTAATATAGAGTAATATATTATGATTATTGTATAGATGTAAACTGATTGTTGTGACAACGAATGCATTAATCAATCTACTACTGCGTTTAATAACCACAATCAATGCGTTCAAGGTGACAATAAACGTATTTGTTGAGACAATAAATGTTTAGCTTTCCTTATCGTGATACCACTAGTTCCTCTGTGTTACCATGGTTTAAATAAGAATTCTTTGTTAATTTAAGCGAAAAGCAATGTTTATTTGTGAAATAAACATTTTTTTGTTTTCTGATAGCAGTAAAATGTATTTTGATGACGTCACTATTATAGGATATACGTCAAAAAATTATAATTTAAAAATAAAAATCAACCTGTCAGAGCATTAACTCTGAAAATAATTAAGTCATGAGATAATAGATCGTTTCCACACTTTATGAGTGCACTGTATGTATATTATGTAACATTGTATTTACTTTTTGCACTACGAACTACATTTTCTGGGTGAATTAACGGAAAAGGCACTAAAAAAGAATCTAAAGGTCTTCTATTACAATTAAACCACGATCAGAAATACTACCTACTAATATTTTTGAAAGAATAACAATATCCATTCATCCTCGATTCTTTTTGATACCTTCTTATTACCTGTTGTTTGGTACAATAAACCATAAATCTAAATTTTTATTATATTTGACAGGAAGGAAATAATAGACCAGCACAATAATGCTAATGTTGGTTACTTTGACACGTTTTTCAAAAAGGTTTTTCTTTTGCTATTGATAGAGGGGCAATAAACGACTCGAATACTGGCGCCAAGGTTGTAAAAGGTGTCCGGGTGAGAAAACGGGAAAAAAATATGTTCTACAATAATTCATAATTATCCTTATAGCAATAATAAATGTGCAAAATATTAAATTTTAACAATACATAATATGTAGATATTCGAAATACATTTAAAAAAATGCTTTGAATTTTACGGAACTTTTTTACATTTTGGGGATTCTACCTCTAAATTTTAATAAAAAATATTCTACCAACATGTAATAAAGCAGGATTTTCTGTTTGTCAACTTTATAACTCTAGTATGTTAAAATCCGTAATGCATGAGTTGTCATTTTTAGGCTTTGCTCGTTTTATTTGCTTCTGGTCAAAAATAATGAAAAATCAAAAGCTTTAAAACATTTTCATAACGTTGGAAATGTTGGAAATGTACACAACTACCTTTATTGACTGTATAAAAAGTTTACCTGCATTCAAAAAACAAGAGATTGGATAGAGGCTTGAATGTTAAAAACTTTTATAGATTACGAATTTACGAAATATGCAGATTTATGTGTGAGCCCCTGATGAAATATTAAACAAGGTAAATTTTACATGAGGATTATTGTAAATTCTGTGTAGTTTAATAGAGATTATCTAAATTGGAAGTTGTTTGTCTTAATTATTCAAGATGCCGGTGTCTGTGTCTGTTGGCGTGAATAATAATTAGTAAAAATGTTTGTAAGAGATAAGGAGGACAAAGAATCTCTTTTAATAATTAATATTTCCAATTCGAAGACAAGAAAGAATTCAATTTTCATTGTCACAAATAACACTTAAGAAAACTTCAAAATTTCATTTCACTTTGACAATTTCATGAAGTGGGACGGTGGCCAATAGGAAGACCAAGGAAGAGGTGAATAGACGATGTGAGAACCGATGCTAAAGAGATATTGAGGGTGGACAAATGGAGGAGAGCACCCAGAGACAGAGATACTTGTGACTTGGAGGCGGATGCTGTAGGAGGCCAGGGCTCGATGAATAAAATCGACTCAGCTCAAATTTGTATCGCCGATAGTGAAACACCAAATTAAAGATGAAAGAACTTTATTTATGAACGACACTTAAAAACCCAGGAGCTATACAAATTATTAATCTACGTGTTCATGCTGTCTTACATGGATGAATGATAAACTGATAATCATGAGACTACATGTTGCCTCCATGAAGTGATTCGAATGAATCATTTGAAGTCACATCTTGACTGTAAACTGATTCGAAGGAATTATCTAAAGGAATGTTCTTTCTTTGCGGCAATATGTATTTGGGTCAGGGCCCACGCGCTTACCGAACAAAGGATATTTATTTAATCATCAAAATTAATGTGCCATAGCCAAAAATATTGTTTATGATTTGCAATAGTTAATTAAATTAGCAGCCCGCACATGTTTAAATGCACACGCAAAAATATTGTTTAATATCAGATATGAAAATTGAATATTTGAGATTAATCACTCGACTTGAGCTATAACGCCATGAGCTATATATAGAGATTCTCGAATCAGCCCCATCTTAGACCCATTTCCATTTGAAACTTATCTGATGTACTGCTACCAATGAATTCTCCACACACATCTGGGCTAATCTACCAGCTTTCGGGGTACTACTATTTCCACCATTACCTTCTACACTATATCCCTGTTTACAGAGTCATGTGCTTGTTTAAATCTACAAAAACTTCATGTACATCTTTGTTGTATTTGTATTCCCAACTCCTTTCTAAAATTTGGCGAAATGGATAAATCATTAGATTCTTAATGTACAACTTTTGAAAATACCATGGATCGATCATATTACGAACGAAATGGTGTTGTATAGAATAGGAAGAAATAGTGAACTTTTGACCACCATTAAAAGGAGAAAAATGGCTGATTTGGGGCACATACTTAGAAATGATAAGTACGAGTTGTTAGGTTCCAGCTGATTATGAAGGGTATAATGGAAGAAAAATGGGGTCCTGGCAGACGACAAATATTCTGGATGAAAAACATTCGCGACTGGACCGGGATAAACACACAGACGATTTTAAGAAAAGCAGAAAATAGGGATGAATTTGCAATGGTTATATATAGCCAACCTTCATTAATGGAATCGACACTATTAGTAGAAGAACAGTGCACAACTATTTTGATCTTGACAATGTTTTTACAATTTATACACCTTTATTTTCGTTTAGACTGTTCTACATATTTATAACAACATAGTACTTAACATATAACACATATTTATATAGACCAGTAAGGATCTGTGAAAAAACGTGTATTTTTGGATGTGAGAGGTGGCATTCGGATTTTTGCAGATAAAGTTAGGTGATACCTTCAGTAATAATAATTGACTTATGCTCCTTCTCAAATATGCTCGGAACATTAATAAAAAAATTAAAATATTTAAAAATTTCGAAAAACGATTTTTTTCTGCTTTCTTTGCTTATAACTTTAAAACGATTCGTTTTGGAACAAAGTCGTAGAGAAATAAAATAAAGATAATTGAATTTTGTATGATATACGACTGGTCAAAAATGTCTTAACGTATTACCTTTTCTGCAATATAGCAATAAATACCAAATAAGGGGGCAAAATACGCCTGTTGTTATTCAATGTTTTAACCACTTTGGTGGCACTTAGGACCTTAGTAATCCGCTTAGGAAATTCTTTGTAACATGCTTAAACCGTGTACCAAATTTCATTAAAATCTACCTAATAGATTTTGCATAATAAATTTGCAATCTAAATGTTTTTAAAAAAGTTCAAATTTTTTAAAATCTTTCTGAACAAAAAGTAGACCATTTATAAGTTGGCTAATTTTTTTACATATAAACAGGTGCTCTACCTATCTAATACACTTTACAGAATTAAAATCGGATTATTTAACGGGCCTCAGAAATCTTTTAAGCTTATAAACAATTTTTTGGCTTAAAAACAAATAACTTTGTTTAATAATAAAAAAATTAATTTTTAGCAATGCAAATAATTAAAACCGGTATAATTTGTCTTAAACATTCAAATGCTGTCAGCAGAATTGCTATTTTATTTTTTAATCAAAAGTTATTCGCGTTCAAAAATTGCAATTTTTCGATTTTTTTAAAGTTCCACTGCGTTTATCTCGAAAACTATGCATCCTATGAAAAAACTTGTAAGAACATTTTTTGCTTAGAATTACCCAAGAAATACAAAAAAAATGTTTAATTTTGCGAAAAATCGATGTTATGTAATTCCTCAAGTTCTTTGTTTATAACAATCTTATCGACATCCGGATCAACTGTTACCCAAAAAATCGTGTGCTACAGGTCAAAAAATACATAAAAATCTTGGGTCAGTCCATCTAAATAAAGGAGCCCGTAGCTCCCCCTCCTGGCCACAGCACTAATTTGTTTATAAGCCAAAACATTGTTTATAAATTTAAAACATTGCTGAGGCTGCTTAAATAATCCGATTTTAATTCTGTAAAGTGCATTAGATAGGTAGAGTACTTCTTTATATGAAAATTGACAAATCTTTGTGTGTTCTAGTTTTTGTTGCGCAAGATTTTAAAAAATTTTAATTTTTTAAAAAAGTTTAGATTGCAAATTTATTATTTAAAATCTAGTAAGTCAATTTTATTGAAATTTGGTGTACGATTTTAGCACATTACAAAAATTTTCTAAGCGAATTAGGAAGGTTCCAAGTGTAACCTAAGTGATGGAAAATCATTGAATAAGGACAGGCTTGTTTTGCCCCTTTATTTTATATTTATTGCTATTTTGCAGCAAGGGTAATAATTTAAGACATTTTTAAACAATCGCATCTGATAGAAAATTTAATTATCTTTGTTTTATTCCTATACGACTTTGTTCCAAAATGAATCGTTTTAAAGTTATAAGCAAAAAAAGTAGAAAAAAATCGAAATTTTTTGAAATTTTTAAATATTTTATTTTTTTTATTAATGTTCCGGGCATATTTGTGAAGGAGCATAAATCAATTATTATTAACGAAGTTATCACCTAACTTTATCCGCAAAAATCAGAATGCCACCTCTCACATCCACCTAAAATGGTCTAATATTATATTTTTGTAAATTATACTTTTAAGAAATAGACAAATACAGAAAAATTGAGCTTCTTCTGCTACACTATCGATAATTGTTAGCCTGACATTACAAAATAAACATAAAACGTTTCCCGTTCATTGAATGTTATTATTTTTCGCCACTAAGTGTTCATTAACAAACAATTAAGCCACTTAATCTCTTCTTCTTACTGAATAACACACACCGTCTTGTGTATAAAACCAATTAGCTCATTCTCATCAAGAAGACAGACGAGGTATCATATAACCAGAGGTAGGTGCGACTTGGGATGTTGCTCACCGTTTGCAGCATTTATAGGCGATATTTCTCAAGAGAAGCATTTGCTATTTAATTATCGTTTAATGTTTGTCACAATAACATTGAATATATTGAAGGAAGTCGTAAAGATACAGCTCGTAGTGAGTGATGGCTGATAATTACCTCCAGCGAGCTGAAGAATGCTTCTACGGATTTTGCGGTTCCTCCATTATGTAAGAATTATTGAAAGTAGTTAAAGCTATAAATAGGTAATTGCTTTGCAATAAACATTGTTGAGCAGACGTGTTTAAAAGTTTTACAGTAACAATAAGTAATTAGTTTATCTATAATGTTGACGAATTTAAACATAAACATATTAATACATTTTTTTCTTAACATACAAAGCGTTTGGGCGGGGAAGAACATGGAGGTGATACAATGTATAACTTAGGGTGGACCTACTGGTAGAATATACTGGCCTAGTATATAGGAGATACTTTATAAAGGTACTTAAAGACAATTAAACAAACTAGTAACACCTATATGAGACGAAAAGAAAATACCAACAAAATGGCACGAAACTGTAATAATCCCTGTATAGTAGATAAAAAGGGGAAAAAACCAAGAGCTTTAATTATATAGCCCAATAAAAGACCGTTTTGGAGTGTAATTTTTAGGGGCAACTACGAATTGCATGAAAATTTGTATTTAGGTTCTACTTACCCTCCACTTCAAAGTTGAATTTGTGCCGTTGGTTGCTTTTACTTGGGGGGTGACAGTCACCACTTCTCGGGGGGTGAAAATGCGTGTTTAAAATAAGCGCGGAAATGGATAAATTGACAGATTATAAGCAACTTTCGTTCTATAAAGTTTTTTACGTAAGTCAAAACTTTTCGAGTTATTCGCGATTGAAAATTTAATTTTTCGACAAAAAAACTACGTTTCAGACTGTTTTTCGCAAATAACTCAAAAAGTAAATATTTTATCGAAAAAATATTCTTAGAAAAGTAGCTTATAAAAAAACGAAAAAAATTGTGTGTCACCAAAATCTATAAATTGAGTGAAAGCAAAGTTGTAGCTCATGAAAAATACGTCCTTATTCCAAATCGACTAATTCAACGCGAAATCACCGAAAAATTAAGCACTTTTCGGGAAAAGCTTATTATTATTAACATATTTTTAAAGTATGTATCTAAAAAAAGCTTTATATTTGTTTTTTACAAAAGATTCTAGGATCAAAAATAAACGACTTACACTGAAAAAAATGTTTTTCCCTTTTTTTTGAAAAAAAATCTTGAAAACCTCCCTCTTATTAGCACCCTAAATAAAATTAATCGTTACCGCTTTACCATTTATTTTAACTGTATGTGTATTGTTTATACGATCTGTAAGTTTGATTGGTTTAAAGTGCTTATCTATTTTTAAAAAAATTTGGTTTTATAGTAAAAAAAATTTTCTGAAAATTTTTGAAAAATTTCCTTTTTTTAAAATAACTTAAAAAGTATTAGTGATAAGAAAAATCTTAAAGAGTAAAAAAATGTAGGTTTTGCTATTATGCTAGTTTCATTTTGTTTTTCCGTAAGACAAAAATTAGTTAAGATACAGCTGTTTAAAATTGGCATTCACTCGTGATTAGTGACCCGTTCAAGCTTTTTCAACTATAACCCTTTAAAAAATAAGCGCTTTAAACCGGTGAGACTGACAGTTCATATAAAAAATAGATAAGTAAGTAATTTGTTTGTAAACCGGTAGCGATTAATTTCATTTGGGGAGCTAAACACGGGGATATGTTCATGATTTTTTTACCAAAAAGAAAGAGGGTCAACTTTATTTCGAGCGTAACACACTTATTTTTAATGCTAGAAACTTTTATAAACAATTAAAATAAAGCTTTTTATAAACACTTTAAAAAAGTTTCAATAGCTTTTTCCCGAAAAGTGCTTAATTTTTCGGTGATTTCACCTTGAAATATTCGATTTGGAATTAGACGAATAAGTACGTATTTTTCGTGAAATGTGGTATTATAAAAATAATTATTTTTCAAAATAAACTGTTAATTTTAAAAACAAAAAAAATTTCAACGGCAGGAATTGAACCCGGGTCACCTGAGTGAAAGCTATGAGTTAAGTACTCTACGCCATTAATAGATATAAGTCACGGAGATAAATATTTGACATATTAGTTGTAGCGTTTTTCCATCAAGTTTCATATTTTACCTTTTCTTGCCTAAAATCCCCGGATTTGGGCCAGTTGACACATCATTTGTTAATAAGTTTTGGAATACCTAACTAAATAAAAAGAAAACAACCATGCTAAAATGCTCCGGTTTAATTTTACACTACCTCCTGGGCTATAGCTTTTAATACTAAACAATTTTTCATAATAGAAATTTTCCATATTGTGAATTTAAATAGGTAAATTAACAAAGTTTTCGTTATGATAATTTTCACATTTTCAGCTTGTTTTGAATAAATCGACCATTTTATATAGTATTCGACACCATACTCTTGGTATTTTTGGAGTCCCATCGCCGAAACTCCTGATTGCCGTTTCGATGGCGCTGAATTATTAATTACAGTTATTTTGTGAGTGTTGCCCGCCTTTTTCGGACGCCATCGATTTAGTACCGACACCACGGATGATTATTCATATTTCCAAAGTCCAATCGGACATTCTTATACTCTGTTTCACCTAATAACTTATCAATAATCTGTGTTTTATCGGTTTTATTCTTATTAATAACGTCCAATGATATATTTTCGTGTGGGGTACCGCCTGAGAGTCTGAGAGTACCTGCTGCTTTCATGATTCCCATCGGTAAACTGGTTATTTGCGAAGATTTTTTTGTCTTTCGCGTGAAAGAGGAATTTTAATTTTTATAAGTGAGAGTGAACATTTTTTGCTTTTGTAGACTTGCATAATATTTTTATTTGAGTATAATTTCTCGATCAATAGATATTTGATAAGGAGAAGGAAAAATATGATTATTTTATTTTTCTTCTATTCTGATTTGGGATCAATATCACATCAAAAATATCATACTTCTACTGAACATTCAGCTTAAACGAGTATTATTAGAGATACAACAATTGAAAGACGAGAAAAAAGAAATTTAAGAATAAGGAGACATACTGATGGTTAGATTAAGCCCAAGAAAAGATAAAAGAAAAACTATGGTAAAAGAATGGTAAATAATAGGTCTGTTCTTCAAAAATAGAACACATACAAATATACACGATGAGTTTGACGGGTACACGTATGTAACAATAAAAAGAAAAATTATTTAATACTACGACGGTTAAACTGCAAAACCTCGTAAGTCAGTTTTATGTAACTTTAGAGGAGTGACGAAAAACATTTTGGCTTCTTTATGTAATATTTAATTTATTAGTTTTGTGTGTGTAGGGTCCTTTTTAGGTAACGGTTCCATTACCATTAAGTAAAATTCAGTAATATTGTTTTTTTTTGTCAAAGAGCGACTTACGAGTTTTTGTTACTTAAAATCTTAAACTATCATTAAACTTGCGAGGTTTTGTCTCATAAAAATGCAACTTACGAGGTTTTGTAACTTAAAATCTTACTTATGAGGTTTTTGTAGATGTCGCTAGTACCATTAAATTTAAATATTGACTTACAAGCTTTCGTAGTTTAAAAGATATGTAAAAGTATAAACCAACAAAGTATAAAAGTAATAATGGACCAAAAATCGACTTACGAGGTTTTGCAGTTTACCCGTCGACTAGTCATATTATTCATTTAAGGGAGTGGTATGAATGCAGTTCAATACAGTTGTTCAGAGCTGCAGCCAACATTAAGATTGCTGTGATGGTAGCCAACCTCCGATAGGAGACGGTACTGCAAGAAGAAAGAATATTGTTCAATTTGGCATCCAGAGATGGAAGACCCCGGAAAAGATAGATAGACGACGTAGGGGAAGATCCTAAAACCATGAACACCAGGGAGTGGCGAAGTAAAGTATCCGACAGGCAGAATGGAAGAACATTGTTAAACAGGCCAAGACCCACAAAGGTTTAAAGCGCCATTAGATAACGAAGAAGAAGAAGATTCATTTTGGCTTCAGACATAATTGATAATTTAATTACTATAATAATTAAAGAGTTCTGTACGGTACAATAATAAAACCTTTTAAAAAACATTACTTACATGGTATGAGGCAATATTTTTACTTCCTTTGACCTTCATTAGTGTGTCCAATAAATATTTACTTATCATTATTTTCTACATAACGAGAGAAAGACACACACCTAATAAGTAAACGAGTGAAAAGTTGGTGATAATTTTCGATTTGCATTTAAAAAAATCCTGGTGATTCAACAACGTATAAACGAAAAAACGTGTATAGTAATCCAAAAATGTCAATTACATCTAATGATATGACTAACAATACTGATGACTATTTCACTAGACTGTTTTTAACTGATAAAACGGCATAGCAACGCTTCGTTTCCTTTTGACAAAACTCCTCAACGACGTGAAATCTCAGCGAAAAAATTATGACAGATAATAAATAAAGATAAATAAATAAATAAAGAAATAAAGATTATATTTCGTTGATATGGTGCATTAATTGTCTCGTGAAATAGTCTTGTCGAATATCATTCGAGAGAAAATTATTTCCGGCAAAATTTTCTCCTGGTTTCATTCAAGTTCGTTGCCTTTTGGTAATTTTCGCTTATGAAATTTTGACAAAATCACTCGAGTGACGTCTCGTGATTTAAGTCAAAATTTAATTCGCGAAAATTGCCAGGCAACAAACTTTCATACCAGTCGAAAATATTGCCGGCAAAATTTTCTCTCTTGTGATATTATATACGATAAAACCATCAAAATCAGAACACGCATTATAATACATTTGATAATAAACAGCAATAAACCATTTGAAAATTTCACATATTTGTATTTTTTGCTGAGCCCCCCTAACTTTGATTACCGCTAGTACCCGTCTTGGCATACTTTGAATGAAGTTAAATTTTTTTTGCTTCAATTTGTCATTGTGGTTTCAACTTTCAACGATATAAGTATTAGTTCTTGAATTAAAAAAATTTCGTTAGTGGCCTTTTCATCGGAAATTTCTCGTTTCAAAAGCTCCCAAATATTTTTCATCTGATTAAGGTCAGAAGTTGAACAAAATATTAAAAAAATATAAATATGTAATATTTTCAAATATTTTATTGCTGTTAATGAATATCTAACATTAACATTGCATAACAAAATTAAATTTAAAAATCATATTTTAAACAAAACGTACGTATAGACCAGTAAGGATCTGTTTTTAGGTGGATGTGAGAGGTGGCATTCAGATTTTTGCGGATAAAGTTAGGTGATAACTTCGTTAATAATAATTGATTTATGCTCTTTCTCAAATATGCCCGGAACATTAATAAAAAAAATAAAATATTTAAAAATTTCAAAAAATTTCGTTTTTTTTTTTTAATTTTTGCTTATAACTTTAAAACGATTCATTTTGGAACAAAGTCGTATAGGAATAAAACAAAGATAATTAAATTTTCTATCAGACACGATTGGTTAAAAATGTCTTAATTTATCACCTTTGCTACAAAATAGCAATAAATATAAAATAAGGGGGCAAAACAAGCATGTCCTTATTCAATGATTTTCCATCACTTAGGTTACACTTGGAACCTTCCTAATTCGCTTAGAAAATTTTTGTAATGTTCTAAAACCGTACACCAAATTTCATTAAAATTGACTTACATTGCTTACTATTAATTGCAATCTAAACTTTTTTTTTTAAATTTAAAATTTTTTAAAATCTTGCACAACAAAAACTAGAACATACAAAGATTTGTCAATTTTTTTACATATAAAGAAGCACTCCACCTATCTAATGCACTTTACAGAATTGAAATCGGATTATTTAAGCAGCCTCAGCAATGTTTTAAAATTATAAACAATTTTTTGGCTTATAAACAAATTAGTGCTGTGGCCAGGAGGGGGTGCTACGGGCTCCTTTATTTAGATGGACTTACCCAAGATTTTTAGGTATTTTTTGAACCGTAGAACACGATTCTTTTGGGTAACAGTTGATCCGGATGTCGATAAGATTGTTATAAACAAAGAACTTGAGGAATTACATAACATCGATTTTTCGCAAAATAAAACATTTTTTTGTATTTCTTGGGTAATTCTAAGCAAAAAATGTTCTTACAAGTTTTTTCATAGGATGCATAGTTTTCGAGATAAACGCAGTGGAACTTTCAAAAAATCGAAAAGTTGCAATTTTTGAACGCGAATAACTTTTGATTAAAAAATAAAATAGCAATTCTGCTGACAGCATTTGAAAGTTTAAGTCAAATTATACCGGTTTTAATTATTTGCATTGCTAAAACTTAATTTTTTTATTATTAAACAAAGCTATATGTATAGGTAGAGCACCTCTTTGTAAAAAATTAGCCAACAATTAGGTCGATTTTAATGAAATTTGGTACACGGTTTAAGTATGTTACAAATAATTTCCTAAGCGAATTACTAAGGTTCTAAGTGCCACCAAAGTGGTTAAAAACAGGCGTATTTTGCCCCCTTATTTTGCATTTATTGCTATATTGCAGAAAAGGTAATAATTTAACACATTTTTGACTAGTGGTATATCATACAAAATTCAATTATCTTTATTTTATTTCTGCACGACTTTGTTCCAAAACGAATCGTTTTAAAGTTATAAGCAAAGAGAGCAGAAAAAAATCGACGTTTGTCGAAATTTTTAAATATTTTAATTTTTTTATTAATGTTCCTGGCAAATTTGAGAAGGAGCATAAGTCAATTATTATTACTGAAGGTGTCACCTAACTTTATCTGCAAAAATCCGAATGTCACCTGTCACATCCAAAAATAGCCAATATGTATGACCATATATGGTGAGGTACTATACGTATATTAAGAATGACGTGTGCTTTCTTTGCAGTCTTTCAAATGAGTTCAATACTTTGAATTTTGCTACTACCATAATAAATTATACAAATTGAAATTATAATATGATGACCTTATTTTTATAACAAATAAATTAGGAAAATTCCGTGAGGGTTGTCGTGTACCATCACACTGCGAGGTATGGCAACTGAAAAAAGAACACTGGTAATACTGAGAGCTACCGAAATGGGTTTTGGAGAAGAGCAGCAGGAAGACCTAGAAGAGAAAGGATTACCAACGATAGCATTAGATCGCAAATAATGAGAATCAAACGAACAATCACGGATGACTTATCAACAAAACTTATCTGTTTCGGACATATACAAAGAATGGATGAATAACTAAGCAACTAAACAACAGCAACCAAATGCTAAAATGGCAATCAGAAGGAAGGAAATCAGAAGGTCTGCGCGAGATTGACAAAATTTAAAACAGGCTTAGTTTATGTTTTGCTTTTCTTCTTACAAACAGGCAGTGTTTTTTATTATTTTATTACACAAACCATGCGGAATTAATCTAATATTTGCAAAATGTTGATTAATTGAAGAACAATTTAAATATAAAATTCAAAATTGTTGATATTTCTGTGCAGTCAGACAAAAAGACGGATACCAATTGGACCATGGTTTTTGATGCATTAAACAATGTAAGTTGATGTATTCCAAAGTATCCCATATATAACACCGTTATCTTAGCAATTCACCAAGATCCAGTAGAATCTTCCAACATCCTACAAAATGATTTGCAAAGCTAGAAAACTGGATCAAGATCAAGAAATGAAAAATTAAAATAAATAAGGCTAAATCCATCCACGTCGACTTTACTACAAGAAAAGATCAGTGTCCAGCGCTATACATAAATAACAAAATTATTACTAAAAATAAATAATAAAATTACTTTATTCAATTTTAATAATAGGTATTTAAATTTTAAAAATATGTACAGACAACACAGTATGAAGCTTTGCACTAGTCTACAGTAGCACCTACCAAGCGCGGCTCCTCCTTAGGGTCAATTGGTCAATGACCCCCCTAAAATAATCTCATAAAAATACCAATTTTATTAAAAATATCTTTTATCTAAAACTTCACTCTGAAATATAAAATTCTCTCTCAGCAGTCTGCATTGGCAAAACAAATATAATAGATATAATAACGTCGCGCCTCGCGCTATACACAAGCCCGTGGCTGGGCCGTATTTTAAATTGTCTATATACAGTTCTTATGGCTTATGGACAAATGCATGTAAAATAGAAAAGAGACGGCAGATAGCAATTTCGTGGGCGAGAGTGGGAGTGACCTTTCCGTCGTATACCTCTAGTAGAGTCGACGGCCTCACGTTTAGTTAGTTACCGTCTGCTGACCGCACTTCACGGCAGGTCTATATCGATCGCGGCGTATTTGCGTAATTTATTTTGTTTTGTTGGATTTTTTTGTGATTGTAACAAAAACAAGATGAGTGTTGTTGACGAAATAATTGCCTTAAAATCTGCTGGAACACTAAATTATGAACGGCGGCTTGAGAAAAAAGAAAGTGGTCGACCAAAACCAAACATGAATTTAAAACAAACAACAAAGGATAGGGGTAAGGACATTCAAAGATATTTTAAAGAATCAATGTACAATTTGTGTGATTGGATTTGTGGCTGCAGTGTGAGAAATGCATTTTTTTGCTATCCGTGTTTACTGTTTTCGAATGACGCTGTATGGGCGAAAAATGGAGTAACTGACATTAAGCATTTAAAAGTGAAAATTACAAAACATGCCTCTTCAACTACTCATATAAATTCATCAATGAGTTACGCAAGTTTAGGACGTGTTAACATAAGACAGCAACTTGATAGTGTATATCGTAAATCTGTGCATGACTTTAATGAATTGGTATCTAAAAATAGGTATATTTTAAACAAACTAATCGACTGTGTAAAATTTTGTGGAGTTTTCGAAATTGCATTGCGCGGTCATGACGAAAGTGACAGCTCCAATAATCGTGGAATTTTTCTGGGCCTTATCGATTTTGTTTCTGAACTGGATTTAATGTTTAAAGAACACATTGAAAAAAGTACAGTATTTAAAGGAACATCGAAAACAATTCAGAACGATATTTTAGAATCAATGTTAGCCATTGTGCATACTCATATCATGAAGGAGATTGGCCAGACAAATTTTGTGGCCATTCAAGTAGATGAGACCACAGACAGCTCCAATAAAACGCAGATGATTATCATATTGCGATATGTATTAACTGGTATTGTACATGAAAGATTTTGGAAATTTGTTAACCCCCTAGGTACTACAGCACAACATTTAACTAATGTAATATTGGAAGAACTTCAATTATTAAAAATTAATGAAGCACCTGAAAAATTGATTGCCCAAAGTTACGATGGTGCATCAGTCATGAGCGGTAAACTGGGAGGAGTACAAACAAAAATTAAAGAAATATACCCAAATGCACACTTCATTCACTGCTATGCCCATCAATTTAATCTTATCCTCCAAAAAGCGGCGAGTCAACACAAACCGATAAAAATATTTTTTGCAAATTTACACGGATTTTCGTCCTTTTTCGGCCGATCTCCAAAACGTACGATGGTTCTGGATAGAGTGGTTAAAGTAAGGCTACCTAAAGCTGCGCCTACTCGATGGGCTTTCAATACAAAATGTGTTGAAATTGTATACACTTATAAAGATGATTTAAAATCTTGCTTAGAGGAAATTATTGATGAGGAGCAAGATGGTAACAATATAAATCAAGCAACTGGTTTAAAAAGACATTTGGAAGATGAGCATTTTTTATTTTGGTTAAATTTTTTCCATAAAATAATGCCCCATGTTGATATATTGTTTAAACAATTGCAAATGCGAGACATTGATGTTATATCTGTCAAAAATTGTATCCTGTCTTTTAACAACAATATCCAAATAATTAGAAATACTATTTTGGAATCAGAAGTACCAAGCACATCAACAGCAAAAAAAAGAAAAACTACTGCAGAGGATCCAAAGCGACGAACTGCACTTGAAATTTGTGATATTATTATATCTGAAATAAATCACAGGTTTAGTTTCAATGATCATCTCATGATTTCACAGTTATTCTACATAGAGAAATTTGAAGCATACACTACCAACTTTCCGCAAAATATTTTAAAAATGGTGACGGCTAATTATCCCACAGTGAATATTTCCAAACTAAAATCGGAACTTGAAGTCTTATATTGTCGTGAGGATTTTCGCAATAGTGCTGGTGCAGTAGCCATACTTCAGCTTTTTATTAACATGAATTTGTCTGAAACATTTTCTGAAGCAGTGAAGTTATTAAATATTTTGTGCACACTCCCTATGACAACCGTGGAAAGTGAGAGATGTTTTTCTACTTTAAAAAGAGTAAAAACATTCCTGCGTAATACGATGGGACAACCTAGACTTAGTGCCTTGTCTATGCTGAGCATCGAGAAAACGCTTGTCAAGAGCATTCCAAATTTCAATGAGAAGGTCATAGACTATTTTGCAGAACTAAAGGATAGAAGAATTGACTTAAAATATAAAAATATTTAAAGTAAGTTTCGTTTTAATAAATTTACAATTTATTATACTATAAATATTCCTATCTATATATCAGTCAATAACCTGTTCATACCATTTTTCCTATATTTTTTAAAAGATTTACTCTAAAAAAAGACAAATTTAATTTTCGGAAAACTAGGGTAAATAGTATTGAGTTTTATCTAAGTCTGTATTTTTTATCTAAAATATAAATGCTAAAAGATCTTTTAAATACTTTAAAAAATCAACAGTTTGAAGTTTTCAAACCAAAATGACCCCCCTGAAGATTGACCCACGAGCCGCCGCTGGCACCTACTTACTGTACTGCCGTTCTCAAATAAAACGCGGTATGTGCAGTCAACACAGTGTTTTTACAAGTAAGGATAGTTACCAAAAAAGAAAAATAAATAGCTTATAATTGTTTATTATATACGCAAAATACCTACATGTCATAAATGTTCAAAATACGAGGTCGCAACACGACTCTAGATAAAACGCGGTAAATGCGCTGTGCTCAATTAAAACGCGGCAAGTACATGATACTCGCTAGCACATACCGCTTTTTAGTTGAGTGCTCTGTAGACTTGTAGATACCGCATTTTAATTAAGCAACTATTGAAAATTAGCACATACGGTATATTGCAATTTATTTATTTTGGCAGTAAATAAAATAAAACGGCTTTCAGACATTGCAAAAGCATAAATAAGGTCACATGGAAACCACATATAGCAAAAACTCGATTTTCAATTTTGTTGCAGAAACCGCGTTATAATTGAGGACGGCAATGTAGGTAAGTACCACTTTTTTTCTTATTTTTTTTTATAAAGTCTGAATTATGCGAATTTTTATTCCATATTTTAGTTATTTTGGTATATTATTCCAATATTACAACAAACAGATATGCTGCAGAAATTGCGGATGAGTCCTACACAAAATGGTCGTATATATAGCTAGTCTGTGCCGGTATGCCGTTTTCCCTTTCATCGCTAATAACTACTTATAAGCAAAATACCGCCATTCTTCTTCCCATCATCGACAGATAAATCAAGACTCTACAAGTTAAGCCAAAATGTTAGTTATCGTTATATAACCAACTGTCACGCTCGTTGTTCTGTTAAAAAATCCTTCAGAGCAATTAGTCTCACTGGTTCGACTTTCATTCATGGGCACTAAAAACCATTAGAACCGTGTGATTCGTCGGTTGTGAACGGTACCTGAATCAGAAAGAATTCTCCCACAGCATCTTCGAATCGTTCTTCGTGGACCGGATCAAGAATTTTACGATTCCAAAAATTGGTCGAGGAATGCGTGGGAAATTTCACGTACTTGGACGTTACTGTTTTGGTGCAATTACATCAATTTTGAGTCATTACAGATCATAAAAGGTACTTCTTGTAGCACCATATTTGGTACCACAGAGGTAGTGACAATTGCTAGAAGTAAGACTTGTTTTAACTACAACAACTAAGTATAAGAAGAAAAATGTTGAGGTGTCGGCTTAGATCTTTCGTATACTTTATTGATTATGAAAAGAATTCAATAACACTTCATTTCAACTCATCATGGGAGTCGACATTTACCGAACTGTGGTATATTTTTGAATAGGGAATATAGTAAATGAATATATACATAAAATACCATTGGGTAACTTATTTCTGAAGATATTACGTTCAGCATTCATTCTTCTCAAAATGGTAATGTTGGTAAAAGCAAAACACTGTTATTCAAGGCTCCCTAAAGCAGTGTTTTTCAATCTTAAATCTTATTGAGTTTGCAACCCCTTTATAGGTTGAAATATTCTAGCGACCCCTGGTGTCATAGAAAGCCAAAGAAATAATTTATTTAAAAACTACATACGTTAGGTAATAATTTTTTCCTATTTTGGTACATTTATCTATTATTCACGCGGGCCAAAAATTAAAGAATAGCCAACATTTTGCTTTGCAATTTGACGAATCTACAGGTGTTCCCGACTGTGCACAGTTTGCAGTATTTGTGCGCTTTGAAGCAGATGACAATATCGTGGAAAAAATCTTATTTTGCAAAGCACTTCCTGCAAACACTACTGGCCAGTGTTTGCACGATATGTTTTTAGAAAGCACTTGCAACTACAATATTGATTGGGAAAAATATATCGCTATTTGTAGCGATGGCGTTAAAGGTATGAGTAGCAAAAATAGCGGATTCATTGCAAAATAAAATCGATAATGCCAAACATATCCTGGACACACGTTTTCTTCATTGACAGGCTCTAAGGTCTTCTGATATAAAAACGTGCTCAAGGAGGTATTAATAAAAATTGTAAATTCTATCAAAGGTAAAGCTTTGCAAACCCGGCTATTCAGAATCGTCCGAATGGACTCGCTGTATCAAAATCTCCTTTATCACACAGAGGTCAGTTGGCTATCAAAAAGAAAGGTGTTGACAAGAGTTCTGGAACTTAGAGCTGAATTGTTAATGTTCTTACAAGATGCAAAATCTAAATATGCTTACGGTTTTTCTGACCCTATTAGCTCTTGAAATTAGCATTTTGACAGATATTTTTAGCCACCTTAACAATTTGAACAAGAACCTTCAAGGAAGAGAAAATAATATTTTAACAGCTGAAGATAAAGTAAAAGCATTTCACGCAAAACTTCGTTTGTGGTCAACCTCTCTGCAAAACAAGATGTTTGAGTGTTAATTTTCCTTGTGTTGAGAAGATTGATGAAGATAATGCAACAGACCAAAGTTTTGCAGTATCGGCTCACATTCCTTTCATTATACAGAGCTTGCATAATGTACAAGAGCAACTTTTGACATACTTTCCAGAGTTGCACCTGACAATAGGCGTAGATGGATTCTAAACCCTTTGTTGGGCACATCAATAGATCTGACTGATCTCAACAAAAAAATTAAAGAATGTGTTCTAGATTTAGCTGCTGATGGCATGCTTAAAATGGAATTTTATTCGCAGTGTCAACATATTTTGGATAAAAATAAAACACCAATATCCAGAGCTGGCAAGGGAAGCTCTTAAATTATTAGTGCAATTCGCCACTTCATACTTGTGTGAACGGACATTTTCTTCAATGGTAGACATTAAAACTAAAAATAGAAATAGACTACAATTAGAAAATGATTTGATTAGTAGCCTTTCAAAAATAGTACCACAATTTGATAAACTTTTGAAAAACAAACAAGCACATCCTTCCCACTAAAGATGTTTTTTAAGAACCTCAACTTTTTCTTTCAGTCGACGACCCCCCGAGTAAGTCTTCGCGCCCCCTCTGGGGGTCGCGACCCACAGATTGAAAAACATTGCCCTAGAGAATTCCCTCGCACAAAAAATAATTGTAACGGCTTAGAGCTTAGATTATTCGTCACGAGTTTGCTAAAAGAAAACACGTAGTGTCTATAATAATTTAGAGTTTTTTAGTTAACGGACACCGCACACATCTTATGGAAAATATAATGTCACTCAAATTCAATAAAATTTATATGAATAGATTCGTTTCAAATTAACGGTCAATTCTTATCATTGCGCCAACTCTGAATTTTTAATAATAAGAGCAGAAATTGATTTAAATAAATCTGAAATCAAATGGGTACGTGCTTAAGTTAGAGAGAGAAAAAGTATTTTAAAATACCCAAATTATCGGTACTCCATAAATCAGCGGATTAGTTTCACTAATCCGCTTAGGCCCAGCGGGGTTTAAGCTGTTTTGAATAGCACTCAGAGCAATAGTGATTGTAACTGACACTTTTATGAACTCCAAAAATGTGATTTCGATAAACTTTAATTGCAATTTGCACCGTAATTAATCATAATTAAGAGTTGGCGCAGTGATAAGAATTTACCGTTAATTTAAAACGAATCGATTCGTATAAATTTTATTGAATTTGTGTGACATTATATTTTCCATAAGATGTGTGCGGTGTTTTTTCAGTGGAGAAATGGATCCAAACTGTTTTTTTATTTTAAGTTGGTGACAGTAAAAAAGAGCATAATATGTACTTTGAACTGTACTTATACACTTAGATCATCTACTAAAGCACAAATTTCTAATAAATGCACTCGACAACGTGGAAGCTTCAACCCCCGTAGAACAAGTGGATATTGTAAATCTTCCACCTGATTCAGCCAATCAAGGTACTGCAAGCGACGAGAATCCTATTGACGATGAGGTTTTAGATACTCTTGATTCTTGATATACCAGACCAAGTATTGAAGTAGAAATGCATGCTTTATGAGTCTTCCTACGAGAATAAGGGAGAAAATATGTTCAACGTAAATGGAAAAAGAGTGAGAAGGTTGGAATTCAAGCTCAAACTTCCACACCACCAAATGTAGACGATGTGACGGTGAACACTTGGGAAAATCAATTGGGAAAATGGGAGTTCGCCATTTTTTCATTAGATTTCACACATAAAATAATTCAATTATTCGCCAGAATACTAAACTCTACGCTCAGAAGGATAAAAATATTCACAATTATACTGTTTATCAGTGGCGGCCCGTGAGGTAGTGCCATAGAGCCATGGCACTACCTTGCTAACTATGCAGAAACATATTTTTTATCTTAAAAACATTTTAATGCCTGTTTATTTTTTTTGTGAATATTTCTCTTTATTTTTATAAATTATATCAAATCTGGCAACTGTGTAGCGCAATGCAAATCTACCGACTCTGGCCACCCACAGCTGACCGGATAAAGGATGAAAATCATAAAAATCCCAGTGCCGAACGGCATAGTGGCTCGTGAGAAAAGAGAAAGATTGTATGAGCATCCTGTGTAAGTGACAGAGAGAGAGAGCGGTATTGCACTTTTAACATACGTTTAAATTGGAGTCTCCGTGCCAGGCTCGAAATCTCGAAAAGGAAGTTAGTGGATCTTAAGATACAATGTTTTAGATCTACATATTTCTAGTTTCTTTACGCGTTCGCTTGACGCTATTGTGTTTATTGTCTACTACTGTATTGTATATTTGTGTTTATACTCTACTATATTTTTTAATTTGTAATTATTAGTTAGTGCGTTGTGATCGTGGGTGTCGTAGGTATAAAAATAATATTTTGATTATTTTCTACGTTTAATTTATTTATTGACAATGAATCAAATTAGTATATTAAAAAACTCTTTTGGTGGTTTTTCGTTAGAAAAAAAACTACAAATTAAAGAACTCGGTCGGCCTTTACCCGATTTAAAAATTGAAAAACAAAGTGGAAATGGACAAAAACTTCGCTGTCGTAAGTTTAATAAAATTATTTATGATAAAAATAGCTGGTTGTGTGGTTGCGAACAAACTAATAAACTCTTCTGTTTTGTATGCGTTTTGTTTGGAGGTGACGAGACTTGGTCAAACAAAGGCACCGATGATCTTGTACATATATGGGAGAAATTGAAATCCCATGAAAAATCTAAAGTGCACATGAATAACGTTTTTAGCTTTTCAATGCTTGGTAAGTTAAATATAAAAACCCAATTAAATTCAGCTTATCGTGATACTCTATTTATATTTTATATCCTTTTTGACCATATCGTAAAACCGCCACAAAAAATTTAGGCAGCTGCCCGGATTCTGGCACTACCTTCCTAAAGTTATACGAGCCGCCACTGCTGTTTATAAGGAAGAACTTCTTCGGTTTTTGAGGTTACTTTTGATAAGATTATATCACTTTATTCCTTCTGAGGATGATTACTGGTCTGCTACAGAAGATATGAACATAACTACTTCTTCTTCTTCACGTGCCATATCAGAATTATCCGACGTTGGCGATCACCATTGCGAAGTCTTCTCGATCCAGGCCCGGCCCTAGGGATTTGGCCGCCCTGGGCAAAATCGGCGACCGCCGCCTACCTTGGTAGGCCCGTGACTCACAACCTTCCTTCAGCGATCGCCAACTTACTCGTAAACCACGATTGTATTTTTATTGATTTGTGATTTACTTTATTTGAACGATACACGCTTAGAAACACTATATTTGCAATATTTTTATGAATTTTTACTACATTACTATACATTCATTACTCGTGACTCACATCCAAGTCGAGGTTGTAAGTACCAAATCTAAAATTTTATTTTTGATCATGGAGGAGCTGAATTTCGTTTTGAATACGTTTTCCAACTAGTGATGCTGCTTGTTTTTCTAATTTGCTTTTGTAAAACACAATCAAATATTCTACAGAGCTCAACAAGCTTTAAAATATTACTAAATTGTTGTGATGAAAAAGTTGATCAGAGTCGGCCTTAATGGAAGACACTGTTGTACAGTACCGGCGCTAGGGTATAAGACGCCTGCCTGCGACACTAGTATAGGCGCCCTTCGGTTTTTTTAATTGGTATTTTGTATAGCACCAGCAGGAAAAAAAGCTCAGTTTTGCGCCCCCCAAACAGGGGCGCCCGCCTGCAGTGCATCCCTTGCAGGCCCGCTATCGCCGGCCCTGCTGTTGTACTTTAGTCTGAGAACTGTATTATTGATATAAGTCGTTCTATTACATTTGTCCAATGACGAGTTTCCAATGACGAGTTAGAACTTTTTGTATTTCTTCGTCTATGGTTTTGCCTGACTCTATGCTAAGTTCTACCTACTGTCGCTGTGAATGTGGATGAGCTGGAGATTTAGCGTGGCTGGGCAAAGCTTCAGCCAAATGTTTCCAAAAAGCAATACACATAAATGTTTGCTTTAGAATAAATTAACCACTCTCTCAACAGTTTTACCATTATAAATTTTGTAGCTGTAATATTTAGTTGTAAATCTGCGATCTAAATTATCTTTTGGGCACAACTATGAGCCTCTGCAATGGGTAATTTTGGCGGGCGGCCTCTTGTTACTAAAGTTGTTCTAGCAAAATCAATAATTTTATTGGATCACTTTACTGGATCATAATCAATAATAACATTGTTACAGTAGTGTGGCAGTAGTAGTGCCATCAGTAGCTAACGTAGATAATTGTCCTAGATGACTGTCGTTGAACTGAGAGGGGGCAGCAGCAGACGTGGATTCTGATGATTGTCCTTGGTGACCGAATTTGGACTGGTGGGCGGTATCAGACGTAGATGCTGATGATAGTCCTAGATGACTGTCGTTGGACTGGGAGGGAGCGGCAGTAGACGTGGATGCAGATGATAGGCCTATGTCTTTCTAAATGTTATCAGCCTCAAAGGGAGCGGTAGCAGCTGTATGTTCCCTAGGTTGAGCAATATATTTTCAGCCTGCGTGTATAACTGTTATAAAAATTTACTTAGGGAAATTCTGAGTATTGTGTTTCAATCTTCTTCTTTGCTCTGTTTTTCCTGTACTGACTACCAGAAAAACGTTTTCTACCCTCCATTATTGCACCTACACTAAATTATATTTTTAATAACACTAAACACTTAATAGTATCCTGCTGACACACACCGGTACTATACAAACTACACTGTACAAAAATTGATCTAAATTGATTTAAAAACTGAACGCAGTAAAAATACTTACATATATATTTAAACGAAATACAAACAATAAAATTGTTAACGGCATATGTATGATTTATGGAAACTTGGTAAAAGGCTACGAAAAGCGCCAGTCAACAGATATCAGTTATTAGTCTACTACTGCACCTGAACCATAAAAACAATCCTGGGAGGGATGAGGACGGGTAGTTATGATCTCACTATTCTTATGCGATGAAGAAGAAGGCGGTGTTGTGGATTTCCCGTCGAATGAGCCTTGCATTTGTTTCACTTATTTAATTCTGGTTTTTACAGTTGTATTTTTGCCGCTCTTGTTCATAATATTGATTTTTTATAATATTAAAAACATAATTTATTATTTCTTCAATTTCAAAAATTTGCTCTTCTCTAAAATTTGCCGCCTCTACATTTGCCGCCCTGGGCGGCCGCCCAGTTCGCCCACCCCTGGGGCCGGGCCTGTCTCGATCTTCTGCAATATGGAATAAATGTCCTGTATTTGATATCTGAGTCCATTCAGGATTGTTTTTTAAACCAAGAAATTTGTTCCTACATTTCTACGACTTTCTATTTTGCCTTTAGGGATTATTTGCAGTACTCTATATCGGTTACCCTTCACTATATGTCCCAAATAAGATATTTTCCTGTATTTAACAGTCCTGAGCAGTTCTCTTTCTTTGTTGACTCTCCTTCGTACTGCCTCATTAGTTTTGTTTTGGTATCTAAATGATCTTCAGCATCAGTCTGTGAATCCACATTTCCAATGCTTCAATTCTGTTCATGGTCGATATTTTTAGTGTCCACACTTCTGCACCAAAAGTGGAGACCAAACATACAACTTAACCATTATTTGCCTTAGTTCTAAACTGAGATGATTATTGCAACGAAATTATTTCATTTTCATGAAAGTAGTGTTAGTCATTGCTATTCTGCGTTTTATTTCCATGTCTGAAATTTTTTTTTGTTCTTCTTTTAGACTTTTTTTAAGAGCATGTCTCCTACTGCGTTTGTTTTAATTTCCTTTCAATATCTTTACAAACACCATATCATTATGGTCCAGAAAGCCACTGCGCATCCGCTAGGAAAAATATTCTGATTCGGATTTTTTACACAATCTTACTCAAAAACGACCCCTTTATTTGCATGTTGCCAGGCCCAATAGTGGGTCAAATTTTTTTTAAACGTTTTCTTGTTTTTTTCCTAAAATTATTTTTTTTGCATCGATCGAGGTTTTTTTAGGTTTCTTGGATCATTCCAAACAGAAAAGGTATTAATGCCTGGTTGCACCAACAGATCTTAAGCTCCAGCTTAGCTAAGCTCTACTTATAGATAGGGCCTCCTTGAGTATCACTTACGTTGCACCATAATAGGGAACTTGCAAAAATTTTTAAATATTAAAATGATATTAAAAAACATAAGGTAACATGATCTTAAAACGCTTGCATGCGAAAAAAACAAATATTTTTAACCCGTACGCTAATTACGACGTTTTGAAAATGCTATAAAATTCAAATATCTTAGGAGGCTCTTGAACGTCCTTCTATTGGTTCGACGTCACCGGCCACGGTGAACCGGCGGAAACAACGCGATTTAAGGTAGGTATCACGGGTATATTACATTTTAATCGTCTTTAATGAAAAATCCCTAGGTATTATTTATGTTCATCTTATATATTGTAATAAGTAGTTCCCCAATCAGCTTAGCTTTAAACTGAAATTGATAAAGTTGAGTGCTACCTTGTAAAGAGTTTAAAACGCATAATATGACGGACGAGGGTTTTTCAAAAGATCAATCTGACTAACTTATCTACCGTTGATGTCTTCATCGTGGCAACTTTTATAAAAAGTAGTAAAAGCTATTCTATTGGAGAAATGCGAGGTGTTAAGGCAAATAAGTAAGAGTTATTAATAAGCATGTTTAAACCGTTTATAACAATAGTTTGGTACCATTATATTATAGTATACGGTTTACCCCGAGGGTTTGATCTACCTACCTCTAATCGAAGGATTTCGTATATCCTGGAAAAGATTACGGTGTAATTTGCATTATAATAAAGATTATATTTTATTGTAATGTTTATTAGTACCTACTGGAGCCTTTCATTATTGTGTTCAAAGCCTTCTGAGAAAAGATTATGGTGATTAGCAGCAACAAAATCCTTCTTTACAAAGTTAATAATACGCATAAATAAGAAGAATCATTATTGTAATTTTACAAGTTAATATATTTATCATCTCAGCTTATACTTACACCGCATCCCTCGGTAGACCGCAAGCTATAGTAGAAACCCGACTGTAGACCGCATACTATAGTAGCACCAATAATTTTTAGTTACTCTTACTTTTATTACTAAAAGTTTTGTTTATTTTTAAGTTACTTGTTTCTTCTTTGTTCTTCAACACAAGAAACGAACAAAGTAATTTCATAAAAAAGAACTTTTTGATACATGTCAACAGAGATAAAATGTTGTTCTGAAGCTATTTCCTTGTGATATTTTGTATTTTGACAACGGCACCCGATTTGGGCGTCGAAACGTTAATAAAATTATTTTTTTCATTTTAATTGTGGCTTATTTCCCATATAAATAATTAATTATAGAGATAAAATGTTAATATTTTGCCTGTCACAAGAAAAAATCATTTTTGCCACAGAGTAAAACAAGATATTTCAACTATATTATTTATCTATGGGCAAACTGCATTAAATGCAATGGCCCACCCCGAACGGACAAACGATACGAGTGGCCTGTGACGTCAGACCCCAGGTCTCGCTTTTGAAGTTGTTTAAAACGGAAATTTTAGGCGCGGAACTTTGATTAGATGTTGTACGTACACTGTTCATTGTTAAGACGTAATATTTTGAATATAACATTTTAAAACATAAATTAACAATTTTATGCAAAAAAAATTTTTAGTGCAAGTTCCCTATTTTAGGTTCTTACCTTATTATCAATTATATCTATTATTATATTATGGTATTCTTATTGTAATATATTATAATTATATTATATTAATTTTTATGATATTCTCGACTTAAGCTTAAGATCTGTTGGTGCAACCGGGCATTAGTGACTTTTCTCTAAAGTTGATAGTTTTTGACATAGGAAGCGATTAAAAATTTAAAAATTGCGAATTTGGTCATTTTTAACCCTTAAAAACTAGGTGAAAAACGGAAAGTTTCAATATTGCCAAAGTAAGTAGATATTATTTAAACATCGATTGATGAAATCCCAAAGAGTTTTTGCAATACACTATCGAAAACCCCTTTGTTTTTTAATTGCTAATCAAGCGGTCGCTACACTATTTTCAACTGTTGCATGTATACAACATTATATTATGTAATATGCGTAAATAAGATGTGCGGAAAAATATTCTGATTAATTTTTTTTACCATCTTGCTTGAAAAGGTTCCCTATTAATAAATTTGCATGTTGCCAGCGTCAAAAATGGGCCAATTTTTTTTTAAACTTAAAATGTTTTCCGACTACTTATACAAATATACATGCAACGATTGAAAGTAGTGTCGTAACCGCTTGATTAGTAATTAAAAAACAAAGGGGCTTTCGATATTTTATTGCAAAATGTTCTTCAAGATTTCATCAATCGATGTTCATAGAATATCTACGTACCTTGGTAACATTCAAATTTTCTGTTTTTCACATAGTTTTTGAGGGTTAAAAATAACCGATCTTGCAATTTTTAAATTTTCAATCGCTTATATCTCAAAAACTATCACATTTAGAGAAAAGTCACTTAAGATCGTTTCTATTTGGAATGATCCAAAAAACCAAAAAAAAAAAAATAATTAGCTTTAAGAAAAAGACAAAAAATAGTGTTTAAAAAAGTTTTGACCCAATTTTGGACCTGACAACATGCAAATTTGTTAAAGGAGGCAACAAAATTTCAAGCAAGATCGTGAAAAAAAACGGAGTCAGAATATTTTTCCGCACATATTATTATATTACGCATATTACATATACATGCAACGGTTGAAAATAGTGTCGCGCCCGCTTGATTAGCATTTAAAAAACAAAGGGGTTTTCAATATTGTATTGCAAAAAACTCTTCGGGATTTCATCAATCGATGTTTAAAGAATATCTACTTACCTTGGCAACATTGAAATTTTCAGTTTTTCATATAGTTTTTGACGGTGAAGAATGGCCGATTTCGCAATTTTTAAATTTTGATCGTTTTTATGTCAAAAGCTATCAACTTTAGAGAAAAGTCACTAAAGACCTTTTCTGTTTGGAATGATCCAGAAAATCTAAAAAAAAACTTTGTTCGATGCAATAAAAATAAATTTAGGAAAAAAACAAAACAAGAACGTAAAAGAAATTTTCGACCCACTTTGGACCTGGCAACATGCAAATTTGTTAAAAGGGGTCCTTTTTGAGTAAGGTTGTGCAAAAAATCCGAATTAGAATATTTTTCCTAGCGTATGCGAAGTGGCTTTTCTGGACTATTATCACACATTACACACCAAAAATGATGTCATGTTTGAATTTTCCAGTTGCTGATCCAGCACTGATGAAACTAGATAAAGAATTAACACCGAGTATTTTGCAATGCTACTCGTATAGTTTATATACCTAATATTTTGCTATCGTCTTTTCTATTTTCTTTATTTTGTTTCCAACAAATATTTTTTAATCGATAAAAAGTGTATAAGGTAGAGTGAAAAGTAATAAAAAAATATGAAAAAAATATTTTTAAGAAACGCTTTTCTTTAGTTACGATTGACTAAAATTAAACATAATCCACAAGGAAAGAAAATGTTTTTCCTGTAGTTGGCTGTATACCATCAATCACAAAATTGGAAAGAAATCCTTTGTAAAAGGTATAATTTTTTTTATTAAAATGCGTTAAAAGGGCTACATCACAACAAAACGTTTTCGATTTTTTGATGATGATATTTTATAAAAATCGAAAACGTTTTGTTGTGATGTAGCCCTTTTAAGGGATTTTAATAAAAAAATTGTATACCTTTTACAAAGGATTTCTTTCCAATTTTGAAAATTAAACATATAAAAATATCATCTACAAAGCAAAAAATAAAAAAAATTGAAAAAATCTAACACATTCGTCAAAGAAAAGCGTGGCGCGTCTTCATCGAATAAATGGTTTCGCACCACGCTTTTCTTTAACGAATGTGTTAGACATTTTCAATTTTTTTTATTTTTTGCTTTTTAGTATATTTTTTATAATATGTTTAATGTTAGTCACTCGTAACTAAAGAATAGCGTTTCTTAAAATATTTTTTTCATATTTTTTTTACTTTTTAGTCTACACTTTTCAAACATTAAAATATATCGTCATGTTTATTAAAATATATTATTGTGGATCAATCTATCAATCAAAGATAGAATAAAAATTTTATTTTTTAATATAACGCGGGCACATAAAGGACATCGCACACATCTTATGGAAAATATAATGTCACTCAAATTCAATAAAATTTATACGAATAGATGCGTTTTAAATTAACGGTCAAATCTTATCATTGCGCCAACTCTATATTTTCAATAATAAGAGCAGAAATTGATATAAATAAATCTGAAATCAAATGGGTACGTACATAAGTTAGAGAGAGAAAAAATATTTTAAAATACCCAAATTGTCGGTACTCCATAAATCAGCAGATTAGTTTCACTAATCCGCTTAGACCCAGCGGGGTTTAAGCTCTTGTGAATAGCACCCAGAGCAATAGTAATTGTAACTGACACTTTTACTGACTCAAAAAATGTGATTTCGATAAACTTTAATTGCAATTTGCGCCGTAATTAATCGTAATTAAGTGTTGGCGCAATGATAAGATTTGACCGTTAATTTAAAACGAATCTATTCGTATAAATTTTATTGAATTTGAGTGACATTATATTTTCCATAAGATGTGTGCGATGTCCTTTGATACACCCTGTATATTGATTTGTAAATATTTATTAGAAGTTAGTTGTCACGCAAGGTGGTTTCTCCTTAATGAAGTTTTCCATGAAGAATTAAAAACATTTTTGTAAATAAAAAGTGAAGTGAAAGTTATTTAGGATTATAATTTTAAACCGATTGTTTATTACGGAAAAGGGAAATCCACAGGTAGATGTAATTATTAGTTTTTAGAAAAATAGAGGTAAAGAGAATTGGAATTTTAAATATGTTTGTTTAATGACAGGAATATTTAGATAATTTCCGAAAAGTCATTAGTTTTGAGTAGAAGTATTTTTTGAAGGAATGACTGGGTTTTTCGATTGAAACAGAAAGAGGTGGAGAGAGAAATGTTTCTGATTGGTTTGGCAATTTGGAATGAGGAAAGTTTTGTTTGAATGTTGAGATAGTTTTGGAAAGAGGAATTGATTGTGTTACCGGCATCCAAAAGGGGCAGTAAAAAGTTTTCGTGAGTAGTTCAGCAGCAAGTACTAGTGTTTTGTTTTGATAGTGGGAGTAGCCGAAAAGTGGTACGAGAGACAAATCAAATCGAGAAGAAGTATCTCTTTGATTATGTACACTCCAAGAGAGTAAGTTACAAGAATTATCATTATAAAAATTATTTGTGACACCAAGTAAAACAGATACTTGGGTCTCAGAAGATTATTGTTGAGAGAAAGAGAGGAAAGAGTTTTGGAGTTTATTGAACGAGTACTGGCAAAAAAGAGGCCTGGCTTGTGTTTTGGAGAAATAGTTGCTGGTATCCTGCTGGATTGTTTGCTGAGAACGGAGAGGGCTTTGATTGGTAGCCTAACATAATCAACAAGGAAGAACTGTTTGGGTCAAGAGGAGACATCATTGTGTGTGAATCAAAAAGGTCAGTCAATAACCTATGTGATAGATTTTGTTTTATAATCAGAAGTTAAATTTTTTTACGTAAAAGCATATGCATTTAAGATTCCAACATTTCAAAAATTTAATAGGAAGTATAAGTAATTTGCGAATACTAAATTTGTTTGTTTAGCTTGTTTTATTAATAGTATCAAGAACAAAGCGATAAATATTTGTTTCAATTATATTAATTTATATGGTAAAAGTTTCTTTTGGACAGTTATGCCCACAGGATTTAATTAATAAATTTACAGAGCATTGCTTTTGATAATAAAGGTAATTGTATGTTTTTATTTATGATTTTTCTATTTATTTCCTTTTCCTATTTTATCCCGATAAGGATCAACTAAGAGATACTGAAACGACGAGAGAAGATAAGTATAACATAAGATAATTTAGACATTTTTTTTTATATTATAAAAAGGCACCCTGAGATTCTTTCTTAATTTTTATGTATGATTTGCGTTAATTAAATAATTGATCAAGTAAATAATAATTAATATAAAAGTAATAGAGAGCAGATCGTAACTATATATAAAACATAATATGATGTACAATCATGAAAAGTAGTCGGAATCCGCAAATAATTTTAAACTTTATTGTTTATTTATAACGTAAACAATTAACGTAAAAAGTGAAATTAGGTATACTCCATATAATTAGTTACAATCTGTAAAAGTTTCAAATTTCTTCATTGTAAAAAACAAGAGAATTTAAGCATTTTCCGTTAAAATCGATTTTTTATTTAAACAATTAATAAACAAAAAAAATTGTTATTGACTAATCGTGTATTGTTCCTGCGAATGCATATTTATGTCTGCAAATTTTTAGTAATTTGCATTGAAGAAAAGGCAGTCAAATTAACGTCCAAAGATTTGACCCAAACGATTGAACTAAAGAAAAGCGTTTAATTAATTAATACGACAAAACGAATTCTAATGTTAATTGTAGCACAAAACGTCTCTACCGGTGGTTTTTCTAGGACTACGATAAAACACGAATTTTTTGAATTCGAGTTTTGGTTGAAGTTTTGTTTCGTATCGTATTGAAATTTGACACGAATAAACGCCGATTTATATATAAATAAATAAGTATATGAGCGTTCAAGATTTGAAACTTTAATGTTTATTTATGAAGCATAACGTAAACAATTAACGTAAAAAGTGAAATTATGTATAGTTTATATCATTAGCTACAATCCGTAAAAGTTTCAAGTTTCTACATTGTAAAAAACAAGACAACTTAAGCATTTTCCATTAACGTCGTTTTTTTTATTAATTTAAACAATTAATAAACATAAAAAAAATTTTATTGACTATTCGTGTATTGTTCCCGCGAATGCATATGTCTGCAAATTTTCATTCATTTGCATTGAAGAAAAGTCAGTCAAATTAACGTCTAAAGATTTGATGCAAACTATTAAAGTAAAGAAAAGCGTTTAATAATAAAAATGAGTAGGTACTAGTATCCTTGCGTTATAGTCCGGTCCTGCGGCCAGCTCATGGGATTCGAAAATTTGGAAGTCCAAACTCGAAACACATATATAGAAATCTAGATATATCTTAACCGGACTGTACCCAATGGTGTTTGGAGGGGATGCTCGGCCTGTAGACTGGTTATAGCAAGCGAATGCACTGACTCAAAGGTACCGCCGAAGAGGATCCAGGTCTTTGTTGAGCCGAAATATCGACTAACGAAAAAAAAAGCAACTTATGGGTCGGTCTTTTCTCTTCCCCGCCTACTCTGAGGCCATTGCATCTTTCACGAGGTACTCTCGGTTGAAAGGTACTTGAGAGTTTTTTAGATGATCGGAAATTCCTAACCCATATGGATTTACATTGTTTCTATGAGTAATAGGGTCTCAATGGGTACTATCACATCGGAACTGCGGTATTCTTCATGGTGGGTGTCGTACTGAACTAGTACGGGTGTTAGACTATAATATAAGTAGATACACGATTTATTTGTCTATTTTTAGCAATAAACTTTTGCGTAGGTACTACCTACACGGTACACTCGGTACTTTTATTTTCAATTAAATGAGTGAGATGGTCATGAAAAATGTAGGTCATCGTCAATAGTTGTGTTTCTGTAAAATTTTGCGACATTTTAATGATTTGCCAGTTTGTCTTTTTTTTTAGTGGGTACAGAAAAAAGACAAAAACTGAAAAAGCAGTGAAAAAATGTAAAATTTTAAGGGATACTGACATAATTGATTGATTAATTAATTATTAATTATTAATTATTAATTACATAATAATTATTAACATAACTAATCAATTAATCTCATAATTGTAATCAATTATGTTTTCAGCAACCCAATCAAAGTTGACATTGACAGTTGGTGACAGTAATTAAATATTTGATAATGATCAGTTGATTCCATTTTTGATTAGCGTTCGAACAACCGGCCCTTAGAGTATGTGCGGTAAATTATTATTTACCCTGTCTAGAATTATTATTTTTGCTTTTATTCCGGTATTGATCTCCGAATTCTTTGTTTATCCGACCTAGCTGTTCGGTGATATTATTAGGTAATTTTAAAATAATTCGCTGCGGGTATAAGTGACAGAAATTAGATATGTACAGCATAAAAAATAACGTTAGAATATTTTAGAGATATACTATAAAATAAAAATTAGTAACAACATAACAAAAGAAATGTGGTAGCTCGATAATATTATTTTTAATATTAGTAGGTTCTTTAACGGTAAAATATTGCAAAACCTCTAAATTCTAAAGAACCGCTTAGATTGACATGAAAGGCATACACATAGCTAACAAGTCAAAGAAAAAAAATGATATTGTGCCGATGTGTGCTTTTGCCCTGGGGGTGAGTTTCACCCGTTCTCAAGGGTAAAAAATATACGTCCAAAATAAGTCCGGAAATGGATAAACTGACTAATTCTAAGCAACTTTTGTTCTATAGAGTTTTTTTATTAAGTCAATGATTTTCGAGTTATCTGCGAGTGAATATGTTCATTTTTCAACAAAATAACCACGTTTTTAGACGGTTTTTCGCAAATAACTCAAAAAGTAAGGCTTTTGTCGAAAAAAACATTCTTAACAAAAATATAGCCTGTTAAAAAGTGAAAAAAATGCTGTATATATTAGGTCTCTATACCTAGTAGAAGCAGAGTTATAGCTAATGAAAAATAAGTTTATATTCGTCAAATTCCAGATCGAATATTTTAACGTGAAATAATCAAAAAATGAAGCACTTTTTGGGAATAACTTATTACAACTTTTTTAAATTGTTTAAAAAAGCTTTATTTTTGTTTTATAAAAAAAATCCTAGCATCAAACAAGTTACGCTCAAAATAAAGTTGGTCCCTTTTTTTGGTAAAAAAATCGGGAAAATCACCCCCTAATTTGCGTCTTAAATGAACTTAGTCGTTACCACTTTACAAGTTACTTTACTCGTGTATGTATTGTTTATATGCTCTGTAAATTTCTTCGGTTTAAAGTACTTATTTTTGAAAGGGCTGTAGTTGAAAAATCTTGATGAAGGAGTCAGTAATCACGAGATTATGCACATTTTAAACAGCCATATCCTAACCAATTTTTGTTTTACAGAAAAACAAAAAATACAAAATATTCAGAAAACCAAATCCGCCTTTTTTACTGTTTAAGTTTTTTTAAATTTCAAATAATTTTTAAGTTATTTCGGAAAAAAGCATTTTTTTCCAAATTAAAAATTTTATTTTAAAACCAAATTTATTCAAAAGCGCTTTGAATCAATGAAACTTACAGATCATATAAACACAACATAAGTAAAGCAACTTGTAAAGCGGTAACGGTTAATTTCATTTTAGTTGCTAATTAGGCGGTGATTTTCCAGATTTTTTTTGCCAAAGCAAAAGGGACCAACAAAAGTTTGAGTGTAATATGCTTACATTTGATACTAGAAACTTTTTTTATAAAAATAGAAATAAAGCTTTCTTTAAACACTTTAAAAAAGCTCTAATGAGTTTTCTGCAAAAATGGCTTCATTTTTTGGATATTTCATGTTTAAATATCCTATTTGAAATTTGGCGAATATGAACCTACTTTTCACTAGCTATAACTCTGCTGCTATCAAGTCTAGAGATCTCGTGCATACACTATTTTTTCACTCTTTTACAGGATATATTTTTACAAAGAATATTTTTTTCGATAAAATAGTTATTTTAGAGTTATTTGCGAAAAACCGTGTAAAAACGTGGTTATTTTGTTGAAAAATAAATATATTCACTCGCAAATAACTCGAAAAGTACTGACTTGGTGAAAAAACCCTATAGAGCTAAAGTTGCTTAGAATTAGTCAGTTTATCCATTTCAAGACTTATTTTGGATGTATATTTTTTCACCCTCGAGAAGGGGTGAAACTTACCCACAGGGTAAAAGCACACATCAGCACAATATCACTTTTTTCTTTGACATGTTAGCTATGCGTATGCCAAATTTCATGTCAATCCAAGTGGTTCTTTAAAATTTACAGCAAAAACCGTGAAAGAATGTACTATATCTAATAAATTTAAAAATACGATATTTTTAAATGGAATTACCGAAAATGATATTTCAGGCGATAATTTCCACACTCTTCTTTCTATTGTCGACTCTTATATACCAAAACAACCGCCCATAGTCATCAAAACTCCGCCAAAGAAGAAATTCCTAGGTGCCCGGCCACGTTTAAGCCCTGATTAGCGACACTGTGACATTTTCTAAACATTTACTATTTGCCAAAGATAAACGTCTGCGTCAGGTAAAATATAAATGTAAACACATTCAGAATGAAGGTATGTTTGACTTATTTGCCCTTTTGTAGTATTTACCCAGAATAATAACGCGTTGAGGCTATTTTTTTTTTCGAAAAGTGCGTTCTTGTGCTAGTTTGTTTCATGAGATTTACTTGTAATCTGTTTATGTATTTTTTTTTTCAATTTTACAATTTTCTGACAGAGTAACTCACAAAAACATTGCAATTACATGCAAACAAACAACTGAATACAAAATAGAGAACATTTTTTACTTAAATAAAAAAAGAAGAACGAAAATAAGCTTTTCAATTGCCGCTATAATTACAATTTTTTTTTATTTACCCCCTCCGTGGCTCAGTGGTAAGAGCGCCTGCCTTTGGATCGAAAAAATCCGAAAGGTTGTGGGTTCGAATCTCACCAGGGTCAGGAATTTTTCATTTATTATAAATTAATAAATGAATATAGTTTCTGTCCTTGTGGAATCCGTACTCACCGGAGGGACCGCAGACGTTCGGATACAATTAGCGTCTCTTTGCAAAGACAATGACGTCGACTTTGCAAAGTAACAAGACACTTACTCAACACACACACTACACATGACACTAGGTACCTAACTGTTCAGAATTACCGTACCTACCATGCCAATGGCCATTAGTTGTCGAGGCATTAGCTAAATAAAAAAAAAAATTATGAAAATGTACATATTATGCAAAAAGTGCCGTTAAAATGAAGGATAAAATTTCAGACGCATTTCCTGTGCCAAAGAGCTTAAGACAAGGATGCTCCCCCAACTCTATTCAAAATCTATATTCAGGAAGCAGTAAACAACTCGAACTGGAAACTGGAGGAGAAAATGTTCACGAATGGGAATAGAAACAAGTTCATTGTGGTACAAACACTAAATTCGTTACTTTGGTCTCCTAAAATTAGTTTACGAACAAAAATGACATACAAGTCGGTTCTTCTTCTTCTTTTGTATAGACATGACTCTGTCTATTCTTTCAATGTGCCTCTAGTAAATTATTGTCGTTCCATCGTTTTCGTGGTCTTCCCACTAATCGTCTTCCTATTGGGGAAGGGGAACCATCTCTGGCCGTCCGTACTACTCTATTTTTTGTCATTCTATTCTTCATTCTATTCGGCCTATGTGGTCATTCCTTCACTCTCTGTGTCGGGTCGTGTTTCTGCCGCGTATGTCATTATTGGTCTGATGACTGTTTTGTAAATTCTGCCTTTCATTTCTTTTCCGATATTTTATTTCTCCATATTGTGTCATTCAGGCAACCTGCGGCTCTGTTTGCTCGATTCGCTTGATCTTCCACTTCTTTTTCGAGCCTTCCGTAGCTAGATAGTGTGATGCCTAGATATTTAAACTCCATCACTTATTATTATTATCTCACCCTCCAGCTCCAATCTACATCTTATCGGATTTGCTTTTATAACAATGCAGTTTGTCTTTTTTGGGGAAATTAACATGTTAAATTTTCTGGCAGTTATGTTAAATTGGTGCAGCATACGTTGTAAATCATTTTCACTTTGAGAGATTAGTATTGCATCGTCTTCAAAGCAGATTATTTTAAGTTGTTTTTCTCCCACTTATTATCCTTTTTTTAGTTTTTACTTTTTTATTATTTCATTCATGATCAGGTTGAACGATAAAGGACTACAAGTCGGTTGTAGAACTAATTTTGACGTACGGATGTGAATGTTGTCAAATGAGGATGAAAGAAAAGAGAAAATTGGAAGTATGTAGCAGAAATGGACTATCTAAGAAGAGCATGTCGGATAACCAGACTTGATCTCATCCCACGTGAAGAAATAAGACGAAGAACTTCAAGGATTTACAATACCGTAATAATATACCGGGTGGTGAATTGGAAAACGGGCCATACGAAACTCAATGTAAAATTCTAAACTGTTGAATTCCTGCTTCCCTAATTATTTTACATCAAAAGACATTAGAAACTATTTGTAGAGAATTGAAATCTGTATTAAAAATAACTGTTAAAATTATGCTACGGATTAAACATATTCCAAAATTTTGTAAAAATGTAATACATTTTTCAGCTTTTCAGCCCAAATTTAGGCCATACACAGTGCAATAATGTGTCACAATGAAGTTATTATTTTCACATTTTTGAACTGTCAATATTTTTATTTTATCATTTATTGTTTAAAAACACTACAGTTGATAAGATACCCTCAGTTGCGAAGAAAGTATTAATAATAAAGATTTTTTATTCAGTCAATGGTGTGAGCACTGTCAGTTAAATAGTAACGTGTGGCCTAACTTTTACACACATACCTACTGTGGCAAATGTCTTATATTTTTCAAAATTTTGGAATGCGTTTAAATCGTAGAACAATTTTAACTTTTGATTTTAATATAGATTTCAATTCTCTACAAATATTCTCTCATGACTTTTGATGTAAAATAATTGGGGAAGCAGGAATTCAGTTTAGAATTTTACATTGAGTTTCCTATGGCCCGTTTTACGATTCACCACCCGGTATAATACAATAATAAAATAATAATTCAATAGAATCAAAACAGCTTTTATGGTACGGGCATGTAATGCGAATGAGAGAAGAACGATAGCCAAAAAATGCCTTAAACTATGTTCCATGGAATATGGAATATAAGAAGAAGAGGAAGACCAGCATTATAATGGAGAGGAGGAATCAGAGGAGTAATGAGAGATAGAGCCACAAACTATATCTTCCATCATAATCAGTCACTTCTGATAAAAATCGTCACTGAGTGCAAAATCAGGACTACAAAAATCGTGATTTGCTATTGTTAAGAGTTGTGCATTAAAAATGATCAAACTTAAGTACGAATTGACAAAATTTCGGGTATACCATAAACCCTAGGGGTAATTCGTGTCCTTCTTTCGTCATGATGATCATCAAAAACTATCAAATTTCTGTAAAAAATTACGAATCCGACACCATCGAAAAATCACAGAGCAGAAAATCGGGTCCGAGCATGCTGTGATGATTCGTACAAAAACATGTCTAATCCTGTTAGACCCAAAAATGATTTGATACGTAAATAATGAATATTATATCTAAAACAACACTCAGATGGCCTGTTGTAAGGTGAGGACGAACAACACGCAGCTTTGATCTAGCTGCAGAGTCGAAGTAGGCCCAAATGTAATGCGCCTTCATCTTATTTGGTATGAATAATCACTGATAGAGATTTAGCTTTGGACATAAAATATGCTTCCTGTTTTTGTTATACGTCTCTGAATTTACCGAGTTCTTTGAGTCCCTCATTCTTCTTGGTATGGTTCTTATTCATCATAGCAATTTCTATCTTATCTGTAGTAGCTTGAAAAAGCTGCACAGATGTTGTGGTGAGGCATATACTGAGGTTCTTTAAACAGAATATTCTTTTCCTTGCAGGATGGCTTGTAGGAGTAGAGAATCTAGATTAATTTCGCATAATGTGTCACAAGTACTCTAGCTTTCCAGATTTTAAGGTGGTCAATACCTTTCGGTACTTCCTCATTCTTTTGAGAACCTTCTCTGTGCAGTGGCGGCTCGTGGCTTTAGGGACAGGGTCGGCAAGGTTTTGTCTACTGAGGTAGGTATGTTATCTAATTAAAAGGCTTCAATTTCATAAAATATTTTTGGTTTTTGTTTTTTTTTTTGTTTTTTCGTATAAATTTAGAACCTAAACCTGTTTATAAGTTAACTCTAGTCCTAGTCTATTTTGTTTCGAAGTATCAAATTGGGTTATAACGTCATTGTAAAATTTATTATTGTTTTGGAGATATTTTAAAAGTCTTTTTCTATTGACATTTGAGACAAGCTTGACATTCTCTCTTGTTTCATGGTGTTTAGACAATACGTTTTGACTCTTTTGAGACAAGAGAAATCCCGTTCATTTCAGGCAGAATTTGCCAACATTTGAGAACAGTAATTTATTAATTTCGGGAACAGTGTGTTGTACCCAATTGCAGTATATAAAATTATACATATTTTTTGTAACTTATCCCACCTTCCGAAAATATTTGAATCAGCATATAAAATTTCATTTTCTTATTTTATTTGATTAAACAATGATGGATAATTTTTAATGAACTTGTCTAATAGATATCTTGAAAATTCTTTGGCGTAACTTTTAAATTTTGAATCGTCAAAGAGGTAAATGACTTATGACAGTGAGTAAATAAAGCGGGGGTGTAATAGTTTTAACTTTTGCCTGGAGACCATACAATTCACCGGACATCAAGGCAGCGCCGTCATAAGTTTGCCTTGCCAATTTATTTTTGATATCAACAAATTTTAATCTGTCCTTTAAAACACCAAAAATATATTCTGTCTTATGGCTTCTACTAACATCTGAAAACCTAAAAACCTCTCATAAATATTAGACGTAACGCGTATCGAAGAACAATTGATAATTGTGAATAACATGTTACCTCTATCAGTAGTTTCATCTACTTCTACCAAAAAGGATCAAAATGTAACTGCTAATTGATTCTTTCATTCTGTGCTGTTTTAGGTACGCCGCTAAATCTCTTCGAGATAGAAAGTAAATTAGAATATTCCAGATCGTATTTGTTAAACAAATTTATTTGTTCTCTATAATGAATTTGATTTAACGAATGCTTCGATTCATCCTGTCCCCTAAATGGTAATTCCTGGCAACTTAAAACAACTACAGTATCAATAATTAAACTACGTAAAACTACTTATTTCATAATTTCATTCCGGGCGCGCTAGCAAGGTATTTACGTACCTTGCTGCCGTTTGCAGATCACCGATCGGCAGATTGGTATCTGCCGGACTTATCATTCAAATGAATACGGGGAATGTATAATTGGTTGCCTATCGGCTAATATTCCATAGCTTCTTATTACAAGCAAATCGTCAATCTGAGGACGGCTTGCCGAAGCGGGCCTATTGCAATCGGGTGCATGGCTATAGGATCATTAATTTGAAAAGTCTCTTACGCACAGCGCACAGGGATCACAACGTATCGGATCGATCGAATTCTTTTAAAAACAATGAATAAAATTTAATCTGTATTATCTCACAGATATTTTTTTATTTCACAGAAACGAATATCATCAACGCTGATTATTAAATATTCAAAAAAATCTATAATATGTCCATAAACCTGTGGGTCGGCATTGCCGACCCTGACTAGCCGCCAATGCCTCTGTGTGACTCGGTCAGTCTAGAAGATCTTAAGTCTCGTAATGTGAAAACTCTCATAATGTTTGTCTCGAAAAGGCCCAGAATGCTTAAAATTAAGGACCCAAAACAAGACGAAAAACATCTATCCTACTATATGTAAAGGGTACAACAGAGAAAATTGGAATAGTGTTTAGAAAACACAAAAATAGAAACAGTGTTAATAAAAAAAATCGTTAGAAAATCAAGGAGTCTACTTGAATTCACGTGAAAAGAGAAGAACATCGAAAGGAGAGAAAAACGTCGTCCCTTAGACCAAAAGAGCAAAAATAACAACGAATTGATGAAACTCGGCACTCTTTGGACACTTTTAGTCGGAATAGGTCTGAATTTTTGCATCAATATATCATAATGGATAAAACATGGATCCATTACTTCACTAGGAAATCAAATCTGCAATCATCTAAGTGGACACCCAGAAAAGCCGTCCAAAGCGACCAAAGAAAAGTCTGTGCACGTGGCCTGCCCATCTTAGTCGCTGTGATTTAATTTCTTGGACAATATCAGCGTCAATCTAGAGTGCATTTAATTCGATATTTGTTCTGATCCTATACTGGTTTGTGGTGATGCCGTGGTGAGATCCGAAAATTTTTCGTTCAAAACGTCTGAGCTTTTCTTCGTTTGCTTTGGTCATGGCCCACGTTCCGCATCCATATGTTAGAACAGATCTGAATATGGATTTATAGATTTTGACCTTTAAACTACATGTAAATTTTTTTGATTTTATAAGCTTAGGGGAAGGACGGGGAAGATGACGCAGCGTCTAAGATGACGCACCTCTGTATTTTATCAAGTACTTCACTAAATTCAGTTTTTATACCCGTGGCGCCCTCCTTTAGAAACTACTATTACTTTAAAACTTCATCGGTCAGCTTTCGTACTGTTTAGTATCTGTGAGGCAGAGTAACGCGATACACGTTGATTTCTTGTTATTTTTGACACTGCGAATATTAATGGTAAGTTGTTTAAAAATGGTTCCATTGGATTTTCTTCATATTCATGGGAGTAGGTGATATTTATTTTCAGTTAGCGAGGATTTATCTGTTAAATATTTGATGATGGATAATTTTGATAACCATTTTTTGTAGGTTATGCTGAACAGGCTAAGTTGACGCAGACTGCGTCATCTTTGCTGTTATAGTGCGTCATCTTTGCCTTTTCAGTTCATTACCTTAAATAACAATGGAGTATAGAATATTTATTATTTAGTGTCTATTTTGCATTTTGAGGCATCTTTTTCTTTTTTAGAAATGGGAAAATATATACGAAAAACACAGAGAGGATCATTTTCTGCAGCAGCTCTTAATGCAGCATTGAATGCAATTTGTAGAGATGGTCGTAAAATTCGGGAAGTGGCAAGGGCATTTTCAATACCAGAAGCTACATTGAGGAGAAAACTTAAGGTTAAAAATTTATTAAAGGAAGTCAACAGAGTCTCTTGGTAGAGCCCCATTGTTTTCGGCACATCATGAAAAGGAGATACTAGATCATGTTCTCAAGCTGGCCAATTTATTTTTTGGTATCACTTGCATAGAGCTGAGAACCATGGCATTTGCTTATGCAGAACGCAATGAAATTAAACACAATTTTAATAAGAATAAACAAATGGCTGGAAAAGACTGGTATCTAGGATTTATAAAACGAAATCCTCAAATTTCCTTGAGAAAGCCAGAAGCTACAAGCATTAATAGAATAACAGCCTTCAATAAAATAGAAGTAGACCGCTTTTTTAAAAATTTGGAAACAGTGCAAGAAAAATATAAATTTCTGCCAGATCGCATTTACAATGTTGATGAAACCGGTATATCTACGGTTCCTAAAGAATCATGTAAAAGACTTGGACCCAAAGGAGTAAAGCAGTTTGGAATCATTTCTTCGTGGGAACGAGGGAAGAATATCACGGTAATAATGGCGTTCAGTGCCTCCGGTAACTACATACCTCCATTATTTATATTTCCCAAAAAGAGGATGAGCCCACAGCTTCAGAAAAATGGACCAAGCGGTGCGATTTACAACTGCACGGATAATGGATGGAGTAATACGTCTATGTTTTTATTATGGCTGAAGCATTTCCAAAAAAAAGTCCTGTCTAGTCCAGATAATCCCGTGCTGTTAGTATTAGATAATCACTCGAGCCATATTTCACTGGATATTTATAATTACTGCAAAGAGAATGGGATTATAATGGTTAGTATTCCACCCCACACATCCCACAAATTAAAACCTCTTGATGTGTCTTTTTTTTCTGCATTAAAATATGCGTATGGTCGCCATTGCAATTCCTTTCTAAAATCTAAGATCAGCAACTCAGAGTTTGAAGATAAAATTACACCATATGATGTCGCCGAGATTTTTAAGTTAGCATATGATCAGGTGGCAAATATTGATAAGGCCGTTTCTGGTTTCGGAACGTGCGGAATTTTTCCGTTAAACTCTGATAAGTTCACAGAAGATGACTTTTTTCCTGCTGATAATTTAAACAATGATAGCTTGGATAGAGATGTTTCTCCTGAACCTGCACCTCAGGGAACACCTCCACTAATAACAACACCATCTATAAGAGAACCAGAATTACCACGTCCATCAACCAGCCGACAGTCTCCTGAAAGTCGTCACACAACCCCCACAAAACAAAATGAAATAACCAAACGTCCACATATTTCTCTTTCACTTATTTCTCCAGTTCCTTTGCCCAATAAAAAAATTAAAAGAAAATATGGACGACAAAAGCAACATTCTGAAATTCTAACAAGCACCCCTTTAAAAGAATTCTTAGAAGAAAAAGAGAATAAAAAAAAAGAAAAACTGGCGAAGTCGGAAGAAGGAAAGAAAAAAGGAACCAGACAAGTATTGGTTAATGATGTAGGATTAAAACTAAATAAAAATAAAGGGAAAGCCAAAGTACAAAAAATAATCAAACAAAAAATAAACAAAAAAATCTTGGAGGATAGCGATACTGAAGAAAGCGATTTTGATGAAGAAGGTCTTTGCAATGACGATGAGTTGGATGACATAATCAACGAGGGAGGTGAAACTGATATCTGCATATTATGTGGAGACTTCGGCAAAAAGACGGAAACATGGTTCAGATGCACAAGTTGTGGACAATGGGTGCATAAAGAATGCAGTGGAGCCAAAAGTCCCGAAAACTACATTTGTGACTTTTGTTAATATGTTAAAAAAGCTTTGTTTACATTTTCTTACTTTCAGTATTAAAAAATAAATTTTCTTTTCATATCACTTGCGCTTTTAATATAGATACCTACATGCGCCATCTTCGCCATCACTGTGCGTCATCTTTCCCTCGGTGGAAGGTAAGATGGCGCAAAAGCGTTTTTTTTAAAGCCGCATAAAAAATACTTCCTTTTATTGAATTTAAAAATAATCCTAGAAATTGGTTATAGAAATGTCCAAATTGCAGGCTCGTAGCATTCAAAGTTAGCTTAAATATTTTTTACCCTTAAATAAAATGTATTTTGCTTAGGTGCGTCATCTTCGACGTCCTTCCCCTATTAAGTGCGAATAGACAACGATTTGCCGATTGCATTCTGTCTTTTATTGCTTCAGTAACATCGTCGTCAGCTCTGATTATGCCCCCCAGATACTTAAAACGTTATACTCTTTCGAAATTGAAGGTGTTGACCGTCACATTTTGTCTTATCCTGTCTCTTCGTGGCGTTCTATTTATACACATACATTTCGTCTTCCCTTCATTAATCCTCAGCACTACTTCACTTGTTGTACGCTAGGTGAATAAGAAAACTACTCATGATTGTCAATATTGTCAAAACAATTTATCTTCGTGTCAATTTTATTATATATCAGCTACTTTTCTGTGTCCGGTCCTGTTACAACGTTTAAAAACTTACGGAACGAAGAAGAAGAAGAACAATTCGGGATGTACTGGCAAAAGTTGCCTGACTCGTTTCTCTAGCAAAGCAGCAGCGACCGCCGCTCAAAGTCGAAGAAGTATGTGAAGAACGAAGACGGAAAAAGAAGAATAATCAGCTGTAAGCGTTCGCATGGACATTATGCTGCGTTGTTATGTACCGTAGATATATTGGATTACTTGTTCAGATGATAAATGTCGCGGTATTTGCTTTCTAATGGATTTAAATCATATTAGAAAAAGGTGGAGGTAAGTGATGTGAAGTATGTGATGTTAAGTGCTAGATAAAAGGAAATGAAAATGAATTTGTATGTAATATCTTGTTATATAGTGTATACAGAGATAACTTAAAAGTACATTTAATATTATAAAAAAAAGCTTTCTCAGTGCAAATTTAATCACCAAATATTTTTTTAAATAGAGATATCAAATAAATACATAAAAAAGGGGGATATGAAGAGCAGGGAGGAAAGCAGAAAAAATTATGCGAGAAAGTGGTTCGGAGAAAGAACTAAGATAAATTGGCCGAGGACTCTCATCCCCAATATAGAGCCCTGAATAAATTGCCAATTTAGAGATACCTCCCAACTTTTTGAACTTTTATTTAACACAATTTTTGACAAACCTTTTAAACCTATAATTATAAAATTGAAAAGACATAATGATAATCGATACGTAATGTGTGGCGTGGAGGATGATTCAGAAAATTGCGTTGATGCATGCAGTCATTTAGTCAGGAAAGGGAAAAACTGGTAAAAAAAGAAGGATCACACCAGAAAACATAATAAAAAAACACATAGCTAGCAAAGGAAAATATCGTTAAGAACGTAACGTAACATAGCGTTAAGAACTATCACGGAAATTGTAAAAAAGAAAGTAAAATATGAAAGGATGCTGCAGAGCAGGCAAAACTGAAAGGAAACAAGAAACTGAACATATAGGATAGACACAAAATCGACATATTCGAAGTTACACTCAATAAGAGTCGTCTCGAGTGTGGCGTAGGGCCAGTCACTTACTATCACTATCAGGTACACCTGAGAGGTAATTAGTACATTTGAACAGTTAGAGCTGCCAGATTTACCAGAATATGCTGATAGTGTTTGACTAGTGTTGCCCAAATGCAAGACCAAGACGAGACTTAGACAGTCTTGGTCTTGCGCCAGCACACCTGGTCTTGGTCTTGGTATTGCGCTCCCAGTCTTGGTCTTGGTCTTGGTCTTGCAGCAAGAGTCTTGCAAGTCTCGCAGTTGCCCATTAGCCTATTGCATATCTTAGAACAACGTAACAGAGAGGTACATTTTAAGCTTGAATATTATAGCCATAGTAAAGACTAGCCAAATTAATAAATATCTAAACAACTGACACCGGGTGGGGTTTGAACCCACGATCTAAAGTGATCGCTGTTATGTTCTAACTAACTAAAGTTAAAACTACCTCTTAAAACCCACAAAATTTCATTTGCGTATCTCAGCCGATTTTAGAGCAATAAATAAATCGTCAGTTTGTAAGAAAAATTTCAACCCCTCCCTATTTGGTAAACAAAGCATTTATAAAGTAAACGTTTATGAAGTAAACTGTCATTAGTTTTTCGTGCAGAATTACCCATTAAAGTTTGCCATACTTATTTAAAAACATTCTGTATTGATGAAAAACATGGCTAGTTAAAAAAGTACCTAACTTTTTTATTATCCAATATAAGTGAATGAATAAAAAAACATAATGTTAAGAAAATATGAGGCTTTAGTTGGGCTTTAATTTCAGTATGCTATTATTGCATGCTAGAATAATAAGTTAGCATAATGCTAGAATATTCCACAGAGTGAAAAAAAACACAGTTTGATTGGTACACCCGGTATACACTGACAAAATTGACCTGTCTAGCAAAAATATCTATTATTACTGCGATATTTATAAAGAACAGAATAAGACCAAATATTAAAAAAATCACTTAAATTTAAATAACAACAGAATTAGGAAATTTGAGACATTAAAAATGACCCATTTTTAAGGTGGTGCCATGGACGTATAAATAAAGATGGGTGGTGCGTTAATTTCTTGGAGAAGCGTACCTATATCGTTAAAATAATATTTCGGTATTATGTCTACACGATATCCGGCATATTATACTGGGCCTTGGCGCTGCATATCGAAACAAAACTTCCATTTAAAAAATTGAACAAAATATTCTACAATTTCCCTAATAAAACGCTTTGAAACAGTGTATTGTTTGGATGTCGACCTTTTCGTGTAATGGATTCTTTATCTATAATATTGTATTGTAAATCATAATACATCCATTTGCCGCCGTATTCCATAACAACAAAGAAACTTTGTTTTTGTTTTCAAGTTAGGTACTTTTCATTGTTCATTTACCGTTGGCGGTGACACACTGTAAAATGGCCAAATTGCAATTTTTGTTATCGCTTAATCCTTGACGATTTGGAACAGTGTGTATATGTATTGTTTTGGGTATATTTTCGTGTACTTAATCTATTTATTGTTTAGCCCATTTTTTCATTGTCCAGTCACCCTTGGCTTATATATTACAAGTGTTGTTGAAAAAACTGAACCTGTTTTCAAATCTATTTTTTGAGTTTGGTTTATTAGAGTTTATTAGGTTTATTAGCTTCAATTTGTGCAGTCGATTCAGAAAGTTTAAATTTTAAATTCTGAAAATATTGTGAAGTGAAAAAATTAAATAATACCCAAAATTTCTTCATTTTTCCATCAACCAGATTCTCAAAGTGATTTACATAGATCTAGTACTTTTAAGGCACTAAAGTACATTTTTAAGGCACTCATGTGAATCGCAGAATTCGCTTCGCTCATTCTGCAAACTTTCACATGCATGCCTTAAAATTGTACTTTTAACACTTACAGAATAAGCCAAATAAAAACGGAACATATGCAGTTAATACAGTGTATCGGAACTACGTTTGAAATAGTCGACTAATATAAAAGTTTGACACACATAAATCATAGCAACTCAACTACCTGTCTTCTTATGCTAAGGCTATGACCAGACAAGCGACAATTTACGGCGCCATAAGAGCAGTAAAATGAAGCGCGAAAATTGGTCCCGCGGTGAGTGTAGTGGATGGCCAGACTGAGCTGTTAAATATCGCGAAGCAATATCGAACGGGTCCATCTTCAGCGTCGTGTCGCAAACAAATGGACCTAGGTCCAAATTTGTAGCTCATCTAACCATAACCACGACCAAAACACTGTATTTACATCTCGCAACACGCCGTAATTTACATACCCGTCTGGCCATGCTTTTTACTGCAGTTACTGCCGCTTCATTTTACTGCTGTTACTGCGCCGTAAGAGCAGTAAAATGAAGCGGCCGTAAAAAGCATGACCAGATGGGGATGTAAATTACAGCGTGTCGCGAGATGTAAATACAGTGTTTCGGTCGTTGTTGTGGTTAGATGAGCTACAAATTAGGACCCAGATCCTTCTTACCAGGACCCATTTTCGCGCTTCATTTTACTGCTCTTATGGCGCCGTAAATTGTCGCTTGTCTGGTCGTAGCCTTAGCCTAAAAGAAAACAGGTAGTTGAGTTGCTATGATTTATGTTTGTCAAACTTTTGTATTGGTAGACTATTTCAAACGTAGTTCCGATACACTGTATTAACTGCGTATGTTCCGTTTTTATTTGGCTTATTCTGTATATCATAAATAACTATTAAACATTATTCGTTTTGCATTGAAATTTTTTATGCTATTGACTTTTAAAACACCTAGTTTTGATTTGTTTGTTAAATACTTTATTGTTTTATTTAATTGTTATATATTTGTTGTCAAATTGCTTTAAAATAAATATTGTTTTACTTCGTGTGTTCGTTTCATTAAATTCGCACGAAATAATAAGAAATATCAGATGATTCCATATGAGTTTGGTTGTGTGTACATTGAGTAACACACCGAAAATCTGAGAAAAATCACAATATTTCGCCCATTTTATGTCTACTTTAGCCGAATTATAAACTAATAGGCATCCGCCGGTCGGGGTATTACCCACTTCCGATTCATTAACAATTACTACACAAAATAAATTACGTAGCTTCACATTTTGTGCCTTTACTATTTATAACAAACGTACGCATCATTTATAACTATACACCTACATTCGTTTTGAGATCACTGTTATTCGAGAGAACAAGACGGCGGAGAAGAAGAAGAGCTCCAGTCTTTTGTCGATGGAGTGGAAGTACCTTATCGAGAATGTGCTAGAAGGCGGTAGGCTTTGTTGAATGAGATTGTGAATGTTTATCAGTGGGATTATTACGAGACTAGAAATGTTGGATTAAGGGAATTACATTTTGATGGTCTCTTGAAGTTTAAAGTGCAATTCGAGAATTAAATACTCATTGAACGACAAATAAAAATTGAAAAAGTATGACGTATCAAGGAATAAAAATAGATGGAAGAGTGTACATAACATAGACAGTTTCTTTAATCTCTCGCTGGCGCTGGTGATAAACTACAAATATCAGAAAAACCTTTATTTTTGACGTTTTCACTTAAAAACAGAAGTATATTCCAAAATACAACGTTTTTCGGGAAAATCAGGAAAAAACTCATGAAACTATTTCACCATAATAAGTAGGAACTATTTGGTCTATCTTCCTTGCAAATTTACATATCTGAGATATGTAAATTGTTTGTTTAATATCACTCGACGCGCGACGACGCCACTAATCCCGATGATTTAGAGATACACATATCTAATTATTTGTGAAACGAACAGTAATTTTAGAAAAAATGCTATTTTGCGATCAATGCTCAAATATGGATCAGAAACATGGACAATCTCCAAGACAGATGAAAATCTCTTTCTGTTCATATTCGAATGAAAATCCTGAGAGGAATATTCGGTGGTACTTATTTGTGATACCAGTATTTGGAGGAAAAAGTTCAACTATGAGTTATACCACAAACCCAAACAGACGTGATTTCTCTCATGAAAATAGGAAGAAGATATGTAGGACATAGAGTAAGATCACAGTTGAACAACTCTCCTAGACTAATCATTATGTTATAATTGATGGATTCGACCGTTACTTGATGGAAGTTCATTTTATCTAAAAATAAAACACTGAAAACGTTTATTTTCTATATTTCACAAAATTTATAATAACTATGTGACTACAGCTGTTACGGCAGAGTGCCTTTCACAAGTGATTTAGTTTACTATTTGTTTGCCTTTTTAAAATCTTTAACTGAAGTGGTTGAGGAGTGGGGAGCTGTTTGTCTCGAGTTGGTAATTCAGAATTATATCTGTATTTTTTAATTTATTAATTTCCATAGATTCTATTAAAGATAGCTTAAGGCTTTTATTTTGAATATGCAGAATTTGAAACTTCATTAAAAGAATGACTATGATCTAGAACAGGGGTGGGCAAAGTGCGGCCCTCGGGCCGCATGCGGTCCTTTATACATTTTTTGCGGCCCGCGGAAAAAAAGTGAATTATTTTCATTTAAAGATTTTTTTAATTATTGCTAATATTAACAATTATATATAGATAATGCAGCTATTAATTAATACTTTCGCAACGGGGGATTTTTCCGCAAATTTTCAACATAACGCGGCCAATTATTTTGGTTTCCGGCAGAGTTTTGTCGGCTCCCTCAATGAAATCCACGAAATTTCAACAAATGGAAACGATATATTTGAAGTAGTCTGGAACTGTTTGTAAAATTTCAAATTAGTGCTGTAACCACCAAGTAAGTGTAACAACTGACGGAGCACCAAATTTAAGAGGAGCAAATAATATTTTAATGTTGAGAAAACTTAAAGATTACGTCCATGAACAATTTTCAGAACATCAGTTATTATTTTTCACTGCTTAATCCATGAGCAGGTATTGTGCAAAAATGTTTTGCAAGTAGTCAACGCCAACGTCATTTCAATTATAACTAATATTGTTAATAATTCGTTCAATAGGATTAAATCTATCGTGCATATTTTTATATTATTTAATTCTTTCAAAGAAAACAAAAACAATGAAGGGAATCTAAGATTTTTCAAATTTATAACTTTGTTTATTTTGATTTAAATGACGCGTGTTGCATATTACGTATGATGCCTGTTTGCATCTATTTAAGCACGGAATTTCCCTTCAAATATTTAAGTAAATAATAGTAATGTGAAAATAGAATTTACTATTTTATTTGGGAATAAACCACAATTTAAGTTTGAAATTAAATTTATTTGACGTTTCCATTTCCACTTCGGAAATCGTTATCAAAATACAAAACATTAATAAATTAAACTAATTAAATAAATGCTTAATTTATTAATGTTTTGAATTTTGATAACGATTTACGAAGTGGAAATCGAAACGTCAAATAAATTTAATTTCAAACTTAAATTGTGGCTTATTCCCAAATAAAATAATAAATTGCATAAGATGTCCCAAGGAAATAGCTTCAGAACAATGTTAGGGAAAAAAGAAATAGGTTTATAGATAAAATAAAAATAAATAAATATATATATATATATATATATATATATATATATATATATACAAATAGTATCTTAATTGACTTATTAGGAAATACGAATTTCTATATTTTTGGGTATAGAAGTCAAACTGGGGCCTTAAAGTACACTATTATCCAATATTCAAGCTTTCGGAAATGTTTATTTCCTTTCTCAAGAATTTCTACAATGCAATAAGATAAAATTTAGAACATATGTATGAAAGAATAAAAAATATTAATGAGTAACTTACCAGAATTTAGATTATAAAAGAATGTTGATTACAATACATAATTAAAAATACTATTACTAAAACGGCTGTTTAACATTTCAAAAAACATAGAAACAATAAAAATTCTTCAGAAAACATTTTAGAAAAGATTAAAAAATTGATTAATTTTGAAGTTTTGATATATATATATATATATATATATATATATATATATATATATATATATATATATATATAGATACACATATATTTGAGGGAAATACCATGCTTAATTAAGTGCGAATACTGTTTAGGGGGGAGGTGTACGGTTTGAAAAATTTGAAATTTTTGATTTTTTTATTATTTTAAATGAAAGTACATAACTATATTTATTTTTATTTACCGGAGTAAAATTACCGGAAGTAAAGCATGTTAAATATCTCTACCTTCGACTCGCTTTGCAGTAGCTTGAGCGTAGTGAAAAACGTTCCACAGCTGTTCCCTTGTCTTTTGTAAATTACTCTGCGATTTAAAACCATATTCCGGCGTTCATCACTTTACTATTTGACAGACAAAAAACAAATTGAAATAAAAGTTGTCAAACCAAACGCGTTTTTCTCAAAACTGCTTTTTTCAAAGGTGGTGGACATCGAAAACTACCTACTTGACAGATCCACCTGAAATTTTTCATAGATTTTTTCTAGATATTTTATGAGGTTACGCTGTCGAGATATTTTTTGGTTAACAATAATAAATATGTTGATTTTCACCCTTTTCTACAAAAATTTTGTTATTTTGACTTGTATTTAGAGTGATATCAAAAATTCAAAAATCGTTAAAACTAAAAAACTCAACCGTGTTACCTCGAGAAACTTATAAGCTAATAAAATAGGTATTTTTGAATTTTTTGTTTCATATGATTCACTGACGAGTTCTACTGCAAAATCCATTTTTTTGGAGCTGCCTGTAAAAATTTTCCACCGTTGGCTCATTTTTCAATATTTGGTCTTGAATTTTTTTTAATAGTCTTTGAATTGTACTGAATATGTTTATTTCATTTATAAATTAAATAATTCTACCACAATTTCAAACAAAATTCAAGAAAAGGTGCTTGAAATGTTGATTTCAAACCATGCCCCCCCTTAAACAAAATTAGTAAAAATTTAAAAATTCGAACATGTTAGCGTAACAAATATTGCGGCCCTCGGTAATAGACCAAAAATATTTTGCGGCCCTTACTAAAAAAAGTTTGCCCACCCCTGATCTAGAAGGTGAAGTCCGTATGTAAAAGTGTCTGTTTTTCTATTGTTGAAAGCCCTTTTGTGTTCTGCTATCCGTTTGTCAAAGGTTCTGCCAGTTTGACCGATGTAAGTTTTCGGACAGTCACCACAAGTGAGTTTGTAGATTTTTCCTTGGATGATTAGTGGATGGATTGCGGATTTTGCTCCCCCCAGGATATGGCCCAGGTATCCCATTTTTCGTAACTTGATCAAGTTGGGCAAATCTCTCTCAGTTTGCTCTGCTTAAAACTTCCACGTTTCTCACCCCATCTGTCCATGATATGCGGATCATTATTCGCAAGCTCCACATTATTTAGAAGGCTTCCAACTTATTAATGGAAGATATTTTCAACGTCCATGTCTCCATGTCATACAACAATATGGACCATACATAGCACTTAACCATTCTGTAACGGAGATTGAAGGAAAGATTGTGGTTACAAAGTAGCGGTTTAAATTTAGTAAGAAGATAACCATAATATATAATTATTTATACATACTATGTATATAATATAGTATGTATAAACAAATATTACCTTGTAGTGAATGTTAATGCTCTGGTTATTTTTGTGAACATTTAGAACAAATTCATATATTAGGTATGATAATATTTATTGCAGATTTGTTACAAGTTTATTAGAAGTGTCAGCATGATTACACAACAACTCCACATACAAAAGTAGTCACAATAATCTATTAGTCATCGGGCCCACCATTCAAAAAATATATTAACTTCCTCGTAAGACTTTTTTTATTCAGTTATTCATGTTGAGCCGGACAACTTTTATTTTTCGGAAAATTTTCGGGAGAGAGGCGTTTCAAAAATATAGAGGTATCTAAACTTTGGTGCAGTTTCTAAACCCTTCAAAAATTTTAAGGATAATAATGCCAGTAAATTGTAAGTATTTTTATCAATCCTGCAAACACTCAAATCATCAAACCTATCAAACAATGCTGCAAAAAAATCGGGGTTGGTGGGAGGTTGATGCACGCATCATAAAGACATAATAAGTCATAAAATGTATACCATCATAGCCGAGTTTTGCAGAATTTTTGCAGGATAACTGGTAATACTTTCCGACAAAGTTTTAAGGGTATTCCAGTTGGCGGACCCACCAAAGTTTAGAAACCTTTATACATACATATTTACGAATCCACCCCCTTTCGAAAATTTTTCGAAATATAAAAGTTCAACTCGAGGTGAATAACTGAATAAAAATACTCTCATGAGGGAGGTATTACATTTTTTTAATGGTGGGCCCAAGGACTATATCTCACAGCTTTGCCTACAAATTTATTCAATTTGAATTATAATTTACGGTTGATTAGAACCATCGGAAGCGGCTTTTTCTCAATTACAATAATTTCAACGACCGTAAGTTCTAAAACTTACTGCGTATCTTCAGATGGTAAGCTGCTAGATGATTATTTTGTAATTTGATCTGAGAAATCCGATGAAATGGTAGTGTAAAACAATTTATAGGGTAATTAGATGGTTCATATTTAAAAAAATACTGGTAGATATGGATATTTAATATAAAAATGTCTGATTAACATTGAATACGTACATATTAAAATATCAAACATACAGATGAAACAGTTATATTTAGTGAATATCATAAAGTAATGTTTCTTAAGGTGACATACGTGATATATCATAAGAACTCGTTTAAATGTGGCATATTTACTAACTTACTATTGAATTCAGGTATATTTAAAAATACGTAGAACGTTTTGTCACTGCCAAAAATCTCCCCTGAAATCACCTTTTTGTCAAACTTTGCCAATCTCCCTAAATTTTAAGCTTTTAGAAATTTTAAAAATGGTTTTGAGCACATGAATACTACGTTTGAAGATATTTATATCAAACTCTTTTGATTCTTTAGTTGTTCTTCAATTTAAGCATTTCAATATTTGTTGGTACAAGCCACAAGTGAAAATAGAAGAAGAAGAGGAAGAAGAAGAAGAAGAATAAGAAGAAGAAAAGGACGCTTAAGAGACAAATAGGAAAAATAGGAATAAATATGTATCAAAAAAAAGGATCAACAGAAAGAAAAACTGGTAAAACTTCATAAAAGATAAAAGAGCTAATAACATAGAAAAAAAGAGTAGGTACTCAATGATATAATAATTATTGCTCTTTCTTGGGTTAATATTTAATTAAAAACATACTATAGAAAAAAATAATGAAAATTTCCAGTTTTCCATGTGTCTGTTCGTGTTGGATGAATATAGTACTTATCACTTTTTAAGGAAAATTATTTTTCTATTGGTATAATCAAAGATCACTTAAATTTTAGGTAAAATGGTTCTTCTTCCTTTCATATTATTCTTTTCGTACTCTTGTATCTTTTCTGCTTTTCTGTTTCTTTAAAGGGAAATTCCTAGAGACTTGACACACTTAATGCATTATGTTACTTATTGACATGATGTTGAAAACTTATTAAAATTTTGCAATAAAATAAATAAGAAGCAAATCCTCGAATTCCCTGATCAGGGACCCAAGGAGAGAAAAGGAGATTCAGTGAATACCAGTGGCGGCTCGTGACTTTAGGGACAGGGTCGGCAAGGTTTTGTCTCCTCAGATAGGTATGCCATCTAATTAAAAGGCTTCAATTTCATTGAAGATTTTTGGTTTTTGTTTTTTTTTATTTGTTTTTATTTTTTTTTTATTTTTTTTTGTTTTTTTTTTGTAAACCTGTTTATAAATTAACTCTAGTCTATGTTGTTTCGAAGTAGCAAAATGGGTTATAACGTCATCGTAAAATTTATTATTGTTTTGGAGAGGTTTTAAAAGTTTTTTTCTATTGACATTTGAGACAAGTTTGACATTCTCTCTTGTTTCATGGTGTTTCGACAATACGTTTTGACTTTTTTGAGACAAGAGAAATCCCGTTCATTTGAGGCAGAATTTGCCCACATTTGAGCACAATAATTTATTAAATTCGGGAACAGTTTGTTGTACCTAATGAATTGCAGTATATAAAATTAAACATATTTTGTAACTTATCCCACCTTCCGAAAATATTTAGAGCAGTATATAAAACTGTTAATCCATTTTCTTATTTTATTTGAATAAAGAATGATGGATAATTTTTAATGAACTTGTCTAATAGATATTTTGAAAATTCCTTGTAAATAATAATTGAGTTATCCTTCCGCTCAAAAAGGTCCGGAACATTGTTTAAATAATCAAAATGTCAAAAAATTAAGAAAAACTTCGATTTTTTTCTTCGTTTTTTGATTTTAACTTTCAATGTATTCACTTCTGAGAAAAATTACACGGACACAAAAGTTGGGTAACTAAATTTCCTACAATATAGGATTGGTTAAAAATTTTAAAAAGTGTCATCCTTGTTGCAATAATTGCGAAAAGAACATAAAAAATAAGTATTCGCATTTTACGTTTTTCAACCATTTATGCTAACACTTACGACCTTCATATTTTAACCAGAAAACCTTTATGATATAATAAAACAATACTGTAAATTTCATTAAGATCGATTCAAAACATTTTGCAAAATAAATTTTGCAATCTAGCTTTTGCAAAAAAAAATAATTTTTTTAAAATGTTGCAGTACTGACAATAAAGCAGATAGCAAGTTGAATTTTTTTACATATAGAAGAAAGGTACGGTATTCTTCTATACGTAAAAATAAATTCAACTTGCTGTCTGCTTTATTTTCAGTTCTGCAACATTTTGAAAAAATGATTTTTTTTGCGAAAGCTGGATTGCAAAATTTATCTTGCAAAATCTATTGCACCGATCTTAATGAAATTCACAGTATTTTTTTTATTATACGATCTAGTTTTTTCGGGTAAAATTATGAAGGTCTTAAGTGTAGCATAAACGGTTGAAAAACGTAAAATGCGAATACTTGTTTTTTATGATTTCTTCGCATTTATTGCTATTTTGCAACAAGGGTGACACTTTTTAAAATTTTTAGCTAATCCTTTGTTGTAGAAAATTTAATTACGCAACTTTTATGTCAGTGCAACTTTTCTCGAAAATGAATACTTTTAAAGTTATAATCAGAAAAATGAAGAAAAAAATCGAATTTTTCCTTTATTTTTTGACATTTTGATTATTTAAACAATGTTCCGGACATTTTTGAGTTGGGGGATAACTCAAATATTATTATATGAGTTATTTTCAAGCAATTTCTGCAAACAAATATGAGTCACCTCTCAATGTCCAAATTAAATCTCAACGTCCAAGTACGTGTTTTGTTGCCGTTTGCAGATCACCGCTGTGCTCGGCAGATTGTTTTTCTGCCGTATAGTACTTGTCATTCAAATAAATACGGGGAATGTATAATTGGTTGCCTATCGGCTAATATTCCATAGCGTCTTATTACAAGCAAATGATCAACTGGGTACGGCTAGCCGAAGCAGGCCATGAATTCACACAATCGCAGTCGGGTGTATGGCTGGCTAGGATCCTTAATTTGAAAAGTCTCTTATGCACAGCGCACAGGGATCACTTAACGTATCAGATCGTTCGAATTCTTTTAAAAACAATGAATAAAATTTAGTCTGTATTATCTCACAGATATTTTTTTTATTTCACAGAAACGAATATCATCAACTCTGATTAACTTATATATTTAAAAAAATCTATAATGTGTCCATAAATGTGTGGGTCGGCACTGCCGACCCTCACAAGCCGCCACTGGTGAATACTATAGTTTGATACAACACTTTACAGTGTTTCAGGCTAAAGTGTTTGCATTGATAGCCTTTACTAATGCAATCATTAATGGAGGCCACAGAATATTAAGAAAAAATAAAAACTTTTAGAAAATTAGGTAGAGAGTGTAAAGAAATTAGTTACCAAAACTAAACTATTAAAAAACTGTGAGGATATCCTTAATAAACTGGCACGAGATACGAGAGAGTCTTCAATATACCAGGATATGGAGAAGTTCCAAGCTGGTAAAGCAAGGCTCAAAAGAAATTGTGGACAGTCCAGAACCATTCTACGTTCAAATGGGCTAGAAAAATTTAAGCTAAGAAAACACTTCTACAACAAGGTATATTGAATGGAGCATAGTACAGGAACTGCAATGTGGAGGAAGAAGCTACCATACATATTCTTTGAGAATATGAAAATTTTGTGACACTAATCCAATATACGCTAGTGAAACAAACATTAGACCAGAAGAAATCATTAAACTTCCTGTAAGAAAGTGGCTGGGTTTGTCAACAGCAAAGAACTTCTTGGTGAAACTCAATGAGAAGACAGAGTTTGGTACAAAAGTTCACGACTTCAAGTGGAAGATACAAAAAGTCTTAGTAAAGAAGAGCAGAAAAATTAAAAACTCGAAAAAGAGTATCTTGTCGCCTAATTTGACACATGGAAATGGATACGCAACAGAAAAATAAAAAGAAAAATACACGACAATATTAATTTGTTTTATATTTGATCTTCTAACACATCTTCTAGTCCAGAGTAATAAGGATTTTCTCGAGACACTCAAAGATCCAGTAGCTGACTACTTTTTTAGTTATTGTAGACCTATATGAAGAAAACCTACCTGTTTCCTGCCTAGAATTCGCGTCCGTTTTTTAATTATTAACAATTTAGTGCAAAAATCGCGATTTTTTCGATTTTTTGCACTCCATTCAAAAGCTAAACGGTTGACATAAAATTACAAAATTCAGTTTTTTAGAACATTGGAAAACTTTCAAAATGCCGATTTTTGAAAGTTAAAAAGTTAATTTGTTGCTACGTAAACTGAAAAATAAGTGAAAATCGTTATTTGTTAATAACTTTTACTAAAACTACCTTAGAACTTTAGTATTTCACCCAAAGTTGGGTATTGGTGTACTTAACAAACATTTAAAATTTGAGACCAATCCATTAATTAGTTTAAGAGATATTCTATTTGTTTATCCCAGAGACTTTTATTTTGCAATATGATATGACAGAAAATAATGAAGATAAGGCAATTCTGAGTATGCCAAATGAAAGTAGAAGAGTGATAGTATCAAAATGTATTAAAAAAAATAAAAAAATAATTAATATAGTCAAAAATCCTAATGCAAAATTTTTGAAATTTTGTAGTTTATAAACATTTAGAACAACTTTAAAAATGATATCTGTAGAAACAATCTTTTTATATATTCAAAAAAATATTATTTTAACACGAATTTTCAAATAAAAAATTAGCCTGGGTTCATTTGGGACAAAGTTAGCCATATGTTTTTTTTTTAATTCACAGCTAATTTGTTTATAATAATTAAGAAATCTCATTATTGTCATTTTAAAGAATGGGATTTGCACTTTTTCTTAAAAAAATTGCACAAATATTGTAGCTTCACAGCACCCTCTACGATTTTTCAAAAATGTAGTTCAAACGATTACTAGGGGGAACCTACAAATCCACCGAGTTAAAATACCGAAAAAGCAATATCAAACGAATATAATTTTCTGTATCTCTGGATCAATTCAATGGATTTTTATCTTTCATTTTTTAATTTATATATAATTTCTACGTACATTACAAATATAAAATTTGTTTATAAATTTATTAATTAATAAACAGTCTTGTTTAAACAATTCTTGAAAAAATATTTTTTTTACCAAAATCTATTTTTTAATTTATTTATTAAAGTATACCTCAACTTTTTCTATGATTAATAACGAAAGTATGATTAAAATATGGATTTGTGTGAAAAAAATATTTTTTCAAAAATTGTTTAAACAGATTAGATGTTTATTAATTAATAAATGTCTAGACAAATTGCATATTTGTAATGTACAGAAAAATTACATACATATTAAAAAAGAATGATCAAAATATATTTGGTAGATCCCGAGATATAGAAAATGATAGTAGTTTTAAGTTGCCTTTTTTAGTTTTTGAACTCGTGCATTTGTCGGCTCCCAGCTCCCCCTTCACTTACCACGACTAGTCACCAATAGAACTACATTTTTAAAAATTCGTATAAAATACCATTTTTTCTAATATGTAAAATGATTTTTTCTACGGACACTATTTTTAAAGTTATTCTAAATGTTTATAAACTACAATATTTCATAAATTTGGCATTAGGATTTTTGACTATATTAGATAATTTTTTATCTTTTTTTAGTACATTTTGATAGCATCAGTTTTCTACTTTCATTTGGCACACGCAGAATTGCGCTATCTTCATTATTTTCTGTCTTATGTTATTGCAATAAAGGTCTCTGGGATAAACAATTAGAATAACTCTTAAAGTAATTAATGGATCGGTCTTAAATTTTGATGGTTTGTTAAGTGCTTCAATACCCAACTTTATGTGAAGTACTAAAGTTATAAGGTAGTTTTGGTAAAAGTTATTAACAAATAACGATTTTCACTTATTTTGCAGTTTTCGTAGCAACAAATTAACTATTTAACTTTCAAAAATCGGTATTTTGAAGGTTTTTTAATGTTCTAAAAAATTAAATTTTGTAATTTTATGTTAACTATCTAGCTTTTGAAAGGGGTGCAAAAAATCGAAAAAATCGCGATTTTTGCACTAAATTGCTAATAATTAAAAAACGGACGGGAACTCTTGGCAGGAAACAGGTAGGATTTCCTCCTATAGGTCTAGTATAACTAAAAAAGAATGTGTGTGTACTTTGTACGCACGTAAGAAGTTATACTTCTATTATATGTATATGATTTCAACGAAATAAATATACTTTAAACTTTAAACAATTTATTTTTATTTTATTAAAATATTAATAGTTATTTAACCAACAAGGGTATTAATAAGGGCGATTAACAATTGAGATATTTTAACGCGTGAGCGGGGCGAGCGCGTTAATGTTCGAGATTTTTAATCGCCATTTTAATTCACGAGATCGTTATAAAACTTTTCCGTCGACCGTAGTTTTCAGAAATAAAGATATATCCATCTTTTGATTTTTCAAATACACAGAATTTTAAACAATAATTTTTTCCGCAAATCGCCAGGAAATTTTGACATTCCTGTCAAAATTTCTTGAAGAAAAAGTCAGGACTTCCTTACTGTAAGGAAATGTCATTTCCTTACTGTAAGGAAATGATATTTCCGTACAGTTGTTAGTGTTCTAACAAGTTTGACAATTCAACCTCAATACGTTTCCATAGTAACCCAAGTAATTTTATTAGGAATTTCAAAGCACCATTTATTTGGGAATAAAATTATCGCGTTTTTTTTTAAATCAATCAATATCTGTCGAATTTTAAACGATTTGCGGAAAAATAGTATGTTTACCTCGTAGGAAAAGCCACATTCCTGGACTCTGTGTTGCTAAGTCTCGGCTTGCGCCTCGACTTAGCAATCTTCACAGTCGTCCAGGAATGTTAAGCTTTTCCTACCCGGTAAACAATGTACTATAAATACAGATTTTAAACTTTTTAGTTGCCTACATCCAAGTGGGCACTGCCAATAGGGAACTTGCATAAATTTTTAAATTCGAATAAAATGTTATAAATCACAACAGAACATAATTTAAAACATGTATCAAAGATAAAAAAGTTTTGTTTGTCTTTCGTTTGGCCCCTAAAGACGATTAAAAATTCAAATTAAAACAGGTGGTCAAAAACGCATCGTGACGTCACTTGGTTTTACATTTACATTTTTCTAATAAAGTAAACAGAATTTTAAATTAGACGTTATAAACGTCAGTAGAAAATACATTTATGTGACGTTACAAGTGTTTTTGATCGTTTGACCTATTCATAGAAAATTTGTACTTTTACAAAATGGTTTTATTTTCAATAGTAAACCTTCGTTCCTTTCCTTCAAAAACAGTATAAAACTACAATTTTAACAAACTGGTATATATATTATTACAATGATATAGGTACGATAAATGTCATTAGAATATAAATATTTTTGACTTATTCCACGACGATGAGCTTGCCAAACACCCAAGTAGGTGGAGGCAAATAAACTAAAGAATGAGAAGAAGAATATACCTAAATATAAGGTTGTGTCTAGGTATACGCTAACGTGTACGCAAATAAAAAAGTTAGAGTGTCAGTGATTTCTTATTTTTTATTTGTTTAGTGTTTGTTTTTAAATTAACTACGGAGTGCGGACAATTATTTAGTTCTTTTAATGAGTTTAAGAACATTTTAAAACAGTACGCAAAAGATAAGAGACTATAAATTAATATATATTTTTTTTAGTTATAAATGAAATAGTATTACTGTAAAAGATTAAAATAAAAGGAAGACCTAAAGCTTTCACAATAATAATTAACTTGTTTTGAAGCTATTATCCTTGTGGCATTTTTGTAATCAACTATTCTAAATGGGAACTAAGCCACAATTTAACTAAAAAATTGATTTTATTAACGTTTCGACTTCTAAACCGGATGTCGTTGTCAAAATACAAAATATTATTAAATTAAACAAAAATGTTGTTGCTTAGTAAAAAATTTTTTCCAATAATTTATTTAATCTGACTAATTTTTGTATTTTGACAATGACATCCGATTTGGACGTCTAAACGTTAATAAAATAATTTTTTTAGTTAAATTGTGGCTTATTTTGCATTTAGAATAGTTGATTATAATAATTCACTTATGTATAAAAATTATTTTAACAATATTTTGTACCTACATGTCATGTCAACTAAATATATATAATTATTTTGCTAACCTAAATATATACTTTTATATATACACATTGATTTATTACAATTAAGTTTGAAACATCTGAATAGTTCTGCTTCCCTTCTCTTAACAAATATTTTTCTATCAAACAAACACTAAACATATCAAAATAGCATGTACCAAAATATATAGTCACTGCGCAAGCTAAATAATGACGTCACTGGCTTGATGAAGTTTAATTCGCGTCTACCTAACTTTTTTATTTGCGTACACGTTAGCGTGTACCTAGACACAGCGAAATATAACCATAATAAAAACTAATGCAAAACTATGTGACGTCACGTGCCGTTTGAACTATTTTGTACCGCTGAAGAGTTTAAATATGTATTTCTAAGTTATTACGAGTTTTTGAAGCGTGAAATTTTGGAAATCTCATTTTTAAACAAAACTGAACATTATTATCTTTAAAAAAAAAATGTGCAAGTTCCCTTGCAAGCAATGTATGTTGTGTTGCCTATAATGAAATCGTTCATTAATAGAAAATCATTCATTAACAGGGGTCATTAATCAATGATTTTAAGGGTGTTAAAATTGATCATAAATGGACGGTCGACAGAAAACTAATTTTAATGCTTAATACTTTCCAAAAATAAAAAAAAAAAGAATAGGAATGGTCCGGATTTGAACCCAAGACCTCTCGATCTGTAGCCGAATGCTCTACCAATAACGCCACGATCTCTCTGTTTATATAGTTTCTCGGAAATAATGTTAATTCACGGTAACAAACAGGTGAAGTGAAGTATAATAAATATAAAAATGTTTTAATAATACTTATCTTACTCCCGAGGAAGACAAATCCAAAGACACAAAAATTATAATAAATGTATTTACTAAAAACACTAATATATTCTTTTCACACCTTTTTGTTGCACTGATATATAGGTACATAACTTGAAAGATTTAGCAACTAACGCCATACTGTCTGTGTGCGCATGCGCGCAGAATAATAAAAATTCACTCTCAATCGCGCCTAAGGCTACGGCTCCACGGGCGGGAAATTGACGCTAGCAGTAGCAGTAAAATGAATTTAAGGTTCCGCGGAACGGAATAGGGATAGCCGAACTGTACCGACTACAGGACTTGTGCGTAGTCGGTTCAGTTCGGCTATTCCCATTCCGTTTCGCGGAACCTTAAGTTCATTTTACTGCTACTGCTAGCGTCAATTTCCCGCCCGTGGAGCCGTAGCCTAAAGCAGTATAACTTCAAAAAGTAGTCAGCTACCTGGATCTTTGAGTGTCCCGAACATGGTCTATTTCTAGCTTATTTCCCTGGAGTATTCTAACAGTAACACCAGGAAGGAACAATTTTCCTCTTTAATACAATTGTTGGTAGTACTTATAAACTTTCAATGTCAGTTAAAAATTATGAAATTAAATGGTGAAAGTATATATAGTCCAGGGCGCATCTGTTTTGAGTTGGACGTTGAGAGGTGACTCAAATAAATTTTTTTGCAGAAATTGCTTGAAAATAAATCAAATAATAATATTTGAGTTATCCTCCCTCTCAAAAAGGTCCGGAACATTGTTTAAATAATCAAAATGTCAAAAAATTAAGGAAAAGTTCGATTATTTTCTTTGTTTTTTGATTATAACTTTAAAAGTATTCATTTCCGAGAAAAGTTGTACTGACATAAAAGTTGCGTAATTAAATTTTCTACAACATGGAATAGGTTAAAAATTTAAAAAAATAGTCACCCTAGTTGCAAAATAGCAATAATTGTGAAAAAACCATACAAAAACAAGTATTTGCATTTTACGTTTTTCAACCATTTATGCTACACTTAGGACCTTCATATTTCACCCCGAAGAACTTTATGATACAGTAAAACAGTACTGTAAATTTCATTAAGATCGGTTTAATAGATTTTGCATAATAAATTTTGCAATCCAGCTTTCGCAAATAAAATTCATTTTTTCAAAATGTTACAGGACAGAAAATAGAGCAGATAGCAAGTTGAATTTTTTTTGCTTATAGAAGTGTACTGTACCTTTCATTTCCAATTTCCAAAATTAAAATCTATTAATTACCACGGCGTCAGGAAATTCTTTAAATAAACAATAATTTTTGGTGCTACGCGCAGGACAGCGGTGTTCGATTCATACAAGTTGATTTCCACCAAAATTTCTTCCAATCTTTATTTAACATATTATTTTCTTACTCTATATTTTGTTGTATTTTAATATTTTAATTCCACAAAAATCAAACTAATTTTATTATTGTTTGTGAAATATTGTTTAAACAATTGCATATGTTTAAAAATAATAAACTTTTATTTTTTAAGTTAAATTATATGAACAAAGAAAGTTTTTGCTAATAAAAGTGTTATTTCCAAGGATAGAGTATGTGTTTTTATTTTGAAATAAACAAATTTATTTATTTATATCGAAATTTAATAAAAATTAAAATGTATCAATCATTATCAATGGTCATTGGAATGCCCAATCAGAGGAAACTATCCGCTGTCCTGCGCGTAGCACCAATAATTAATATTTGTTTAAAAAAATTACTGACACTGCGATTGTTAATCGATTTTAATTTTGCAAATGAAAGGTACAGTAGACTTCTATACATAAAAAAAATTTCAACTTGCTATCTGCTTTACTTTCAGTCCTGTAACATATAAAAAAAATGAATTTTTTTTACGAAAGCTGGGTTGCAAAATTTATTTTGCAAAATCTATTGCACCGATCTTAATGAAATTTACAGTAATATTTTATAGTATCATAAAGTTTTTCTGGGTGAAACATGAAGGTCCTAAGTGTAGCATAAATGGTTGAAAAACGTAAAATACGAATACTTGTTTTTGTATGGTTTTTTGCCAATTATTGCTATTTTGCAACAAGGGTGACTATTTTTTAAATTTTTAACCAACTCTATATTATAGCAAATTTAATTACGCAACTTTTATGTCAGTACAAATTTTCTCGGAAATGAATACTTTTAAAGTTATAATCAAAAAACCAAGAAAATAATCGAATTTTTCCTTAATTTTTTGACATTTTGATTATTTAAACAATGTTCCGGACCTTTTTCAGTGGGAGGATAATTCAAATATTATTATTTGATTTATTTTCAAACAATTTGTGCAAAAAAATTTGAGTCACCTCTCAACGTCCAAATGTACTAATATTTTTACAGATGCGCCCTGGTCTAATAGTGTAAAGTATGATTACAATCGCTCGAATAGAAGAAAAATCATTGCAGTCGAATTATATTCCAATAAGAAGCTTATGCAAACAAAGTTTGAAGCGCTTATTATTCGCGAAAAGTTTTTACGAAATTTAATGTTCGTATGTAGCGCGTTGCGTTGCGTAACCCACCTGTCACGATTCATCGAAAGTGAATTCCTGATTACTTTGTTGAAAACTGATTAATAGAGACCGACCGAATGTGACTTTTTTGGCCGAAGCCGAAGCCGATGCCGAAGTTCGGCCTGAAGGATACCTTCGGCCGAAGCCGAAGCCTAAGCCGAAGGTGACTAAATATTTGCATTTATAGTAGGGATAGTCGATGGTCGATGTTTTGCCATTAATATTTAGGTAGTCAAAACACCAGTAATCTTGAGTTTTAACAAATACGATAAAATTATTATAGTTTCTCAGAATTTTACTACGTGAGAAATATTCAAATGAAGATCTTTGAGATGTCTTGGCCTATTGTTAAAATTTATATCTTACCTACTACCTGAAAGTTTGTAAAACGTTTTGGTTTATTAGGGTATAAAATAGGGTGTAAATATTATTCAAAGTATCAAAGGCTCGCCGAAGCATATTGTTTAGAGATTATTTATATAGTATAGTATACTCGGAGCATTTTATTATTCCACCTTCGGCGAAACCTTCGGCTTCGTTTTGGCCGAAGCCGAATTTTGGCCGAAGGTTTAAATATTGGCCGAAGGTGGCCGAAGCCGATGCCGAAGCCGATTAATCGGTCGGTCTCTAACTGATTAATCATTGTGAAGGTTAGAAATCATTGTGTGAACTGCTATTTATGGATTGCAGCTTAATATTCAATAAACTCAAATTAGATAAATTTACATAATATAGCACCACATTAAATGGTTATGTTGCAATACCTACGGGATTATAAAGTAGTACTTTCCCGTATTATTGTAACGGGAATATTTCCGTATTTTTTGCTTTTTACAGGGTGTCCCGCAAATATTGGTCACAAATTATACCACACCTTCTGAGGTCAAAAATAGTTCGATTGAAGCTAACTAACTTTAGTACAAGTGTGCTCATAAAAACAGTTACAGCCCTTTGAAGTTACAAAATGAAAATCGATTTTTTTCAATATATAGAAAACTATTAGAGATTTTTTATTGAAAATGGACATGTATCGTTCTTATGGCATGAACATCTTAAAACAAAATTACTATAGTGAAGTTTGTCCACCCCATAAAAATTTTATGGGGTTTTGTTCCCTTAAACCCCTCCAAACTTTTGTGTACGTTCCTATTAATTCATTATTGTGGTACCATTAGTTAAACACAACGTTTTTAAAACTTTTTTGCCTCTTAGTATTTTTTCGATAAGCCAGTTTTTATCGAGATGCGGCTTCTTTTTTAATATATTTACATAAAATTTTTATGGGGGTTTTGTTCCTTTAAACCCCCCAAATCTTTGTGTACGTTCCAATTAAACTATTATTGTGGTACCATTAGTTAAATACAGTGTTTTTAAAACTTTTTTGCCTCTTATTATTTTTTCGATAAGCCAGTTTTTATCGAGAAGCGGCTTCTTTTTCAAAATATACCTAAAAATGTAAATTATAAATAAATTTTCAGATTATTAACAGGTCTCTATAATCGTACTTAACCATATACAAATATGTGGTGGATTCGACAAATATTCAAAATATGTCGATAAACACTGGCTTATCGAAAAAGTACTAAGAGGCAAAAAAGTTTTAAAAACATTGTGTTTAACTAATGGTTCCACACTAATAGTTTAATTGGAACGTACACAAAAGTTTGGGGGTTTAAAGGAACCAAACCCCCATAAAATTTTTATGGGGTGAAGAAAATTCATTTTAATTTTTTTTTAAGATGTTGCTTCCATAAGAATGCCATATGTCCATTTTCAATAAAAAATCTCTAAGAGTTTTCGATATATGAAAAAGAAATCGTTTTTCATTTTGTAACTTCAAAGGGCTGTAACTTTTTTTGTGTGCACTATTGTAATAGGTAAGTGAGGTTCAATCAACCTATTATTGACCCCAGAATCTGTGGTATAATTTATGACCACCCTGTATATTATTTATTTACATGATTATTAAAATCTAAATACAAAACTTCCAGGACTAGTTCTTAGAAACCTATATATAAAAATTAGTTATTTAATGCCTGAGTAGCCACTTGGCTATCTGTATAAAAATGTTGATTCTCCTTGCTTTTAGATCCCCATCCATGATTTCATCAATGCCGGACACCCAAAGCAAAAACTTGGCAGATTTAGATCCATCAGTGAATCATATTAAGTTCCCCCATGAATATTTGGGACTTTTGGTTCTCTAGATGGTATAATTGTTTTAATCTTCTCACTGAATATTAGTTCTGGTGTCCTCATATCTGAGTTCACCATAAAGATGTATTCCTCAAGTATTGTTTCAGAGGTATTTGTGAAGAAAATGCCGTTTTTGTGCAGAAATCGTCAACGAGCAAGTATAATGAATTGGCTACTTGTCATAGTGCAGTACTTATTTTCCAGAAATTTACCAGGAGGAGGAATTTAAAAGGATTACCAAGAGAGCGGTGACTCCCTTAGTGGTAGCATGACGCACTCATGGAAAAATGTGAGGTTTAAAACCAGGTTAGATCAGGACATGTATTTCGTCAGGACAGATATTTCGTCTTCTCATTATTTATTCGAAGGCCCACACTACATATTTCTTCCTCGAGTTGTGAAAATACCTCTCTCACGTCTCTTGTAGAATGAACGATTGCATTTAGATCAGGGGTGTCAAACTCAATTTTGCAGAGGACCATATATTAAATTCAGAATGTGTCGGCGGGCCAGATTCAAATAAAAAAAATGTACTGAATTATTATAACATTTTATTTAATAGTATACTTATAATATACGGTTGTTAAAAATCATATCAAAGTTATAAAAGAGGGTAATTATTTTGAGCTCGAGGATCCAGATACCTGACTTCTCTTGTTTTTGACAAGCTCATTGATGTCAGGTATCATATTCGTTGTATTTATTTTAAGAATTGATTGGAGATGTTCATTTGTAAGTCTTGTGCGATGTTTGTTCTTATTTATTTTCATGACGGAAAACATCTGCTCACATAAATAGGTGCTACCAAACATGCACAGAATGCGTCCTGCATGCTTTTTTAATTCCGGGTAGTTATCCAAACTCTTGAAATATTGTGTATAAAATGTAAGTGCGTTAACCTCTTTAAATTTTTCTTTCAAAATACTGTCCGATTGAAGATCTATCAACTCCATTTGCAAATGAACTGATGCCTGTGAAGCTTCAAAATTGAATGGATTGTTGAAAATTGGGAATTCCATTTCATTCATTTTGTGGAAGTCTTCAAAACGATTGTTGAATTCCGTGATAAGATTTTGCAGAAGTTGAGAATATTGATCCAATTTTTTTTGATCCACTGTGCCAAATGATTTTAAATGAGGGAAATGATCCAAAGTTTGATTTTTTACCTGATTTTCCCACAGCCTCAACTTTGTTTCAAAGGCTTGAATACATGAGTACATTTGAGTGACAATCAGATTTTTACCCTGTAACTTTACATTCAGATCAGTCAAGTGTTTATTCATATCTACCAAAAAGGCACAATCAACCCACCAGTCATTGTCATAATCAATTGGGTTGCCTTTTTCTAACATGAAAGCTTGAATAGGGTCACGTAATGCAAAAAATCTTTCTAAAACTACTCCTCGACTGAGCCAACGAACTTCGGTGAAATAAGGGACATCAGAAAACTTTTCGTCCAAATCTTGTAAAAACTGCCTGAACTGTCGGTGATTTAGTCCTCTGCTCCTTATAAAATTTACTATTTTAATTATAGGTTGCATGACATGGTCCATTTTTAAATGTTTGGATGCCAATGATTCCTGGTGAATTATACAGTGAAATCCCACAAAATTTCCTGATGTTTTCTGTTTTAATTTAGTTACAACGCCCGAATGTTGGCCAACCATGGCAGGAGCGCCATCCGTAGTTGTGCTGCTAAGTATATTCCAATCGAGTCCATATTCTGCCATCAAATGCTCCAATGCAGAATAAATATCATTTGCTGTTGTAGTACCTGTCAATGGAACGCACTTTAATAGTTCTTCAGTTATTTCAAAGTTACTGTTAATACCTCGTATAAAAACAGCAAGTTGAGCTGTATCAACAGTATCAGTGCTCTCATCAACAGCCAGTGAAAAGTTTGTAAATTCCTTAATTTTCTCCTTCAGTTGAAGAACCAAATTTTGAGATAAATCATTTATTCTTGAAGCAACAGTGTTTCTTGACAGCGAAATATTTTGAATTATTGACTTTTGAAATGGATATGAAACATCGGCAACTTTTAACATACAGTCTTTAATAAAATCACCATCAGTGAAAGGTTTTGATCTCTTCGCGATTTCTAATGCAATAATAAAACTTGATTTCAGGGCATCTTCGCTCTCAGTATTAGCTTTAGTAAACATCGATTGTTGACCTTGAAGTTTAGATTTTAAAGATGACAATCTGTCCATTCTTATTTTTTCAGTGTAACAATCGAATTTTGATTTATGATTCGTATCATAGTGTCTCTTCAAGTTAAACTCCTTACAAACAGCAACTGTTTGATTTCAAACACAGTGGTTTACCTTTCCATTCTATGAAAAAATATGCATTTTCCCATTTAGACTGAAAAACTCTACGTTCACTATCAACTTTACGTTTTTGTGACATTATGCCGAAATCGTAACAAATATGGAACTCGACACAATTATGGATATCGCACACGCACGACACAAACAAATGTACAATACCTTCTCAACCACTACTTCGCAACTGACTCACGTGACACGTCGACGCACTTCTTTTATATCGATAAGGAAGGTTCTAGTCTAGACTCGAAGCGCATGGAAGATTCTATTGTTCTCAACAAAAATAATAGGGTGTTTCCGCTAAGAGATGGTGTTACTGTCTATCTCTCTCGCTTGTCTAGGCACCTTTGGCTGTCTAGGCCTTTGAAATGACTTATAAATGTAGTGTAGTGTACGCATTTTAAAACTTCCGTAGAGCAATCGAGTGAAGTCTAAAAGCTCTAAAAAACATGATTCTTCTTTCTGTGACACATTGCGATCGCGGGCCGTATTGGTATGGCCCGGGGGCCGGATGCGGCCCGCGGGCCGTATCTTTGACATGACTGATTTAGATCATCAGCAAAGGCCAACAATAGTTTTGATCCTCGATTCGCAAATCCTGCTGTCAGCTCAGATGATATTTTACAGATTGCATATTCTAAGGACAAATTGAATAGCAACGGTGATAAGGGGTCTCCTTGTCTAAGTCCTAATGTTATACTAAATGGCATGGATGTTCTGTATTCTATTTTTACTTGTGCATATATGAGTTTATCATTAATAAATCAGTTTGTGCATAAATTTTCTTGGGATTCCCATTTCTAGCATTGTTAGCCATAGTATGTCTCTTTTTATCCCATCCTCTTGATATCCTCAATATTCCATTGATACATTACAAAATAAATGTCGTCAAAACGATGGTCAGATATTAATAATTGATAACGTTAGTGTCGTAGCCCAGCGTTCAAGACACTGAGCGTTCTAAGGCAGAAAGCTTGAGTTCGATTCTCGGCACAAAAACGACATTTTTATTTATAAACTAGCTGACCCGGTGAACTTCGTTGCACCTTAGATAATGTGTCATAATTAGATAATGTGTCATAATTTTAATTCTAGATCAAATTGGTCGAACGCAATTGCTAGAGATCAATAACTCAAAATCAACTGCTCGAAAATGAATTGCTCGATATAAAAATTGATCGAAATAAAAATTGCTCGAATAAAAAAGAAAATTATATGTCCAAATATTTATTCACAATAATGCAAAATTTGTAGGTATATAAGAGAGGTACATTTAATAGGACAAATTATTTAATATTCTACGTATATAATCAGAGATATTAATTTGTGGTTCATAATATGTAATTGTTTATTAAACGCAATAACCTATCAACACTATCTCTATATCTTCTATGATCATTTTGAGGTTGTTTGCCACTTATGGATACTCGTTCTCAGAGGCATCTTTCAGTGCATCACAGGTTTTCGATTTCTTTCTAACGCATTAAGTTGGAAGTGACAGAAAAAATGGTACGTTCGTGATCACAGTTTGTTATACTATTTATTCTAGTTGTTGATAGATGGCGCTATAATCGAACAAAAAATGATTTAGGAATTATATATACGACTATAATCTGTACAATTTATAAGACTATACAAATCAAAGAAAATAACATTTTATAAATGCAATAAACACAATTGATTTGTTTTTATACCAAATTGCAAATTAAAGGGTTAAACTGCAATACCCTTTTCATATTTGGCTGATTACGATTCTGACAACTGTCACAATTAACTTAAATGTCAGATTATAATAAATGTTATAAATGTGTATTACCACGGACTTTTTTGCGGTTACTTCTGACATACTGAAAAATGCCTCTGAGAAGGACCACACTGTTCAATTTTTAGTTCATTTAAACTTTGTTCTTGTTCTAGAGCGGAAATAAATTTCTGCCGTTATTTTTCTTATATTTCCAAAGCTCAAACATATTTAAGATTTATAATAAAGATGTTTTCAGCATAAATTAATATACGATTATATATGTGGAATATCATATAATTTGTTCTATTATACTATCTTTCTTATGTCTATATTTTGTACTATTGTGAATAAATATTTTAGATATACAATTTTCTTTTTCATTCGAGCAATTAACTTTGAGTAAATGTGACCTTTCGGCAGTTGCTTTTCTCTGTAATAATTGTATAAACTCTAAAAAACGTAGGTGTTCTACAAAATATTTTATAGAAAAATTTTTTGATCAACAATAGAGTTTGATTTTATGCTTCTGTATTTTGGTAAAATTTTAAAAGCATTAAAAAGAGTAAACTGACGGACGGACCTATTGAGACAGAGAGCGAAGTGTTCTTGCGCTAGTTTTTTGGGGAAAAATTATTATTGTAGTAGAGATACACGCCTTCGCCAAAATTTTGATTATTATACCAGAGATGCGCCTCTATAAAAGCATCTCCCAAAATTTTGATTATTATACCAGAGACATGGTCCTTCGGCAAAATTTTGAAATATTTTTGGTACATTAAAAATAGTAATCGATAAATTAAAAACTTCATAATTTCACGGATGTTAGTACAATTTTCGCCCGTTCTTCTCGTGTGCTTAATGTCGTCTCTCGTGCTCTCGTGTTGTCCTACGGGCTCGTTTTGTTATCTCGGAAACTAATTGAGCTAGAGAGACGATTTATATACCGTTGGATAGCGAACTATCAGGGAGTATAACTGCCAAATTTCATAAAAATCGGTCTAGTAGTTTCGGAGGAGTATGGCAACAAATACTAAGAAAGAGAATTTTTTATATATATAGATGTTAAATATTTAAATGGCTATTAAAAAATAACGGTTGAAGATAAAAAAGTGAAAATTTAGGATTGTGTGTATATTTTGGTTCTACATCGTATAAAATTAAGAAAAAAAATTTGGCCAAAAAAATTTAAAATAATTTTGGGGGGGCAAGCCCCCTTTTCACTTAGGTAGAACGTTCCACTTCAGAAACCATCCTGGGTTCATGCACAACAACTTTGATTAAGGTCATCATACGATCAAATGCATAGTTTGCGAGTCTATACGGAACATACATACATACAAACATTCATTTTTATTTATATAGAAGAGGTAATATTTAGATGGCTATTAAAAATTAACGGTTGGAGATAAAAAAGTGAAAATTTAGGATATATTTTGGTTCTACATCGTATAAAATTAAGAAAAAAAAATTTGGCCAAAAAAATTTAAAATAATTTTGGGGGGGCAAGCCCCCTTTTCACTTAGGTAGACCGTTCCACTTCAGAAACCATCCCGGGTTCATGCACAACAACTTTGATTAAGGTCATCATACGATCAAATGCATAGTTTGCGAGTCTATACGGAACATACATACATACAAACATTCATTTTTATTTATATAGATGATAATATTCTAAATGATATTCATGATAACTGGTCACCACCGTGCTTTGCCATGCTTCTGTGAAGAAGTAAATCAACAAAATATGCCGACTAGGTTGTCTATAGAGGTATTTAGACTCTACCTATTTCTTTTGCTGAAAGAGGTTCCGGTTTTAAATGCCGATTGGAACCAAAGTTTTTTAATTTTTCCTCAAATTTTAAATTTAGTTTAGTCATTCGATACCCGGTTGTTTCCATTTATTTGTATCGGATACACAAAAGAAGATAAAAATAATTGTATGAATGTGCAATATTTAAAAACTAACTGAGAAAAAAATAAAGAAGATATCTACGCTGTAAAAATATAGTTCAACAAAACCCTTAGTTTTCATTGTTTTTGCCTTTCCTTTCAAGTTATTTGACTTTCATTTTTCATCTACGCCTCTGTGAAAACATTCCTTTCTAATACATTAAGAAAAGTGTTAACCAATTCAAATTTTTATCGGGGAAACAAGTGAAAGTCAAGATTACAATACGCATTAAAAGTAACAGGAGTTCTTTGACTGAGTACTTATCGTTCACTAGCTTTATCAAATCAACGACAAAGTAATACACCGCTTCTTGAAGGACACTTGTAAATATCACGAGTTTTTCTAGGATTACTAGTTAGTCATTATTTATTAAGATTGGTAAGATGAGTGTCATTTGTGTTTATCTTACTGATAATCGACATTTTACCTCTTCATGGAAAGATTCATGAATGTATCATTTTGTGCGTACGTTGGGTATGTGGACGTTTTTGAACTGTAATGTGTAACTTAGGCAAGTTTCTTCACACTATGGACTTCTTTTCTGCATTCCCCTTTGGAAGCTTTGCGCTCCCTGCACTCGTTTCATTATCTTTGCATATATTGAACCGCTCCAATTCGAAAGACCTCATGATAATTTCACGTATAGCAATGCCAGTTTTTTGAATAAATCACTGCCTGCTCTACTTGTGAATATTCCTACATGCAACCCTTCTGCAGTCTTAGAGTCAGACCCTTGTGTGTACCGGGTATACCTTGTAGACTGTTATGTGTTTTCTATGCCCCATTCCGCTCGTGACTCGTGGACAGATGTACTTTATCTGGAAATGTACTTTAGGCCTGTATCTGGATACTATACTATTCGAGTATTGTCAGCAGTCTGGGTACTGGGCTATATATGTTCAGCAGTCATCATCCACACCGTATCTTTTTTTGATTTACGATGTTCTAGAGATGCATCAAGTCAAACTAGTTTGATTTTATTCAACAAACTTGACTTGACTTGAAAACCAAACTTTATTTGTAAAAAAGTTTGACTTCAATATCTTTAGGTTTGACTTGAAATTAAACTTCTTCAAACAGTTTGAAGTTTGAATATCATATTGCGCAACCTGTTTATTTCCAATTCTAATTGAGAGCGTACCGACTTTTGTTTTGACTTATTTGGATAGGTCTGAATCTGCTACTTCGCAAATTATTTTGTAGTTCATATTATTAAGAAGTATATGCTTGGCTTGTTTATTACGTTCGTTTTGAAGTGTGTGCTTTGTGAAATAATATCTGAACCTAAATATTTTTCGGCTCAGAATAAGTACCTACCAGATCAAATTGAGTCTGATTTTGAGGGTATTTCCAGTGCAAAAATTAAGAGAAAAAATCTGCATACTTGTATTATGTAAAAATAAAGAACAGCGTTATAAAATGACAAATAGTAAACGAATTCTTTAAGACGACCGACATTGCAAAGTCGCAAAAAATTCATTAAACCTACTCTACAAAAATATAATAATTTGTTGTTCCTTCATAAATTTTTGTTAAAGGGGCCGTTCAAGTATCACGAAACGCAATTATTGAAGCTCTTACAACATCCTTATCCCATCTGTATCTTTTCATCTTTTGCTGTAAAGAAAGGTCCAGCTATTTATTGCAAACACGTGCTCTGTGATTGATCTGGTTAATACAAATTTTAAGATTTTTTCACTTGAATACTATTAATTGTCCTATTGTAACATAAGCGGAACGTGAGGGTGCAATATAATACAATCCAGGGGTTATATGTAAAATATAAACGAAAGTTGAAAAGTTGGGAGATTGTGATTCCGTAGTTTTGTTATTTAAGTTAAAAAACAATGTTACGTAACGCGCTGTTCGAACCTCCCTCCCCCAGTATAACGCACCGTAACGTTTTACATGGCCCCCCTCCCCCCAACTTCCGTTACGTAATACTTGAAAGCTTCCAAAGTAGATTAAATTACACTTGGTATGATGAAAAAATTATCCAACGAATTCTTTGTTTTAATCTAGTAACACTCAAATATAAAAAAGTTATATCGATAAAACGAAACTTGCCAGCAAGCAATTCTAAGCATACAGGAATCATTTTCAAAAAATTTACCCTATTTTGATTATAATCGCTTCCTGTATCAAGATACTTTTATGTGTCACTCATTGTATTAATAATTTTCTTATCTTAATTGACAACTAACATGTCAATCTCGACAAAAAAGTATATCTACTAAATAAATTATTTTTCAAACTCTTTCAAGCTAGTTTGGCAAACAGTTTGAATTTTCAAACCTGTACGATTGACCAGTTTGACTTGACTTGAATTATTTTTCAGAACGATTGACTTGAGTTTGACTTAAAGTTAAGTCAAACTCAAGTCAAGTTAAAACATTCAAGTCAAACTTGTGCAACTCTAGATGTTACTATGTCCTTTATGCTAGTAACCCAAAATTTAAGACCAAGAATTAGGCAGAACATAACTATTAAGACTTATTTTATCAGACATACCAAAGCTAACCGGATAAGATAGGCAGGTAGATCAGAGGAAGACAGAATGTTAAGAACAGTACTTTTTGAGAGACCAGATGGTAGAAGATCAGAAGGTCGTCCCAGAAAATGATAAAGGAAAGGTGTTGAAGTCGATTTATCTAGAATTGGGGTAGAACAATGGGAAATGGAATCGCAAGATCGTAGAAGATAGAGGGCTATAGTGGATACAGCTAGAGTTGCACACAAGTTTGACTTGAATGTTTGAACTTGACTTGAGTTTGACTTAATTTCAAGTCAAACTCAAGTCAATACTTTTGACAAATAATTCAAGTCAAGTCAAACTGGTCAATCGTACAGGTTTGAAAATTCAAACTGTTTGTCAAACTAGTTTGAAAGAGTTTGAAAAATAATTTATTTAGTAGATATACTTTTTTATATGTTAGTTGCCAATTAAAATAATAAAATTAATAATACAATTAGTGCCATATAAAAGTAACTTTATACAGGGAGCGATTATAATCAAAATAGGGTCCTAAAATTCTTAAAAATGATTCCTGTACGCTTAGAATTGCTTGCAGGCAAGTTTCGTTTTATCGATATCACTTTTTATATTTTTATTTGAGTGTTACTAGATTAAAACAAAGAATTCGTTGGATAGTTTTTTTTATCAAACCAAGCGTAATCTACTTTAACAAAAATTTATGAAGGAACAACAAAATATTATATTTTTGATAGAGTAGGTTTTGCAATGTCGTTTTAAAGAAATAATTCACTATTTGTAATTTTATAAGGATGTTCTTTATTTTTACATAATACAAGTATGCACGTTCAGAGTTGGTCGTATTTGAAATAGGTTCATTGTATTTCAAATACACACCGGCAAAATTAGCCGAACACGTTAAAAATGGGACATGTTTGATGTCTCGTATTTCATAAACCAGTGGCCCGATTTGAGTGATTCTTTTAGTATGTTATAGCCTCATTATTTAAAAATATCGGTGTAATAATATTGTTGCTAGACAGGTAAATGTCATTTTATACCGGGTGTAACAAGCATACTGTGTTTTTTTCTTAAAGTTCGGAACACCCTGTGGAATATTCCAGCACATATAAAATATTAAAATTAAAACTCGATTGTAGAATTATGCTTTCTTAACATTTTCTTTTTTGATTTATTTGCTTATGTTGGAAAATAAAAAAGTTATGTGCTTTAACAACTAACCATGTTTTTTATCAATAAATCCTCATAGTAGGGGAGAAAAGTATGCTAAATTTGCAATTTCTCGAGCGTTCTTGGGACCTGGAGTGGATTGTGAAGAGTGGGTGCTACAACCAAAAAAAGTTAAGTTAGGTTTTCCATAAAGTGTGGGACTCTCCATTTTTCAATTTAATTTTCCATTTCCACCAATCGTTTTTTCCGATTATAGCGCCATTTATCCATAATAGGAAAAAATGTTGCGAATAAAAGTTGCTTATTTTTACGTCAAGGATCCAAATCTGCAATAAAAATTGGGGGCTCCTATTTAATATTTTAATGTAACCCCCCACCCCAGCTCCGTGGGGGTCGTGTTTGGTGCCATTCGGTAGATTTTTGAAAAATATTGATTAGGTGTATTTTGCAGTTTTACGATCTGATGTTCATTTCGCAAAATATCGCAGGTCTCGTATTTATAATTTTTAATTTACCCCCCACCCCTCTCCGTGGGGTGTCACGAGCCCCCACGGAGGTGGGGTGGGGGATTTAATTTAAAATCTTAAATAGGAGCCCCCAATTTTTATTGCAGATTTGGATTCTTTACGTAAAAATAAGCAACTTTTATTCGACATATTTTTTCGGATTATGGATAGATAGCGCTATAATCGGAGAAAAATTATTGTTTTCAAATGGAAAATTAAATTAAAAAATGAAAAGTCCCCCACTTTATGGAAAACTTAACTTAACCTTTTTCTGATTTTAGCAAATACTCTTCACAATCCAATAGGTCCCCATAACGCTCGAGTAACTGCAAATTTAGTATACTTTCCTCCCCTACTATGAGGATTTATTGATGAAAAACATGGATAGTTGTTAACGCACATAACTTTTTTATTATCTCACATAAGTAAATGAATCGAAAAGGAAAATGTTAAGCAAGCCTAAGTCTACAATCGAGTATTAATTCTGATATTTTACATATGCTAGAATATTCCACAGGGTGTTCCAAACTTTAAGAAAAAAACACAGTATGATTAGTACACCCGGTATAAAATGGTATTTACCTGTCTAGCAAGAATATTATTACAACGATATTCTTAAATAATAGGGCTATAACATACTAAAAGAATCACTCAAATGGGACCACTGGTTTATGAAATACGAGACATCAAACATGTCCCATTTTTAACGTGTTCGGCTAATTTTGCCGGTGTGTGTATTTAAAATACACTCCGGTATTGAAACACCAGAGGCGAAATTATTTTGTATTTCAAATACTCGAAATAGTATTTTGAAAATACTTTGATTGCAAAATACATACCTACACCTTTTGAAGTTTTGTAATGCTTATCTGTTAGAATGAATCACCTCTTTGCGGCGGTTATCTGGAGTTAGAATTAGGGGAGTAGGGCTTATAAACCTGATCCCAGCAATTTACTTTTTGGCTGTATTTGTGGCAATTAAATTTGGATTATTTTATTCTTGTCTCTATAAAATACCAAATGTGTATTTACACCAAAGAATATTTTACACCACAAGTTGCTCACAACTAGTAACAATAGTTTCCTGAAGCCATAAAGCTGTAAATCACAGCACGAACCACAGCAGCAGTCCAATTATTCACTTCTTGCATTTTCGTCGTCAAGAAACATGTGGCTGGCCAGATGATCCGTCCCGTCCGGCACGACGAAAGAAAAAATGACAGTAACCGCATACTTAAAATATGGGTTTTTGTCTAAAAAAAACTATTAAGATTGAAAAATCAATTGAAATTTACATTTCGGAATATAATGAAACTAAGATTAAAAAAAAATTAATCATTTTCTATAAAAAGTCGACGGCGATCAATGTTAGAATGTATGTAATTTAAAATAACATTTTATTCAAACAAATAAGTTTTTATTTTCGGTTTTTTCTTTTTGCAAAAAAATTTAGGTTAACCTCCAAAAAAGTCTTGATAAAGAACACCAGATTGTAACCTCTTTGCAATAGCGACGGATCTACGGGATGGAAAAAAGTGGAAATTTCCCCCTAACAAGGTTCAAAATTAAAGAAAAACAATGGTTGAAACATACAAATTTATTATCTGACTGAAACTTAAACCACAGACAAAATCAGCCCAATAAACACGCTAGTTAGAAAAATTGAGGGAACTTAATACATATATAAGTTATTATTCATGTCTTTTATGTAGTTTGGGTTTATCTTTCTTAACCCTTTTGGTTTTGGTGTTTCATTGGAAGTTCCCCCCCCCCCTAAAGCAAATTTTCTCTCCCAAGGCAAATGTCTAGATCCGCAACTGCTCTGCATACAATACAGGAAGTAGGTATTTGTATTTTGAAAGTATTTTCAAAATTTTATTTTGTATTTAAAATACATCGATCGGAGCAAAGTATTTTGTATTTGAAATACAAGCGCAAGAGTATTTTTGTATTTTGTATTTCAAATATTCATATACAGTATTTTGCCCATCTCTGTGCACCTTGCAATTTTCATTGTTTTGAAAACACCTGCCGCAACATCAATTAAATCAGTATATTTATTTCTCTTCATTAATTCTGCTTGGACTAAAGACTTTTGTTTTTAATTTTTGCAGTGGGAATACCTTCAAAATCAGACTTAATTTGTTCTGGTACTTATTCTGTGCCGAAAAATATTCAGGTTGAGATATTATGTTTTCACAAAGCACACACTTCAAAACGAACGTAATAATCAAGCCAAGCATAGACTTCTTAATATGAACTACAAACTAATTTACGGAGTAGCAGAGTACAGATTCAGACCTATACGTTGCGCAACATGATATTCAAACTTCAAACTGTTTGAAAAAGTTTGATTTCAAGTCAAACCTAAAGATATCAAATTCAAGTCAAGTCAAACTTTTTTGCAAAAAAAGTTTGGTTTCAAAAAAGTTAGGTTTTCAAGTCAAGTTTGTTGAGTAAAATCAAACTAGTTTGACTTGATACATCTCTAGATGCAGCGAAGACTCACCCAGAGTTGTAAAGCTAGTCAAGAAGAAGAAAGAAGATTAATGGGATGGATATTGCCAAAGATATATTCGATCAAAATTAAGATGAGACAATACAAATTTTAGAAGAATATTAAGATAGAAATTATTATTAAAAACAAAGTTATGGGAAAACGTTAAAATACACCCTGTATACAAAAACACAAAGAGTACGTTACCTAATCTCGGACATTCAGGTCAAGTACCGCAACAGATACCTGCAATATACCAAAAGGAAACCGAGGCAGCATGTGCATCCAGGCGTACCCATCTCAGTACTTTGACACAAACGTCAATTTCATTTCATCGGTACTGCGACACTGGATATCCGATACTGGATCAAGTTACCGACATAATCGGAGACGAAATTTGGCCATAAGAGCGTGATAGTTTTGCTCGTTGTCACCGAATATTTATCGAGTATCGAGGCCTTTCTGCTTCACTTAATACGGGCATTAGAAGATTATTTCGTATCAAATCAACCGGATGAGAGGATGCCTTTTGTGTTCTGTCTCCTCTTGATAGATTTCTAATATACAGCAACACATAATGTCCAGTGTTAAAAAACTATCTCAAATCTTGCAAGAAAACACAAAGATAAATAATTGTAAATATAACTGTTCAACTGTGGCACTTCTGGTTAAAACTTTTTAACCTGTAGTGATATAAAAATCAAAAGTATATATTTGTTCTCGTCTTGCTAGGAAGCGTCGAATAATATATCGCTTGTACTATTTCCTTCATCTATAAAATAGTACTTCCGGTTGCGACTCCGGAATTGGAATCGGATGTTCAAGGTCAAATTTCTCACCTAAATACCAGCTTGAGATTTTAAGCTCTCATTCGACACCTCATGTATCATTCTATTTTAATAACGGAGGGGTTGTGTTAACGGACGGACAGACAGACATGGATAATTCAAGATTTTCACATTTTAATGTTATAAAATGGGTGAAAACAAAAGTTAAAGGGTTAAATCTATTTTAGGCGTAAGTAATCGTCAATTACCTCATATCAGCGATGGCAAATACTCGTGTCAGCACTGGTGAGTGACCTAGATGAAACATACTTATAGGGACCAAGCGACCAAGAGTAAGCGATCGGGACTAACGCTCAAATAGCTATTTGTATAACTAGGGAGGAAAGTGCTACTTTTCCTCCCGAGAATGAAGTTTACTGCCCGACGCGTAGCGGAGGGCAGTAATATTCAAGGGAGGAAAAGACACTTTACTCCCATGTTATACATATGATTTTTCCACCTTCCTCACAGGGCCGTAACTACGATGTTGGGAGCCCCGGGGCAAACGTGATCTGGGGGCCTCTACCGTGGGGTCTGGGGTTTATCCCCCAGCGGGAATGGGGGAGTCCGGAAAAATGCTTGATATATAACCCCTTGAAACTCATTTTAATGCATTTCACGACCTAAGTACCTACATATTGCTATTTTAGTTGACCAACACAAAAAAGTTTGAAATCACCTTATTTTAAGTTAAATAATTTTGCAAGTATCATCTCATTTGTTTTATGCAAGTACATTGTTCGGCTACAATGTGGTTCCTTTCACGTATCAATATGTGGCCTGGGGTAAATTGGTTAAGACAATATAGCTGGGACGGGGGGCTCATATTCCGGTTGCATTTTAGTTTTTATTTCGCCAAAATGACTAATTTTCTCAGTAACAATTTATATCTTTACGAAAGGTCTCGGGGGCCCCAGCTTAGCCCGGGCCTCCTCTTCCAATGGCATTTCATTTTAGGTTTAATTACGCCAAAATAACTAATTTCCTAGGTAATCATTTAAATTTTTATTTTATGGTCTCGGGGGCCCCAGCTTAGCCCCCTCAACTTTATGTTGAGGTCTAGGGTGCATCTGTAAGGTCTTTTTAGAATTGTGTCATTTGAAACTATTTCGTTAGGATCGGCTTTTAAAATACATATTTTTATTTTTCTCGTTAAAATCTATGCACGGCCAACCAAACGAGAGCCCCTGCGGGGCCCCTCTTGGCCGGGGGCCCCGGGGCACTACCCCGGTTGCCCCAATGGTAGTTACGGCCCTGCTTCCTCAAACAACAAGTCATTTTTTCATTTTTACTTAATTTATTTATGTAACTAACCAACAAAATTTATTAGAACTAAAACTAACAAGTAGGTACAATATAACTGTCAACTGTCAAATATAAGTCAAATTATTAATGTAAACATTGTTAAATCAAAATAACAATTTACTGTTTTTTACCATTCTGCAAAATACAGGGTGTTTTATAAATAAACGTTAAAATGTATAGATACTTACGTAATAAATAGATATTGTACAGGGCATCAATAAGTTATATTTCATGAATGAAATACCATGACGTCACTTTTACTTTTCCTCCCTAGGGAGCAAAAGTACGAATTTGCTCCCTACAATCAGGTCAGGAAAAGTATACTTTCGGTAGAGGTAGATGGAAAAAAATATTTCAGTAAAACGGAGTGTCTCGGTGTCTTGGATGTTGTAATGACCATGAATTTTGTTTTCTTGAAGTTCATTTTAATATCATATATGGTACACTTTTCGTTTAGCCGTTCCAGTATGTTTGTCAGACTTTGTAGTTAAAGTAAATATTATGACAGTGTCCTCGGTATATCTTATATTATTAAGGATTTTACCGGTTCTGATCATCCCATTCTTACAGTCTCCTAAAGCTTCTTGGAAGACGACTTCGCTATAATAAAAGAGCACTGGTGACAAATACAGGGCCGTGCGGTACATCTTTTCAATATGATGCAAGTCTTCGAAATGCCGCCCCTTAAATATAACTTAACTTTTATTTTTATTAAATGCAACTGCACAAAATGAACACACTTTTATTTTAAAAAGAAAACATAATTTAAATTAAATGAAATACGTATTAACATTAAGTGACATTTACAAAAATTACAATTTTACCCTTCTGATTTTAATTTTGGCAAATTCGTTAATCAGATTGGTGTAGTCTAAAGTAGCAGCCAGTGAGGACTCTATTGAAATGAGTGCTATTTTTTTTAATTTTGTTTGTCTTATGGAGTAAACAGTTTTTAATAATTTTTAATTTTGAAAAACTTCTTTCCTCACTCACTACCTAGACAGAAAGTGTTAATAAAATTGTTAGCGATACAACTACATTTGGTACAGAAATAGTTCAAAACTTCTAACGGTTTCATGGACTACATATTATGTTATCATTTGGGATATATCACACAATTCTTCTAGAAGATCATTTGCCCGTATATCCGATTCTTTTTTTATTGAAAGTATTGAATGAAGGTTCATACAATATTTTTTTAATGTTTTATCATTTATTTTCCCCAATTTAACAATATCATCAAACATTTATTTATGAATTTCTAGAAGCGAAAATCGAACAATCAAAGAATTAATGACAATGTCTAAAATATAGATAAAAAAAATTATTTTAAATTTATCTTCTTCTGTTAAGAGCTCATCCATAGATATTTCGTCATTAAACTGACGCTTTTTTCTCCTAGCTCGAATTTTATTTTTCGCTGGAAATTCGGAGCTTATATCAAGATTTTCTGCAATTTCATTAGCAGTAATTTTCGTTTGAGACCGAATTGATATGAAATAAAATATCATGCCAAAGAACTACACCGCATATAAATTTATAATTTTTAATATTTTTTGCTAATCCTCGTGCTTTAGTTTCTGTATCTTTGTTGACTTCTTCTATTATTTCGAATAAGGCATCATATTATTTCACAAAACCTTAAAGGTTTCAATGCATCTATTCGACTTGACCATATACTAGTATCACTTAATGGTTTTAAAGTTAGTTGTGAAACATGTTTTTTCAGAGCTTCCCAACGCTTGGTAGAACCAGAAAAAAAAAGTGTACAAAAATACAAAAATGATATAAAAAAAGGGTATTGTTTCTGTAGAAGAAGACGATTTCACTTTTAAAACTAAGTTTACAGAGTGGCATGCTTTAGCCTAAGGTCAGACAAGCGATCATTTACGGCGCCGTAAGAGCAGTAAAATGAAGCGCGAAAATGGGTCCCACGGTGAGAGTAGTGGATGGCCAGACGAGCTGTAAAATATAGCGCAGCAACATAGGATAGTACCCATTTTTCGCGCTCCATTTTACTGCTCTTACGGCGACGTAAATTATCGCTTGTCTGGCCTTAGCCTTAAACTCGAGTGACACACCATCGGATATTTTTCAAATGTTCTATTTTGCACACCCTTTCTTATTCCTATGATTATTTTGATGTATTTTCATTTTACTGATTATGCCGCCCCCTTGTGATGCCGCCTGATGCGACTGCCTCACCGCATCATAGCACCGCACGGCCCTGGACAAATACATATCTATAGTTATATTAGTTGTATACGTATGGTATTTTATTAAATATTTTTCCGATTATTTGGTAATAACATTTTCTGATTTTCTGATATTTTCTGATTTTATAATATTGGAGATGACTTCGTCTCAATGCATTATATTTCCTTTTTTTCCTTTGAACACATCTCATTATAAAAGTTGGTATCTCCTTTGGTTTCGCCAGTTGGATCTAATTTAAAACTTTTTTTCATAAAACAGACAAGGATCTACATTTTTATCATATAATACCAATGCGTGATAATAAAATATTGAATTGCATTCTAAACACTTTGAACAAGTATCTAATAATATTATAATCTCTTTAATCCAAATCCAACATCCTTAACTTCGAAATAATCCCACAGATAACAATACATAAACTCATTCAATGTTATGTGGTAGGGATTTTAATATAGTTCGTCATCATCTTTGTTTTATTTCTTATGCTAGAGCGCCTCATTAAACTATATTTTTCATTAACCAACCGTGTCTTTTTGGGACGATCCGTATATGGTTCCATCTCAACGTTTTGTTCCTATGTAAGTAGTGTCTTCCGAGTAGTGTCATTCTGTAATGCATCTTTGATACTCTTTTACTCGAGTTTTAACAGACCGACCAGTTTCGCCGATGTATATATGGCCACAGGAGCAAGGTATGGCAATATATGGAAAGAAAAAAGTCCGAGACTACGGCGAATATTTGCTAGGAGACAGAAATTCGGAAATTTTCCGGATGGTCCGTATTTTTTGGATGTTCAGCAAGTGATCCTGCTATGCCCTCTTTGTTTGGCATATATATTCTTTATTCTGTTTCAGAATCCATTGTCCAACTTTTACAGCCATAAAGCAAGATAGAAAAAACGTAACATCTGATCATTTAAATTCTGAGCTCCAAAACGGGTTTTCCTAAAGTAATAAAACAATAACATCTATATAATAACAATGTCATCGGTATTTCTAATAATTATCCATGCAAACTTTTATTCGATGTGACTTTTATAACTTAATAAAAAATCAAATCAGCTTGATACTCGATCAGCAAACACCGATTTCTATTTGTTTTAACTAATTTTTAAACACGATAATGGTACTGCAAACTAAAGTACTATTTATAAATATTTATTTATTTAAATGGATGGACGGACTTCCCAAGGTAGAAATGCTAATTGATATAATGAAGTATACAGTTTAATTGAGGCTTTAATTTGCTACGAGTAAATAAAAAGTGTAAGAACGATAAAAACGGCAAATAGAAAAATAAAGAGGAAGCAAAAAAGCAGTTTTGCCTATTTGTGTTGCTTGTTAACGACTTAATACGCTAGATTAGTGACAACGTATTATACCGGAAGTCATTTTAGGAGTTTCAGAAGGAATTTGGAAGTTTAACTTGAAAGGGATAGTTAAACCTATAGTAGATGACATTTTCTGTACCAATCTTGAGCTAGAAGAAGAAGTAAATGATTTTCCAAGAATATTGCAGCAAGAAGTTCATTCTACAGTAACATAGCTAAAGGGTGGTAAAGCAGCAGGCCCCGATAATATACAAACAGGACTAGTCAAACTAATAAATAATGAATTAATGGCAATAATCACAGAGTTACGAAACCACATATACGACTCTGAAGAAATACCAATAAAATAGCTGAAGCCTGAGTTTGCTGCACTTCTAAAAAGCCAGGAGCCAAGAAATGTGAAACACGATACGAAAAGCCTAATGTCATGAGTCATCTCCTAAAAGTGTTCCTGAAGATACTCTTAATAAGTACATGAGAAAATTTAAAAGTTGTGTGAGAGTCAAATTTCCCCCAACCAGTTTGAGTTTATAAATGCTGTTGGTACGAGAGAGGTTCCGTTAGAGAGTCTTATTATTCCAAAGGTGCAAAGAGGTCAATTGTGACGTATACGTATGTCTAGTTGATTACGAGAAGGCGTTTGATAGAGTACAGCAGGCTAAGATAATGCCAAACCTCTACTGGAACCAAACCACAAAACTTAGAATTATTGAAGGTGAACACACCGAATACTTAAAAATCATGCATGGAGTAAAGCAAAACTGTATTTTGCCTTCACTAGTCTTCTACTAAAAGTGCCGACTGAACAACATCAGATGTGCAGATTACACTATTCTATTTTCGGACAACTTAAGGCTTATTTATGTTACACCGGGATGTGGACGGCACGGAGCGCAGAACAATAGAAATCGCACGTTCTCGGCACTTCCTGGTCTCGCCCCGTACCGTCGTAAGATAAATCAGCCAAATCTTTTCATATCGACAAATCCGGCTTTAGAAGACCTACAAGACTTTATAAATAAAATCACGTACCACACTCAACAATACGAACTTAATATAATCTGAAGAAGACAAAGTTGACGAGAAAGTAAGAAAAAGATAACAGGTCAACTCCCGTAAACCAAACCCTTGTAGAAACAGTGTAGAAACACAAGCAGGGAATAAGAGCACGCATCGGAATAGCTAGATTCACCTTCAATCGGACAACGGACCTCCATCAGAAGCCACAATCTCTCTTGATATAAAATGGAACATGATGCGATGCTACCTTTTCTACGTTCTGTTTTATAGTATTGACTCATGAACATTGACCGCATAGAAGTTCAAGACATTGGAAGCAGGGGCGTAACAGAGGCCCCCGCAGCATGAAGCTTGCGGGGGCCCCTATATATCAGGGGCCCCATCTTGTCGTCTAATATATGTAAAAATGTGTTATTGATATATTATTTTACGCATGCATACGCAACGCTGTTAAGTAGTGCCTAGAAATCTTCAAACCTTCGATTCGATTTACCAAAGAATGCAGAAAAACGTCCAACCAAAATCGTTTACTCTAAAAACGTTATCGGTGACTAGGTGGGCATCCAGGTTTCAAACTCTGCTTGGTGTAAAGCAGAAATACATGAAAATTTTAAAACACTGTCTAAAATAATATTAACAACCACAGATCGTGAGTAGAGAATGAAAACTAATAATTAAAAAAATAAAATGGAACAGTTTGAATATGTCTTCGCATCTATTTTACAAAATACTAGTACTTTAGGCACATAACTCTAAAGAATTTTTGTCAAATCTTTAGGCAAAAAGATACGTCATTTTGCAAGAATCCAAAGATTTTGCTACTAATTGTGACTTTCCCTGTACTTTTAAAATCAAAAGGTTTGACAGAGTTCAGAAATATTTTGATGAATTATTACATAATCAACACATCTCAAATACTGAAGAAATAGGCGTGTTTTTCGGAAATCTCGATGTAGTCATTGAACAAATTCTAGCTGAATTTATAAGTATGTACAAAGTGAACAACGATTTTAAAGTCTTACATTACATCTCAGAAGTGGACATCTTTTCAAATCGGATTCAGAAGTTTTTGCAGGAGCCAGTAAATTAGTTGCTGCGTACCCGTCAGATTTAAGTAAGAGTTTTTGGAGCAACTGCAATTTGTTAGAAAATCATTAAGGACACAGTTGGAATCGGCGAACTCAATTTATGATGCAGCCAAAATTATTCTTATAGATTTTTATTGCACTAGTGCTTGCATGTTGCGTACCAGAAGTGTGTCATGCGTACACCTTGTTTTCAACTTTACTTGTTATGACCGCTAGTTCAGAGAGATATATTTCTATTACTTAAATTAATAAAACCATATCTTCGTAGTACAATGTCAGAAGCACGGTTATCTTCTCTAGCGCTTATAAGTATTGAAAACGAAGTTGCCCATCAGATAGATATTAATAAAAGAATTGTAGATATATTCGCTGATAGTAGTGCACAAAGAAAGTGTTCATCTCATAGAATAATATTATGTAATAATGTAATAATTTAAAGAGTGTAGGCGCAAAATTTTGGACTAATGCTTTTTAAATGCATTCATTTTTTTTAATCCTGAGAAAACTAATAAAATTTTGCGCCTACACGAAATTTTGCGCCTATGCTCTCAATTTTTGTTCTATTTTATTCTATACCAATAAAGATCAAAAATATAAGTTTTTATAAACAGTGAATAAATACACTAACACATATACGTTTTTGTTACACAAGTTGCATTTAGTAATTTTTTAAAGGGGGTCCCATTTTCTATTCTGCGGGGGGGGGGGGGGGCGACGGAGTTTGTTACGCCCCTGATTGGAAGCGTTTGAGATGTAGCTATATCGGAGAATACTCAAGATCCCATGGACTGACTGAATTACCAATAAAGAGGTCTCAGAATAATGAAGAAAAACCGAGAGGTACTGAACACCATCGAATCTTAAAAGTTACAGTTTATTTAAATTTTAGAAGGTGCATTATGCGGAATGAATCCAGATATGTCCTCCTCCATGAATGTATTCTGCAGGGCGAAGAATAATTGGAAGGCGAGGTCCAGGAAGAACATCCTGGTTAAAGAACCTCAGAACCAGGTTCAACACAAGATCTGTGCAGCGTTTCCGTGTGCAGACAAGAGAAAGATTGCATGATGACCGCAACATTCGTCACGTATAAACACGTCAAGAAGAAGACTTATCGTGCTTATTATATTTATTTTTGAATTGTTTTTTATGGTTTCTATGCATTACTGTTGTCTAAGGTAATAATTTTTCTCGACCATGTTTCCCATTTTAAGTTTATGACTTCACCTAATTTTAAAGTCTTCCTCGTATTCTCTTATGTTCTCATGGTGGTCAATTATGTTTATTTGATATCTTTTGTCGAATGTTATGACATGCAAATGGTAACTTAAATTATATCACTTTTTCTGTAAAATCTCACTATTTTCATTTCGGCATTTTAATAATTTAAAAAAATTCTAAGTAACAGTAAAATCCTTTCCGCCGTGTTTTATACGTTTGCCCATATTCACCTGTCTTGCCACTTGTATGATTTACAAGTTGTCAAAATCCTTAATTGACCGTGTGACAGAAGGTAACGAGTACTGAGGGACCTCCCTGTAGTCGGCTATCAAATATCAATTTGCGTTAACACTATTACCAACGCAATAAACAATTTCATGCTATAGTTAGCCGACTGGGTTTTACGCGAGGCGGTGGACTAGTAAAGGTGAGTCAGTGCAATAACTACTGGAACTCTGGAAGCGAATCTTCGAAATCGGTTCATTGATATGAATCTTTAAATCACTTTTTAAACGAGTCTAAATCGTATGAAGATCGAAGAAGCACTACATTTCGAATGAGAACTGCGACCATTACATTGTAACTATCCAACTACTAACTTTATACGTAGCCCTATTGCTAATACTATTCTTAAGGTGGCTATCCGTTCCGGATGATGGCGATCACCATGGCTATTCTAACTTCTATTAGAAATAATCGGGTTGTAGGTTCTCTCTGGTCCTCTCTTTCCAGATACTCTGCCCTGAGAAAGGAATTGCAACAAGCCATATCTCTGTTCATTCCTCATTATATGGCCAAGATATTCTAGTTTGCGCTCTTTGATTGTGTCAATAATCTCGCATTCCTTGCCCATTCAACGTAGTACCTCAACATAGTCACAGGCAGTAGGACCACGTAGTCACACGATCGACCCATGAATGATTCTTCTTCAGAAAATGCGTCTGTAACATCACATCTCGAAGGCTTCGAGTTTTCTTAAAGAAGCTTCAAAAAGTGACCAGGCCTCTGCTCCCTATAGTAACGTAGAAAATACATAGCATCTGATGATCAAGATTTTGGTCATCATCATCAACCCGTACTCGTCCACTGCTGGACATAGGTCTCCCTCAGCTCTTTCCATCTCTGTTTTGTGCGGCTTGCATCCAGTTGCCGACAATACGCTTCAGATCGTCAGCCCATCTGGTTGGTGGTCGTCCTCTGCTCCGTAGTGCTTCTTCTCGTGGCCTCCACTCGACAATACGTTTTGTCCATCGGTTGTCTGACAATCTGGCGACGTGTCCTGCCCAATTCCACTTGAGCGACGCGATTCTTTCGACGGCGTCCGTTGTTTTTGTTCTACGTTTGGGATATTTCTTCGTTTGGGATTCAGTCCCTCAGGGAGACACCCAACATCTGGCGCTCCATAGCCCTCTGAGTTATGCGAATCTTGTTCACTACCTTTTTTATGAGTGTTAATGTTTCCGCCCCATAAGTGAGTACAGGCAACACACACTGGTCAAAGATTTTCCTTTTCGGGCACATGGGTAAGTCCGATTTAAATACATAGCTCAGTTTACCAAACGCTGTCCAGGTTAATTATATGCTACGTGGGAGCTCGCACGTCTGGTTATCTCTTCCCAACCAAATTTCATGTCCCAAATACTTATAAGATGCAGTCTGCTCAATATCCATTCCATCAACAACAATATTACGATTTAGCACCAGATTAGTCATTATTTGCGTCTTGTTGATATTAATCTTTAGTCCGACATCTAAGGAAGCTTGATATAATTTGTTCAACATTATTATTGCATCATCCATACGATCGGCTATAAGGACGATGTCATCTGCGAATTTCAAATGACTGAGCTTTTCTCCATTTATATTAATACCATATTCGTTCAGATCTGCCTTCTTAAAAGTGTAAAAGGGTTGTGAACAGCTTTGGTGAGATGGTGTCTCCTTGCCGTACTCCTCGATGCATATAGAATTTATTAGTTTGTTGATCAGACAGTCTTACGCTAGCCGTTGCCTTTTGATAGATATATTTTATCATGTTAATGTAGCGATGGTCTATTCGGCATTCTGTCAATGCTTTTAACATTTTCTGCTGGTTTATGGTATCGAACGCTTTCTCGCAGTCCACGAATATCAGTGCCAATGGTTTGTTGTATTCCGCCGACTTCTCAAGTTTTTTATTACCAGTAAGTGGTCGTTAGTGCTTTATCCAAATCTAAACCCAGCTTGTTCTCTAGGCTGATAGAAATCTAGCTTAGCCTCCAGTCTTTTTTTGATAGTTTTTGTGAAAACTTTATATATGTGTGATAGCAGACTGATAGGACGGTATTTTAGATCTGTTATGTCAAGATTTTGGTACGAAGTGGTAAATCGTGACTTTTGAAAAGAGACTTCATCGTTACAAACGCTGATCTTGATTTTCTATGCGTTGGTTTATTTCACTGGAGTGGTCCCATTGGCTGTTTATGTTGGTACCAAGGTATGTGTAGCTGTCCACCCTGTCAATTTTAACCAAAAGCCGTGTATTTAATATTTCCCGCTTACTTACTACCATGTACTTTGTGTTTTTCGTATTGAGATCAAGTCCATATTCTCTACTTACATCTGAAATGGGCGATATTATTCTTTGCAAACTATCTAAGCTACCTGCAAAAACTACTGTTGTTTTCATTCCTGTAGTTCTCCCAGTGATTGCTGATGACGAAGATATGTTCAGAGTACGTACTTATTAAATAACACAGGGGACAGAATGTATCCTTGTCCCAGTCCTCTATATATGGAGACTGACTCTGTTGACTGGTCATCCACTTTAATGTTGGCAGTTTAGTTGTAATACAAAATATGATTATTAAATCTCTATCATCTAATCCCACGCTTCTGTCAAGATAGTTATGAGGTTAACAATTTTTCTCTATCAAATGCTTTTTTGTAGTCGATAAAACAAATATATACGTCACAGTTGACATCTCTGCACTTCTACATAAGCACTTGAACAACGAATAGATTCTCTCGGGTGTCCACGGCAAATACGATGTGTAAATAGAATAAATATTGGACGCTAACTGACTTGGTCTAACTCAAACTCAAAATAAAATAAATTTAACATTATGAAACTTGAAGGTTAAATTATAACCCCCATATAACGTTTATCTACTTTATCTCATATTATGTAAAAGTTTTTAGTTTGTGAAAACTGTCATTATAGATATGCGTAAAGGATTTAAAGTGTGTCTGAAGTAACAATGTATTTTAAATGGGATTTACTTTTTCGCACTGTTTTTGGCACACTTTCATTTAATCAAATATCCCTAACTTTCGCGTTGTCATGGTGATGACATTGTCAGCAATAATTACGACAAAAGTTTTGACAGTTTTGTGGTTTGAAAGAAGTTAGAATTTTTAAATGTCAAAGTTCTAAAAATTGTAAAATAGAAATGAATTCCAGTAACGAAGAGTTACAGTTTTTTTTTTATTTGTTTATCGTAGATAAAATATTGTATGAAACTGTGCGTGAAGTACTTTTTGCGAACTTACGCGATGTATAGCACTCTTCACGAACTGTTTCATAAATAACTATTTTATACAGCATTTTCCGGCGAAAATATTTCATTACACACTAAAAATCTAATCTTTTAATATTTATAGGGCGGAATGGTAGGGGAGCCCAAGCGGGGATTTTTGCAGTTACTCGAGCGCGTCAGATTATTACATGGGGAGAAACCTTGTACCCTGAAAATGTACCTCTACAATATATTGGCTCTTAATGCAGGGGAGTTCGTTAAGGGGGGGCCGAAAAAAAATCTATCCTTAGAAAAACTCGAAATCTTCAGATTAAGATAAGGTGATTTAAGTACATACATGCAAAACAGTGTATATTTCAAAAATGGGTGAGTCCCAAAGTTTCACAAGAAAAGCGAATATTTCGCGAAATGAATGACAAATCGAAAAACTAAAAACTATGTGCTCAATATTTTTCAATAATTTATTGAAATATACCAAACACGACTTCCCATCGGAGAGGGGTGGGGGGTAAATTTAAAATTTGAAATATGAATCCCGCGATATTTCGCGAAATGAACATCAGATCGAAAAACTGAAAAATACACTTATTCAATATATTTGAAAAATCTATCGTATGGCACCAAACATGACTCCCCACGGAGGTGGGGTGGGGGGTTACTTTAAAATCTTAAATGGAAGCCCTCATTTTCTATTTCAGATTTGGATTCCTTACGTAAAAATAAGTAACTTTTATTCGAGATATTTTTTCGAATTATGTATAGATAGCGCTATAATCTAAAAAAATGATTGTTGGAAATGGAAAATTAAGTCCCCATAACACTCGAGTGACTGCAAATTTAGCATACTTTGCTCCCCTACAAGGTATTTTTTGCATCAAAAATAAATTAATAATATTCAAAAAATTCCCCTGTCGGTAATTCACTTATAGGATCCGAAAACTCCCCCATCTCTACACTGCATCTCTCGAATGACAACCATAAATGCCCATTTCGAGTTGAGTTCATCTAAATTGCATCTCTGCGTTTTATAGACTCATTGCTACAAGAGAGAGGATGTTAGTACATATAACGCCCTTTGTTTTAAATGAATTATTAGCATATTATTTTTAAATTATCCCGAGAAGTATTTAAATTGGAAATTAAACGAGTGACACCTCTCGCTTTCTACAGAGTGGTCAAGGTGAAAGGTTGATTATTTCATAAGATTTCATTCGGTAGAATCATTTGCTAATGAGGAGTTAATTTTTTTTTACTTAATTAGATGGCTTGGTAAGGACCATTTAAAATTGAAATGTGGTGTAAGGATCATTTGAAATGTGGTGTTACAGAAGGATGCTTAGAATAGCATGGACACAGAGGAAAACGAACACGGAAGTATTGCGACAAATGGGTAAAGAATGCGAAATAATAAACACAATAAAAATAAGAAAGTTACAATATCTGGGACACGTAATGAGGGGACCGCGATATGAAATGCTAAGACTGATAATACAGGGAAAGATAAGAGGCGGAAGGAGTACAGGAAGAAGGAGAGTGTCATGGTTAAAGAATTTAAGGGACTGGTTTAGATGCAGTTCTATAGAACTCTTTAGAGCAGCGGTGGATAGAGTAAAGATAGTGATGATGATATCCAACCTCCGATTAGGAGACGGAGACGGCACTTGAAGAAGAAGGTAAAGACCAATTAGCCGGACAATTTTTGAAGTTATACTTCTTTAGGCACGAGGGTGAATTTTATTTTGCCGGGCGCATGCGCACACCGATAGTATGGTCACGTATGGTATTAGTCGCTCAAACGTTATACGAAATCTGATTGGGTGTTAAAAAAATAATATGGAGATTATGGATAAACAAATGTTGTGTATATTAGTTTTTATTGTTGTGAGGACAGAGACAAAAAGCAAGAAGCAAGTTTATAATTGTAGTGACTTTTTAAATAGACCTTACTGTAAATGTTTCAGTCTTGTAAGAAAAAATTACAAATTACGTAGGTACCTATTTGGAAAATGTACCTACCTAGCTAGTAGGTATTAATGCTTTGATTTACATAATTTGATATTTTGTCGTATTTTAATTCCACAAGAATCAAACTTATTGATTAAACTAAGACAATAAGCAACTGTCAAAAAATTTTTAAAACGTTTGATTACTATATCTTCCCAGTTCATTCACATGTCTCGGTAGTTAAATTCTGCGTGGGGTGAGTTCAAAATAATCTAACAACCTGATAGACGCAGGTTCAATTCCCAATGCAAATTTTTATTTTTTTTTTATAGATTTTATGATTGTAGGTATATTTATTATATATTTTTTTTCAGAAAATACGTATTTAGTTAAAAATGTTCCCAACAATTATTGTTCAGAAATCATTTCTTTGTTTCATTTTTCAATGTGTTTGCGTGTGTTTTATTCTTTTATTATTTTCATTTTTGGTATAGTTTTAATAAAAATTTTTGGAAAGTAGTAAGTATTAAAATTAGTTTAATATTTAAATAAAATATAAATAAACTGTTTAAAGTATATTGATTTCGTTGAAATCATATAATAGAAGTATAACTTCTTACGTGCGTACAAAGTACACACACATTCTTTTTTTATTAGGTATAATATTTTTTTTTAATTAAAAACAACTTTGGATGGGCGTCACTAACTTGTCGTCACAAGAGACCAGTTGACATATTCGTATGGGTACATATTATTTAGTATGTATAAGAAAAACTAAATACCCCAGTCGTCAAGACGAAAATGCCGCTGAACATTTATATAGATCGAACGAGCTGAATTTATTTGAGAATGTCAATTTTGGGACCCCAAAACTTATGCAAAAAAGTTTTCCATTTCTACCCCCTAGTTTCGTTCTAAAACCCCCTCACGTAGGGGGGAAAACGGACACATCGATTTAAGTAGGTATTCTTTTTCTCATAGGCATCTTTCAGTGCGTCACAGTTTTTCGATTTCTTTCTAACGGGTTAAATTGCATGTGACAGAAAAAGGCACGTCAGTGATTACACAAATTTATAACATTTATTCTAGTTGTCGATAGATGGCGCTATAATCGAAAAAAAAATTATTTACGAATTACATGTATAATATTGTATATCTACGAATATAATCTGTACAATTTATAAGACTATACAAATCAAAGAAAATACCATTTTATAAATGCAATAAATACAATTGATTTGTTTTTATGCCAAATTGCAAATAAAATGTGACAACTGTCAGATTTAACTAAAATGCCATGTTAGAATAATTGTTATAAATGTATATTATCACGGGCTTGCCTTTTTTTCTATCATTTGTGACGCACTGAAAAATGCCCATGAAAAGGGCCATACCAGGAATCCGTGCGCCCCTGTTCCGCACCATAGAAAAAAATGTTTCAAACAAGAAATGTAGCTGAGATTTTGAACAAAAATGTTTGTTACTACTTTTTGTGTAGAATGATCCGTTCTCTTAGAAACAACGCTTGAAACGACCTGCGATTTCGAATGTCAGTTTGGCGGGTGATATCAATTTTTTAATAAAATTTGTACCAACTCCACGGTAAAAATTCGATATCTTTTGATCAGAGCATCTCATCGACAAAAATCAAAATGCTCTAAAGTTGAAGGGTAAAGAAGTTTTGGTAAAAAACATGAGGCATTTAAAATGTGCCTCGAAAATACTATCAAAACCGTTTTTGCCTATCAAAGTAGTATGTTCTGAGCTCTCTCTTGGACCATCACTCCTAGTGGAGTACCTATTGGGTGCATCTGCGTTTCTTGGCCGATGGTGTAAGACGGCTGGTGGCCAGCTCAGAGCATCTTGTGTGTATTCTATGGTTAATCTGTGTACCAGTTCCTTCCGTTCTTCTCTGTTTCTTGCTTTGTTTTTCACTTCCCTCTAGAGCTTCGCGATATTCGATACAAATATCGATATTGTATTGATATCGTATCGAAAACCAATACGATACCGATACAATACATACCTTAGCAATATTAATGTCGATACGATACTCATTATCTGAAATCAATACAATACTCTTGTATTGTCGATACGCTTGCCTCGATATTATTGAAAATATCGATATCAAGAAAAAAAAATAAAACGCTACAGTGGTTTGATTATATTTTGTGGAAGAGGTATTTAGATCATAATTATTTACATAAAAGTATTAAGTGATCTGCAACCCAAGCATCAGCTGTTATAATATTTTACATTTTAGTGCCTGAACTTGAAACTCTTGAGAGTGAGTAAATGACTGTTATGATTACATTGTTTATCAAGTGGAATTTGTGGCAATATTATGGAAGTGAGTGATGATGACGCAAAAATAATTTTCAACAAAAATACTGAAATGCGATTTATTCCGAATCTCCGGGGACTTCCCTATCTTTTCAAAAGTAGTTTTTAAACAATACAGAATTAGTAAGTTTTAGTCGACTTTCAAATAAGCATTCAGCCATATTCAATTTTTATAAGAATCTATAAGTTATAAGAAATCTATTTATGTTCAAATTATTTTTAATATAGTCTATTGCTAAAAATTATTAATATAGTAAATGTTTTAATTTTAGTATAGAGGATTGGTCGAAATTGAATGAGTATTTCTTGAGTTTTCTCAAATGGAGCACCTTCTATTTTCGCATTGTAATGAAATGCTATTTTATGATACTTCATTATTTCCTATTTCTATTTATGATACTTCATTATTTGTGAGTTATTGTTGCCCAACATTAATTGCTACAACAATTACGTGAAATTTTATTTAAGCTAAGGTTGCTAAAAGGGTTGAAAAATCAATTACAATCATAAATTATACTTACGCCATAATGCTTAAATCTGCATTTTTTTCCATTTAAAAAGGGTGGATTTCAGCCTTAATTGCAAGAAGTGCAAGTTAGCACCATATCATTTTTGTTTTCTGAGGTATCCTCTAACTGCTCACCAATTTTCACGAGAATCAATGGAGGTTCAACGAAATGGGAGGTGAAAACCTTCGATGACTGCACTTTCAGAAATATAAAAAAATAATTTTAAAGCATGGGTGGATTTTACCCCTAAAATGCAAAGAGCGCAAATCGGCACTATATCACCTTTGTTCCATAAGGTATCCTCTAACTACTCACCAATTTTCACAAGAATCTATTGAGGTTCAACGAAATCAGAGGAAATAGCTCAAATCCACTTTCAGTGACTGCACTACCTATGTATATTTTAAGAGCTTTGTTTAATAAAGATAGTGATAAATGAATAAAGAATATTTTTTTTTATTAATTTAATGTCTTTTTAATTATGTCAAGGATTATTATATAATTATGTAGATATTTTAATATATGTAGATAATAGCAATACGATATTTTTATAAGAAAATATTGCCGATATCGATACTCGGTACGATACTTCATTGGCATAACCAATACAATACTCAATACTTAAAAAGTATCGATATTGTATCGTATCGTGAAGCTCTACTTCCCTCCAACTTGCCGATTCTCTTGTGTTCTCTGGTTACTGTTTTGTTCTAGGTAATAGGTTTGTTCTAGCATGTAGTTTTGTATAGTTTGACACCAAATTATTGTACTGTTTTATTGCGCATGTTCCATCCACAAACTGGTAACAAACTGTTTTTTGCTAGAACGTTTTTTTATCGGAGTAAAATACCAACGTCAAATTGTTTGTTTTTATTTATAATTTTGAGGTAAGATTAGAAATACATTTTTCTTATAAGTATCCAATATCCATATAATTCTTATAAGTATCCAGAAATATTAAAAATTAATATTATAAACGTAAATAATGTTAAGTAACATAGTCAAAACCTATTACTTTCATTTAAAATTTGTAAACGTCAAACAAATAATTCCACTGCGCAACGCACAAACTTAAAATCCGGACAAAATCCGCAAGCTCTTTTGACCGTTTGACGCCAGTTTCCAAATCAAAATTTACTGTCGTTAGAACGCCCGACCAGTCGTTTCAAACTAGTAATCTGTTTGCTTGAACGCCATCAAACAAATGCGCATGTTCCTGATGGTTTCAAACCGTTTGAAACTGACGCTAGAACAAACCTATTTATCTTGTCGCCCCTCTTCCTTGTCCCCTCAGGTTGATATTCGAGTGCTTGTCTTGTGATGTTACTAGGATATTTCCTTAACGTATGACCGATCCATTTCCATTTCTTCTAATTGTTGTTATTATACTGGTTTGTTTCGTTCCTTTCCACAGTTTTTCATTCGGTATTTTATTAGGCCAGTAAATTTTTAGGATCTTTCTTAAGGACCTATTCACAAAAGTCTAGCCTCTTTGTTGTGCTTTTGTCGTGCTTCCAAGTTTCTGCTCCTGAAGGCATATTTTAAATGCCTCATATTTGTTACAGAAACTCAAAATATAAATTTTATATTAATGTTTTGAAGACTAAGTTTAAGTTAACACTAAAATAAAAATTATTGAATAGCTTCATAGAAATTTACTTCATTTGCGGCAAAATGGAAACATTGCTCTTCTCAAAAATTATCGAATTTTAACCGATGGGTTGAAATTTTATTTAAAAAATTGATGTCGCGCGCGTAACTAACATTCAAAATCGCCGGCCGCGACAAGTGTTGTTTCTGGAAGAAGGGTTCATTCTACACAAGAAGTGCTAATATTAATTTTCCGGGGGTAGGAGTCTACAACCACAGATATCTTTTAAACGAACTACCAAAGCGAATTAGGTAAAAAAAGAATATACCAACTAGAATCATCCCGTATTCTACGCCACGATTCGTTATCTAAAACAGATCATTAAAAAACTTTTGTTCTCGGAACTATTTCACTTATTTCAACTAATTCAATTTTCAGCTTAACGGTGGTCCCTTTGATAAATCCTCCTATTCAAAACTTCTCACACATTAACATACCGACGAATTCGAATTAGGAACTGAGATACATGCGAGAACCACGCGCAGTGGCGTACGCGAAACTATTTTTACGATCAAACGTGCTAGAGCGAAAACGCGACAAGGCGAGTCGAAGGTAGGGATATTCAACAGATCTTTGGTAATTTTACTTCGATCAATCTGAAATTCTTCTTCTTCTTCTTCTTCTTTTTCTTCTTTTTGTATAGACATGACTCTGTTTTTTCAATGTGCCTATAGTAAGTTGTCGTTCCATCGTTTTCGTGGTCTTCCCACTGATAGTCTTCCTATTGGGGAACCGTCTCTCGCTGTTCTGACTATCCTATTTGTTGTCATTCGGCTTATGTGGTCATTCCATTCTATTCTTCTGTTTCTTACCCAGTTATTAATGTTATACACCTTGCATCTCCGTCATATATCTGTACTTCTCGCTCTGTCCCATAGAGTCTTACCATCGATTTTTCGAAGGGTTTTCATCTCCGCTATTTCGAGCAATCGTTTTTCCTCTCTGTGTCGGGTCGTGTTTCTGCCGCGAATGTCATTATTGGTCTGATGACTGTTTTGTAAATTCTGCCTTTCATTTCTTTTCCGATATTTTTATTTCTCCATATTGTGTCATTCAGGCAATCTATTCACTTGATCTTCCACTTCTGTTTCGAGCCTTCCGTAGCTAGATAGTGTGATGCCTAGGTATTTAAACTCCATCACTTGTTCTATGATCTGACCTTCCAGCTCCAATCTTATTGGATCTGCTGTTATAACCATGCATTTTGTCTTTTGTGAGGAAATTAACATGTTAAATTTTCTGGCGATTATGTTGAATTGGTGCAGCATACGTTGTAAATCATCTTCACTTTGAGAGATTAGTATTGCATCGTCCGCATAGCAGATTATTTTAAGTTGTTTTTCTCGAATTTGATATCCTTTTTTAGTTCTTACTTTTTGAAGTTATACTTCTTTACGAGCGATATGAGGGTGAATTTTTATATGTTACAACCGACGATCCCGGCGCATGCGCATTATAACTTTATTCTGATTGGATGTTCAAATGACATGTCAAAAATTATCCAATATGGCAGCTGTAACGCAGCTGTGGTTTGGACGGTTGACGGTTTGGTTATGTATGGTTGTTGCGTTTTAAAATTTGTGGGAAGAGAAACAACAAAGGTTAGTTAATAGTTATACTGCCTTTTTAAATAGTTTTCATATTATATTTTTGAAGTTATACTTCAAAATGTTTTAATTTATGTATCTGTCAGTCCAGAAAAGGTGTGGAAAGGATATATTAGTGTTTTTAAATATATTTTTCTACAAACGTGTTAAAAATGCAATTTTTAGGACTCCATAGGAGCGTTAAAAATGCTACTTTAAGGCACTAGTGCTTTAAAATTTTTAAGGCACTGCAGTTAAAAGTGAATTGTCAAATTGTGAAACGTCAAAATATTTATATTTCATTTATTAACATTAATATTAATAACACAACTTGCGCAATTTGAAAAAGGTGGTTTAAAAGGTTTTTTATTATAATTTTGTGTCTTTGGATTTGTCTTCCTTGGGCGTAAAATAATAAAACATCTATTTTTATATTTCACTTGTCACCGTGATGTATAATTATGTATATCTGAAAGGTAACTAGCATGCGGCTTGATGGCCTTGTTGGTAGAGCATTGGACCAGAGATCAAAAAATCGCGAGATTGCGGGTTCAAATCCCGGACAATTCATATTTCTTTCTTTTTTTTTTAATATCTGGCATTGTTAAGTTTTGGTTCATTTTTGGTAATTATTGTTAATTTTTTGTATTGTAACTGTTAAGTAGGTATATTTATTTCGTTGAAATTATATTATAATAGAAGTATAACTTCTTACGTGCGTACAAAGGACACACACATTCTTTTTTTATTATTTCGTCCATGATCAGGTTGAACAATAAAGGACTCAAGGAATCCCCCTGTTTTATCCCATTGTCGGCTTCAATTGGGTCAGTTAATTCATCGTCCACTTTTACTTTTATTGTGTTGTTCTGGTAGATGTTTTCGATCGTTTTAATTATTCCTAGAGGTACCTCTCTCGAGTATAACAAATGGATAACGTCCTTTAATGTGACCCTGTCAAATGCTTTCTTAAGGTCCACGAAACATAAATATGCCGGTTTGTTGAATTCCAACGATTTCTCTTGAACTTGCCTCATTATAAATATAGCGTCAGTGCATGACCTTCCCGACCTAAAACCTTGTTGTTCTTCTGCTAATCGTATAATTTCATTCAATTTGTTTGTTATCACTTTGGTTGTTAATTTTAATGTTGTGTTTAATAAGTTAATTCCTCTGTAATTCTCCGGGTCCGATTTGTCTCCTTTTTTGAAGAGATGTGTTAGGATGCTTGATCTCAATTATTGTGGTATTCTGTTCTATTATTTTTTGTATTAGTTTTAATAGTTGTTTAGTTAGATCTTGTCCTTCGGACTTTAGGAGTTCTTTCGATATTTAAAAAGTTGTGAAAGAAATTCTGTGTGTACGGTATTAACGACGAGAACCCGGCGCCACTGTCTTGAGAGCTTGTCCAGCAGCTTTTTAGTTCATGGTGATTGTTTGTTTGTGTTTGTGTCGAGCGCTAACTGCATCTCGCGTTTGACACGAGCCTTGGAACACACAAAACGTTTTTCGACGGTCCGGGCCGTTCCGTTCCCACTGGCCACTGACGATGGTTAATTCTCGTCAAATCGAAAAATCGCTATCGACGGCTTCAAACCAAACTGAATTTGTATTTTTATCTACGAGTTTAGATAAATCTGATGTAGCCGCAGCCTCAGGTAGGCGGCAAATGTCATTCGGCGGAGAGATCCTATCTTTTGACTTATTGTTCTTTTGATTAACATTCGTTAGTGGAAGAACCGCTGAAAAAAGATCTGCAATACGATCGGTACGGATGGATAATTAAGCAAAAAATAGATCACAATGCAAGATTCCTGCAGTTTTACTTGATATTACATTTTTTCAAAATGAACATTGTCAATTTTTTCATTTATCATTTTCCAAATATTCTTCTTTAATTTATTTACTTTTAGTCCAGTCAAAGAAGCTGAATTTTGGTGGAAATGTTAATTTTGGGAGGCCAAAAAATGCAACAGGTTTGACTCTCCTGCGCTATAAGCATAACGTGCGCTGGGAGAGGTATTGTTTTGACCAGATTTGATCCTAATGGATTTTTTAAAGCAATTCCAATGTATAGACAGTAGATATCGAATTAAATAACTTACAGTAGTTACTCGATTTAGCAATGCATGATAGCAAAGTTTACGACAAATGGTTACAATGGTATTTATATAGGACTGTATAAACTAAAAAAGATATATAAATATCGATACATTCCTACCCCAGTTTTGTATAGCGTCACCCTAATTAGCAAAACTCGTAACTCCAAAACGTCAAATTGTTCAGGAGACGCAAAAAATTTGAATTTGGAATAAATTTTGCGATTTTGTCAAAATTTTGTGGAGTTACGAGGTTTGTCCCAATTAAACCAATATTAATTTGGAGTTACGAGGTTAAAAGCACACAAGCATTATAAACATAATTGGAGTTACGTGGTTTTCTGAAGTCAAAAGCTGATACGGAGTTACAAGGTTTACTTTTTCACTTATATTTAATTTCTACACTTAGATGGAGTTACAGGATTTGGTCAAAAGACAGATAAATTAATTTACAAACAGATGGCGCATATATTCACAAATTGAGTAAACATGGAGTTACGAGTTTTGCTAATTAGGGTGACGATAGGTCATTATAAAAATAATATGACCACTCCGACGACAGAACACAAAGCATAGAAATGCAAAGGAGCTGTGTCATAAAAAATGTGCTATCAATAATTGTCAAACACACTGTGAAATAGAATATAACAGAAAATGTTCTGCTAAAGAATCTAGCATAATTTCGAAAATTCTTACGACAAAATCCATTTTGTACAGACACTTGCCATATTTTTCTTTGTTACATTATCGATTCAAAAATAAACTTAAAATTAATTATATTTTATCCCAGGGGATGAATTTTAAATTACCCTCACACAGTGTCCACAAAAAAGAAGTTGTGTTAACGTCTTACAGAGTTGTCGCTTAACGTTTTACCTTACTGCTGAATGGTCTAAAGTCTAAAGCAACGTTTTCGAGAAACTATTTTAAGACAGCTGATTCTTTCATATATTGTTCCCTATGCTTCCTCGAACACCGTACCGGTCATCTGGCTGCTGATACAGGTTGCGTTCATTACTGCGCAGCACACCTGTACAGGTAAATACAAAATCAGGGTGATTGATTAGTGTGATAAAGCTTAGTAGATCCACTATAGTAATAGATAGCAATAAAACTTACATAGCAATAAAAATAAAAAAACGTGTAGCCAACTTTGAGCTTCACATTACAAAATTAGTAAGCATGTTACAGGGTGTTCAATATCATAGTGGCAAACCAAAATGTTTTTTAAATGGAACACCCTATATTTTATTTTATATTCGAAATCCTGTTAACTTCTCCATCACAAAAATATAAAGGTTTGTTATGTTATACAGGGTATTTACAAAGTGATAACCAATGTTCTACGAAAATCGTAATAAGTTCAGCTCCCTGTATAAATAAAAATAAGCACAACAGCAATGGTTTATTGGTGTCCTATTTTTTTGTTGATTGTCAAAATTTATAAAAATGGTTGATATTGCTAGTTTTCTTTATATCGAATACAGGATGAGTCAAAACGCAAGTACATTATTTTCTGAGTAATTTTAAATAGAACACCTTAATTAATAACTTGCTCTGAAAAATGAAAATATCTCGAAAACTAACAAATTTAGTCATAAGAAATATTATACAAAAATTAAAGTACGGTAATGATACTTTTCGATGGTGATATAAAATACAGGGTGTTCCATTTAAAATTTCTGAGAAAAGAATGTACTTGCGTTTTGACTCACCCTGTATTCGATATAAGGAAAATTAGCAACACCAACCATTTTTATAAATTTTGACAATCAACAAAAAAATATAGCACCAATAAACCATTGCTGTTGTGCTTATTTTTATTTATACAGGGAGCTGAACTTGTAACGTTTTTCATAAAAAATTGGTTATAACTTTGTAAAAGCCCTGTACAACATAACAAACCTTTATATTTTTGTGATGGGAAAGTTAAGAGAATTTCGAATATAAAATAAAATATAGGGTGTTCCATTTAAAAAAACATAAGTTTGGTTTGCCTCTACGTTATCAAACACCCTGTAACATTCTAATTGATTTCGTAGTGTGAAGCTAAAAGTTGGCTACAAGTTTTGTTTTCAACTTTTATTGCTACCTATTACTATAGAGGATCTACTGAGCTTTATCACACTCATCAATCTTTATCACAATCATCAATCTTTGTCACAATCAACGTCGGTATATTGAATTTAAATTATTTTAGGACGAAATATTTTTTTGTCATTACCTTTTAAACCACAAAAATGTCTGGCAATTATAGTTCATATTTCTAATAATGTTTAAAAAGTAATGACAAAATAATTTTTCGTCTTACAATAATTTTAAATTCGATATGTTTACCTGTACAAAAATGTGCTGCGCCGTAATGAACGCAACCTGTATCAGCAGCCAGATAGCCGGTACGGTGTTCAAGGAAGCATAGGGAATAATATATTAAAGAACCAGTTGTCTTAAAATAATTTTTTTTCCGAGGTCTAGTAATTCTAGTTTCTCTTGGTCTAGTAATTCACCACCTGTCTTGGATCTTACAGATATTATAAGAGAATTAAAAATAAAAACATTAAAAGAAAAAATTCATGAAAAGAAATTAAAATGAACTGGACACTTGTTTAGAATGAATAACAACAGCCAAGTTAAATTGACATGGGAAGCGAAGCCGATAGGGAAAACAGGAGAGGTCGACCAAGGAAAACCTGGAATACAAGTGTGATGGAAGTACTGAAGAATAGAGGAAAATCAAGAGCTAGGGACAGAAAAAAGTGGCGTAACTTCGCAGAGAATAACGAGTAAAGAAGACACCTCGACATTTTCTGGTATATGAGGAATATCGATTATGTATATGTGTGTATTAAATATCTACTACTATGGTCCAAATCACAATATAATCGAAAACCATAAAATTTGATATTTCTTCTATTACAAGAGTATTTTACTAACGATTTTAAGGAATTCTACCATAATCCTAATCCTCTTCTCTCGTCCATTAAAACATCAAGTATCTCTTACCTTTTTAACCGAGTAACAAATGTTTTCGAACAAACAAACGCACACAATCTGTTCTGATCTCATCATCCGACCCAATGGTCTTCATGGTAATACGATTTGATTGTTTTGTGTACTAGTGTTGTAAGCTGAAGGAAAGTCACTGCAGATTAAGAAAAAATATAATCGGCAATAATGATAATGCCGTTTGGAATGCCCGGATAATCCCTTTTGTAAATGAGCTTTGTAAAAGAAATGTTGCCTGAGGGCGGCTGGGGCATTCTTAGAAGGAGTATCCTGCATTTGATCACATTAACGAATATTTATAAATATGGTCCTGTTCGTGTTTATTCTTGCTGTAAAGTTGCAAATATGATATAATGTCTGATAAAAAAAATAAGAGGTTTCAGATCGGGAGAAAAAAAATGGAGTTTCAAAAAAAACTAATACAGTATTTTTTTAGTAAAAGTTTGTAAGGTGGGAGTTATTGTAATATTTTTCCGTATTTGTAATAATTTTTATTGTTGGAACAATTTTTATTTAGGTCTAAGTAAAAAATTACATAAAAAAAGTAGGATAGGGCGGGCTAAAAGGTCCAGTTTTATAATATTGCTTCGTAACGATTTAACTATAAGGTTCCCGAATATAAGTTCCCGCTAAAACTATGGCACAGCATATTTTAGTCTTGATAACAAGTCTTTAGTTTGATTTTTGGTCTAAGATCTACACTATCCATATGAAATTGACTTAATAGTTATTGATGATATAAGTGTTAAAAGTACAATTTTAAGGCACGCATGTAAAAGTTTGCAGAATGAGCGAAGCGAATTCTGCAATTCACATGAGTGCCTTAAAAATGTACTTTTTAACACGTATATCATACAATATTTTTCTACAAACGTCTTATATATCAACAATTATAATTTATTCATTCTCAATTACAGGACAATCTACAAAAACTTTTACTTGCACTTGACTGACATGCCATTTTTATATTTTTCTTGAAATTACATCAAAACTGCCTATACTGTCAATACGTAAATCATAACAACTATAGAATAATAACATCTACTTTTATTGTTGTATATTCTAACAAATTTTAATAGTTTTTTTCGACAAACGTGTTAAAAATGCAATAATGCAGTTTAAATTAAATTTTAAAAAACCTTATAAACTACCTTTTTCAAATTGCGCAAGTTGTACTATTAATATTAATGTTAATAAATCAAATATTAATATTTTGACGTTTCACAATTTGACAATTCACTTTTAACTGCAGTGCCTTAAAAATTTTAAAGCACTAGTACTTACTTTAAAGTAGCATTTTTAACGCTCCTATGGAGTGCTAAAAATTGCATTTTTAACACGGTTGTAGAAAAACATATTTATATATTTTGAGTTATACGACATATAAATTTAAAAAACACCAAAAAGCAAAGTAATTCAGTCCTCGTTACAAGTTATGCCCAAACTAAACTGACCTCAGCAAACTAAACAAAAGCATTCTTCTTTAGTAGGTACTCGCACTTTCTTTTACTTTTCTCTTTTTTATATTATAAAATAACAAACATATAAAATCAGAGTTTGGTATTAATTTTGAGAGTAAACTGAATGTAAGACCAAATACTTATCATGTCGGAATAGTATCATGAGCTATTTTCCTGGTTTTTTCCTCGTGATTTAGTATGGGATCACTAACACGAGAATTTACTGTAATCATTGCATGTGTGCGAGTTTTTACAGACAAATCACATGCTATAATTTTTCTTACGGATAGTCTAAAATTAAAGTTGATTTTATGTAATCGAATGAACTATTTTCCAATAAAGTCGTCCCAGGAACGCAATTCATAAATATTGGTCATCTGATTTTAAAGTCAAAGCAAAGAAAAACCAGCAAACCAGCAGCAAAGAAGAACCCGAGAAAAACAACAAAAATATAGAGACCTTAGAAGAGAGGAGAAGTGCATTTATAGAAGAAAAAAGAGAATTTATGAAAATAGAATACTGAAAGAACTTGAGGCATTAAAACAGGAAAATCAAACAAGAAAATTCTATAAAACTGAATATTGCAAGAAAGGAATTCAAACCAAGGCTAAGACTATGTAAGGATAAGGAGGGGCACATACTCAATACAGAAGAAGAAATATTGAAAAGGTGGGTGGAACACTATAAAGAACTACTTACTATCGAAGTAGAAGATTCAAATCAACCGAACCCAAGAGCAACCAACAATACACCATTAGAGCCTCCATCAATTCAAGAAGTACGGGATGTAATAAAACACCTAAAAAATAATAAATCTCCAGGAAGTGATGGTATATCCGCGGAACTTATTAAATATGGAGGTGCTACCCTGACTAATCAAATATATAAAATAATACTGAGAGCCTGGAATGAGGAACAAATCCCGGAAGAGTGGTGTATTGGAATCGTTTGCCCGCTACACAAAAAGGGTGATCAATTGGAATGTAGAAACTATAGGGGAATAACCCTCCTTGAGAGGAAACAGTAGCGATCAATAGGTAGCAGAAACACGTTCCAAGATTGCGGCTGTAATTTTGAATATTTTTTCGAGATATTTGGCACACGTATTCGTAACATAATAAAGAATGGCGGTACAGAGCCCAATTTGAAAAATATATCAATATGTGGAAATTACTCTGTAATTAAATACAGTATTAAAAAAACGAGCCTGTACCGCCATCAAGAAGAACAAAATAATACACTTTCTTCAAATAAACTTTTTTATCCGATGCCTAGATTTTGTGTCATTTTGGAACTACTAAAATTTTTTATTTCATTAGTAGTTCCAAAATGACACAAAATCTAGGCATCGAATAAAAAAGTTTATTTGAAGTAAGTGTATTTTTTTGTTCTTCTTAATGGCGGTACAGTCTTGTTTTTTTAATATTGTATTTAATTACAGAGTAATTTCCACATATTAATATATTTTTCAAATTGGGCTCTGTACCGCCATTCTTTATTATATTACAAATACGTGTGCCAAATATCTCGAAAAAATATTCAAAATTACAGCCGCAATCTTGGAACGCGTTTTCGCTACCTGTTGATCGCTACTGTTTCTTCTTAATACAGCTTACAAAATATTTTCGAGCATCTTATATGGTCGCCTAAGTGCATATTCAGAGGAGATTCTTGGAGAATATCAAAGTGGTTTTAGGCCTGGTCGATCAACAACAGACCAGATCTTTGTGCTAAGGCAAATACTGGAAAAAACCAATGAATTCAATATCGACACATACCATCTTTTCGTAGATTTTAAATCGGCCTATGATAGTGTCCTAAGAAATAAATTGTATGAAGCCGTGGATGAATTCCACATCCCTGACAAACTGATAAGATTGGTTAAGGCTACAATGCGTAAAGTCGTTTGCAAAGTCGAAATACATGGCGAACAATCACAGGCGTTTGAAACGAATGTTGGGCTGCGACAGGGAGATGAGCTGGCGTGTCTCCTCTTAAACATAGCTCTGGAAAAGGCGGTCAGAGATGCCCGAATAGAATCATCCCAAATTTTGGCATATGCCGATGACGTGGACCTACTTGCCCGCACAAAACGCAAACTAGAAGAAATGTATACCACCTTCTCAAATGCCTCAAAAAATATGGGCCTGAAAGTAAACGAGGAGAAAACTAAGATGATGGTATCAACACCCACAACAATAGAGCCAGAAACATCGGTCACCAATTCTCTGTTGATAACTCTACCTTTGAAGTGGTGGACAAATTCACATACTTAGGCTCCCTGATCACCAAGGAGAACGTCATGACGGAAGAAATCAAGCGAAGGATAATCCTAGCAGTGGCGGCTCGTGGTAATTTAAGGAGGGTGTTCAATTAAAGAATGTAATTATACAAACGGTGAATAAGCGCCGCAGGCGAAAAATTTTTGGGGCCTCGCCAAAAGATGTTCTGTAAAATGAAACCTATCTTTGACCCGATTAGTCAGGATGTCACACACTTTTTTTGTTTTGTGCAGAATATGATACCTACTGAATGATGGCGCTTCTTCGGTGGTGAAGGTGGAGGCAGAAGTTACGAATAATGAAATGGCTTTGTCAAAACTGTTTAAAAATCCGTTTATTTTAACGGCATCCAAAGACCGAGATTGAAATTATAGTTTTATTCTTTGAAAATACTAAACATGAAAAACAAAATAAAGAATGTAGTTTATCACACCCACATAATCACTAAGTTTTTCTATATTGTTCAACTTTAAAACAATGTTTAAACTTTTTGTTTCTTATTGCACATTCTTGTATACCAAGTTTATCTCCAGCCAAGTTAGTCCATTCTTTTTATAAGAAGTCGATTTTCAAAACTATTTGCATTTTCTTTTATAAACTTCACGAAATAAGGCTCCACCATCCTAAAAAAACTACCTACCATACCAATATTGTATTTTTTAATAAAATCCCACAACAGAAAATGCCAAACTGTGAATCGAAACGCTTCGCCCCGGTCTCTGTGTGCAGTGCACAAATGGTCAATGTTTTAAGATAGGAGAATCCCTGGTTCACGGATTTAAGAGCTCTCGTTCTTCTATAGGGTTACTGTATAGTCGCTGGGTTCAATTTGAATTCTGCACCTACCACGTGCATCTAGCGTAGCGGTGTTGTGCAAACAAATTATGCGATTAATAAATACAGTTATATTTTAATGATACTATGATATTTATGATATTTAAGAAAACATATTTTAATGATATTTATGAGATTTTTTAAAATATGTATTTTAATGAAATTTGATTGGGTGTTCACTGCACAAGTGAACCAATGGAGAAACCGCCCCTGAATCCTAGCCAACAAATGCTATTTTGGACTGAGTAGACATATGAGAAGCAGAAACTTAAGCCAAAAAACAAAAATAACCGTATACAAAACCCTTATACAACCAGTGTTGACATATGGATCGGAGACATGGACCATCTCCAAGGCAGATGAAAACCTTCTGCTTATATTTGAACGAAGGATCCTGAGAGGCATATTTGGTGGCATCTGTGAAAATGGTATTTGGAGGAGAGGTATAACTACGAGGTATACCACAGATATAAACATATATTTGGTGGTAAAGACGTAGTATCTCTTATAAGAATAGGAAGACTAAGGGTCGATTTCTCATAACTGCGGTAATCTATGGTTCAGTTGAACCAGGTTCACCGGTGATCTTCGGTTTTGTTCGGAATGCATTTCTCATTGCCCGTTCATGTCAGCGCTCGTTCTACAGCTTACGAGAAATGCCAATCGATGGCAAAAGGTAAAAAACTGTCGCCATTTTGAACTACCTTTTTTATGCTGTTTTTGAATAAAGTTAAATTTAAGTATTTATAGTGAAATAGTCATTTTAATAATTATAAATAAATATTATAAAAACAAAAATAATGTTATCGTTTATCGTTAGGCTTAATATAATAAAATAGGATATATTTATATTATGACAGCGTTTCGTGTTAATACAACGCATGTGTAGTCCATGAAATCATCTGAACTGAGTTCTGAAATCTTTGAACGGCCGAATTCCACCGTTCAAGCATCGTTCAAGTTTAAACTGCCATCGGTTGAAGTGCGAATTGAGAAAGACGATTTTGACTTTAAACTGACGTTTACTAGAAGTTCAGATTAAACTGGAGTTGAACTCGATATGAGAAATTGGCCCTAAGATGGGCAGGACATCTAGCAAGATCACAGCATAACAACCATCCTAGAAGAATCCTTATGTCACAACCTGTGGGAAGTAGAAATAGGGGTAGGCCAAAACTTAGATGGAAAGATGGTGTAGATGAGGATGGGAGAAAAATAGGCGCAGCAAACTGGCAACGGTTGGCAATGGATAGGACTGACTGGCGTAATAGACTTGGGAAGGTCGAGGCTCTTTCATAGGGCTGTAGCACCATTGATGATGATGATGATGATTATGATTTTAAAGTCGTCTACTTTAAAATGTATAATAGAGAGATATCGAAACCCTATTTAACATCGTCCTTTAATAAAAGATCCTTTATTTTGACATAAATAACCATGCTTATATGTCAAAAGTGTCAAAATAAAGGATCTTTTATTACCAAACGACGGTTTCGATATCTCTCTATTATATGTTTGAATTCAATATGAATAAGTCAGATAAAATTAAATTATTAGAAGAAATACCGACTTTTAACAAGCAATAAAAACACAATTTGCTTAATTATTTATTAATGTTTCGTATTTTGATAACGATTTACGAAGTGGAAGTCGAAAAGTCAAATAACTGACTGATAAGTCCTGACTTATTTGAGTATATTTGACTTTAAAATAAATTTAATTTCAAACTTAAATTATGGCTTATTTTTTAAATAAAATAGTAAATAGCATAAGGAAATAGCTTCAAAACAATATTACTTTCCTCTGCTAAATTGTTTTTCTTAATTTGTTTCTTTCTTTGAATGACAGCCTTTTGCGTGAAACTATTCTCTTTTGTTTCTTGTTTTGTAGTTCCAACGACAGTGCTCTTTTGAGGGGGCTTGTTAATATGGCCACAGTATAAAGAGGGACAGTAAAACCTGTTCTATGGTGGCACTTTGATCTCAAGAAGTAATACCAGCAGTACGAAATTGGTAATTCACCATTGTTGGATGCGGGTTTTCCCTGTTAAAACCCGTACGTTTCTACGCGACTAGCAATGCAAGAGTGGTGGTCTAGCGACTGGAAACCTTGCGCGGTCGCCATGCGCGTTGAAAGATTTTACTTCCAATTTTTCGGAGAGTAGTTCTACTGCCCCTCTTTATACTGTGCTATGGCTAACTTGCGTCGCTTTCTGTTGATAACATTGCGAGCCTTAGGTTAAGGGAAAGGTCAGATAACTTCTGGAGGAAACGATACATTTGAGGAAGCTGACGGCTGAGGCTCAGTACCTACACAAATTAATATGGAACCACAGGAGATGTTGACGGTTGAGGTTTCAGGTTGTGTTTAACACTAGCTGTAGAAGACAATAATGGATCATTAAGTAAAGTCAAAGCTGAAGAAGTAGAAACATCAGTTTTATCAGCTGTTGATGGATTAACATTAATATAATGTATCAAATATATCATTTAATGCCGTCATTTCGAAATAAACATATGTACTTTATAACAGTGGGAAGAACCTTGTCATAAATGAAATTATACAAAACTTGTCAACCAACCTGTATCACATATATGTTGGTAATAGGAATACGATAAAAAAATGTGTACTGTGAAAGTGAAGGCAATTCAACAACAGGAAAGAAACCCTATAAATGTGTATGAAGGAATATCGTGAGAACTGCACCAAAACAGGAGGAATATAACTGAAACCCGTTTTTGAACGAAGCAAGTATGCGGTAGAGATGGAGGTCTTTACCAGAATTTGGGCCAGGAACTGTTATTAGGTAGAGTAACGATGGATGTTTAAAAAAATGACAAGAGGTAGTACAACAAAAAGTATACTAGTACCTATACAAATTATTTTACCCGATTGACTAACGGATTTATATTTATTTAAAAAAAGTCAATGTGGAACAATTTTGAGGAAAACCACAATGTTGGCATCGCATGTCTAAAGGTGTTTGAGATTTTGTGGAAGTACATAATTATATTAAAGATATTAAAAAATAAAATAAAAATTCCATTTTTAGTCAGTTGCAATGCAAAGGCAAAACAATCTTATTTTTTACTTAAAATACGGAGCGCAGTCCAGCCCTCTGAATCGACGATTTTCGACTCTTGTTGGAGTCTCATCGGAGAGAACGTATGCCTGTTACTCCATACTTTAAGTGATCAACACCTAAAGTTTATCCCCCACACCGCAACTGACGTGAATGGACTAGGTGACTAGCGTCATCTGGGAATTGAAAGATGAAGTAGTTTTCAATCCTAATACCAATATTATTAATATTTAAAAATATTAAAACATTACTAAAAGATTTTTAAATTGAAAATTTATTGGTTCATTTTCTTGGTAACACCTCCATGGCTTCTAAAATTTGCAAGCCAGATGGATGCTAAAGCGAAGAAGACAAGAGGGAATTCAAAAACTTACAATTCACGACCCCGTCTGTTCAGCTGGTAAATTCCAACAGAAAATGGACCTAGTTACTCAAAGAAGTAACGACCAATATAAAAGAAATAAAATAAAAAAATGGAATTCACACACACACACACACAAGAATCATAAATAAGAACAATAACAAATACAATTTACTAAAATGATATAAATCGTCAATATAAATAAAATATAATGAAGTGAAACAAAAAACAGTAACAATCTATTGCAAAATTTAAAAAAATTTGCAAATTGTACAATCTACCTTAAGAAATTTAATTAGTTAAGCTAAATTGCTGCATATGGCACTCAAATATAGATTAAGATTCTACTTATTAATAAGAATACTGTACTTTCTTAGTTATTGGTTAAGAAACTCTGCTATTGAATAATATGGTCTTTCAGATAAATAGGCTTTAGTCGTTTTACGGAACTCGGGGAAAGATGTTGCAGATTTAAGTTGTACAGGGAGATGGTTGTAAAGTTTTTTTGCAGAATATAATATAGACTTCTTTACTAACACACTGGACGCGATCGGTAAATAGATGTCAAAGGTAAAATTCCTGGTGGAATAGTCATAGGTCTTGCTGGAAAGACATGTAGATGTTTACGAATTAAGCAAACAGTTTCTAAAATATATAAAGAAGGTAGTGTTAGAATCCTGTGATCTTTGAAGTAGCTTCTGCAATGTGTTGTTCTTCTAAATCACTGAATTGTTTTAAAATTCGTAAGTAAAGATGCGTGGAAATTTTAAAGTGTGTGACGTACTTTTTGACAATATTGCTTTGTTTGACATCGTTGCTATGACTTTAAAATATTAAAACCTGTATTGATATACACCATTCATTACTGCATAACAGGTATTTAGGCACCCTAAATTATATATATATATTATAACTTATTAGCGTTATTTTTTAATTCAATTAATTGATTAAGATTTGGTCATTTTTTAAACGCTCGTAGAAAAAATATTGTTCCTAACTCTTGCGGAAAGTCTCTTTTCCGCACTCGACTGCTTGCCGAACTCGCTTCGTCTCATTCGGCAAACTGCAATCGCGAAAAGTATGACTTTCCGCACTAGTTAAGAAAATAACTATAACAATACTAAAAATATTTTAAGTCGTTACGAAGTAGCAGTTCCAAAATAACAGTTACGCGAAATGCGCCTCACCGTCAATCGGCGAGAATCACGAGAGCCCTTTTGCGTTCTCAGCCAAAGAATGTACCTCATTAATTTTTCAATTTTCTTCCGTTCGAACATCGAGGACTGGCTATGATGGAGTTACGTCATTCGATAGCAGAATCGCCCGTCTTTTCTGTTAATGCTTATCAAGGTGGAAAATGGCGATTTAATTGAAATTACTGGTTTATTGCGAAAGATCACCGTCTAGACGGAATTTGCTTACAAAACAATTATGAATTTATATAGATTTTGCCTAAAAATATCTATACAACACAATGACTATAGAAGTAATAGGTTTACTAATAAAAAGAAGCAAACTATTATTCTAGGAGTAATAAAATAGTACCAATTTGTTTCAAAAACCACCTCGACCTTTTTAATATTTTTCAATTTAGATTTAGACTTTTTCTAAAATTTCGGGAATATTTTTTCTCAAAAAAAATAAAATATAGTAAAATCTATTATTTTGGGAATATGTGTATTCAGCTTATAGTTTGATCTGGGCCTAGATTCCGTGCACTGTAGATATCTACATGTCGCTTTCTATCGATATTTTAATATCAAAATATTTGAATTTTTAGCTTTAATTGAATTATTTTCTAGTTTTTCTAGGTTATACTCTAATTGATAAACTAGAGCAAAACTAGAAAATAATTCAATTAAAGCTAAAAATTCATATATTTTGATATTCAAATATCGATAGAAAGCCACATGTAGATATCTACAGTGCACGGAATCTAGGCCCTGATCTTCACCCAGATGGGAGCGAAATTTTTTTTCTTTAATTTTTTTATATATTTAATTATTAGGTTTACTAATGCTTACAAAAGTAAAGTTTGGCTGAAATTTTGCTAAAAATACGGTACTTTTCAAATACGTGCAGTGGCGCACCCAGGGGAGGGTTGGGGGTTAAAACCCCACCCAGTGCATATAAAAAAATATAAAGAATAGTAGGAAAATGTAACTTGTCTTTCAAAAACAATACAAAAAAATTTCTGTGCCCAAGCAAACCCCCCCCCCCCAAAGCAAAATTCTAGGTGCGCCACTGAATACGTATGTCCTTTTAAAAGCCCCGTGGCATAATCAATGGTTATGATTAACAAAAAATTTAAAGTACCAAAAATTAAAATCTTTAATTAAAAAGATTTTTATTTTTAATTATATACCTACAACAATTAAACGAAAAAAAAAAATGAAATAACTAGTCCGTATGATATTTTTTTATAAAAAAATTGTGTCGAATGTAGTGCTACAGTACATTTTTTTATTGCAGCAAAAATTACATTTTTTCTGACACGCAGCACATCGAGTTTGTGTGTCCTTATAGATAATTTTCTTCGTCAATCATTTTCCATCCGCTCCTGAATGTAGCAGTGGCGGCTCGTGGCTTTAGAGACAGGGTCAGCAAGGTTTTTTGTCTCTTCAGATAGGTATACCATCTAATTAAAAGGCTTCAATCCTCATAGGAGATTTTTGTTTTTTTATTTTTTTTTACAACTTGAAAACTTAAGAAAACAATTTTAAAAAAATTATAATATCAACAATGTCGTAAAACTATTAATTTCATAATTTCATCCCGCGCGCACTGGAAAACATAGCTATTTTATGTGCCTTGCAGCTCTGCTGCCGATCATCACCGATCGGCAGATTGAAATCTGCCGGACATGCCATTCAAGTGAATACGGGTGAAATGTATAATTGGTTGCCTATCGACTAAAATTCCGTAGATTCTTAACATGTAAATCACCAATCTGGGGTCGGCTTGCCGAAACGGGTCTGGTAATAAGAATTCACACAATCGCAATCGGATGCATGGCTGCTGGGATCATTTGAAAAGTATCTTTTTACGCGCAGGGATCACTTCACACTCGGATTGGTCGAATTATTTAAAAACCATGAATAAAATTTAGTCTATATTATCCCACAAATATTTTTTTTATTTCACAGAAACAAATATCAACTCTGATTAAATTAAATATTTTCAAAGAATCTATAATGTGTCTATAAATGTGTGGGTCGGCACTGCCGACCCTGACCGGCCGCCACTGGAATGTAGATATTTCCTAATTGCTTACATATTTGTCTATCTTGCGCCAATCTAATCCACTGTTTGCCTGCCACGGCCCTCATGTCATCTACCCATTTCTGTTGAAGTTCCCAATGTTTCTTGTCGTCTTCCTTGGTCATTTATCTGGAATTCCCCGTGTCCACCTGTTCTCATCATATATATGGCTATAATGTTAGGCTGTAAGTACAAACTGATCGGATGCATTTGGTCAATAAGGTAGTCTATTCGATAGTATCCTGAATGAATATGCATACTGACTGAAGGTTTGCTGGATTCTCTTTTACCAGAAAATACGATTTTTTGTCACATATTGCTACTCTATAGTAGCTGATATTTTCATTTGCCCCATCTACGCCACACATATTTTCATTACATTCATTGATAATATTAAACTGATAAACTAATACTCCCTTTAAACTCTAATAAAAACTAAAATAGACTTTATTTTGGATACAACATTATTGTAAACTACTATTTGTTTTTGTTTTGTTCAGTTGTGTAAAAAGGCTTTCTTCTTTTCTTCACATTTTATCTTAATATCTTCTCTAAACCATGGAGTTTTAAACTTTTTTTATATGGTAGTAATCGTTACTTTCCTCTCTCCAAATGATTCTGTTGCTACGTTAATTATGTTATCTGTAAGATTTTCCCAGCTTTCCTCAATGTTATATTTCTCTAATATTCCAATTTCAGCAATTTTCTCTGATATTATTTTTCTGTATAAGTATTCCGTGGATACCGCATTTAGTCGTTCGAATCTGATTTTTGTTTGTGTTGATACTGCTCTTTTGGGTGTGAAGTATTTCATATTATTTATACATAATTCTAGGCTATGGTCGCTACCTACATCTGCTGAGTTGAGGCATCTTACATCGATTATTTTTTTATGGATGTACCTATATATATCTCTGTTAGTATAACTAACGATGGTAACTGTGAAGCAGAAAATCGGAGACGTATTGGTATGGCAAAAAATGCGATGAGTCGCCTAACTAAAGTTTGGAACGACAGATCTATCTCTCAAAATATCAAGATGAGACTGATGAATGCCCTTGTATTCTAATATTTCTATACGGAGCAGATACTTGGACTCTTAGCGCATGCGAGCGCCAAAAAATTGATGCCTTTGAGATGTGGTGCTGGAGAAGAATGCTGCGCATACCTTGGACAGCTCATAGGACAAACGTTTCCATTCTAAACCAACTCAATATTAAAAAAAGGCTGTCCACAATATGTCTGCAGCGAATTCTGCAATTCTTTGGTCACGTGGTTCGCAGAGGTGACGACAGTTTGGAGAGATTAATTGTTTCTGAAAACGTTCCGCGGAGAAGATCAACAGGACGATCACCAACTAGATGGTCCGACCAAATAAAGAATTCAGCTGGAAACTCATTTTGCGAAGCTCTTAGAGCAGCTGAAGATAGAGACCAATGGAGAAACATTGTTAGGAATATTGGAAGAAATCACGATCCTCAGTAATGGGGAAACGACAAGAGAGAGAGAGAGAGATAGATAGAGAGAGAGAGAGAGAGAGAGAGAGAGAGAGAGAGAGAGAGAGAGAGAGATGCATATCTCTGATCTCTGTTAGTTACAACATAATCTATCATAGATCTTTGTCCACGGGTGTTATTGAATATATATTTGTGTTGGTCTTTGTGGTCAAAAATGTGTTGTTTAGTGTAAGTTAGAAGTTCTAAGAATTCGCGCAGAAAAAGTTAGTTCTCCATTTTCGTTTTTAACATTCTCATTATTTTTACGATTTCCAATAGGAAGAAGAAGAGAATTGTAAAAATATGGTGGCTTTAAATCTATATCATAAAAAATCTGCAATATTCGTATTTTCTTATACAAAATGACCTATAATATAGAACTGTTGTAATATATTACCGAAGTCTAATTGGGGGATGAAATATTCAAAGTGTTATTGACAGTTTAATTGGTTTAGTATGAGCAGCTAATTGTAGCCGGTGTTGATTCATGTAATAATTCTGAATGGATCGACAACAATGCTTCCACAATGAAAAAATTATGGCTCCCGTTCAAATATTGGCCCAATATATTTTAACACTTTGTGGCTTTGTGTTAAGATGAACAATAGTCGCTGCTGAGGATGCAACGAGAATGAGTTTGGTATTGACAGGATTGGAATCGACAAAAATTAGAAACCAAAAAGTATGTTTAATTGTTATTCAATTAGAATTATTACTTTAACATTACGTTTAATCTTATGTTATGATCGAAGCGAAGATCGGTGTGATATGCGCATTTTATCAATGAAATTTGATATTTTTAAAACATTCCAGAAGCCGGTACAGATAAAATGTTTTAACAACCCATTAATTATTCAGAATTACTCGACGGATATTAGTACAGTTAAAATAAGTAATACGATATTGATTTAATGAGTGAAATTTAAAGTTTTTTCTACTTTAATGACAAAAAAGCTAGCTCATTAAAAGAACCCAATTAAAAATTATTTTGCACATCATATTTGAAACATTATTTGGTTGAAAAATCTCATTTTTGTTGGCAAAAAAATATATTAATTTGTCTGGACTAACTTACAGTTCTGTTTATCTTAAAAGGGATATGTTACTATCAACATTCACACAGTGTTGCCAAACTGAATTTTGTTATTTTGAGTGTAAATTTTCCCAGCGATCTTCGAGGGTACAATACCGGTAAACCGACGTTTTATTGAAATGTCACAGAATGGAAAAATCTCAGAAGTGGGAGATTTTCCATTTTTTAATTTAATTTTGCATTTTGAACAATCGCTTTTTCCGATTATAGCGCCATCTATCCATAATTAGAAAAAATGTCTCGAATAAAAGTTGCTTATTTTTACGTAAAGAATCTAAATCTGCAATAAAAATTGGGGGCTTCTATTTAAAATTTTAAAGTAACCTCCGACCCCACCTCCGTGGGTGGTCGTGTTTGGTGCTATTCGATAATTTTTTCTAAAAAAAATATTGAATATGTGTATTTTGCAGTTTTTCGATCTAATGCTCATTTCCCGAAATATCGCGGGGTTCGTATTTAAGTTTTTAAATTTACCCCCCACCCCTCTCAGTGGGGAGTCGTGTTTAGTATCATTCGATGATACTAATATTCTATTATCTATTACATAAGTATCTCTACATTTTAACGTTTATTTATAGAACACCCTGTATTTTGCAGAATGGAAAAAACAGTAAATTGTTATTTTGATTTAACAATGTTTACATTAATAATTTGACTTATATTTGAGAGTTAACAGTTCTGCTGTACCTACTTGTTAGTTTTAGTTTTCTAATAAATTGTGTTAGTTACATAAATACATTATTTAAAAATGAAAAAATGACTTGTTATTTGAGGAAGGTAGAAAAATCATATGTATAACATGGGAGTAAAGTGCCTTTTCCTCCCTTGAATGATTACTGCCCTACGTAACGCGTCGGGCAGTAAACTTCATTCTCGGGAGGAAATGTAGCACTTTCCTCCCTTGTTATACAAATAGCTATTTTTATGATAATTATTATAATTGAGGTTATTAAGATTCCAATTTAAGATAATTGTTAAGACAGTTCTATAATTTTTGATTCAGTTGTAATTTGTAATTTTAGTGACTTTTTGATCGTTCACGCCTTCATATACCACGACATTCCTTCGAATCCCAAAAAGCCAAGTCCTGGCCTGCTTTTGCAGGTCGATATGTTGAAAGTTTTTGAGATGCATTTGGTCGGTTCGAGAGGTGAGCGTGAGAATGGAAAGATCAATATAAACATTGGATCGTTTGTTTAAAGAACACTGGTAAACCTGATGGTGATGGTACCAGACAAAAGACAAATAATGTTTACTTACTGCGTTGTTTCAGTTAAGTCATTCTTCTTCTGCTTTCAGAATTTCCGTTTAATTTGGAATAATCCTCGAGAGGATGATATTTTTAAGTATGTTTATAGCGAGATTTGTTTTAGAAGAGTTTGTAGCAGGAAACCCGTTAGATTAATGATATACTTTTAGATACAGTGTATGTGTATATTTAAAAAATCTGATCATTTGAGCGGTAAAGAAATGGTCGAGTCACAAATTACACAATAAAAAAAGAGAATATTTCGCGAAATGAACATCAGATTGAAAAACTGAAAAATACTTGTTCAATAATTTTAAGAACTATCGAATTATACCAAACATGACCCTCCCCCCCCACAGAGGGGTGTGGGGGTAACTTTAAAATTTTAAATAGGAACCATGCGATATTTCACGAAATCAACATCAGATCTCGAAAAACTGAAAACTACGTGTCCAATATTTTTCAAGAATTTAACGAATGACACCAAACACGACTACCCAGGGAAGTGGGGTGGGGGTAACTTTAAAATCTTAACTAGGAACCCCCATTTTATATTGCAGATTTGGATTCCTTTGTAAGGCAGAATTTACAAAACAGTGATCATATCAATAGTAACATACGCAGCATAAACACGACCTGATACAGACCAGTGGCGGATCCAGAGGGGGCGGTCACGGGGTCATGACCCCCCAAAATATTTGAAAACCCATTTATCCTATTGGTGGTAAGACTAAAAGTGACCTTGCATCAGAGAAAAGTAATCACCCTCAAGATCCATGACAACCCCCAAAAAAATTTCTGGATCCGCCAGTGATACAGACAGGACAAAAAGAATGCTAGAAACAGGAGAGATGAAAACCTTTCGAAAAATCGATGGTAAGACCCTATGGGATAAGAAGCGCGCTAGAAGTGATCCGCTAGAATCGGATATACGACGGAGATGCAAGGTAGACAACATTAATACCTGGATAAAAAACAGAAGAGTATAATGGAACGACCACATAAGCCGAATAACAACAAATAGAGTAGTAAGGACGCGACAGATGGTTCCTCAATAAATAGGAAGACGATCAGTGGGAAGACCAAGAAAACGATGTAATGACAACTTACTGGAGGCGCATTGAAAAACAGACAGAGTCATGTCTACACAAAAAGAAGAAGAAGAAGAATAAAAAGACGTAAAAATAAGTAACTTTTATTCGAGACATTTTTTAGAATTTTGGATAGATGGCGCTATAATCGGAAAAAAACGATTTTTGGAAATGGTAAATAATTAAATTAAAACAGAAACATCCCCCCTAAAACAGAAACTTTTCTTATAAGGACCTAATCTTCACAACACACTAGGTCCCCATGACGCTTTAGTAACTGCAAATTTAGCATCCAAGGCTTCCCTACTATAACTATCATAGCTTATTGATTATTTAGAGTAGGTTTGTTTATTGTTTTAATAATTCGAAGATATTCATTAGTCCAATTACTTCATATTCTTAGGATGAGCAGCTTTTCTAGCTTTTGGTGAACTTGCGGCAGCCTTGGCGGTTTTCGGCTTGGGTGCCTGGTTTTTTCGTATAACTTCCTTTATTTGATTTTTCGCCTTGGTTGGTGTTTTTACTTTAGCCTCTGTGGAAATCGGAACTGCTGATGAAGACGCAGTTTTACGTGCTGACTTCTTTTCTGACTCGGTAGCGGCGTCAGTTTTCTTCGGTTTGACTGTTCCTCCAGCTTTCTTTTCTCTTCTCCTGAACTTGGCTTGTCAGATCCAGAAGACGACGAAGAAGTCGACATTAACTTGAAAGATCCTGACGCTCCTTTTCTCTTTGTCTGCACCAATGATCCAGTAGCATCTGCAGCTTTTAAGTATTTTTTGAATTTTGATGAAGGGTGTAACTTTTTCCTCATCTACTTTGTAATTTATTACAGCGATATATTTCTTGATAGCTTGAAGAGAAGAAGTAGAGATAGCAGATGTTGGCGGATAAGAAGGTTTTGCCCGTGGATTGTTTGCCTTCTTTTCCTTTTTGGGTGGTGAAGACGCAGTTTTACGTGCTGACTTCTTTTCTGACTCAGTAGCGGCGTCAGTTTTCTTCGGTTTGACTTTTCCTCCATCTTTCTTTTCTTTTACTTTTTTAACTTGAAAGATCCTGACGCTCCTTTTCTCTTTGTATGCACCAACGATCCAGTAGCAACTGCAGCTTCTAAGTATTTTTTGAATTTTGATGAAGGGTGTACCTTTTTCCTCATCTACTTTGCAATTTATTACAGCGATATATTTCTTGATAGCTTGAAGAGAAGAAGTAGAGATAGCAGATGTTGGCGGATGGGAAGGTTTTGCCCGTGAATTATTTGCCTTCTTTTCCTTTTTGGGTGGTGAAGATGTATGTGGCGTTCCAGATGCCGACGAAACTGAAGCAGCTGACGATTGGTTTTCTGTATCTGAAATTGTGTTGGGAGATATAAAAAAATCACTGACTGAAAAGGGAAAACTAATTTTTTCAATTTTAACAATTCTAATATTCCGATTTTCTGATGTTTTAAATTTTATTCGTGTTTTTGGATCCAGATGGTTTTGTTAAAAAGATAGTGTCTTAAACATTTGAAAAAAGTAGACAGTAAGTAATCTTATCCTTCAAAGATGTAAAAACACTTAAAGAGCCATAAAAAATTGAAGATAGTCTCTCCTCATGTCCTCACAACAAATCTATTGTTTACCCACCAGTGACTGACATCTTTATCTTGGGAAAACATTTAATTTAATTCTAATATTTGCTCTGGAGCAACTATGTTGGTTTTTACAGATTGTTTAGCGTGCCGGATCAAACGCAGTCTACAAAAATGTCTGTTTTGATTTGTCGTTTTTTACATCGTTGATAAAAATGTTTTCTCTTTCTGTCAGTGAAGAAGGGAAAATGGTAAAAATGAGGTCAGCCGTCCCGTATCTCTTGTCTGCGTGGAATGCTTCATTGTACAGGGTGTATATATTTAATAATTGGTCAGTTGCATTCAAACTCTCACTTTCTGGAAGAAGATTTTAGCAAAACACAATCAGTATAAAATATAGCGCCGCTTATCATCTTATTTCATTTTCAGATTCAGAATGAATAGGGGACTGAGTGAAAATTTTTAGGTAAGTAATGATGTAAATACTAGGGGTCGCCAAGTTCTTAAAAATTTCAAGATCTTGTCTTGATTTCAAGACAAGATCAAGACAAGAAGTAATTTTAGATTTCAAGACAAGACAAGAAATTTTATGTCAATGCCAAGATTTCTTGTAAAGGAAAAAAGATATCTTCAAATATCTTGACTATTTTTTTTTATTAATAATGAAAACTCTAAAATGTATTTATTTGTGAAAAAGATAACAATATTTTAACATAACATACTTAACATACTTTCATTTATTGAAATTGTACAGACTGAAATGATTTTGTAGACACTTATGACTACTGAATGAATTTTCGGCTTATAAAGCCATCTTCAAAGCTATGGCCAATAATTTCAAAATACCACTATGAAGAGAGAGGGATCAACCAAACCAAAATATCAAACAATTCAAAATACCACCATGAAGAGAAAGGGTTCGACCAAACGTCGAACAAGGTTTTTTCAATCAATAAAAAAACTGCATAAGTTAAATTTTTTTTCAATCTTACATGGGATCCCTCTCTCTTCATAGTGGTATTTTGAAATTATTGACCATAGCTCTGAAGATGGCTTTATAAGCCGAAAGCGATCAGCTAGGATTTAAATTTTCTACACACTTCGAAAGTACTCTTCTATCCCTTTAATTCAGGTTAAAATAATAATTAATGATAATAAAATTGCAAACTACATAGACTTTATTTTTAGCACATTTTTAAATCGGAATTGATAAGCCATGAATTAAGACAGATAACCGTTCTTAGCCATAAAATCAACGCCTAGCCAATTTCTTTGCTTTATTATTGTTAAAGCTGCTCTTGAATATAGCACTTTCGCAGGTATTGATGTTGCTGGCAGTCCGAGAGAATCCTTAGCCATTTTCGATAATGACGGATTGACATTTTCGTGTCTTCTCCACCAATCAAGTACATTCTCTGAATCTTCTGACCTAGGCTAAATATTCAAGAATCACCCTGCCGGGTAATCAAGAAATTTCAAGATCTTGAAATTTCTTAAATCAAGACAAGATATAAGATGTCAATAAAACGTCAAGACAAGATTTTTTAAATTTCTTGATTTTTTCTCAAGACAAGACAAGAAGTTTTTTTTAGCAAGACAAGAATTCTTGTCTTGTCGACCCCTAGTAAATACACTTTTACATGATACACTTTTCAGCAACTGATACTCGAAGGAAAGATAGAGGATGAGAGAGGTCTAGGATGTAAAAAGATGCCATGACATATTCGCCAATGGACAGTAATCCACAGCTATGAAATGCTTCGCAATGCTGCTAAAAACAGGATAATTAAATGCTGACTATCTAAAAGCACGAATCCATTACGTTAGCACTCCGTGCTCCGTGTAACTGCTCCAATGGATACGGCATGCGCTCTTCTACATATAAACTGCCACCGGTTGGATCGCCGAGGGTGAGCGCCGCTCCAAGAGAACCAACGTATCCACTATATGGAGCACCAAGGTAATGGATACGTGCCTTAACATCTCACCTGACAAGGCAATGTACGGTGGACACCTACGCATAAATGCACTGTACCTTAAGAAGAAGAAGAAGAAGAAGAAGAAGACGAAGGGTGTAAAACAGGGTTCCAAATTGAATATTTTGTAAGACGTAGCATTGGCAGCCGAACAAGTTTCTTTGTCGCTAGGGCCTCCTAGGGACAAAGAAACTTGGTGGTAGAATAATGAAGGTGAGAGAGAAGAAAGAGGCTAGGGAAAAGTATGACAGGACTGAAACAGGGGAAGATAAGTAGATATACAAAGAGGGAGCCAAGCGAGCTAAGTAGCTGTTGCTATAGCAAAAGAAGCAAAAAATTAAATCTACCGAAATTTGAAGATTTCTACCGAAAAAATAGGAGCAGTCTCCCGAAATTTTGTCGAAGACATGTGGCGACACTCCTCAAATATTATATTTTTCAGATTTAGCCATACGACTCACACTTACGCTAAGGATAAAATACACTATATAATCCCAGATACCTACGGTATCAAAAATATTGATAGACAATTCACGACTATTAATCTCACTGGCCGTTTTTTACCATAAAGATTAACCTTTTTACTATCAATGGGTAGGTACGCATGGATTATCTAGTAAAATACAAATTGCAAATTTGAAATGTGACTTTTCATGAGATAAGGTTTATACCCAGTGTAATGTATTTGCAATTTAAAATATCATTTTTTTATTCTTTGAATTGAGAAAAATATTTCCGTTGTTTATGGTTCCACCGGTACCCAAACAAATGCGCCTGCAGCTTATTTTTCAGAGAAGGGTGTTTTATTAGACTTTATGGCTTCTTTCAATTCTTTGGAAGCGGTTGTCGTGTAATTTAGTGTTGTACTGATGGCTTAAAGTTTAGAGTTAACAGAAAAAAATAATAAATAATAAAAAAATACTTATAGACTGAATACAATAGGGGGACCCGTTGACCCCCACCCTGTATCCGCGCCTGTTTGCACCTAATGGTAGGGGAGCCCAAGCGGGGTTTTTTGAAATTATTCGAGAACGTCATAAAATCACATGGGGAGAAACCGTGTACCCTGTAAATGCACCCCTACCATATATGGACTATAGACTCTAAATACAGGGGTGTTCGTTAAGGGGGGTCCGAAAAAATCTATCCTTAGAAAAGCTCGAAGTTATCAGATTAAGATAACGTAAGCTAAGTACATACATACATAACAGTGTATATTTCAAAAATCTGACGATTTGAGCGGGGCATAAGGAAATGGGTGAGTCACAAAGTTTAAAAAAAAGCGAATATTTCGCGAAATGAACATCAGATCAAAAAACTGAAAAATACGTGTTCAATATTTTTTAAAAATGTATCGAATGACGTCACACACGACCACCCACGGAGGTGGTGTGGGGCCTTACTTTAAAATCTTAAATAGGAGCCCCCATTTTTTATTACAGATTTGGATTCCTTACGTAAAAATTAGTAACTTTTATTCGTGACATTTTTTCGAATTAGGTATGGATAGATGGCGCTATAACCGCAAAAAATGATTGTTGGAAATGGAAAATTAAATTAACAAATGGAAAGTTCCCACTAAAATGGAAAACTCAACTTAACTTTTTTTGGTTTTAGGACCTAATCGTCACAACCCAATATGTCCCCGTAATGCTAGTACATATTACGATTTTTTGTGCATTAAGATATTTGATTTTGGCAAAACCTATAGACTCTTAGAAAGTATTTAATAAGAAAGACAGATGCCTTTTTGGCACACGTATTTCTGTTCAATGATATTAGAGGAGAATATTTATACATATATATGATTATTAATTCCACCGTGTATATGGGGAAGAAATTATGAGCGGACGATAATATACCACATGGAAGAACAATAAAACCATAATACCATTCATCGGAGCTATTATTCAAAAGTGAAATTGAAAAAAATGTAGCCGAAGCATAAAGTTCAAGACTACTTTCGGCCTGCTCCTCGATTAGCATATGACAAGAGCCTCTATTGTTAAAGGAACTGAAGAAAATTATTTTCCTATACTGCAACAATGCTTGGTATTGTTGCCGGCCGTGGCTTGCGTGCTCGACCATACAATAAAATAATAAATAATTATGACATTGATATTTTACTAAAAAATTAACAACTCCCATGGTTTGTGAGCATCCTTTCTGAACTCTATTTGCCTTTGCGGTTGTTTTGACTCATGTGGGAACTCTGCGAACGGTTTGCGTATCGTTTCGAATACTTTAGAAAGTGAAACTTACTTCTCTTATTATTATATCTATTATAACAATTATCTATTAAAACAATAATATTTTACAAGAGGTAGATTGGTAACAAATTCGACTTATAAAGAGAAATAAAAAACCGAAAATGTCAAAACAAAATAACAAAAAGAAAGAGTAGGCAATAAGAAGGAGAAGACGAGGAAGTAGTAAAGGAAGAAGGAAAAAAATTAACAAGAAAAGAAAAATCCGAGAGAAGAAATGGTGTAACAACTTTGGAGGATGACCAGGCGTAAATGTAAAATGTAAACGATAATAAATCTAATACAAGTGGGGGAAAAATTGGGCTTAAAATATTCTAAATATTAGAAAAAAGTAATTGTAGTAGTAGGATCGAACGTCCCACGTCCGCAGAAGTGGAAATTAAGAGGGGAGTCAGACAAGGATGTGTTTGGTCGCCCCTGCTTTTAATCTTTATTCCGAGTTTATATTTAAAGAGGTACTGGGGGATTCCAAGGATGGAGTCAAGATGGATGGCGTAAACGTCAACAGCATTACAATACGTCTGTGATACGGTGTTGATTGAGGATTCCGACTTGTGTCTATAACGACTCATCCAGGACCAATTCAATCTGTGACAAACATTAAGAAATCCAAAGTGATGCCAATCCGAAAAAAACAGAATGTAGGTCAACCTTGCACAATAAACGGGCACATATTAGAACAGGTCAATAAATTTAAGTACCTGGGGTGTTTGGATCGATAGTAACCTAAATATAAGATCGAGAATAGAACAGACCAAAAAATCAAAAGACTGCTGTGATTCTCGAATAAAACTCGAAATTCGACTACGTTTACCAAAATGCTACGTATGGTCAACTCTTCTCTATGCAGTTAAAACGTGGAGCATCAAAACCTCAACAGACAATAAATTGGAGGCCTTTGAAATGTGGATCTACAGTCCTCAAAATTTCATGGAAATCGCATACCTCAAATGAAGAAGTGCTGCATAGAATAGGCAAAGAACGAAAATTTTTCAACACGGTGAAAGTTATAAAAACATCATAGGCCATCATCTAGGCCACATACTAAGAAATAATAAGTACCAATATAGCGACACGCTTCATTTATTATTTTTTTAATTGCTAATTTGAAATATTAACTTTCTTTTCTAAACGAAAATAATATGGGTCATTTAAAATTCACATGTGTTTCGCTGCTAAAATGCAAAACCAGATTGTATAAAATTAATGTTTTTTCTGAGAAACAAATTCCCCATTAAATAGTTACCTTTTCAGACCTTATGTCAATAAATCACTTTTTAAATGCATTCGAAGACGCTTCTTAAAGGGTCAGCCTCTTTATGTCAATAAATTAGTCTTTAACTTAAAACCAGAGACATGTCTTTTCATTCAGTTCAGTCGATCCACAACAACGAGTCGATACACAACCCCAGCAGGCATCGGTCGGTCATGCAACCCTCGCTGGGCTCAAACAATAACATTCCCTCTTACGAGATATAAGCACGCCTTTTTAACTAAAAATAAATAAATAATACTGTTCGTTGTTTTTACACTTATTTTAATTTAAGTTAATTGTTTCCGTAAACCACCAACGGAACACCAATATGCTCAACTAATAGAGAAAGAAAATATCGAGGGAAAGAGAAGACCGGGAGGGAGAAAAGCCTATCGTGACTAAAAAGCATCCAACAATAGACAGGGCTAAATGTTGAACAGCTAATAAGAACAGCTGAAGACAGACAAGAATTTGTAATCGTAGTAGCCAACCTCCATTCAGGAGAGGGCACTTTAAGAAGAAGAATTTTTGTAGTACTTAATAAATTTTATCAAATATACACAACTTACAGTACTTATAGATATAAGCAGCGAAATTAGACAAGAGGCTCATTGAGTCTTGTGCTCTTCAATTTAATTATTATCACCAAAAATGTCAACAAAGGAAGAGGATAAGTACAGAGTAGGAAACAAAGAAGTAAAATATTCAATGCAGACGACGCAATATTGATAGCCCAAGATGAAGATCTGAAGTCTGCAAAGATTAAATGCGTACTCGAACATACAATAAAATAATAGATAATTGAGGGGGATAGAAGTAAAAGGGTTTAAGTGCACTTTTCTAAAAATATGCTCTAAGTACAGATTTGCATACTTAAATGGTATTATAACTTGGTGTTAAAAGGATTCAAGCATATTTCGCCGTACAGTCGCCATCTATCGCCATTACATTTAATTTAATGAAAACAATTTTAATTGCAGTCATGCAGTCTGCCTTAGTAGTCAACGGGTTTTACTACAAAAATATTTTTACTATTCTGTAAAAACACATGTTAATACTGGATTAATTTCAAGTAAATTTGTGCCAAATTTTAAAAACTAATTAAATAATATGCAACGTATGTACCACTTGTAGTTACACTGTGGATCACAGCTGGGATAAAAATGATTAGTAAAAGTTAACATCTGCACTTAAACCGTTTTACCAGTAACATTTTATCAACACCATGTATCGATTCAAGTGCATTTTTTTAATAATTAAAAAAAAAGAAAGGATATGGTAAAAGTACTAATATACCCTTATATTTTTATAATTTTATAGAACATTGTACAGTAGATATATTTTAGTTTAATGACTTCTAGAAATTTATAAAACTCAAATAACTTTGAAGCTGATTATTTCAGAATTATCAAAACTGCACTTAAACCCTTTTACTTCTGACCGCCCCCCCCCCCCCCAATTATGACATTGATATTTTACTAAAAAATTAACAACTTTGCGGCCGTTTTGACTCATGTGGGAACTCTGCGAACGGAACGGTTCGCGTATCGTTTCGAATGCTTTAGAAAGTGAAACTTTACTCTCTTACGGAATTTGCTGTTCGTTTTTCAAATTCCTTCTCATCTTAACGATATAGAAAGTAAATAACTGATACAAAATAACAAGATTTTTACATGGTGTTGATAGCAAAATCGATTTAAGAAGAAAGAAAAAAACTAAATAATAGGCAATAAGAAGAAGAGAAAGTAGTGGAATATGAAGAACGAAAATTAACAGGAACAGAGAAATCCTAGAAAAGAGGATAACAAGTGTTTTGTAACAGAATCCTCCACCTGTAATGGTTTTATCCCAAAAATAAGGTAAAATAATGATACTATTAACAATTACTTCCCACGTTCCCACATATTGATCGTATATGTGCAGGGTGGAGGCACATAGTGCGTAAGTACCTGCACCATCCAATGCAGATTTTCATTTGACCACTACCTGCAGTATTGACCGGGCCATTTAAATGGAAAGTAGCCTCATCAGAAAATTAAAATTAGTGTTAATATAGATAAGATGGAGAGAATAAGCTGGATATATATGGGAATACACCACTAACAACCATTTACTTGTGATAAAGGACCCAATAGAAAAGTCTGCAGAATACAACAAACCATTGCAACTGTACTTTTACACCTCCGTAGGAGTGCCCCCTGTTTTAGGCTATATGCCTCTTCAGGGAATGGTGCTTCCAATGAGATTTTTGGCACTGGTACCGCAGCAATGAGCTACTTTGCTCACATACTAAGAAATTGAAAATATGAGTCTATTAGTTATACACATGGGAAAGTTACAGCAAGGAGATGTCATCTCTTCAAAATTGATCACGACATATTAGAACATTCTTGTAATAATTTCAAATCTGAACGAGAAGGTATCAACATAAACTTAGAGAAGCTTAGTAATTTCTGATTTACAGATAACATATCCGTATAGCTCCGATCATATGGACAATACAATAATAATGGAGAAATTATATCAAGCTCCCTTGAAGGTCGAACTAAAGATTAACATGAGCAAGAAGCAAATTACCTAGCCAGCGTTTGGTAAATGAAATTATAGATTTAAACCGGACTTACCCATATGCTTCAAAAGGAAAATCTTGGACCAGTGTGTTACCCATTTATGGATGTGGCAATATTAACACTCACAAAAAAGATAGTAAACAAGATTCGCGTGATTCAAAGAGCTATTTGAGCCAAAGAGTTTGGTAGCGCCCTGAGAGACCGAAACCCAAGAGAGGTCAAGACAAGAAATACTACATAATGTAAGCCGCCCAACAACCAGATAGACTGACGACCTGAAGCGTGTTAGCAGTAACTGCATCAGTGGCGCAACCAGGGGGGTTTGGGGGTTATAACCCCCCTCACATTGGGATAAACTTTGATCTCTATACGCTTAACACCATACTCCTTAGAGACTCTCCAGTAGTTGTAACCCCCCCCCCCCCCTTAAGATCATCCTGGTTACGTCGTTGAACTAGATGCAAGCTGCACAAAACAGTAACAGATCTGAGAGCTGAGGGAGGTTCTGTACAGCAGTGGATGCATACAGATTGATGATGAATAAAAATAACGAAAAGAAGTTAACCGACCATAGGATGTCCAGCGACTATTCTTGCGATTAGATCAGTAATCTAGTTATTTGTGCAGATTGCATCAAATATTTCATTGATTATTTTGTTCAAATTTTCGTAAGATTTGATACATATATTTTCTACCTAAACAAACTCTGTATATAAACAAAGCAAACAGTAAGGGAAACTAAGATATAAGATATATCCGAAACTCAAACTAGGAAATCACCATTAAAATTAAAGGCTGCAATGATAAGACCAGAATAAGAAGAAAAATGACCAAATGGAACATTGACAATAAAAGCAAGACAAGGATAGCTAAAAAGATGATTTCAAGTCGAAATCCTACAAAGAAACGCAGAATTCAATTTCAAAATTTCTAGTTTTTAATTGGCGCCCAACCAGAAAGCCGAAATATTAATAATAAATATAGGGGAGTGCAATTAGAACGAAAGTATTGTTTCGGAAAAATTCAAACAAGCTTATATTTTTCTAAAACTTTTTTTGTTAGTTTATATACATGTTAAAGTAAAAAGTTCTACTCGCAGATTTGGCCGCTAATTTTTTATTAATTGTTTAAACAATAACAATTGTTTTGTATAAATTATTTTAAAAATATCGTTAAATTCATCATTTTACTTTGATCAAATATGTTTCTATTTTGTTTTTGATTATGCTGAATCCAAATATGGCATTGCAATTTGAAAATTCTTATACAGAACCTCTTATACAGTATGTCTGCGTAGCTAGGAACCACATGGAAAACTTTTTTATTCTCAATTTTAATAAAAATGTTATTCTTTATAAAATGCTCTGGATAGTCAAAAATCTAAAACTCAACCATCAGATATCAAATTTTATCAATTTTATACGAGTTATGTCAAAAATATGAATTTCGTTAGAGAGTAAAGTAGGTACCTTTATATTCCAGAATATCAAAAAATGATATGATGAAAAGTTGTTTGAAATTAAAAACTACATATGTTTAAATATACAATTACATCATTCTAATCGAAAAAAAAATTAAATTTTTTCTCAAATTACGGATACTCATCATCATTTTTATTACAATTATGATAACTATTTTATTATCACTTTTACGAAAAAAAGTTATTCTTCATAAAATGCCCTCCCTGGTCTAAAATCTAAGACACAACCATCAGATATCAAACTTTTTTAATTTTATACGAGATATGTAAAAAATATGAATTTTTCTTAAGAGTTAAGTGCCTTTATTATTCACAATATTTTAATTAGAAGGATGTAATTGAAAACTAAAACAAATATTTTAATTCCAAACAACTTTTTTCAATAACAATTTTCGATATTGTGAAATTTAAAGGTACTTTACTCTTGAGTGAAATTCATATTTTTTGACATACCTCGTATAAAATTAATTAAATTTGATATTTGATGATTGCCTTTTAGATTATATACTATGCAGAGTATTTTATAAAGAATAACTGTTTTTCGTAAAACTGATAATAAAAAAGTTATCAATAGGTTCCAAGTTACGCAGACATACTGTATATGAGCTAAAAAAAAATTTTTTTTTGCTGAACATTTATTATTGTTGAAGCTTATTATTAAATGTATTTTAGGTAAGTTTTACAGAAAAAAGTTTTGATCACTTTGTATAAACATTTTTTAGCTGGTAATTTTCGGTTTTGTATTACATTTTTGTTATCTTTCTTAATTTTCTCAAAAAGAAATAGTTTATTTCATCTCTAAAGTAAAGTAATTCAGTGCATTTTAAAGATTACATCCTAAGCTTTAAAAAATCGCTTACAAAACTGTAATAGATCTGTTCAAACTTAAGTAATACCGTCTTAAATTGGTGGTAATTCTATAAAACTACGAAGATTTCAAAAATTCCATTTTTTGAGACGTCATATCATTTGAATTAAATTTTTGAGATTTTTTTTTGAATGAAACATCATTTAGTAAGGCCCTTAAAAGGTAAGTTGTGCAAAATTGAGAGTTTTACAAGAAAAATTGTATTAGTTACTAGTTATTTATGATATAAGTGTTAAAAGTACACGTTTAAGGCACGCATGTGAAAGTTTACAGAATGAGCGATAGCGAATTCTGCAATTCACATGAGTGCCTTAAAAATGTACTTTTTAACACGCATATCATACAGTATTTTTTCTACAAACGTAATTACACGACAATATCTACAAAAACTTTTACTTCAACTTGACTGACATTCCATTTTTATATTTTTTTGACATTACATCAAAATTGCCTATATGGTCAATACGAACATCAGTGCCTTAAAAAAGCACTAGTGCCTTCAAGTAGCATTTTTAACGCTCGTATGAAGGGCTAAAAATTGCATTTTAAACACGGTTGTAGAAAAACCTTTTTAAATCATTTTTAAACAAAATTCATGTAAGGCTCACTTTCCGCTCACACCGTACTTATGCCCATATATTTTATTTCTTTCTAATATAACCATAAGATAGCTTAATTATTCTTCTTTCATTTTCAATTTGTAAAATTTCATTTGATCCATTAGTTAAAGAATTACATCAAAACAACTCTACTCTAGTTTACAGTGCGCCAATGTTTGTGAGAAGCGGACTGGGACGTTTCGCCGTCGCCGTTTCGCCGTCGCCGTTTCGCCGTCGCCGTTTCGCCGTCGCCATTTCGCCGTCGCCATTTCGCCGTCGCCGTTTCGCCGTCGAGCCACTTCGCCGTCGGCCGTTTCGCCGTCGAGCCAGTTCGCCTTCGGCCGTTTCGCCGTCGCCATCTCGGCATTGGTTAAGTTTACAAGAACGTGATAACATACTAACGTTTTTTTATACTAAATGTCAGTGTAAATAAAATGCTGATGTTGGTATTTAAACCAATTTATATTTTCGTATTCAACTATACATTGTTTTCGTCTGAAAAATAAAATATTTACAGTATTAAAAATATGACTATTATCAGATTCCCAGAAATAAACAATATTGAGAAAAGGAATTTCAATTTCAATTGTTTTTACTGTATCAAAAATAAAAAACCTCATTATGCAAAAGTGTTCGAAATATAATTGTTCGAAAACCATTCAAAACTTATATACAAGTAATGGCGACGGCGAAATGGCTCGACGGCGAAACGGCGACGGCGAAATGGCTCGACGGCGAAACGGCGACGGCGAAACGGCGACGGCGAAATGTCCTAGACCCTGTGAGAAGGGTGACTTTAGCGTTATAAATACAAAAATTATAGAAGATACAGATTTAATTTTAGAAAATTCTTTTTATAAGGTTTTTTTGTAAAATTTTCTGAAGTTTTCAATGATTTTTTGCTAAAGTTTATATTTTTGGAGTTATTTAAAAAAACATGGAATTTCGCAGTTCATTTGTTTAATAAAAAATGAAGCACCCACTTCTCAAGTAGAACTTTTTGATATGTTGTTTATTAAACATTTCTTAATGAAATTACAAAAAGTTCTATCTTGTTTGATTTTTCCGAAGTGAAAATCTATATGCACTCCCCTCTTCCCAACTTCTTTTAAAATTAGTGATTTATTCCCAAAGGTTTTTAAAAAACTGCGATACTATAAAGAAATTACAGTAGAACAACTAAATAACTTGAAAATAATGTTAATGTATAAAAAATATTCGCTTCAATAAAAACGAGAATCAACACATCGTCTTAATTATCAGCTATTAAAAATTATTCAGCGCTAGGTGAAAAATACCTTCGATGTTACAGCTCCTCAGGGTTCTCTTATCCTTGGACATCGTCCCCTCAGAAGTGTTTAATGGACAAAAGCCCCACTTTAATAAAAACGCAGGCATTCATGAGTTCCTCTCGTGGGTCTTGGATATGATGTCTTCAAACTGAACGCCTTGGTGCGTACGAGTCCTTGCGGGTCGATTAAAAAACGCGATCTGTGTCATTTACATTTTTTCAAATAACAAATTTTCTACACTATTTGCTGGGTGCGCGACTTACGGCAGCCTTGGCAATAACCGTGCTACACGCGACTTCAGTACCAGTAGCGTAACAAACAATATTTTTTTTCTACAACCACTGTTCAGTGCACTTTTCTGCACAGTTGTATGTTAACAAAGTTGATATTTTCTCACAGTATAAGATTTATGACATCAGTATGCAGAAAAGTGACGTTTCTGTGCCGGAAAGTTCTTTTCTGCACAGTACCATTACATTCCACAATAAAATCATAAATATAATTATAACATGTTTAGATGACATGGTTTTATTTAAGATATTAGATTTGATAGTGCTTTTCAAAAAAGAACCGATTTAACTCACGTCCGAAAAATCTGCAAAATTTGCTACTTTATCACATTATTTTTGAACTTTACATTTGGAAATGACTACCTCATTCTGAGTAACGTTATAATATATTCTGTTTTTATCTGTGGTTAAAATGTAGACAAATATAAAACCTGTAAGATAATTATTATACTTAATAATTATCAAATAGAACTGTTTTATTTTACAATTTTATTCCTTATAAACATTTTATAATTATCAATTAATCAATAATGATTTAGCAACCTCAGCAAGATACATCGAATGAAGTAGGTCTGTTGGAAATCCGTGACTGCATAAATATAACGTCAAATGTGAACATTATTTTGTAATAATTTATTTAAAGTAGTTTAAATTCAAACAAATTAAGGCAGTGCATTAATTTTTTAACTGATTTCTGTGTAATTTGTTTAGGTATAAGGAATTTAAATTGATTAGTAGGTATTAATTAAATACAGTTTAAAATTTATAATTTATTATTATAATAAATCTTCGTTTGGAAATTGTGATTTTCATTTTTAGCAAAAACTGTGGTTGTAGAAAAAGTATAGTGTGTAACACGTGCAGAAAGGTAATTTCTCATTCGTTTGAATTGCGGTACTTGCTTGCGCTCGTACCGCACGTTTTCAAACTCGTGAGAAATTAGTACCTTTCTGCACTTGTTGCACAATATACTATTATCAAACATTGTTATGCACAATGCTAACTGTGCTCTGCTCTGTCTATTTTTTTAAATTGCAATAAAGATCGAAATTAAACATTTCAGAAAAATGCGCGGGAAAGCAAAGTAGGCTGCAATTAGGACAGGATAAGAAATGAAAATATCAGACAAATTAATGACAAAGCAGAAACCGATTACTGAGTACATTAATCAGAAGCAAATGTTGTGGTTCGGACATATTAATAGAATGAAACCAGAAAGAATTACAAGGCAAATATTAGAATTGGGAAATAGAAGGAAAAGGAGAGGGGAAATACCTAGAAAGAATACCTAGAAAGGAATACCTAGAAAAAGGAGAAAGAAACGGATAGATCAGATCCAAGAAATAAGTAATAAACGAAAAAGTATTGAAGGATTAAAAACGATAGCCAAAAATAGATATGCCTGAAAAAAATGGGTAAAAGCAGAATTGAAAAACCAATCCGACGCCTCATAGGGCAAAGGGATATGAGGAGAAGAAGAAGAAGCAATATGAACAACACAGTAAACAGAAATTAACAAAATGGATCTTTATAGATAAGCCAACTTCAATAAAAGTTTCTGCTTTAAAAAAAAACTAAAAAGACTAAGTTTTCAATCTAATAGCACATAAAACAACATCCAAAAATGTCATTATACATCCTACCAGACTGAAAACAATGGGAACCTTCTCTGGTAACACCTCCGAGGCTTCTACAATTTGCAAGCCATAACGGATGCTGAGACTAAGGAAGATGAGGAAATTTTACAATTTATAATTCACGTCCCATCTGCTCAGCGCGGTAAAGTTCCAACGAGAATGGTTCCCTTCGTACTCCAATGGGAGTAAACATAAATCAAAAATGAATAACCATTTTCAATTTCGTTGCAACACGAAACTACAGCCGCATCATTATTCCAGTTCAATCAGAGAGTGCAGCAAGCACCTCTACCGGTTTCGAAACTTATTAGTCTCTCATCAGGAGGCACATATGCACACGAAATTGAAAATGGTTATTCATTTTTGATTTCTGCTTTTTCTTTAAAATGTGTATATAAGAACTAGATAAATAAGTTTTTTCTACTTATTCCTTTTTTTTTTCTTTTCTATTCCCTATTCTAGTTATTCGTTCTTTCCTTTTTTTACCCCTTCCCTTCGTAGTTTGTATACAGATTTTTTAAGGAGTATCTACAAGTAGACAAATACGTAAACGTATTAAAAACAAGTCGTATTGTACCCTCGGAGATCGCTGGGAAAATTTACACTCAAAATAACAAAATTCAGTTTGGCAACACTGTGTGAATGTTGATAGTAACATATCCCTTTTAAGATAAACAGAACTGTAATTTAGTCCAGACAAATTAATATTTTTTTTTTCATCATCATCATCACGTAGCGCTACAACCCTGGGTGGGTCCTGGCTGACTTTACAACTTTCTTCCAATTTGTTCGGTCTTCCATCAACCTAGGGTCAAATGGGATGTTCATTTTTTGGAGATCTGCTTGGATGTTATCTCTCCATCCAGAGCCGGCCCGTGGGTAATATTTCACCCGTGCGAATTACTATTTTGGCGCCCCCCCCTCCCGAGGGGGCAATTCAAAAGTTCAACTTTATAGTAAAATCATGGTTGTAAAAGTAAGGTTGTAAGTATCATGTTTTATTTGAACTTAAGTTGACAAGTTATACAATTAGATTTTATTTACAAGTCCTGAATGCAGTTTCGAAAATGGTTATACAAATTTAATGACTATGGTTATTTATCAATGAAAAAAAAGTTTTAAATTAATAAGAATTAAGCTTTAAAATGAATTAAACTTGAAAATAACAATGTTGAGCTTTGGACATAAAGTGGTAGGCCTTGTAAGGCAATGAGACATGATATTGTGTTTTTATGTTATAGGCTAAGTTGAACAAAGTTAACTTTTCTAGATTTTCTCTGGAAAAACTCATTTATAATTGCATTAACATCAATATTGCATCGAGCACTACAAACTCAATTGAAATCAAAGCTAGTCACACCAATCTGTCTTGTGACATGGAACACCTCAGATAATTTTTTACTATTTTCAACTTGGAGAAACTCCTTTCTCCACTCGCGACAGACACTGGGAAAGTAAGAAGGATTCGCAGTGCTACACACAGGTTAGGAAAGTTCTCCACAAATCCGTTGTCTGCTAAGTAGCTCAACATGTCAACTGGGCTTTGATTTTGCCTTTGTCTTCTTTTTCGACATTCTGAATCATGTTTTTGAAAGTTTCAATTCAGAATATAGTTGAAGACTATCAATTTCACTGTGCTGGCGATTAGTGAGAGCAATGTGTAGGTCCTTGCAGCATGTTAATAAGGTTTTGTCATCACTTGTGGTCTTTGAATGTAGAAACCCAAACAGTTGGTGATAGTTTTGAAGCTGCTCAAATCTGTCTCCTAGAGAAGAGATACACTGATCCCAGACCGCGTAGAAGAATTTAGTTTTGAACATGATCTCAGGATCAAGAACTGTTTCATCACTTGATTCATAAGAAATCATTTTCTTCTTTTTTCTCGGCCGCAGTTCACTTTCTTTAGGGAATGCTGGGTCAACTTCAATCATTTCGGCCACTTCCCTGCAATCGACTAATATTCTGTTGAATCTTGCATAACTCCTTGTTTCTTGAAAAAATTGCTTCGTTGAAGAAATCAAAGCAAGAGAGTTTGCTATGTCCATGTTAACCTCTTGAAGTTTCTTGCTTATGAGGTTTATCTTAAACAAAATCATACGCCACGTTACTAAGCAGCAGATAAATCGGAAATCTTTCAACTTTTGGGCCAAACTTGTAGCTGTATTTCTTGCATATCCGTCTAGCCGTTTTTGGTCTTGACTACATTCAAAAAGCGCGTCATAGACTTCCCCAAGCTGATATATCAGTGGCACAACCGCATTAATTCGACTCTCCCACCTAGTCTCACTCAAAGGTTTCAGGGTCAAGTTTGTTACGTGTTGTTTCAGAACATCCCAACGATGTGGTAATCCTGCGAAGAAATTGTAGACCTCCTGGATGATTCTGAACATAGAAATTATTTGTCTATAAAAAATTAAAACTTACTAAGGCCTTCTGAAATATTACTAATTCATTATAAATGAATGAATAATTAGCTTAAAAAATTGACATAATTTAATAATTTATCGCATTTTATTTTTTTTTGGGTGGAAGGAAATTCGCCCCAAACCCTTGGCGCCCTGTGCGGGCGCACGGCTCGCACGGCCCTCGGGCCGGCTCTGTCTCCATCGCATTCTGGGACATCCGAGTAGTCTTTTGCCTGTAGGAATCTCCTCCCATACCAGTCTTACAAGTCTCTCGTTATGAAGTCTGTGCACGTGGCCTGCCCATCTTAGATTTAATTTCTTTGACACTATCGGTGTCATTGTAGAGTTCTTTTAATTCGAAGTTGGTTCTGATCCTATACTGTTTTGTGTTAATAAGATTTTTCTCATTAATTCTGTTTAATGAGAAATATTTTTTTGCCAACAAAAATGAGATTTTTCAACCAAATAGTGTTCAAATATGATGTGCAAAATAATTTTTAATTGGGATCTGTTAATGAGCTTGCTTTTTTGTCATTAAAGTAGAAAAAACTTTAAATTTCACTCATTAAATCATTGTCGTCTTAATTATTTTAACTGTACTAATATCCGTCGACTAATTCTGAATGATTAATGGGTTGTTAACATTTTATCTGTAACGGCTTCTGGAATGTCTTAAAAATAGTGAATTTCATTGATAAAATGCGCATATCCCACCGATCTTCGCTTGGATCATACCTTAAATATCTATCTGCATAGGTCAAATGCGAATCATGAACTAGTTGTTCTAGATAGATAATATTCTACGAACTACACGTATTGACGATAAGAATATTCGGATTGTGTGCAACCCCCATATAGGTCTGGATCCCGCGTCTGAAAAAAAAGTTGATTAATAGCAAGCTGAAAATTTGTTAATAGCTTAAGGGTGTCTAGTTGGACAAACTTTGATATATGGGAACACTGGAACAGGAGAAGTTTTAATTGTGGAACAGGTTAAAAATTTGTAACGGTCAGAACACGAAAACGTCACATGTATTTTGTCCGACAGAACTTCCAATTGATTTGTTACCCTTTCATTAAACTGTCATGCAAAAATCAGGCTGCTATTTATCACCAAACGGGCACTAAAATGAGTGGAACAAGTAGAACATGTCAAATGATAGGAATTATGACAGGTAATAAATAGCAGTCTGATTTTTGCACGAGGGTTTAATGAAAGGGTAACAAATCAATTGGAAGTTCTGTCTGACAAAATACATGTGACGTTCTCGTGGTCTGACCGTTCCAAATTTTTAACCTGTTCCACAATTAAAACTTCCCCCGTTCCAGTGTTCCCATATATCAAAGTTTGTCCTACTAGACACCCTTAAGCTATTAACAAATTTTCAGCTTGCTATTAATCAACTTTTTTTTCATACGCGGGATCCAGACCTAATACTAAGGTCAAACAGCAAGAGCAAAAATAGGCAATGAACTTACTGAAAGTGTGAAGATCAAAAATATGTCCGACATGGGTGTATCTTATCCCCACTAATCTTCAATATTTATTCCGAGAATATATTTAAAAAATGTATGGAACATGGAACAGAGGGCATAAAGATAAACGGTGAGTTAATGAACATTAGATATTCCGACGATACGGTGATCATTTCTAGTAGAATAGATGAATTACAACAATCAGTGGAACGGGTTAATGCAGTTATTGATGCCTATGACCTAAGCTTTAAACTCAAAAAAACAAATAGATGCTGATAAGCAAAAAGCCACAACCTTCTCGATAGTTACGGATAAACAACATACTAACTGACCATCTAGAATCTATATTATACACATTTTCACCAACGTAAATTCAAAATGGGAACTGGTCACAGAAATTAAGGCGAAAATAGAATGAGCTAGAGGAGCTTTGTCAATATGAAAAAGCTCCTCATAGGCAAGAATTTTTGTCTTCCTCTAAAACTAGGTCTAGTTAAATGCAACACTTTTCCGATCTTACTATAATGGTGCGGAGGCCTGGATGCTGGCAGAGACGTTCATGAAAAACTGGAACCATTCAAAATGTGGGTTCCTCGCATTCACCGCATGTCCCCAACGTAAAGGTAATCCACAGAATTGGAACAAAGAAAGAAATCTTGAACAAAGAAAACTTAAATATCTGGGCCACATGTTGAGACGTCGGTAATTAACCGTCTACTTCAATTGGACAGCAGGCGAAGGGACACGCAGGAGAAAGCACCTATGGCTCCAAAATCTATGGAAGTGGTTCGGGCTCACATCAGTCGTGCTATTCAGAAGTGCCGTAAGCAAGACCAGAATTGCCATGTTAATAGCCAACGTTCGCAGCATACAGGACACTAGAAGAAGAAGATACAGTGGAACCTCGTTAACTCGGATTAATCGGAACCGCGACCGATTCCGGTTATCGAAAATCCGGGTTATCCGGAGAAAATGGTAAAAATTAGTTACAGATAAACTTTGTTATAATGGAAATAACATGAAATATATATGCACAGTACACATCTAAATTACAACAATACAACTGTACTACACACAATACGGTCTCAATCGCAACCATGTTATGATATTTAATAACAGTGAAGACTAAGACCATTGTTTAAAAAATAATGTTTTTAATAGTCTTTCAGTCTTTTTTAAACAATGCTAAGACAGTTTGAAATAAATAAAGGATACTACAGGTGCCTGTTGTTTCGGATAACACGACAGTGAACGTCGTGTACCATGAGTTATTTTTACTATAGTATATGTAGTTCAAATTACACAAGTACCCATTATCTCTTAAATATTATATTACATACATTTTTATTGTTTAAATGTTTGTCTGATAAAAATCGGTCCGGGTTAGCCGGACTTCCGGGTTATCGGGGACCGACTTATCGGGGTTCCACTGTAGCTCAAATGAATTTCATAGAATAGTTATAGAGAATAGAGCCAACAAAGGATAGGCTTATAGTATCTTTGTATGCATGTTTCTATTTGGTCATTATTTTTCTCTGGAGACTGTCTGTTCGGTCCTGGTATATCCAGGGTTTTTCTATCAAGTGCTGTAGGTTCGCCTATAAGACCTTGATTGGGTTCATTAGGATCTACATATTTGGGATAAAGACAGAATCCGCGAGTGGGCTCGTTATATTTTTATTTGTTGATTATAGTTTGTATTTTAAACTTAAATGAATACTATCCCTTAACCGCGTTGTTTGTACCGTCTCTGACCACTGTTAATTTCTATGAGGTAGGTCAGAATTCCTTACCAAAGCCGTGATGGATTCAATGAATCTCGTTTATACAAATATAGGCAGCACTTTGATCTTTTGTCATTAATTGTACCCACTACCCCATTTAAGATGTTGTCGAAGAGCCGGAGCTGCTCCTCGCGGACGTTTCGGAATGTTTATGGCTCTTCGGGCGATTTTTCTCTTAATTACCTTTATCATTCTAACTAGCTCCGGTAATAATCCGGACGATATGTAGTTATCACTTTCAAGGTAAATGATTAAGTGGAAGAAGAGAACTAAAAATGCGACGAAATGCTGTTTTTATTCGAGATGCGTCAAGAGATATCTTTGGAATGAACCAGTGATTTGGATCTTTGATCCGGTATCTATCTATCTAAGATGACCTCAGCTTTATGAAGACAAAATTGGAACAGGAATATACAAAGAATGGGATATAAAGAAAACTGAATACATATCAACGGAGAATACAGAAATAAAACAGCTGAAAATAGACGAAGGTAAACAAATCAAAGGCACAGACAAGTACAAGTACTTAGGTTTCATAACATTAAACACAGGAACAACTGAAGATATCTTACTTATGGGTGTGAAAATTGGATAATAAATAAGAAAACCAAAACAAAATACCAGCAACAGAGATGGAATTCCTAAGGAGAAGCTGCAGAGTAACAAGAAGATATAGAATAAATAACATAGAGACAGAAGATATTAACATGGTATGGACATGTCAGAAGAGAAGACAAAAAACGTTGGATCCCCAAGATCCCCAAGATGCCCCAAGAGAGGCAGACCCCAAAGATATTTGAAAGATGAAGTGGACGAAGCAATGGAAAGCAGAAATCTACAGGATGGGTATTGGCAAAACAAAAAGGACTCTAGAGAACAGTAGAGTGAATAAATACAGTGAAAGCTGTGAAAATTCTTAGTAGGTAGTATCTATAAATCGAGGCAATGAGTAGACTGAAGAAAGTAGGGCACAAAAAACTATATGGTTATGAAATATGTGTACGTAGGAGCCAACACAAAGATTCAAGTCTTAAGATTCGATGCAACGATTTAAATATTTACCACTAGATATTCTGAGTAATAAACCAACTAAACCAAGCATAATAATAAGGTTTTGTAGTCTTGTAACTATCACATAAAACATCAAAGTATTCGATAAAGTTGAATCTTTCTTATGATTGATTCATCGTTTTGGATCTCATAACGGATTCGAAAAGCCCCATCTCTAGCATTAATTTGTAGGTCGTTATTTGTAGCAATTGAATGCTGTTTATGGGAAGTAAATGATTCGCTTTTTATTAAATTAACACAATAAAGCGTACTGCAAGAACAGGTCAATAAACATATAGGGAAATACCGAAGATTCCAATAATTGAAAAGATCTCGAGTAGATTTTATTTCTTTGGGTCTCCGGGTTGCTTCCCTTAACGGAGATTGGAGATTTTTGTTCTAATAGCATGAGAGCTGTTAGACATTTTTGAGTAGGTATTTTAGGCAATCTGAACATTTTTCAGGTAACTCTTCCATGATAGACTAATACAAAAATGATGGTCTGGCTGGGGGGTAGAGGTTATTTTCCACAAAATCCCCCCAAAGTTAAAAAATGCTAAAAATTGTTATTACAAAAAATATCATTGACGTGACTTTAAAGTACATTTAAATATTCAAATATAAAGAAAATAAACAGGCCAGGCGATTTGAGATAGATTTTAACTCTGCAAGATGCTTACATGGGCGCCCCAGGATTATTTTCAGGGGGTGCATATGAACTTCAGAACATTGCATCTGAATCTGTACATACTATTAACCAGTAGAATACCAGTATATTAACCAGTACGCAATAGAGGTACCTCTAGGAATAATTAAATAAATCGAAAACACCTACCAGAACAACATATTAAAAGTAAAAGTAGAAAAAGAACTAACTGAACCAATTGAAGCTGGCAATGGGACAAGACAGTTCATCCTAATCATGGATGAAATAATAAAAAGGAAGAACTAAAAAATGATACCACATGGGAGAAAAAACAACTTAAAATAATCTACTATGCAGACGATGCAACAGTGACGGATCCAGCATCGTCAAGAATGCCGATTGGCTAAATTTCTATGAAAAATAAATGAATAAATGAATAATGCTGAATGGGTTGCATATGTGAGTTCATATGCAACTCTTTATCCAATTAATGAATTTTTCCTGTATTTCTCTACATTTAAAAGATTTTCTAGTGTCAGGCACCTACAATGAGACAAACTAACTGACATCCCTTAGTCCTTTGACTGGGAACAATACAATTGACTCCTATTTGTCTTTCTCCTTACTTAGACCTTTGCCCACAGCTCAAAACACCAAAGAGCAAAGACCTTTACAATCGTACAAGTGCATACACAGAATCAATTGACACTTTAGCTGCATTTACGAACAGTTCCATCCGAACGTTGTCTTTCTCATAACTAATACATCTATCTCTTGTTTCACATCACACATCTGCCTTCACGATCCATTCCAATACACTGTGTTTTGACCTACGTAGCATGTCCGCCTACCCAGTCCTTCACCGAGCTATCCTACTAGCATAATCTGGACGTTTAAACATGTTACTGATGAACTTACAAGTCATCCCTTGTAACGGTATCATTTAATCACTTGTAACGCCGACCTGAAGATGATCTGTATATTGTAGAGATCGAAACCGGTCGTCGAAGTAAATTAAATGATTGTGAGTACGTCTGTGTTTCTTTACTTCATTTGAATAAATGAATGTTTTTATAATCTTTATATATAACTTGGTTTGAGAGGGGGGGGATTGCCCCCATCGCCCTCCCCTGGATCCGCCAATGCGATGCAATACTTATCTCTCAGAGTAAAGATGATTTACAACGTATGTTGCACTAATTTAATATAACCGCTAGAAAATTCAACATGTTAATTTCTCAAAAACGAGACAAAAATGCATGGTTATAACAGCACATCTAATAAGATGTAAATTAGAGCTGGAGGGTCAGATAATAAAGCAAGTCATAGAGTCTAAATATCTATGCATCATACTATCTAGCTACGGAAATCTCGAAACAGAAGTGGAAGATCAAGTGAATAAAGCAAACAGAGCCGCAGTTTGCCTGCATGAAACAATATGGAGAAATAAAAATATCCGAAAAGAAGTGAAAGGCAGAATTTACAAAACAGTGATCAGACCAATAATGACATACGCGGTAGAAACTCGACCTGATACATCATCATCATCATCAATGGCGCTACAACTCTTCGTGAGTCTTTGCCGCGTTTACTATTGCCTTCCATGTTTGTCGGTCCTGTGCCACCAATTCCCATTGTCGCACTCCCATTTTCTCTAGATATTCTTTGACTGCATTTTTCCACCTTTTTCTAGGCCGCCCTACAGACCTTCTTCCATCTGACCTTTCCCAGAACACATTGTTTATAAGGCGATTGTCGTTACTGCATATCACATGCCCTGCCCATCTGAGTCTATTAGCCTTTATATTATATCTGACTAGATTTTCTTTTCCGAATAGTGACTCTAGCTCGTTATTATATCTGCACCTCCATTCGTTTGTCACGCTGTCTCTGCAAGGGCCATATATCATTCGAAGGATTTTACGTTGCCACACCAGCAATTTATTTACTTCTCCTTTTGTTAGCGTCCTTACGCGACTGCTGGTCGTATTATGGTCTTATATATCTGGATTTTTGCACCTCGTGAAAGAAGTTTTGACTTCATTAGATGTTGCATTGCGAAGAAAGATCTGTTTCCTGCCATTATTCGCGTTTCAACTTCTCGCTCTAATTTGTTGTCATTTGTGATTGTTGCTCCTAGATATTTAAATTCTTTAACTACTTCGAAGTTATGATCGTTTATAGTAATATTTTGCCTTATTCGCCGTCGTTCTTGTTTTGAGACGACCATGTATTTTGTTTTGTCTTCATTTATTTTTAGACCGATGTTTAATGCAGCTTATTCAAAGCTCGAGAAAAATCCTTAATTTCTAATGTTGATTGTGTTACTGCGTCTACGTCATCGGCAAAGGCGAGTATGATTTTTGCTCCCCGAGCCGATTATGTCTGGTTTGATTTTTGGATAAATTTTTCGCATGACATATTCCAAGGCCAGGTTAAACAACAATGAGGACAACGGATCTCCCTGTCTCAGTCCAGAATTTACGCAGAAAGCATTTGATATTTTTCCCCCCATTCTAACTTGGGCAAAGGAGTTACTTACACACATTTGTGTTACCGCAGCTAGTTTCTTGGGTACGCCGAGCTCGATCATTGCCTTCCATAATGTTGCACAATTAATTGAATCATAAGCCTGTTTGAAGTCTATAAAGATCTGATGAACGTCCTGATTATATTCACAATACTTTTCAAGCATTTGTCTTATTGTTAATATTTGATCAATAGTCGATCTGCCAGGCCTGAACCCACACTGGTAGTCACCAACTATTTCTTCGGCGTATATGGTACTAATCTTTTTAATAATATCGAAGCCAATATTTTATACGTAGTGTTGATTAGTAAAATTCCTCTGTACCTGAGGAAAGGTTGGGAGGGGTTCCTCCCGACATGATACATAAAGAACAAAAATAATGCTATAAACAACAGAGATGAAAACCCTTCGAAAAATCGATGGTAAGACACCATGGAATAGAGTTAGAAGTGCAGATATACGACGGTGATGCAACGTGGACAAGGTGGAGCAATGGAACGAACACATTCCACATAACCCGTATACCAACAAATAGAATAGTAAGGACGACGAGAGACGGTTCCCCAATAGGAAGATGATATCAGTGGGAAGACCACGAAAACGATGGAATGACAACTTACTGGAGGCACATTGAAAAACCGACAGAGTCATGTCTACACAAAAAGAAGAAGAAGAGGAAAACTCTGTCTTCATACGGTTGTCTTTCTTCAGTGCTTTTACATTTTTATTTTGTCTAATGTTTGAGACATTTTTAGCTAAAGATGATAATCTTTTTTGTGTTTTGTTTTACCTTTTTGTTGGTATCTTTAGTAAAAAAAAGATGCATGATTTGATATTTATGTTCGCATTGTTCACTAGACAGTCTGGCTTTATTTTAGGGCATCCACCCTGTAAATAATTAATTCCTTAGATATGCTTTCTCATGAATCACGGGCTAATATACCTGCTAAAGTATCATACACCGCGACGTAGGCGGACAAAAAACGATTTATTTCAATATCACAAAAGTGTTATAGTTGACATTTTTCTCAATCGCTTGCAGATATCACATATTATTAATGTTTGGGCTTACATCAGGAATTCTGTGGTCGTTGGTCGTATATATCGAGTTCGGGCTTTTCTTTTGCACTCACTGGACACGAACATCCATAGGCCAGGAGTTGAACAATTTAAGTCGAACAACATTATTTTGGTCATTCACAATAATAAGGACAATTTATTATGACCTATTGTAGGAAAAGACGAAATACCAGCTGAACTATTGAAGTTAATCAACGAGGAAAACTACCTTCTGCTTGAACTATTTAATAATATTTACAGTACATACAGGAGCGATCCCTAAAAGATGGCTTGCAGCCGTCTTCATCCATCCATCCAATGGCACTACAGCCCAAATCGAGCCTTGGCCTCCTTCAATAAGCTTCTCCAATCATTTCGATTTACCGCTGTTCTTTTCCATGAACGCGTTCCCAGGAAGTTCCTGGCATCCTCATCGACTTCGTCTTCCCATCTCTTTTTAGGTCTTCCAACAGGTCTTCTTCCCTGCATTCTTGCATTCAGCAATTTTCTGGAGATTCTATTCTCATGCATGCGGACCACGTGCCCTGCCCACCGTAATCTCTGCAGTTTAGTGTGTTGTGCTAGAGTTGGTTCGCTATATTGCTCGTATATTTCTCTATTATACCTAATTCGCCAGTTGTTATTTTCACTTATTGGGCCCAGTATCCTACGTAATACTTTTCTTTCAAACACATCTAATGCATTGGCAGATTTCTGTGTCACCACCCATGTTTCGCAGCCATAACTTACTATGGGCCTGATTATTGTTTTATATACCCGGAGTTTTGTTTTCCGGTGTACGTCTCGCGATTTGAATATGTGGCCCATCGCGAAATAGGCTTTATTTGCCAGCACAAGCCTTCTATTTATTTCCGGTTCTTCTTCATTGCTTGCAACCAGATCCATTCCTAGGTACGTGAATCTATTCACATGTTCTATATCGTCAATAAAGTGTTGTTGCGCCGGTCTATTTGATCTGGTTTGTATGAGTAGTTTTATTTTATTTGTGTTTATTGCTAGCCCTACTGCTTCTGCACTCTGTTTGAGCTCAACGTAGGTTTCTTCCGCTGCATTAATTGTTCTGCTCATTATGTTTATATCATCCGCGTATGCTACTAATTGGGTAGATTTGTTTGTAAGTATGTTATTTCCACTCACCGTCAACCGTCTAATTACATATTCAAGAACAAGATTAAAAAGCGTTGGAGCCAGTCCGTCGCCTTGTTTCAGTCCTTGCGTTATCGTAAACGCATCAGTGATCTGTCCTTGAATACATACTTGTGCTTATGTTTCTGTCATTGTCATTTGCACTAGTCGTATTAATTTTGATGGTATGCCAAATTCTTCCAATATATTAGGTAGAATTGTTCTATCTATTGAATCATAGGCTTGTTTAAAATCTACAAAGAGATTGTAAACGTCCATGTCATATTCCCATGCTTTGGCTAGTATTTGTTTAACTGTAAATAGTTGGTCAATGGTAGATCTATTTTGCCTAAACCCTGCTTGATATTCCCCGATGATTTTTTCCGTGAGAGGTTGAAGTCTTCGATTAAGGATGTTTGTGAATATTTTGTATCCCGAACAAAGTAAAGAGATGCCTCTATAATTCTGACACAACAGTTTGTCTCCTTTTTTATGAATAGGGCAGATTATACTTTTCTTCCATTGTTGGGGGATTTCTTCTTCTATCCATATCTCTCGTATTAGCTGGTACATATGTTGTGTCAAATTCCTTCCTCCTTGCTTGAGTAGTTCTGCCGGTATTTTATCTATTCCCGGTGCAGCCGTCTTCATACCACTGAATAAAAAAGAAAAACGCCAAATTATGACAGGACTTACAAGTCTACTAAATAACTGAAGTTATTCTTGCGAATCATACAGAACAGAAAATATAGAAGATGTGACTGGGACTGAGGTCACTGGTCAAGAACAATTTTGCTTCAGGAAAGTTATGGGGACCCGAGAAGCAATATTCTGTCTTCAAACTCTGGCACAAAGGTGCAAATATCAGCAAGCGGGCCGTTTTGTCTGCTTTATAGAGTTTGAGAAAGCGTTCGACTGGGTGCAGCACAGGACCTTGTTAGAAAGATTGAACGACATCGGAGTCGACAAAAGAGATTCTAAAATTATAGAAGCTATTTGTTGGAATCAGACAGTAATCATAAAGACGAATGGTAGCATGTCAAGGCTAATTGAAATACAACGAAGTGTCAGACAGGGTTGTGTGCTACCACCGATACTGTTTAACGTCTAATTTGACTCTGAGGTAATATTTGCTAACGCTTTATCGCACTATTCAGAAGGAATCAGGATAAACGGTCAAAGAATAAATAACATCCTCTATGCAGATGATACGGATTTAATGACTGATTCGTACCATAGTCTTCAGATACTGTTAAATAGGGTTACTGAGCGTTGCGAAAAAATGGGGATGAAGATCAATACTGCGAAAACCAAAGTTATGAAAATATCAAGGAACAAAAGCTTACCCCTTCCAATATAATGTGAACCACCAGTAGCTTGAATACGTAAACTAATACAAATATATTGGTTACTAGTTTAACAATCAACTTTATTATAACAAGAAGTAATCAACTTTATTCAATCAATTAACAATCAACTTTATTGTAACAACTTTATTAGAAGCTTCTAAGTTTATTAGAAGTCTTACAAGAAGTAAGAACGAGAACAGAGGTATCCCGACAAGGAATTATCAAAATGAAAAGCTCATATTGTACGGAATGGGACGTTTCGATGCCGCCGGTTCATCGCCGGCCGTTTCGATGCCGCCGGTTCATCGCCAGTCCATTTCATCGCCGTCATATCTCGCATTTCCTAGAATTCCTAATTAATACTAAAAATAACTAATAATTGTAACTCGAAAATTCGGAAATATATCAGATAGCGATTAATTGACGGGCGATGAATCGGCCGGCATCGGCATCGAACTGGCGGCATCGAAACGGCGGCGATGAAACGTCCTAGACCCCATATTGTAATAGTAGCATAAATACCAGCCTTAGATATCGTTTTTTGCATTGCTATGTGTGGTCAATACTTTTGTATAAAACGGAGGCCTGGAAACTCAACATAACACTGATGAATAAGTCAGAAGCCTTTGAATTCTGGCTTTATAGAAGAATCTTGAAAATACCTTGGACAACCCACACCATCAACGAAAATGTTGTGAGGAGAATACGTACAGATAGGGAACTGCTAAAAATCATCAAAATCAGAAAAGTTAGCTACCTGGGACACACCTAATGAGAAACGAAAAGTACCGCCTCGCGCAACCAGGGTAAGATTGAAGGAAAACGGGGTCCCGGTAGGCGCCAGATTTTGAGGCTTAGAAATATCAGAGACTGGACCGGCCTTGATCCAACATCTTTATTTAGAGCCAGATTTGTCAGTGTAGTCGCTAACCTCCACTAAAGGAGAAACCACCACAAGAAGAAGAAGATATTTTAACATCTCACTTATAATATGGCGGACTCCCACAAATCTAAAAAATGATTACTGAAAAAAGTGCTTGCAGAATCGAAAAATGTAGCTGGCGAACTAGTGCCACTTTGTATTAAGCAAATATTAAAAATAAACTGAAACTTAAACAAATTAAAACAAACTAGCAATATACACTCATCCTATCAGTGCTGATACGAGGTTCCACAGATTCTGCTGCATCCTCCATCTCTCCTGTTTTGCCAATAGTTTTCTTCCAGGTTTCTTTTCCTCATTCTATCTTCGATTTCATTTTTCCATGATATTTTTGCTCGTCTGCGTTTTCCTCTATACATATGCCAGCTTTGATATTCTTCCCACTCTTTTGAGGAATTACATTTCCACTGTCTGATTTTTTTTCTTATTTGTCTTGCTAAGTTGCCAACACTTTGAGCTGTACCTCTCCCGTCTAATTTTTGTTGACCAAATTGAATTAAGTCTTTGTTTCTTCTCTTTCTATGTTAAGTACTGATTCTCCAACGCAGAGTTTTTTGAAAATTTATTTTTAAATCCCAAGTATATTCAAATGGGAAATAAGCCACAATTTTACCTAAAAATGATTTTATTAACGTTTCGACGCCCAAGTCGGGTGTCGTTGTCAAAATACAAAATAATACTAAATAAACAAAAATGTTGTTGCTTAGTAAAAAATTCTTCTAATAATTTATCCCATATCGTTTATAAATAAGGAATTGTCAAGATTGGATCGAATGGAACTTAGAACGGGATCCTACAACATTCACAAGAAATAATACGAGGAAAATATCAATACCATATATGTAAAAGGACTATCCGAGAAACTTAAAACAATAGGAAATAAATTCAACATATCAACAACATTCAAAACAACAAACACATTGAGATCTATTCTATCTAAAACTAAACCTAACAGTGAACAAGAAAGAACAAAGAATTGTATTTATAAAATACCTTGTGAATGCGAACAATTTTATATAGGTGAAACATCAAGACCATTAGATGTTAGAGTAAATGAACATCAGTCTTATATAAAAAATAGAGAATTTGATAGATCTCAAATATGTCAACACGCATGGGCTAATGAACATAGAGTTCAGTGGAGAGATTCAAGTATAGTCCTAAAAGAAGCAGATAGTAAAAAGAGAAAAATCAAAGAAGCGGCTCTAATTATGCTAAATGAAACCAATTGTGTCGCAAATTCCTCGGTAGAATGCAGTAGGATGTGGTTACCCATATTAAAGGAGGAAATCAATAGAAAGAAAATACCACAATTAGTAAATCGAAATAGTAATATATCGAGTTAGTACATATTTAGTATTTTAGCATTATTTAAAATTTAAAATATTAAGTCAGAATTTGGTATTAGTTTTGAGAGTAAACTAAATGTAAACCCAAATACTTACGATGTCGGGATATTATCACGAGGTTTTTCCTGGTTTTCCCTCGTGATTTACTATGGAATCTCTAACGCGAGAATTTCAGTGCCACCGTTGCATTTGGTTGTGACAGATCACATGCTATGATTTTTTTGTGGCGGATATTCTTGAGTTGGGATTGATTTCATGCAATCGAATGAACTATCTTTTAGTAAAGTCGTCCCAGGAACGCAACTCATCAATATTGGCAATATCATTTTAAAGTCGTCTACTTTAAAATGTATAATACGTGTCTGAATTGCTGATATAAATGAGTCAGATTAAATAAATTATTAGAAGAATTTTTTACTAAGCAACAACATTTTTGTTTATTTAGTATTATTTTGTATTTTGACAACGACACCCGACTTGGGCGTCGAAACGTTAATAAAATAATTTTTAGGTAAAATTGTGGCTTATTTCCCATTTGAATATACTTGATTATAAAAATGCCACAAGAAAATAGCTTCAGAACAACATTTTAAATCCCAGTTTAATTATTCCACTGGTAGTTTTCTTATCACCTTCAATTTCGAAAGAGTACAACGTTTTAAGTATCTGGGGACCTTAATCACAGGTGACAACGATGTTACTGAAGAAATAAAAGACAGAATTTAATCAGCAAATCGCTGTATATTCGCACTGGATAAGCTTATAAAATCAAAAAATCTTAGAAGTTCCAAAATCAAAATCTATAAATCCATCGTCAGACCTGTACTAACATATGGATGCAAAACGTGGACCATGACCAAATCAAATGAAGAAAAGCTCAGACGTTTTGAACGAAAAATACTTAAAAAAATTTTCGGACCTCACCACGACATTAACACAAACCAAAATAGGATCAGAATCAAGATCGAATTAAAAGCACTCTACAATAATACTGATATTGTCCAAGAAATTAAGCCACAGCCCACAGCAACTAAGATGGGCAGGCCACGTGCACAGACTTCATAACGAGAGACGTAAGACTGGTATGGGAGGAGATTCCTAGAGGCAAAAGACCACTCGGACGTCCCAGAATGCGATGGAGAGATAACATCCAATCAGATCTCCGAAAAATGAACATTCCATTTTACCCTAGGTTGTTGGAAGACCGAACAAATTGAAAGAAAGTTGTACAGTCAGCCAGGACCCACCCAGGGTTGTAGCGCTACGTGATGATGAGTTTTCTTATCGTAAATAATAAGGTATCTTCCTTAATGTTGGCTATAACTACTTATAAAACAGTAAGGTATACAGATCCTCAATGTACCATGGGTCGGTGAGTTGGGTGTTTTCTTTGGTGATTTTGTTTCGTGTCCTGTTTTTGAATCTATATCACCTGTCCTGTGTATCTATATCACCTCTTCACTTTTTCAGAACGTGGTAGGTGTTTTTGGTGGCGGAGCTGGTTTCATTGTGAGTCACTGGTGGTGTTCGGTGTCAGTGATTGATGTACTGTGGAGTACGTCGTTTTCAGAGGGCGATCAAAGGAGAAAAAGCTTGAATGCTAAAACGGTTCTTTTCAGAAAATTTTTTGTTAATTATTTAGGAGTGAATGAATTAATGAAATGGTATCATTATGTAGCACGTTTAAAGGATAATAGGTGTAAGTACCCAAAGACTCATAGAGTAGACACCTAGAGAAGATAAAAGACACTCAGGTAGACCACCAAAAAGCTGGATGGATGACTTGAGAAAAACAGTGGAAATTGGATACAGAAGGCACAAGATGGATAACAATGGAAGGATATGGGAGAGGATTATATCCAATAGTGGATGCAAGAGGTTGAGGAATGATGATGATGATCATAATGTATAAATATATGAAATTTAATTTATATCGCGTTGAGGGTAGCTGTGGCTGTATCCTCCCTATGGACAGGCTAATTTGTGCCCCCTCCCAAAAATTTTCAGGATTAGAAAAGTGTTCGGCTCAACATGAATAACTGAATAAACGAAGTCTGATGAGGACCGTAATCATGTTTTTTTAAGTGTGGGCCTAAGGTCTAAATTTTTAGATTTTTTTTTGTAAACACTTCCACTAGAGCAAAATTTAATCGGAATGGGACGTTTCGGCGTCGCCGTTTCGGCGTGGCCATTTCGGCGTGGCCATTTCGGCGTGGCCGTTTGGGCGTAGAGCCGTTTCGGCGTAGGCCGTTTCGGCGTAGGCCGTTTCGGCGTCGGCCATTTCGGCGCCTGCCGGTTCGGCGCCCGCCGATTCGGCGCCCGCCGATTCGGCGCCGGCTGATTCGGCGACAGATACTTTGGCAAAGTGAGAGAGAAAAAAAATAGTTGTTAATGTATGATAGTCTGAAATTTTCTTTAACAAAAAATGTAGAGTCAGGAGAACAATTTTCGACATTTTAATTTTAGAAGATGTAAAATAATACCCGAAAGTTAGGTTTGGACCGAAGGGTTAGGTCTTCCTCCTTTGAAAATTGTACTGTATAATATATAATATATATAATATATTAATTTTTTAATTAATTATGTGCAATTAAATAGCTTACATTTACAAAAGTTGGAAAAAATAACATTTAATATATTTTTTTAGTGTGGTATAGATATAAATCAAGAGCCTCTTAAATTTCTAAAAAAGTAACGTAGGTATAATCTAATGTCTTACTAATAGACTCCAATGTAGGTATTTAGTCAACTAAAATAAAATCTCTGACGCCGAAATGGCCGACGCCGAAACGGCCTACGCCGAAACGGCTCTACGCCCAAACGGCCACGCCGAAATGGCCACGCCGAAACGGCGACGCCGAAATGTCCTAGACCCAAATTTAATAATTTAAATAATTCAAGTTTTAGTTTAATACAATTTACGGTAATAATGATCGGGGAAAATGATATCAAAATCAAATCAGGTGACGACGAACCATTTCAAAGGTAACCATTTCAAAATTTCAAAGTATCAGCTATCTGATTTGGATACTGCTACCTATCAGAAGACAATGTATCAGATTCTGTGTTGAATAACCATAAAACGAGGAATAAAGCTGTGGATGAGATTTGATATTAAATATTTGCCATATAGAATGAAAATATTGGATGTTGAGTTGAATTGGAATTTCACATTCTATTTTAAAACATTATTTTTTATTTATCTGAAATATAAAGTAGAGAACAATCTTTGCATGCCTTATATTGAGGTTTTTGACTTCCTATCAACGGTTTACTTCTTAGAGACTGGCCTATATAGCCTTACGTCAATTTCGAATAATCCTAATCGTCTGGTAAGACACAAACACAGACACAAATCGATTTTTCTGCTGATTCCAGTGAAAAATAATAAATAACAAAAATATTGAAAAGCTTAAGGCGAAAAGAATTACGGTGGGTTAGGTTTTAAATGAAAACAGCTGAGTTACCTTTCGCACGGGAAAAAAAATTAAAAATACAGAACGAATATTTTCAAAGTAATGAAATACTCATTTAGTCCATGTGGTGAGACTGCTCCCGTCTGAAAAAATTTCTGATTCGGTTTCTTGGTGGATTCCTATTCAAAAATGTTCCCTTTAAACAAATCTGAAGGGTGCCGGGCGGAAATTTTGGGCAGAAATTGTTTAAACAATCTTTTTAAACAAATACAAAAGATCACTTTTTTTGACCCGAAATATATTTTTTAGGTTTTCTAGGTCATTCTAAATAAGAAAGGTATCTTGTAATTTTTCTAAAAAATTTATAGTTCTCCAGTTTCAAGGCTTAAAAACTCATATTTAGATTAGTATTTTTGAGGTTGCCAAGTACCTATTTAAATTGTAGTTTCAACATTCATTTTCAAGATTCTGAAGAGTGATCGGGTCTAACCTTAATTTAGACCGTCGTGTTTTAATTGTTAAATATGCGTGTCTATCCGATTTTTTTGCCGGTGCGGCGCGCTCTATTTCAACAATCTCCTATTTTCCTCCGCAAAATATTTTTTTCAGATTCCTTGGGACATTCTAAATAAAACAGGTTTCTTGTCATTTTTCTCAAAAGTTAATGGTTCTAAAGTTATAAACGATTTAAAATCCAAAAATTCGTATTTTCGCATTTTTCGGAGTTTAAATCGCTCATAACTTTAAAACTATTAACTTTTGCGAGAAATAACAAGAAACCTATTTTATTTAGAATGTCCCAAGAAATCTGAAAACAATATTTTTCGGAGAAAAATAGGAGATTGTTAAAATAGTGCGCGCCGCACCGGCAAAAAATCGGATAGACACGCATATTTAACACTTAAAAAAACGACGGTCCAAAACGACGGTCTTCTTGCGGTTTATGGAGCTTCAAAAAAAATTATTTGTCTTGATAAATACCGATACTTAACTTTTGTAAAAAATACGCGAAACAAGAAACAAGTACAACTATCATGTCTTCCTCCAACATCAGCATCTGCTTTTCAACATTTGTATCGAGTACATTATCAAGTTCAAACATGGCTAGGCAATGAACTGAATCCAGAAGACTGGGGTTGGAAATTAATAGATAATACTCTGGAACGGATTAAAACCTTACTCCCACCTGCTCCAGAAAAACTCCTTAACACTATTTTTTGCAATTGCAAAAAATGTTGTAGTGTCAAATGTGGATATAAAAAAGTCGGGTTGCTGGGTTCTCTAGTGTGTACCAACTGCCAAGGTCAGTCTTGTTCAAATGTCCAGTTTAGTACAACAGAGGAAGACTCCTGTGATTTTAATGAAGAGACCAATGACTCAGTCACATTTGAACAATTTTTGAACATCCAGCAAGAGGAAGAGGAAGAAGATGAAATCGAAGAAGACTTGACTGTTGAAGTAGACTTTCAAGAATATGAATCTGATTAAAATATCTAAAGAAAACAAAACAATAGTTAACCTAATAATCAATAGCAATATCAATAATGAATTCAATAATAAGGTAATATCTAGAACTTGACCGGTATTGTTTCCTTAAATTATCCTAAAATTGTCAAAACAGTTAGTGGAGTAGGCCTACAGGAAAAACCACGGTAAAAAAAAACGCGCCGAGTATACTACCTCACAGGTGGTGTGAAAACGTGTGCATATCATGTATAATGTGACTCTTTGAATCGCGATATCTCAGGAATGGCAACTCTTAGGAAAAAAATAGTAAGGACTATTTTTGTAGAGAATTTTAAGATCTACAACATTGGTTTAAGGTTTTTTTTTTTGATAAAACTTACCGTTTTCGAAAAAAATCCAAAAATCTCAAATTTTGACCTTTGACCCAGAATAACTTTTGACGCACACATGGGATCAATGGGGACTTTTTAAACTTTATTTGTTACGGTATACCCTAGCTCTCCACCAAAATTTGGCTCTCCGGCAATTTTTGTTATTTGCCAAGCATTTTGATGTCTAAGTTGACCGGATTATTAGGTAATGCATCAAATTTTTAAAGGTTAAAAATTTGAAGTACCTAAGTATAAAAAATTTCAAAAAGAATAAATAAAAAATTGCTAATTTAATATAAATAAAGTGTGACAAATTCGCTACCCAGTGTCCTTTACCCGTACGTCATCATTTAAAGCATACGAAATAAGTCGGAAATTTACTAAACGCAACAGCAAGTGATACCGTAAAATCTCCGTTAACCGAAATAATTGGGGGGAAGGCCGTTTCGGATAAAAAGAATTTCGGTTAAAAATAATATTGTTTTTTGTATTCTTCTTGTACCAAATTACATAGTATTGAAGAGATATAGCTGCAAAACATCGTTGTCAAAGGAAAACACAAAAGAAAATAGAAGATTTCTTTAAAAAACACTCTAATCATGTTCATGTTCGTTAATTTTATTGCTTTCTTTAAATTTACTTTTTATTGACGAAATTATTGAAACTGTCAGCCATTTCGGTTAAAAAGGTTTCGGTTAACGGAGGTTTTACTGTAGTAAGTAGCTACTGCTCCGATCAAGGGTTAAAATTTGACGATCTAAAAATAAAATGTTAAATGTACGTTTTGCTTTTAAATTTTTGGTGCAGAATTACAGCTACATTTGGAGTAGCTTAATAAATTCTTTTAATATCATTAGTGATTAATAAATAAATAAACAATTTCTAAAAAAATTTAACAACATATTTTCTTTTTGTCATTTCATTCACTTTGGCGGAAACTTAAATTCTTATCCCTTAACTGTCACTTTTCCTTAACAAAATAAAATACACTTGCTTACCATACAATTTCAAACTCCAATATAAAATTAGTTGTGAAAAAAAAAAAACTGTTTGTGTGATATAAAAAACTTCAAAATACAAAAATTCGACAAAAAAACAGCAAAAAAATTCAACAGACTGACAGCCACAAAAATAAATAAACCAGAAACGTCACAAATTGTAGTTAAAATCTGAAAGCATTCCTCGAATTCCTCGAAAAAACTCGAAGAGGTACTACAAAGTTTTTTATTAAAAAGTCATAAAAGGACGCGTTTCGGCTCAGCATGAGCCATCATCAGCTGAAATACAGGAACATACACAGAAACAAAGGACTGACCTACAATGTAATATCAAATTAATATTAAACATGAGAATTTTAAGCATGTGGTGACGAGCGTCTTTCCAAGCGTCTTTTTTTGTACCTTTCTCTTTTCAATATACTGAGACAAGAGCATTCATTAAAATAACATGTGTTTTTACTTAATAACAGGCGGTAGCTGGTTTGTCTTTAGTTTCATGAGTGGAAGAGAATGATGCTAGATAAAAAGTATGACGGTATGAGGTATTAATGACGCACGGGTAAAGAATCCTGGACTAGTGTATTTAAATGGATATTTAAATTAACAGAGCCTTATAGGGATTAAAAAAAATCAAAAATTATTATCAAAAAACAAATCATAAATAGTATCTTATAATATGTATCATATTATATAACCTTAATTCAAACCCTATAAATGTTCTTCAACTTATTAAATGCTTCAAGTTATAGTTTTATTGCCATAAGTGGTAGCTTTCACCCTTCAGAATAATAAGCACGTATCAGCATAGGGTATATTTTAAAAACAGGTTAATTGAATTAATTAATTAATTCCAAAAGTTCATCAAAATCGAGGTGTGTTGATAAAAATTGAAGGCTATACCATATTTTTACCGTGCTACATAGGAGACTTATAAAGCCGCGTGCTCATTGCAACGCAAGAATTTTCGACGCAAATTTTTACCAGTGAGGACGCGGTATAAGTTTTATCATTTGAGTCAACTGGTGAATTTTAAAAAGGATAAATTTTTAAAAATCAGACACTAGAATAAAGAGGTTAAAAAGCAATTGGTTTGGTCACTCCATCTCCATGGTAACTGCCACAAAGAAAGTCTTAATTTTTCACTAAATCTACCTATACCCTCACTCCTGCCCTCTATTCTGGTACAGCCGTATGGTCAAACAAAAGATGGTTGCATATCTTATTTACGATATTTTTCATAACCTATAATTAGAGGCCGTTCGGGTATGGGGGATTTCAGCAATGAAGGCCGAACTTAATTCTAGGTTCACTGGAGGATATTCTCAGAATGTGATAGGAAAGACAGAAGGGGTTTATTATTATAGCTAACAAGATTGATTTAGATATCGAGGTGGAGGCGGTTGATATGGATGATATGGCTCTTCTTGCTGACGGTAAAGCTATTTGCATAAGAATGTATGTTATATTTATATTACATTCCTTAGTTTCTTAGACTGATTTATTAAAATTACTTTTACTTCCTAAATTGGAAAAAAGGCAATTTTTATATGTATATTTTTGAAGAAAAAATTATTGTATTTACGGTTATAATTTTTTTATATAGTAGGGGAGGAAAGTGTGCTAAATGTGCAGTCACTCGGGCTCTTTAGCGACCTATTGGGATGTGAAGAGTAGATCCTAAAACCAAAAAAAGTTAAATAAAGTTTTCCATTTTAGTGGGGACTTTCCATTTTTTAATTTAATTTTGCATTTCCAACAATCGTTTTCTTCGATTATAGCGCCATCTATCCATAATTTAAAAAAATGTCTCGAATAAAAGTTGCTTATTTTTACATAAGGAATCCAAATCTTCAATAAAAAATGGGGCTCCCATTTAAGATTTTAAAGTAACCCCCCAACCCACCTCCGTGGGGGGTCGTGTTTAGTGCCATTCAATAGATTTTTCAAAAATATTGAATAAGTGGATTTTTCAGTTTTTCGATCTGATGTTCATTTCGCGAAATATGGCGGGATTCGTATTTAAAATGTTAAATTTACCCCCACCCCTCACCGGGGATAGGGATGTTTGGTATCATTCGATAGACTTTTGAAAAATAATGAGCACGTATTTTTAGTTTTTAGATCTGTCGTTCATTTCGCGTAATATTCGCTTTTTTGGTCAATATAGGTATTGGACGTGTAAGGAATACATTTAAACAATAATATCATTGAAAAAATATTGCAGCAATAATATTGCATCAATATTATTGTCCGTGTAAAGATAGCTTTAAGGAATGATTTTGCGCAAAAAAAAACAAAAATCGATTTTTTTAAAGTCCCTTTAAAGCAATGTGAAAACTGTGTGTCTTGGATATCTTGTGAGACAAAATTAACTAATTTTATTTTGATTATTTATTTTCATGACCAGGTAATTGCAAATTGCAAAAACAATTGTTAAATTAATTAAAAAGTTCGCACTTGATCATTTTTCTCTGGATTTATTCAAACATGGTAAACAAAGATTGATACAATGTTGCATTACACAATTACACTATATTTCTGTATTTCTAATTATTATAATGTGTGTTCAAGTAATTCACACCTTAAAGAAAGCATTTGCCGTTTTACTTAAATTAGTGTCTAACTTGATGCACGAACATTTCCTGAAGTACATAGTTATACAATGTTTGTATCATGACTTAGCAAATAGTTGAATGTGGTATTATTAATACGGGAAAACCGACCTAGACATGTAAAAATTAATGGTTATTGGCTTATCGCATAAATATGTTATTGCTAGTTTTCAGATAAATTGTTAATAGGTAGTAGGTATCTGCTCTCTAGTTCTATCCTTTCTTGTGGAGCATTGGGTGCTTATGCGTTTTTTGGCCAAAAGTGTGCTCACTACGGAGACCATCGCATCGTATCCTAGCCTAGAGCTTAGTATCCTACTCTTCATTTTGGTGAACGCTCGCATTTAAAATAATGCATCTGGCAATCGATAATATGGCAAGAGGAATACCAGGAATACCAGGGAGCGATGGTCGGCGCCTCGTCATGAGCACAACTTGATTGCTGACTGGCCGGAACAGCGCAAATCGGTAGTAAAATGGTGTAAAAATGGTTCTATACGCTGTGAGCTCGTACGTAGAGGGGATATTTACAAATTCGCGAGCGCCAGTAGTGACAAGTCTGTAAACCTTTACTGGAAATTTGACATAAATGTCAAAGTGATTAATTTAAAATTAAAATTAAAAACATTAATTATAAAAAATATTAGTTGGTCAAAGCTGTGGTATATATTTTTACCTTAAATATACTTACGTTTTAAATACTGAATTTAAGTTTTTTTAATGTTCTATTAATCTATTCATCTTAGCGCCATCTACACGATAATTGTAAAAGTATCCGAAGTAAGAAATTCATATTTTGTCAATAGAACGTCAAAATGATTAGCAAAATCTTAAAAAAATCGATTACAATTTAATCACTTTTTTGCGTTGTAAATATTAAGCGATAACAATTAAATAATGAATTTAAAAATTACCGGTGAAAGTTGAATTAGTAGTCCGCTAGGAGCGACACCAGCGAAGCTCACAGCGTATAATGGTGTAAAAATGACGTATACCTATTTTGTGACCAGATAAACATTTTTCAAATTTTCTAGCTGTTTGTCCTGTATAATCTTTTAAATACCTACCAACAAGAAAATTGATATCCTATGTTAATAACAAACGAAGACGTAACAGTGTTTACATTAAAAACAAGTTACAAATGTTTTTTGCTGAAATGTATGAAAGTTATAATTATGAGGTATGGAAATAAAGAGGTTTTGTTTTTTGATTGTTTACTTTGGCCAGGTAAAAATAATCTTCATTGTTCTTTGTTTGTTATCTTAACTGTTAACATTCATTGCGCTAGTTGTCGCAAATTACTTCTAAGTATTCTAAGTATATGTTTTGAACTATTCTTGCTTTGATTGACGCGTTAAAAAAAGTTCAGGTAGAAACTTATATCAAAATTCAAAGTGTTAAAACGTCTATTACAATTAGAGCAGATATTCTTAAAATCTCTGATTATATACAGAAACCAGAAAATAATTTGTTACAACATTAGCATATACCTAGGTATAAAGTGTAGAATATTATGTATATAATTTATGTATTTCTACGTTTATGTGTGTACTACATACTACATACTGTTTACTATCTACTTATTTCATGAAATTTGTCCTAATTTATACTACGTATTTTATATTATTTCGGACGAATTATATTACAATGTGTTAAGAATAGGCAGACGAATTTCATTGTCATAAAATGAAGAGTTATTTATCTGATCCGAAGGTTTAACTCAACCGGACGAATTTCATTGCAAGCCGGACCAATTTCATTGCGCCCATAATCGCCGAAAATGAAAAGTATACCTAATTTAAGTTCGCGAAAGTTGGCCAAAAAATGTGGGGCTGGAAAAATTACCGATATCATAAAAAATAAAGGTGAGTTAAAAAAGAATATTGAGGAAGGTGTTAACTTGAAGCAAAAACGAAAGTTTCCGAAGTAAGGATTGGCATTGGATCAAGTTGTCATCAATTGGTTTTTCAAAGCCAGAAATAAAACAATTCCAATATCTGGGCCGCTATTTAAAGAAAAAGGACTCCAGGCAGCAACCAGCTTAAATATGGAAAATTTTTCAGCAACAAATGGATGGTTGGAAAGTCTCTGCAAGCGTCATAATATAATGTTTAAATCAATTTGTGGGGAGTCTGAAGAGGTTAATTTGGACGACATAGAGGACTGGAACTGGAAAACCAAAAGTTATCTTTGATATTAAGGAATTATTCTCCACGAGATATACTTATAAAATACTGAGGAAACTGCTAGAGAAAACAGGGATTTACTACCGAGCGATGCCTAAAAGACATTTGCATTAAAAAATGAAAAATTTGCTGGGAAGAAGGTAACAAAAAAAAATCGTTTAAATATTTTGCTATGTGGAAATATGAAAGGTTCGAAAGAAACTCCACTAGAATTGAAAAAAGTTAAAACTCCCGTCGTTTAATTAATAAAATGAACAAAATTCTAAAGATGTATTTGCCGATTGCAAAATCTGACAATAGCGGCCACCTTTATAATATAACAGCCAATAGTTCTTTTATTTTTGGTGGCTGTTATTGGCAGGTTGATTGTAGTTAAAAATGTAATTTTGTTTACAATCAATTGTGGTTTAGTCCCATAAAAACATAATATTTAACTTATAGTCCTTGGGCCCACATATAAAATTATTATTTATGACCACACCGTCGAAACTATTTGTACTTGTTATTTGGGTGGAGTCGGACAAATTTGGAGCTTGGGGCATTATGGTAGTGGGACGTTTGTCTGTCAAGCTGTCACGAAGTTGTCAATTTTACCACAGTCAATTACCACATGGCTAATTTTAACAGAATCTACCATAAAACATTTTTACAATAATGTCGGACAATTTTCACGGGGCTTATGCGCAGTCGGATGCTCCGAAGATGTCAATTTCCTGAAATATTTTTATTTACAACCATTTTTCCGACAAAAATAGGAGGTTATAAGTAATTACATTCTAAATCAAAAAATCTAAGAGTCCGACAAAAATATTGGGGCAAATCGACAGTCGGACAAAAAATGTAATTTTTATTCGTAAACTAAACTTTTAAACTATGCTGGGTTCGTGCATCTTTTATCTTCACAACCATTTTTCTGACAAAAGTAGTAGGTTACAAGTAATTATATTCTTAAACAAAGAATGTAATTGATAACAAAAATGTTGGGGAAACGAACAATCAAACTTAATTCTTTTAGGATATCGACGCCCTAAGAGGAGGCATTGTCAAAAAAATTTTAAAACAGTTTTTCTCGGTGACTTTTGAATCGATTTAGCTGAAAATTGGTACACACACTAAGTACAACATTTAAAAGGGCGTGACGTAGAGTTGTACCCAAAATTTTTCAAAAAAATTTCCGACAAGAGGGAAAATTTTGGAAAAATTTTGATTTGAAAATTTGTATACATACTCCTTAAACAATGACAAACATCGTTATGTAGTTTCTTTTCTCGAATTTTCAAAAAAAAATTCCGACAAAAGGGAAAATTTCGGAAATTTTTTTGAAAATTTTAGACCTGTTATTTTTGTCCGAGAAGTGATCCAATATGCATTGCACATGTAAAAAAACAGTACAAAATAAAAATGACATCTGTGATACCTACTAAATAAAAAAATTTCAGGAAATTGACATCTTCGGCGCATCGGACTGCGCATATGCCCCGTGAAAATTGTCCGACAAGGTTACCACATTATTGTAAAAATGTTTTATGGCAGATTCTGTTAAAATTAACCATGTGGTAATAAATTTATTATTTTCATAAATTTGACATATTTAGCGTGTCCGACGCGTCATATGGCCCAATATTTTTGTCCGACAAAATTGTTTTCGCTGTTTATATGATCAAAACCATTGATTAAAATAAAATGACCAATGTGGTTATAAATTTTTTTCTTGCATAAAATTGACAACTTCGTGACAGCTTGACCGACAAACGCCCCACTACCATAATGCGCCAAGCTGCAAATTTGTCCGACTCCACCCAAATAACAAGTACAAAAAGTTTCGACGGTGTGATCATAAATAATAATTTTATATGTGGGCCCAAGGACTATTAGACACACCACAAGAAAACAGTTTCAGAATCTTTTTATCAGATGTTTTCCTGCAATGAATGCATTGTTTTATTATTCTGTGAATTACAAATTCCTAGTCTTCACGATATAGGTACTTAGACATTTATAAACACTTTATCAAGTAACTACCTTGTATATAACAAATAATTCGCAATTAACACTTTCGTTGAGGATTTTTTATCGACACATACATCGATCATAATGTTGTTATTGAACTGGCAAATAGAGAATGATGTAAAATGTAAAACATCTATAAATTTGTTTACATCTCTTATGCAACAGCAATTAGTGTATACTATAATTTTTATTGCACATTTCGTGTATTAATAGATTTATAACTTCATTAAGGAGATTTAATTTGTAAAGAAACCATAATAGACTTAGTCATTGTTGTTGTTATTGCATTGCAACCTTCAAAAGCAAGAAATCACTGTATGTCATTTGTCAAAGTGAGCAGTGGGTAGAATATTAAAAATAAACAGAAAGCGGAGGTACAGAAGGCGATATTTGTATGACGATACGAAAAGCTCAACAAGCATTCAGCATGTTCAACTCTGTATGGAGGTCTGGCCAGTACACTACAAAGACAAAGATCCGAATGCTCGAGTCAAATGTCAGGTTTGTTCTACTGTGTGGATGTGACACCTGGAAAGTAACAAAAACCCTTACAGACACAAAGCAGGTCTTTGTTAACAAAAACCTACGAAGAATTGTTCATGTTTTCTTACCTAACGTCATCCGAAACGAAATTCTACTATAAATGACAAAACAAAAGAGGTTAGAAAATGAAATTGAGTCCAGAAAGTGTGGTTGAGTCGGTCACACACTTAAAACAAATAGGTATTACAAAAACTGCCCTAGAGTGTAATCCCCACGGCACAGGAAAATAAAAAGAAGTTGCCCAACACAAACTTGGAGAAGATCAATAATGAACGAGATAAGAGGTCAATGAAAGTCTTGGAATGGGGTAAAGACCTTAGCGCAAAATAAAACTAGAACTAGATATAGCGTTTACATATACTGAAGCTCTATGCTTCACTAAGGAGTTCAAGAACTTTAGTTATTGGATTGTTTTGGTAAATATAACCTTCAAGAGCAAAAAGTCATGATCGATGACGTAGTATGTCATTTGTCAAAGCAGTGGGTAAATATAAAAAATAACAGAACTTTTTAACTATAGAAATCTAGTGTCCAATCTTCGCATTTGAACTAATCCAATCTCAAAACTAATCTAAAACTAATTTTTTCAAACAACTAATTTGATCATATCACAAACTAAACAAACTAAAATAAACAAATAGCTTCTAACAGTAGTTTATAGCGTGTTCCTTTTATCTACATGTTCCTAAAATATTATTATTCGATATTATTAGCATGTAAAATATATTAATTATCTATATTTCTATACCATCACGTAATAAGAGAGTTTATTAACCTAACTGTCAAAACAGAAAGAATTGGTAGAATATGTCAGTTGTCGAAGCTTATGGTAAACAAAAGAACTAAATAAAGAAGGACAAAATAGCATCAAATAAGTACACCAGAAGAAAGAAAATATGAATAAATTCGGATATGCTTATGATTAAGAGAAAGAATTATTTACATTATATCAAATAAATAAATAAAAAAAAACAAAAACATGGTAGAAAAAAGATAAAAATAAAGCAAAAATACATTAAATAAGAAATGAAGTAAGAACATTAAGGGGTGCTATCTAAAAGTTGCGTCTAATCCACCAGTTCAATGAACATAATATTATAATTAAACAGCATCTAAGCAACACAAAATAAATAACCAATGAAAATAATGGGAAAATAGATAAATAAATAATATAGAGAGGTAAAATAATTGACAAGTTATGAAATAAAGACAGAAACGCACATAATTTAAAAATACACAGTAGGAATAAAATCTTGAAGAAAATGAGGGCTAAAATTTAAAAAATAGAACTTACATATTGAACAGGAAAATATAAATAATTTAATACAAACTTCCAAAAATTCCAAACGCCAAAAATTGTATTTGTATAAACAGTAAAGAAAAAAACATTGAAAAAATAAGATAAAAGAAAAAAATATTTAATCTTGCGTTAAAAATGTAGTTGATATAAATACCTATAATAGTAAGATAAACAATAAAAAAAAACGTAAAAAAACAAGAAACGGTATGAAATGACATATTATGTCAATTTAATTAGGCATTCCAAAGAAACGTCAAACATGGCCGGGTGTGGGCAAAATCTAACCTTACATCGACATTAATTTGTAAAGAAAATCCTGTTTGGTTGTTTTTTTTTATGTTAATTGTGTAGGGAAATCTGCGAAATTGTGATAACAAATTAAATATGAAGTGGTTTATCGCCTACAGAACTGAATTATCCCATATTAGTTACCAGTTTGTGTCAATAACTAGGTACTATGGGATAATTCAGTTCTGTAGGCGATAAACTAGTTTATATTTATTTGCTATCACAATTTCGGTGCACAATTAACAATAAAAAACAAAATCAAACAGGATATTCTTTACAAAAACTGATGTAAACCCTTTATTATTAAATTTTTGCCCACTGCCGGCCATATTATATCACGTGATTTGGAATGGTCAATTGGTGCAAAAATCCAACTGTCAAAACAGAAACAATTGGTAGCATAGGTATGTCAATGTCAGTTGTCAAAGTTAAGAGTACCTAAACAAAACTTCAAAGAAGCATAAAAATAGCATCAAATAAATCCACACAAAAAAAAAGAATTATTTACATTGTGTTAAATAATCAAATAAATAAATAAAACAATAACAAGAAGATGGCAGACAAAGGAAAGAATAGCAAAAAAATATATTAAACAAGTAAGTAGTACTTAATATCTAACATTTGTTATTTAGAAATGTTATTGTTATCTAGAATTTATGTCTAGACAACAAAAATGATAGTATTGAAACACAGTAAAAATAAATGACAAATACAAAGAGAATTCCATTAGTTCAATGAACATATTTATAATTAACAACCAATATCTACAACACTACAACAGAATTATTATCAAAGAAAATAAATAAATAAATCATGTAAAGAGGCAAAATTCATGCCGTAAAGTCATAAAGTGAAGACGGAAACACAAAAATACATTGTAGAAATGAAATTCCGAAGAAAATTAGGAGTAAAATGTAAAAAAAGAAGTTACAAATTGAACAGAAAAATATAAATAATAGATATGATACAAATTTGTAAATTTTTTATTTTACAAAATAATGTCAATTGCATTGGTAAAAACAGTAATGACAAAATGTAATGTAACTTTTGAAGCAAAACCTCTGCTAGTTCATTATTTAATATCTTGCGTTAAAGGTAGACTAGATATAAATTGCTGTAGTAAAATCAACAATAAAAAAATCGTAAAATAACATAAAGAATGAGCGGAAACGGTACAAAACGGCATATAAAGCAAAATTAGGCAACATAATATTAAGAAAGAGCAATTTTTGAAACAAAAATTGCAATTAAGAATTTTGATCAATGATTATTCCAAAAAATTATATTGAATAATATATACTCGTATATGGGATCAAACCACATTCTTCCAAGTTTCCTGTATAATTTTTTTTGTAATTTGGGACCTGTATATTGGCTTGCAGAACAAAGATCTCTAAATTAGTTTGTTGCAGCCATTTTTAAGGACGAAGAACTATTCCTAAAAATATGAATTTTTAAATAGTTTTTAAATCTTTTTTAAGGATTTCTAATTTAGCACCAGGAATGAATTTTCAAGCTTTAACCATGATTTTCACTTGAAGATCTTAATGTTTATTATTCAAATTATTAATTATTTAAATTAAGTTAACATTAAATGAATAAATAAATAAATAAAAGCGATATATAATAAATTAAAACCTGAACGAGACGATGGATAAAAATCTTACCTGGGTCATTAACCGATCAGCACCCGTTCCCTCCTCATCCTTGAAGATAATGTCGTCGTTGTAGTTGGGCACTAAATCGTTAAACCTCGTATCGTTCCTATCAATCCTTCCCTCGGGAACCCCACTGGCCGTTAGCGTACTCTCCGGCACATTCGGAACGTGTTGCTTGAAGACCAAAGGGGTAAGTTTCCTGGAGCCCCGCCGGCGTCCCACTCCGCGTCCAGGCCCGCACGCTTCCACCACCGCGAAAACTCCCAAGAGGAACACCACGCACCACCTCATCGTTCCAGAGTACTATCCGTTTCCGCACCACTATCAGCTAATCATCGGCCGAGACGCGACAAGTGCCAAAAAGTACTGAGTGCAGTACTTGTGCATCTTTCCCAGATTATCCTTGCATTGGATTTGCACCTTCGGTGACTACAGTACCGATTCGACTTGAAGTTACGTCAGCCCCACTCTGAGCGCGTCCTGGCCATCTTCTGGTACCTCCGCCGCGATTGGTGAGAGGGAGTGGCTCGAAGAAGAATGCCTCAGGTCGCAAATCATGCCGGGATGGTAGATGGTACCGCTGAGAGGACTACAGGTGGTACGCTGCTCTTTTTCGTTCTTTCTTCTCTGACGATGACTTTCGGGTATCTTCACTCTCTGTTGAAAGAATAAAATGAGCATTATAAATGGGGTCAGTGGAACTTTCTGAAGAGCACTTTTCTATTCAACATCCTCAGAAGGCACAACAATTCCAAAACATAAATTACTGTTAGCAAAAACAGAGTATAATTCAACAACCACATTTCTTTACAATCATAAAATATTTTATTGAGTTTTTCATGATTTTCTAGACGATTCAAATATATTATTATTTTTACGACAATATTAAAGATTTGCAATATAAAAAATATCTTTTAATTCGTTTTTAAAAAATATAAATATACATACAATGTACATACTTACTTTTTTTTGAGAATAAGCCACAATTTTACTCTAAAATTTTCACTTCGGAAATCGAAACGTTAAATAAACTTAATTTTAATGTAAAATTGTGGAGTATTCCCAACAAAAATGGTAAGTAGGTATATTGCATACACAAACACATACAAAAATTGTTATATTTTCGTCCTGTAGAAACTGTTAGTTTTTATTTGAAAATCATCCGATAAAAAGCTGATTTTTGTTTCTTTTTTAATTTCAATCTATACATTATGTATGTGTGTGTGTGTGTGTGTGTGTGTGTGTGTGTGTGCGTGGTTGAAAAAAATGACTGCGGATTACTGGATCCATTCGCCTAACCAATTTTTATATTTTGAGCTCATAAATTGCTGCACTTTATGATAATCTATACATTATAATCAACTATTTTCAATGGGAAGTAAGCCACAATTTTACCAAAAAAAAAGGATTTTATTAACGTATCGACGCCCAAGTCGGGTGTCGTTGTCAAAATACAAATTAATACTAAATTAAACAAAACTGTTATTGCTTAGTAAGAAATTCTTCTAATAATTTATTTAATCTGACTCATTTATATCGGCATTCAGACATGTATTATACATTTTAAAGTAGAAGACTTTAAAATGATATTGCCAATATTGATGAGTTGTGTTCCTGGTACGACTTTACTGAAAGATAGTTAATTTGATTACATGAAATCAACCCAACTCAAGAATATCCGCCACAAAAAATCATTGATATTCTTGATATTTAAAAATATTCTTGAGTTAGGTTGATTTCATGTAATCAAATGAACCAACTTTTAGTAAAGTCGTCCCAGGAACGCAACTCATCAATATTGGCAATATCATTTTAAAGTCTTCTAACCTTAAAATGTATAAGTATAATACATGTCTGAATTGCCGACATAAATGAGTCAGATTAAATCAATTATTAGAAGCAGGGGCGTAACAGAGGCCCCGCAGCATGAAGCTTGCGGGGGGCCCCAATATATCAGGAACCCCATCTTGTCTAAGATATGTAAAAATATGTCATTGATAAATTTTTTAAGCATGCATACGCAACGTTTTTCAGCAGTGCCTGGAAATCTTCAAAAACTTCCCTCGATTCGATTTAGCAAACAATGCAGAAAAACGTCCAACCAAAATCGGTTACTCTAAAAACGTTATCGGTGACTAGGTGGTCCTCCAGATTACAAACTGTGCTTGGTGTAAAGCAGAACTACATGACATTTTAAAAACATTGTCTAAAATAATATTAATTACCACAGATCGTGAGTAGAGAATGACAACTAATAATTATGGAACAGTTTGAATTTGTATTCCCATCAATTTTACAAAATAAAGTACCTCCTACTTTTACGTTACAACTGTAAAGAATTTTTCTCAAATCTTTAGACAAAAATATACGTCATTTTTTCAAGAATCCAAAGATTTTGCTACTAATTGTGGCTTTCCCTGTACTTTTAAAATCAAAAGGTTTGGTAGAGTTAAGAAGCATTTTTATGAATTATTTTCATGTTTTTCGGAAATGTCGATGTAGTCACTGAACAAATTCAAGCTGGATTTAAAAGTATGTACAAAGTGAACAACGATTTTAAAGCCTTACTAGTCTTACATCGTAGAAGTGGATATCTTTTCAAATCGGATCCAGAAGTTTTTGCAGGGTCAGTTAATTAGCTGCTGCGTAAGCGTCAGATTTAAGTAATCAGTTTTTGGAGCAACTGCAATTTGTTAGAAAATCATTGAGGACACATTTGGAATCGGCAAATCTATTACCTATTTATGATGGAGCCAAAATTATTCTTATAGATTTTCATTGCACTAGTGCTTGCATCTTGCATACCAGAAGTGTGTCATTCGTACATTTTGTTTTCAACTTTACCCGTCACGACCACTAGTTCAGAGAGATATTTTTCGGAGCTTAAATTAATAAAACCATATCTTCGTAGTACAATGTCAGAAGTTTTCTAGCGCTATAAGTATTGAAAACGAAGTTGCCGATCAGATAGATATTAATAAAATAATTGTAGATATATTCGCTGATAGTGCACGAAGAAAGTTGTTCATTTCATATGTAATATTGTAATAATTTAAAGAGTGTGGGCGCAAAATTTCGGACTAATGATTTTTAAATGCATTCATTTTTTTCGAATCCTGAGAAAACTAATAACTATTTTTGAAAACTTTATATACGCAGAATGAAAGATTACATTATTACTAGGGCTGAAAGGCCCTTAGAATAAACAAAAAGTTTCTTTTGAATGGGATATTTGAAATTAAAAATCATACTAAATTTTCTCTTTTTTCACCTCTGTAACTTACTGAATTAAACATAGAAATTTTCGGGGACTTTCGGCTCTCGGTAATAATGTAATCTTTCATTCTGCGTTTTAACTTTTCAAAAATACTTACTAATTTTCTCAGGATTCGAAAAAAAATGAGTGCATTTAAAAAACATTGGCACGAAATTTTGCGAATACGCTCTTAATTTTTGTTCTATTTTATTCTATACCAATAAAGTTGTTGTAAATGATAGTTCTATACCAATAAAGTTGTTAGTTGTTATAAACAGTACACAAATACACTATATTATGTATACGTTTTTGTTACACATACACAAGTCGCATTTAGTAATTTTTTAAAGGGCGCCCCATTTTCATTTCTGCGGGGGGGCCCCGACGGTGTTTGTTACGCCACTGATTAGAAGAGTTGTTTACTAAGCAACAACTTGGGCGTCGAAACGTTAATAAAATCATTTTTTTTTGGTAAAATTGTGGCTTAAGTATTTCCCATTGAAAATATTTGATTATAAAAATGCCACAAAGAAATAGCTTCAGAACAACATTAATATACATTGTTTTCTATATTAGCCAGGTTTCTTTTTTTTTCGTTTTTTTTTCACATATTTTCTCCATCGTATGCAGTGGCGTACCTACTGATAGATCAGAGGGCCCTGGTTCCAATTGGGATGCGGGCCCGTCTGTCCAATAAAACCACACATTGTATATCAAAAGTTTTTAATAAAAGTTGAATATAAACCATCATATATCATAAAATGTATCATACGTTTTTTACAAAAACTCAAGCTAATTTATAGTTCATTTTACTCACGGTCTTTGCTCTAAATTTTAAAGAACCGTTTGGATTGACATGCAATTTGGCATAAACATAGCTAACATACTAACATGTCAAAGAAAAAAAGTGATATTGTACCGATGTGTGATTTTGTCCGGAGGGTGAGTTTCACCGCTTCTCGGGGGTGAAAAACACACGTTCATGATAAGTCCGAAATTGGATAAACTAACTAATTCTAAACAACTTTAGTTCAATAGATTGTTTTCACTAAGCCAATCCTTTTTGAGTTATTTGCGAGTGAATATGTCATTTTTCAACAAAAAAAACTACGTTTCTAGACGGTTTTTCGGAAATAACTCAAAAAGTCCTCTGTAGACTCGGTAGGAGCAGAGTCGTAGGTAACGAAAAGTAGGTTCTTATTCGTCAAATTCCAAATCGAATATATTAACTCATCACACCTTTTTTAAAGTGTTTTTTTCACTTTTTTATAAATTATATTTTTGCTAATAGTATTTGTTAAATAAAATACTTGCGATGAAGCGCCTGATAATGTGGTTTTTTGTAGAAAAATAAACATTTTCACTCGCAAATAACTCGAAAAGTATTTAGTGAAAAAACAGTACCTATAGAAAAAAAGTAGCTTAGAATGAGTTATGTAGTTCATTCAATTCAGGACTTATTTTGAACGTATATTTTTTCACCTCGAGAGGGAGCAAAAGTCATCCATCCCCTGGACAAAAGCACACGTCGGCACAATATCACTTTTTTTTCTTTGACATATTAGCTATGTGTATGCCAAATTTCATGTCTATCCAAGCAGTTCTTTAAATCTTTGTCGTTTGAATGTTTTGCAATATTTTACCGTGAGTGAATAGACTATTAAAGCAGTAAATTAATATTAATCCTATCGTTTTTCATACTGGCATGACTGATCACTTTACATCAGCTGTTTTTATAAATAATAAAACTCAAAAATTTTTCTACATCTAAATCTCCAGTCATAATAGATTAAAAACCAATTTCGGAAAACTACTACAGCTTTAAAAATGAACATCGGAATCATATCAACAAAATAGATTCTCAAATTGGATATGATACATTTATTAATAAGTTAAATAATTAAATACAAATCTCTAGGGAGATAAAACCTCAATTAAAAAAATATCAAAAAAAAACCTTGGATCGGTGAGGTTTTTTTTATGGCATAGACTTGGGTGTCATTTAGCCAGTCACAACTTTTTTTGTTTTCTGTTCATACATAAGGAAGGCAATGGGCAATGAGGTCCTTAGAGTTCCATAGCAAACTCTTCTACAGCATTCTACTCAGTTCAAAAGCTGGCCGCTATGGACTGTCCAAGTTGCTCACCACATTTTCCATTATGTATCTTCTTCTTCTTCTTTTTTCATATGTACATAATATACCAAATTATCAGGATTAATAAGTTTAGAGGTTAATTTTAGTTTCACAGATAAATTTCATTAAACAATCATATATGTTCTTGCTGTTCAGAGACAATAGATAGGATACATTGAAAGGTGGAAAAACATTACATTTTATTAAATCTTGGATTAAATTATATGTGCATGGAATATATTTTGCGCACTCAAAGAAAGTATGATTTAAGTCACCAACCGGTTGATATCAATCAAACGACAAGATGTTCTTAAAAATAAGTTAGTATCTAAATTTTATTCTTATTATTCTTACCACTATAATTGTCTTTATGCGAACAAAAGGAGCATCGAGCGTCTTGGGATTATTTTTATGGCCCACCGTATAAAACTTAAAAATAAATAGATATTTTTTGTTTTTATTTCTAAATACCTACACAAAAATTAAAATTTATTAAACAGTTACATTTCGTAGTGTGCCCTTGTGTAGTTCAAAATGTCCCAAACAAATTAGAAACAAACGAAGCAAAAAGCGCGTTAGAGCGGGCCCCTGTGTAGAGATGCATCAAGTCAAACTAGTTTGATTTTATTCAACAAACTTGACTTGACTTGAAAACCAAACTTTTTTTGTAAAAAAGTTTGACTTGACTTGATTTCAATATCTTTAGGTTTGACTTGAAATCAAACTTCTTCAAACAGTTTGAAGTTTGAATATCATATTGCGCAACGTGTTTATTTCCAATTCTAATTGAGAGCGTACCGACTTTTGTTTTGACTTATTTGGATAGGTCTGAATCTGCTACTCCGCAAATTAGTTTTAGTTCATATTATTAAGAAGTATATGCTTGGCTTGTTTATTACGTTCGTTTTGAAGTATGTGCTTTGTGAAATAATATCTGAACCTGAATATTTTTCGGCTCAGAATAAGTACCAGATCAAATTGAGTCTGATTTTGAATGTATTACCAGTGCAAAAATTAAGAGAAAAAAATCTGCATACTTGTATTATGTAAAAATAAAGAACAGCGTTATAAAATGACAAATAGTGAACTAATTCTTTAAGACGACATTGCAAAGTCGCAAAAAATTCATTAAACCTACTCTATCAAAAATATAATATTTTGTTGTTCCTTCATAAATAAGTATTACGGAACGCAATTATTGAAGCTCTTACAACCTCTTTATCCCACAATATTGTTGTGAAGAAAGGTCCAGCTATTTATTGCAAACACGTGTTACTGTGCTTGATCTGGTTAATACAGATTTTAAGATTTAAGAGAGAGAGAGAGAGAGAGAGAGAGAGAGAGAGAGAGAGAGAGAGAGAGAGAGAGAGAGAGAGAGAGAGAGAGAGAGAGGAGTTCTTTCATTTTTCCGATTGTATTTAGATGGGAAATAAGCCACAATTAAATTGAAAAAATAATTTTATTAACGTTTCGACGCCCAAATCGGGTGTCGTTTTCAAAATACAAAATACTACTATATTAATCAAAAATGTTGTTGCTTAGTAAAAAATTCTTCTAATAATTTATTTAATCTCACTCATTTATATCGGCAATTCAGACATATATTATACATTTTAAAGTAGAATACATACTTTAAAATGATATTGCCAATATTTATGAGTTGCGTACCTGGGATGACTTTACAGAAAGATAGTTCATTCAATTACATGAAATCAACCCCAACTCAAGAATATCCGCCATAAAAAAATCATAGCATGTGATCTGTCTTTAAAAAGACAACCAAATGCAACGGTGACCACCGGTGACCGGAAAACCAGGAAAAAACCTCGTGATACTATCCCTTAAGTCTTCTACTTTAAAATGTATAATATATGTCTGAATTGCCGTATTGCCGATATAAATGAGTCAGATTAATTAAATTATTAGAAGAATTTTTTACTAAGCAACAACATTTTTGTTTAATTTAGTAGTATTTTGTATTTTGACAACGACATCCGATTTGGGCGTCGAAACGTTAATAAAATTATTTTTTTCAATTTAATTGTGGCTTATTTCCCATTTAAATAGTTAATTATAAAAATGCCACAAGGAAATAGCTTCAGGACAAAATCAATGTAATGGAAATTTATAGATTTCTATTGCTAAGTTTTCCACCTCTGTAGTTGCATCTTTTTTCATCGCAAAACTTAATGTGTTTTCCATCTTTTACGTTATTTTGCCGGTTATTAGCGCATTCATAAATGTATATTAAAGGTTAACTAACCATTTTGAACTTAGTGGGTAGGTATTATACATATAACGCAAAATACAACTTTAGAACATCTAAACCACTAATATAGTCGGTTCGCTAAACTCAGACGCAAATGGCTAATGATTTTAGTACGTAACTTTTTTGTTTTTTGCCAATTTTGATAAAATTTGCAAAATTACTAAATATTTAGTAATTTTTAGTATTTTATCAAATTGGCAAAATTACTAGCTTAAATCACTAGCCAGTTGAGTCTGAGTTTAGCGAACGGACTATATTTAATGATTTATGTGGTATTTTTTAATACAAAAAATCGATAATAAAAAATGCCTACTCACCTCCTCACACCACAACAAATCGAAAAATCAAGCAACATACCATAAAGACTTCATGTGCTTATTTACCGCACTAAAACACTTCATATATCCTATATACCTACTAATTTCCTACACCTACCAGGGAATTTCCTGAACGTAAACTCCGAAAATATTTGTTTATTCATTAATATATGCATAATACTGTTTTGAAACTAAATTTGCTTTTCAATTCTCTTCAATTTGGTTAAATGTCCTTTTCATGTTACGCCGTCGAATAGGAAAAATCAGCACGTTCTTTTAGCGTGCCTATGTGTGCCTACGTTAAAGTGTTTGATGTTTAATCTGAGGAACTTAGAATAGAGAAATGCAGGAAAAAATTGTGTAAAAAGTTAGTAAAGCAGATAATTACCGGATGTCTCGACGATATACTCCGTCCCTTCGGGATCCCTATATACTTCGGGACGATATGTCCCGAAAAGATTGGTCATAAATTATACCACAGATTCTGGGGTCAAAAATAGGTTGATTTAACCTCACTTACCTATATACAATAGTGCACACAAAAAAAGTTACAGCCCTTTTAAGTTACAAAATGAAAATCGATTTTTTTTCATATATCGAAAACTCCTAGAGGTTTTTTATTGAAAATGGACATGAGGAATTTTTATCGCAGCAACATCTTAAAAAAAAATTATAGTGAAATTAGTGCACCCCATAAAAATTTTATGGGGGTTTTGTTCCCTTAAACCCCCCAAACTTTTATGTACGTTCCAATTAAATTATTATTGTGGCACCATTAATTAAACACAATATTTTTAAAACTTTTTGCCTCTTAGTACTTTTTTGATAAGCCAGTGTTTATCGAGATATTTTGAATATTTGTCGAATCCACCACATATTTGTATATGGTTAAGTATGATTATAGACACCTGTTAATAATCTGAAAATTTATTTATAACTTAAATTTTTTGGTATATTTTGAAAAGAAGCAACATCTCGATAAAAGTTGACTTATCAAAAAAGATTAAGGGCAAAAAAGTTTTAAAAACAATGTGTTTAACTAATGGTACCACAATAATAGTTTAATTGGAACGTACACAAACATTTGGGGGGTTTAAAGGAACAAAACCCCCATAATTTTTTTATGTAAATATAGTAAAAAAGAAGCCGCATCTCGATAAAAACTGGCTTATCGAAAAAATACTAAGAGGTAAAAAAGTTTTAAAAACGTTTTTTTGTTCTAATGGTACCACAATAATGAATTAATTGGAATGTACACAAAAGTTTGGGTGGGTTTAAGGGAACAAAATCCCCATAAATTATTTATGGGGTGGACAAATTTCACTATAATGTTGTTTTAAGGTGGTCCTGCCATAAGAATGATACATGTCCGTTTTCAATAAAAATCTCTGAGAGTTTTCGATATATTGAAAAAAATCGATTTTCATTTTGTAACTTCAAAGAGCTGTAACTTTTTTTATGAGCACATTTGTACTAAGGTAAGTTAGATTCAACCGAACTACTTTTGACCCCAGAATGTGTGGTATAATTTATGACCATTCTTTTCGGGACACCCTGTATACTAGGTTGTTTAATAAGTTCGATAAGAAAAACACAATTTTATGACTTAAAATACACTTTATTATTCAGTATAATCTTCCTGAATATCAATACACTTGTTCCAAGGAGATTTCAATTTATTAGTTCCATCCCTAGGGTCAGGGCCGGCGATAACGGGCCTGCAAGGGATGCATTGCAGGCGGGCGCCCCTTTTTGGGGGGCGACAAAATGACCATTTTTCTGTCGGTGCTATACAAAATACTAATTTAAAAGACACCGAAGAGCGCCTATGCTTCTTTTGCAGGCGGGCGCCTTATACCCTAGCGCCGGCACTGCCTAGGGTTGCAAAATACGCTTCCACGGCTGTTATATACTCATCATTTGATGAAAAACGCTTTCCACGCATAAATTTTTTTAGATATTGAAACAAATGGAAGTCGCTAGGAACCAAATATGATTAATACTGTGGATGCACGCACAATTCGAACTTTAATTCACGGATTTTAGCCATTGGTAAAATACTCATATATGGTCCAAGAGCTGTCAGACATTTTTGAGTAGGTATTTTAGGCAACCTGAAAATTTTTCAGGTGACTCTTCCATGATAGCCTAATACAAAAATGCCGGTCTGGCTGGAGGGTAGCGGTTATTTTCCTCAAAAATCCCCCCCAAAGTTAAAAAAAGGGTAAAAGTTGTTATTACCAAAAAATATCATTGACGTGACTTTAAAGTAAATTTAAATATTCAAATATAAAGAAAATAAACAGGCCAGGCGATTTTAACTCTGCAAGATACTTGCATGGGCGCCCCAGGATTATTTTCAGGGGATGCATCTGAACTTCAGAAGATTTCATCTGAATCTGTACATACTATTAACGAGTATAAAATATACAACTATACATGCAAAGCTATGCACATTCCTTCCGGACAGGGAAGTACAATTATTATTTTGACAGGATATTTTTTAATATCAAAAATAAATATTCTAAAAAAGACAGAATTTTTTTTGGTGAAATTTTCCAACTGCCATGTGATCAAACAAATTACGCGTACATATAAATGAAAAGCGCTATAGGTAAGCCGCAGTGTGAGAAAGAGCGTATACCGATAGCTGTTTGCGTTCTCTGTTGTACCTGAGCGAGTCCGTTCGCTCTAGAAAAATCACGTGACCTGGCGATCCCATGTTGTTGTGTCTCGAAACGTTAGAGTAATTATTATATTTTATAGTTTTTTAAGTAACTTTTTCTTAATTAAAGGAAAATAATACGTACTGTACAATAGATTTTGCAAATATGATAGAAGAAGACAGATTTATTATTATAAATATATAGGTAGGAAAGTATAAAAGTATAAACTAAATTAATTCTGTGTCCGAATCTTGTACTTCTTCTTCAAACTCCTCATCTGAGCTTAAATTTTCACTGTCTTCTTCTTCGTCAGACTCCCCTCGAGACTCAGATTCCTCTTCTACATGATCTGTAAATAGTTGTAATATGTATTTAGAAATAATTAAAAATTAATTAGCGATAATTTAATTGAATTACTACGTATTCTCTGTCCTTTTATACGGAGTCGAAGCCTGGACAATCACGGGCGCATCTGAAGAAAGATTTGCCATTGTTGAGATGTGCTGTCATTGAATAATGTAAAAAATATCATGAACACAACACGTAACAAACACGGAAACATTAAGAAAGATGAAAAAGGCAAAGGAAATACTCAACACTATAAAGGAAAGAAAAATGAGCCAAAATAAATATTCATTCTCTTCTTCTTCGTCAGACTCCCCTCGAGACTCAGATTCCTCTTCTACCTGATCTGTAAATAGTTGTAAATATGTATTTAGAATTAATTAAAAATTGATGTATAACTAATACTTAATACTTTTTCTTATATTATAAATTATATCACGTTTTTTATTTCTTAGTATATGACCAAAGTAGCTCATTTTTCCTTACTTCATAGTGTTGAGTATTTTTTTGACTTTTTATCTTTATTAATATTTCCGTGTTTGTTACGTGTTGCGTCCATGATATTTTTTACATTATTCGATAACACCACATCTCAACAATGGCAAGTCTATCTTCAGATGCGCCCGTGATTCTCCAGGCTTCGACTCCGTATAAAAGGACAGAGAATACGTAGCAACTCAATTAATTAATCACTAATTAATTTTTAATTAATTCTGAATACATATTACAACTATTTGCAGATCATGTAGAAGAGGAATCTGAGTCTCAAGGGGAGTCCGACGAAGAAGAAAACAGTGGATATTTAAGCTCAGATGAGGAGTTTGAAGAAGAAGTACAAGATTCGGACACAGAATCAATTTAGTTTATACTTTTATACTTTTCTACCTATATCTTTATAATAATAAATTTGTCTTTTTTTATTATATTTGCAAAATCTATTGTATAGTACGTATTATTTTCCTTTATTTAAGAAAAAGTTACTTAAAAAACTATAATATATAATAATTACTCTGACGTTTCGAGGCACAACAACATGGGATCGCCAGGTCACGTGATTTTTCTCGAGCGAACGGACTCGCTCAGGTACAACAGAGGGCGCAAACAGCTATCGGTATACGCTCTTTCTCACACTCCTGTTTACCTATAGCGCTTTTCATTTATATGCACGCGTAATTTGTTCGATCACATGGCAGTTGGAAAATTTCACCAAAAAAAACCTGTCTTTGTAGAATATTTATTTTTAATATTAAAAAATACCCTGTCAAAATAATAATTGTACTTCCCTGTCCTGAAGGAATCTACATAGCTTTGCCTGTATAGTTGTATATTTTATACTCGTTAATAGTATGTACAGATTCAGATGAAATCTTCTGAAGTTCAGATGCATCCCCTGAAAATAATCCTGGGGCGCCCATGCAAGTATCTTGCAGAGTTAAAATCGCCGTCAAGTGGCCTGGCCTGTCTATTTCCTTTATATTTGAATATTTAAATTTACTTTAAAGTCACGTCAATGATATTTTTTGTAATAACAATTTTTACCCTTTTTTTTTAATTTGGGGGGGATTTTTGGGGAAAATAACCGCTACCCTCCAGCCAGACCGGCATTTTTGTATTAGGCTATCATGGAAGAGTCACCTGAAAAATTTTCAGGTTGCCTAAAATACCTACTCAAAAATGTCTCACAGCTCTTATACTAATAACACGATGCATTGTCCTGGTGAAAAAGGATTTTTTTCTTTTGTAAACCGAGTCTCTTTTCACCATTTTTTTTCCTTCAGCTGGTCTAAATGTTTATAATAATATCCAGAATTTATTGTTTTATCAGTTTGCAAGTAATCCACAGAATAGAATTCCTCTCACATCCCAAAAACTGATGCTAAAATCTTCTTGGTCGATTTCTGGACACAAACTCGTTTTGGAGCCGAAAAACCAGATTCTACGACTTTTTAACCTGTTGTTTTGATTCAGGATCAAGGTGATAGACAAGTCTCATCTATTGTGATGAATGGACGCACAAAATCTACTTCATCCTTTCGAAAACGCTCTAAATATTGCTGAAAAAGTCGCATTCGAATGTGTTTGTGGTCCGTTGTCAGCAAATGCGGCACCCATTGTGACCACAGCTTTTTGAAACCCAATACTTCGGCCAAAATATTGCTGACGCTGCAGAATGAGATGCCTAGGGATTCTACTAATCATTTTCAGTTAAATACTTGACGAGTTTCCAATACTATATACTGTGTTTTTTCTACGATTTTTGGTGGTCTTACTGTTTTGGGCGTCTTTAACGTGGATCGTCTTAAAAGGCTTGAACGACCACGTTTAAATTGGGCAACTCACTTTCTATAGTAATAATTGAAGTCGAAGAGTCCTTATACACTTTTAACATTCGCTCATAGTGCCTAGCGGGGTAAGATGGTGAAAAGTGCCCCCAACTCAATTTAAATTCCATATAGGTCACTTTTTAGCACATATAGAGGAACTCACTTTCTGAAATTTTTAGCCCCCTAGGTGGTCACGTGACCCCCCTAGAGCCTAATTAGGCTTTTTAGGTTTTTATTTTTTATCTCAGCCGCGTCAAGAGCTAGCCAAAAACTTTATTTACAATAGTTGTAAGTTTCAAAAAGATCTATATGAATTTTTTTTTAATTTTTTGGCGGAAAATTCGAATTTTTAGAACAATTTTAAACTTTTAAATAACTCTGAAAAAAAAAACTAAGACACTCGTTTTTACAAAAATCAATTATAATGTGTATTTTTGCACAATATTTCACCCTGAATTTTTTCAAATTTTTAAAATTGGTGAAACGTACCTTTAAAAATAAAAAACCACATTTTTTCGGTTTTTTTTTTCGTTTTTTGATACAATTTTATACATATTTTTCAAAAAAGGTAACTACCGTCACTAGAATAGGTAAAAAAAATGAAAAATAATTGGGGTTTGCTTAATAAAATTTTTTTGTAACGCCATCCATTTTCAAGATACAGGGCGTTGAAGAAAACAAAATTTAACACATTTTTTACGATTTTGCCGAAACTACTGACAACATTGCAACAAAATTTGGCAGGTTTTAAGAGGTAGTTATTGTGCATTTTTTGACATACAATTAAGAATTTTATATTCATCATTGGCGCGCATACGGGTAATGGTCTGAACTTTTTAAAGAAAAAAAGATGGTACGCCACTGACATATTTCAAATTAACAATCATTTTTGAATTCCTCGTTCCATTTGTGACAAAAAATCTATCTTCCCATTTTTTCACACGACGCGCCGTTTTGTTGCAAAAAATAAAATATCTTAACGCTTCCAAAGTATTCGAATTAATTTTTAGAATGAATGTACGAGTTTATGTATGTAGATGTAGAAACTACTAGAAGTTCGAATGCTTTGTAAGGATTAAGATCTTTTATTTTTTGAATAAAAATGGCGCGTCGTATGAAAAAATAAGAAGATAGATTTTTTGTCACAAATTGAACGAGGAATTCAAAAACGGTTGTTAATTTGAAATATGTCAGTGGCGTACTAACTTTATTCTTTAAAAAGTTGAGACCATTACCCCTATGCGCTCCAATGATGAATATCAAATCCTTAATTGTATGTCAAAATATGCACAATAACTACCTCTTAAAACCCGCCAGGTTTTATGACAATGTTCCCAGTAGTTTCAGCAAAATCGTAAAAAATGTGTAAAATTTTGTTTTCTTCAACGCCCTGTATCTTGAAAATGGATGGCGTTACAAAAAAATTTTATAAAACAAACCCCAATTATTTTTCAGTTTTTTACCTATTATAGTGACGTTGTTACCTTTTTTGAAAAATATGGAAAAAATTGTATCAAAAAACGAAAAAAAAACGAAAAAATGCGGTTTTTTATTTTTAAAGGTACGTTTCACCAATTTTAAAAATCTAAAAAAATTCAGGGTGAAAGACTGTTCAAAAATACACGTTATAATTGATTTTCGTAAAAACGAGTGTCTTAGTTTTTTTTTCAGAGTTATTTAAAAGTTTAAAATTGTTCTAAAAATTCGAATTTCCCGCCAAAAAATAAAAAAAAATTTTCATATAGATCTTTTTGAAACTTACAACTTTTTTAAATAAAGTTTTTGGCTAGCTCTTGATGCTGCTGAGATAAAAAATAAAAAATAAACAGCCTAATTAGGCTCTAGGGGGGTCACGTGACCACTTAGGGGGCTAAAAATTTCAGAAAGTGAGTTCCTATATATGTTCTAAAGTGGCCTATATGGAATTTAAATCGAGTTGGGGGCACTTTTCACCATCTTACCCGGCTAGGCCCTTTGGTTTGCCTTTAAACCTTCCAAAAATAAAAATTCAATCACTGCAACGATACTTATTTCCATTGTAAAAAATACTGTGACACATCGATAATCGATACTAAATGGCTTCTAAAAAAATAATGAATTGACAGATTGAAATAAAACTTCACATACGTTCATATGAAGAGCGAACCAACATACCAAAAAAAAAAAAAAAATTAGGTTAGTAGCAACGCACTATCTTATCGAACCCCAAGACTTATTGAACAACCTAGTAAAATTACTATTAACACAGCAAACGTAGTTACGAGGTAAGGCTACAAAAAATCGTATTAGTACAATATATTTTTGGATCTAAAAGTTTCTATCTTAGGTCATACCAATATTATCTCCCATGGGTCTTTGCCTGTCTCTCTATGTGTCCTTTCATTCAGATCTCTCTTGTACCCTTCTCCTCCATTATCATATTTATGGTTTCCAGGTCGTGTTCCACTTCTTCCAGCCGTCTCGTTCTAGGCCTTCCTTTTTTCGTGTTCCTATCGGCTTCCATTGAAATATTTTCTTTGCTGTTTTGCACCTCTTGTCTCTGGACAAGTCCCAGCCATGGCAGTCTTTGAATTTGAACTAATCTTACAATATCATACAATCCATTTAATTCATTATACTCGTCGTTTCTCCTGATTCTCCATGTGGTGTCTTCCTCTTGCACCGTGCCATATACTTTTCTCAGTATCTTTCTCTCGAATGTCCTGAGTTGGGCTTCATCTTTTTTTGTCATTACCCATAGGTTTCACAACTATAGGCTGCTACGGGTATAATCAATGTTCTGTAGATAGTCAATTTGACTCTTTTGTCTGATTAATTCCTATCACACACATTTTTTATCTAAACGTATCTCAATACCAGTCCCGGATTAAGAATCTTGAGTCCCCTAGGCAACCCAAGCTAGCTAAGGACGAGGCCCTTAAGAAACCTAGTCTTTCTCCGTTTTTAATCATTTTCATTTTTGAAAATGTCCATTTGCCTGTTGCGAAATTATCCAAAATGACTTTGAAACAGGAAAAAAGTATTTTCCCTGTAAGTCTTGAAGCTGGGCTATAAAATATTTGAACTGCTCTAGTTCAGATTCAATATCATAAGGATAGTTTTCATGTAGTTTTGAAACACACTCCTTTATTTTAGTATCAGTCAATTTTGAAAAAACACACAAAAGACCAAATACTGAGTTCACTGGCCCGTATACTGTAAACCGACGACTCAGCTCAGTACACCGAGAGAAAAAAATTCTTGACATAAAGAAACTTTATTAATATTTAAGAAAGATCGACTTGGCATATTGCCTAAGAAATATATCTTTGTATGTAAGATATAATTTTCTAAAATATTTCAAATAAATTCTACTATAGCCAAAGAAATATATCTTAAACATGATTTAACTATCACTTTCTGGCAAACTTCAAACCCATTTATCAGAAAGAAATTACACTTGATGTTAATTAATTTTATTAGTCATAAAAATATATTTTCTACACATTACAAAACTATTCTTTCTGAGCAATAATATTTCTTAGTAAGGAATATTATTATTTTACTATTAATAATTAATGTATTTAATGTTAAGAAATATATTTCGCAGAGATAAACGTATATTTAGAGTTAAGTTAATATTTCTTGAAAATAAAGTGATATTACATACGGCGAAATAAATCATTGTGTTAAGGTAAAATCATTATTTATTAATAAAACAATATATAAAACGTTATTATTACATACAAATATTTTCTCCACTCTTAAACCACTGGCTTCTACACAACAATAAAAGGATGGAGAGGCAAATCCAACTTCGTCAAATTTTCCTTCTTTTGTTAATAGCACTTTGTATATCAGCAATTCACTAAAACAAAATCGTTATGTAGAAAGAGTAAACTTACTTTAATAAAATGTTTTTATAAAGATATATTTATATAGATATTTATTTTGACAAATTTAGGAAATACAAAAAAAAATACACGGTCCCACATATGAACTATTAATACTAATAATAATCAATCATATTTAGTTCAAACATGGCATTATTTAACCTACACATCTTTGTTTATTTTTTTCTTTTTGTTAATGAAATATTAATTATTTATCTGTATAATATTAAGTCACACAATAAACATTGTTTAGCTAAAACAAGAGGGAAAATACAACCAATGAAAACATTGAAGCAGACATAATAATATGTAGTTTTCTTAATTTTTATAATCTAAAAGAGACAGCATACCTAATCATTAAGAAATTTTATTACGGGAAAGTATTAGTAGTTTACATCTAAGTCATTTAATATATATTAACTAATTCACGGTTTTCGGCAATAACATTTCTTAACCATAAACATATATTTCTTTTAGACTAACTGATTTCTTTATCTCAAATAAATTAACAGAAAACATCCTCAGCGTTGCACCCGCCATGTTTGATATAGCGTTGTATTGTATATTTTTATAGAAGACGATACATTCAAGAAACCTATTATAGTTGATACATAAGTATACACAGTTTTAAAAAGGTACTTACATGTATAAAGTTCTACCATTTCTGGGAGGCCCCGCAGTTGGTTAATAACTCCTTTCTTAATATTGTTCTGAAGCTATATATTAATATCATTCTGTCCCAGCTTTAAATTGTGGCATATTTCCCAGTTAGAATAATAAGCTCCTTTATTTCAGAGTCGTCCATCATTATACCTAAAAAGCATAAAAAAGATACTATTATGTTTCTTTTTTAACCATTCGGATACGCAACAATATTATTATTACATCTTAAATTACTCAATTTACTTTTATTTAATACCTATATATGTACGTACCTTCAAAATATCCGTTAATTTTTAAGGAACACCAATAAATCAAAAATCCATCTATATGAACATGAACATATCACGCCATCTTGACAAACACTGACTACTAAATCATAAATAGTTAATCTGCGCAATTCTTTTGTGGAAGAAAATCTCTTTGCAAGTAACATTTCGGCATTAATGACAAAGTTTTTATTTTATAACCACAGTTACTACAGAGGGTATTTCTGAAGAATTATTTCTTGTGGTTTAAAATATTTATTTGATTGCAAGAAAATTTCTTGTTCACAAATATAAATACGGATTAACTTAACATTATATTTCTTATACTGCAAAATATTTGTAGTTTTCAATTTAAGAAATAAAAACTTTAGGATAAGAAAATTAAATGTAACCATTAATGCATTTCTTAGTATTGAAGAGATTATCTGTAAGAAATTATTGAGTTGTGTTTAAAAAACTCGTTTCTTTATATGTGAACCGGTATATTTAAGTTAATAGGATATGTTAACTTTTAAGAAATATTGCTCAAAGAAATCGGTGTTTTAGGAGAAAAGAAATTGTTCTCTCGGTGTAATTAATTAGTTTATCGAACATTGGTAGATACGTTTCAACCTTCAGCAGTTTTAAGTTCAATATCTTCTCTCTGTAATGATTTATTGACTGCGTTGGTACGTTCTAAAATTGTTGCCCAAAACTCATTAATTATGAAAGTTTCTTTTTTTTTGACATTTCTCTCAACAAACACTTAGCTTCATGAACTGTTTCAGCTTTCTGATTAGAGTCTTCAGCAAGAGTATGAAGACCAGATTTGGAAGCGTTGTAATCTTTAGACAAAGGTCTTGTTGCATGTGTCCTTTCAGTCCATTTTGTGCTGCTTGTTCTTTTAAGGTATAGATAGTGGTGAATGAGATCACTTAGTGGAGTTTCATTTAAGCATTTATTGATCATAACTTCCCAACGGTGGGTAGAGGCTGAAAAAAGTTGTACACGGACTGGATAAACCCAAAATACGATATTCCATTTGAGGGAGAATACGTTAGCAAATCTCTTTTAATTTTTGTTTCACTGACATGATTTTCAAATCATAGATTGTGTAAAAATTTTGTAATGCCTACAAAATTTCTTTTTGATGCTGAAAAACTTCCATCAAGGCTTTTACATTCTGAAGACCTTGTCCAATTCAAAATTTTCGTACTTCTTCAATTATTGTATTCCGTAATTTTATGTCGTTTTCCGAATTTAGGACCCAATTTATCTTTAACTTGAATTTCTAACTTAGTTTCGGTTGCTGGTTCTTTAACTTCTTGAACTGGAATATAGCTGCCGTTACATGTTTTTTCACCTTCTTCAGTTACGGAAGCTATGTTTCCCTCAGTTGTCTTTATTTCATCACGTGCGTTTTCATCGGTTGCAGCTTCACTAGCTATGGATTTCAGTGTGAAACTGAGTTTAAATAAGTTTTGGTTCTTTTTTTAGATTTTGTTCAAGAATCTTTTCTTTCTCCTGATTTTTCTTGTGTTTTTCAGCTCCACTCTCGAATCTTTTTTCTTATTTCCATTTTTACCAAAGCGCATTCGTTAGTGATTTATTCTCACAACATTGTGTTGATCACAACATTGAGTTTCTGTGTGATCAAAAGTATGCATTCTAATGTAGTTTTATACGTTCACCATCACTTTTATGGTATTGCGCGATATTTGAATTTTTCAACATAATAAGATTTATAATTTTTAATTAATTCTAATTATTATTTTTTCATTTTGAGCCCTGCGAGGCCCCCTTTGGGACCGAGGCCCCTAGGCAAATGCCTACTTTGCCTATTAGTTAATCCGGCAGTGCCCAATACCTCCTTCTTCCAGAGACTCGGTGGTTATTCATATTGCAAACCACCTTTAGCTGTACTTTCTTGTTCTGGCATCAACTGGTGCCACAATTTAACTTCTCATACTAATTCCTTTGTTAATTTTATCGTTTGTTGTCGCATGACTCATTCATAAAAGTGTTCTTTCTTCAACCAATATCAATTGTTCTTTTCTCTTTTTTCCTGCTTTAATATTCAGTGGCTTACATAATAACTGTATGGAATTTTAATTTCAGTTTAACTCAAGTCTGTTTACTGCATAACAAAGCACTCAGCTCCTTCCATTTCATTACCTTTTTTACAAGTAGGTATCATCTATTTCTTCATTACTCTGTGGTGTCGTGTGTTTTTATTAATATTTTACACACCATCCATCTTAACTACTTAGATATTTTGATTTTTGATCCAACATTAACAATTTACGGATCAGTTTAGATTATAATGTATTTTTTTTTCCAAAAATTATATTTGATTTAATATTTTCATGGCCAACCTAATAAAATTTTACCTAATTGTTGTTGCAAGTTGCAATTAATGTTTGGCTCAAAAAATCACGAGTAAGTCACAAATTAAAGCAATTAGTTATAGGGAGGGAATGCTTAATGCTTAAGAAATAATAAAATACCATTAAGTATCATTTCATTACAATACTAAATTAAAGGGTGTTCCATTTAGAAAAACTAAGAAAATACTCATTTCAAGTTTCGACTAACCATGTATATAAAAATTATATATTTCGATATTTTCATATTTTTGGACAATAGTAAATATTGAAAATTGTTTGAATATGAATTGATTTTTTGATCCAATCTCTATAATTCTACAGGGTGATTGCTAGATTAATAAAAAACGTAATCATCTTTTAAACTACCTTGTGTACCATTCTACCATTGCAAAACCTTATACATATTTATACATATTTAAAAAACGAGAACATCGAGGAAAGTTGAAAAATCTAAAAATACTATACGGGGTGTTCGGGTGTTTCATTAAAAAACAGGTAATATTGGTCCACCATGTCAATATGGGCGGTTCTGATAATTTGAAAATATATGTACATAAGTTGAACAATTACAAGAGATTATTTTATGCACATTATACAATTTTTCGTAGAAATATGCAAAGTTACGTAAGTGCTTCTTAGCTGGTGTTTCTAGGAACATCATCTAAGAGCGAACGTAGCCTTTTGCTTTATTATAATTATTACTGTTTGTCTAGTTTGTATTTTTTTTGAAAAAAAGCAATAAAGTCATTCCAGATTTAGCCATACGGCTCACACTCCCTCTAAGGGGAAAATTGACTCATCCCAGATACCTACGGTATCAAAAGGATTGAGCTCTGGTGGGACTCTTTCCGTGTTATCGAGCCCTAGGTGACTTGGTATGCAGGTGTATCTCCCAAAAATTTTCGTACACATCTGGCCGTTGCGAGTAGTACAGCTTTCTGCATGGTCTTGTAAAGATGTTCATTTAGACCCAGCCTTTTTATGCTTTCGAGGAGGTTCTTCGGAATGACTCCAGTAGTAGATATAACAATAGGTATCGTCTGGGTACTTTGCATTCTCCATTGCCTTCGTATTTGAATTTCTAGATCTCTGTACTTGGCGATCTTTTCAGTGAATTTACTACGTAGATTATTGTTGTTAGGTATCGCCACATCAATTAGTGTTGTTTGTCTTGTTAATTTATTAACTAGTACGAGATCTGGTCTATTATGTGCCACTGTTTGGTCTGTGAGCACAGTGCGGTCCCAGTATAGCTTGTAGTTGCCATCCTCAAGCATACTCTCAGGGACGTATTGATAATACGGGAGATGGTCCGTTTGGAGAAGTCCCAGCTTGATAGCTATCTCTTGATGAAGGATTTTTCCCACTGCGTCATGCCGTTCCTTGTATTCAGTTGCAGCAAATGCCTGGCAGCCCCCTGTAAGATGTTGGATGGTTTCTTGGGCTTGACATCCATATCGGCATCTGTCGTTTTGAACCTGAGGGTCTTTTATGATATATTTCAGGTAGTTTCTGGTTGGTATAACCTGATCCTGAATGGCCAGTAATGAACCCTCCGTTTCAGGGAACATCTTTCCTGATGTCAACCAGTAGTTCGACGCTATATTGTCGACATAATCTTGGCTGACCTCATTGGGATGTCGCCCGTGCAAAGGTTTACCCATCCAGGCGCGCACTTTTTCGTCCTTAGTAAGGTGGTTTATGCGCAGTTCTGCTTCCCTCAGTTTGATCGGTGTTGTGTCATCTACTGCGCAGATAGCGCGATGTAGAGTAGATGTCTGAGCCTGCATCTGAAAATAAGTTCTTAAATTAGCAATTTGTTTATCTAATTGCTCACCTATATCCATAAGTCCTCTTCCTCCTAAATACCGGGGTAATGTCGTTCGTTCTACTGCACTTTTAGGGTGGTGTTTTTGTGCCTTTGTGAGGTGTGTTCGTACTTTTCGCTGAAGGTTTTCTATATCCGTTTTTGTCCACTTAACAATACCAAATGAATAGCTAAGCGCGGAACAAGCGTAGGTGTTTAGTGCCTTAAACAAATTTTTACTGTTAAGCTGTGAACGAAGCAGCTGTTTTACCCTTCTTATAAACTCAGTAGTTATCTCAGTTTTCATTTGCTTATGGTCAATTTTCCGCGCCTGCTTTACTCCAAGATATTTGTACATATCGTTGTCGCCCATGGCCTCGATGTTCTGGCCATTTTGCATATCGAATCCACCGGGCTGTACCTTTCCTCTGACTATATTCAAAACACGGCACTTGTCTAGACCGAACTGCATACTAATATCATTAGAAAATGTTTCTACAGTTTTTAGCATCTCTTCTAGGTGTTCTCGAGTGGAAGCCATTAATTTCAAATCATCCATATACAACAGATGATTGAGCTTCGCTACCACAGTATTATTGCTTTTAATGCTAAAACCTGAGTCAGTGGAGTTTAATAGTTGGGAAAGGGGGTTCAAAGCTAAACAGAACCACAATGGACTCAACGAGTCTCCTTGAAATAGGCCCCGGTTGATTGCGATATTTTCGGTTTCGATATTGTTTTCACCAGGTATTTGGAGGTGAATTTTAGTCTTCCAATCTCTCATTATATGCCTTAAAAAGGTCACTATGTTATCATCTACTTTGTAAATTTTCAATATATCTATTAGCCATTCATGCGGTACTGAATCAAAGGCCTTTTTATAGTCAATAAAAGCAGTAAAAAGGTTCCTTTTTTTTTTTTTTTTTTTTTTTTTTTTTTTTTTTTTTTTATAGTCAATAAAGTCATTATTATTATTATTATTATTATTATTATTATTATTATTATTAAGTAGGAATGGCATCAGCCAAATTTACTTATCTGACTTCTCAATCTATACAAAATATATCCATATATTCAGTACCTTTTATTGCTTTAAAATAATTCCTGGAAGATATAAAGGCACAAGAGATAATAAAACACACCTAAACAATAAAAGTATTATAATCAATTAGAAATACTCATTGTTGATGACGGCGACGGAGATGTGATGGAATCTATCAAAGATTTTAGTATCGTGGTGACAACTTTATGACCGCAACATTAATTTCTAATTGTGTATCATCATCGAGATTATTATAAACTATAAGTAGAACATAAAAGGATCCCTGTTTTTTTTTATTGATAGTTACTAAGTTTAGAATTAAAAAAATTTAAGTATTTAACTTTTTTTGGAGACGGCTGGAGGTCTAACTTTTTTTATTTTGTATATTTTATCAAAAACTGTATTTTTTTAATATTTTTTCGTAGGGTGAGCCACCTTCAAAAATTCGAAACACTGGTTTTGTAGAGAGGTCTTTTGGGGATATTCCCTATTTTATAAACTTCAAAAAAGATCAAATCAAGGTTTTTTATAGGTTATGTATAATTTGAATTAACGTTCAAACACGTTCAAACCTCTCAAAAGCGTGGGAGTTTTTTGGGGGTTTTTTTTGGGGGTTTGAACGTGTTTCTCCCATTTTTAAATGCTCTAAAGGACTCACTTACTTCAATTTATATATTAACCTATAAAAAACTTTGATCTGATCTATTTTGAAGTCTAGACAATGGGGAAAATCCCCAAAAATCCCCTACCAGATCAGTTTTTTGAATTTTTGAAGGCGACGCACCTTACGGAAAAATATAAAAAATAATTAGAATTACAGTTTTTGATAGAACCCAGAAAATAAAAAAAATAGACCTGCAACTATCTCCAAAAAAAGTTATATTTATACTTTTTTCCTAAAGAAAAAAAGAAAAATGCATTTGGAGGTTATGTATACTAAACCTACGGGTTTATAAAAATAGATGTGTTTTGTAAAAGCCTCAACTATGTGTGTGAATTTTTAGAAATTTTTAAATTAGGGGTAAATTAGGGTAGGGGGTGGAGGGTTAAAATTGCGCTGCGTACCAGTGGCGGCTGGTCAGAGGAGGCAAGGGAGGCTTAGCCTCCTCATAAATTTTTTACGCATGCTACACTGTTTTGTTTACTCTGCTATTTTGCTTCGCGTTAGAGATATCGGAAAAAGTTATTTGAACAAGTTGTTCCAAATAATGTTCTAACCCCACATACCAAATTTCATCACAAAGTTCGCACTTTTAGTTTTTTTCATTATTTGTAGTCAGGATCCTAAAACTGGAACGGAGGCTGCTGGCCGGAAAGTCTCACTTGCTAATGCTCCGCGCAGCCCAGCAGCGGTTAAGGAGACCCGGTCTCTTTAGCGCTGCATTATCGCTTAACGCACACGCTGCCCGGAGATTTAGCATGGGCGACTAATCGGCCAGCAGCCTCCGCTCCAATTTTAGGATCCTGACTACAAATAATGAAAAAACTAAAAGTGCGAATTTTGTGATGAAATTTGGTATGTGGGGTTAGAATAATATTTGGAACAACTTGTTCAAGTAACTTATTCCGATATCTGTAATGCAAAGCAAAATATCGGTAATTTACCGTGTTTTTGGATTCGCAGTAGGCCGCTTTTAGAATTAAAAAACTTCAGTTGAGTATCTTAAAAAATGTGAACCTTCAACCTGTATGGACTGCAAAACTTAAAATCTGTATTTTTATTTTGATATGCTTTACTACTTACAGAGATAAAATTATTAACAAATAAACGACACAAACTTTGGTAATACACTTTTACAATTAGACTAACTATTTTTAAAATGATATGATATTATGAAATTATGAATTATGATGATATTATCAAATGTAATGTCGTAGAATGGCTAATCAATCTAAATAAATAGATAAAGTAGAGCATAACAGTAAATAAAAAATGGTCAAAAAATGGGGCCTTAAATTAGATTTTTTTGGCGGATTTTTTTTAGTGCAAATTTGTCTAGATATTTTACAGTTAGGTAAAGCCTCCCCTATTGTAAAAATCACGAGCCGCCACTGCTGCGTACCTATTATTTTTTAATCACATAGTACGTAAAAAATGGAAAAAGCAAATTCTAGGACTGAGGACATTTGCCTATCTTGGCAGGAGGTACCCTTTAACGTTTACTACGCCACAGCTAGGAAACGTAAAATACTTAAAAATCTATCTTGATCGCAGATTAACCTGTGGAGTAAAAAAATCTTACGTACGTCGACAGTCAATACCATCAATAGAAAGTAAAAGAGTAATATTTATAACCATCCTGAAAATCGTCTGGACTTATGTCAGTGGCGGCCGGTCAGGGTCGGCAGGGTCGGCAGTGCCGACCCACACATTTATGGACACATTGTAGATTTTCTAAATATTTAATTTAATCTGAGTTGATGATATTTGTTTCTGCAAAATAAAAAAAGATCTGTGAGATAATACAGACTAAATTTTATTCGTTGTTTTTAAAAGAATTCGATCAATCCGATACGTTAAAAGTGATCCCTACGCGTAAGAAACTTTTCAAATTAATAATCCCAGCCATGCACCCGATTGCGATTGTGTGAATTCTTTTTTATAAGATCTGCTTCGACAGGGACGGCGAGCCGTCCCTAGATTTACGATTTACTTGTAAGAAGCGCTGTGGAATATTAGCCGATAGGCAACCAATTATACATTTCACCACAATTTCACCCGTATTTGAATGGCAGAGTTCGACAGATACCGGCAGAAATCAATCTGCCGATCGGTGATGGGCAGACACCAGCAAGGCATGTACCAAGGCACGTACATTGCTAATAGTGCGCTCGGGATGAAATTAATTATGAAATAACGTAGCTTTTGGAATTTTAAATCTCGGTTAGTTTTCACTGTAGCAGATTTTCGTAAACAGCTTTTGGAAGTTTTCAATTTTATTAATAAAGGCGACAATTTTGCAAGTGATGATATCTCGATCCGTGAAGCAATCGGTTTGAAGACTTTACTAAATAATTATTCTTTTAATATTTTTTTTTACATATTTCTAAGAAAGTGTTTACCCAAACTGATGTGATATTCAATGTTGTTCAAAATCAATCAACTGCCATTATTTATTCCAAAAATAAAATAACAAAGCTGGTAAAAAATCTCAGAGATGTTTTGGATTCGCTTGATATTTCCGAACACCCATACAAAAGACAAAAGTATGACACAGATCTCGAAAAACAAGTATATTTTGAAATTTTTGATACTATTATTACTGGTGCAATTAGATAGGTACTCATTTTTTCAAATTTTGAAGATTTGCAAAAATTTAAAAGTTACGCCAAAGAATTTTCAAAATATCTATTAGACAAGTGTATTAAAACTATCCATAATTCTTTAATCAAATAAACTAAGGAAATTAATTAAAAGTTTTATATGCTGATCCAAATATTTTCGGAAGATGGGATAAGTTACAAAATATGTATAATTTTATTTACTGCAATTCATTGCAACAAACTGTTCCCGAAATTAATAAATTATTATCATGAATTCTCTCATTGCTACCAACTTTTGCCTTAAATGAACGGGATTTCTCTTGTCTCAAAAGTGTCAAAACGTATTGTCGAAACATCATGAAACAAAAGAGAATTCAAGCTTTTCTCAAATGTCAATAGAAAAAAAACTATTAAAATCTCTCCACCACATTAATAAATTTTACGATGATGTTATTACCCATTTTGCTACGTGCAAACAACATAGACTAAAGTTAATTTATAAACATGTTTAGGTTCTAAATCTATGTAAAAAAAAACAAAAAAAAAATAAAAAAAAACAAAAACCAAAAATCTTCTATGATGATTGAAGCCTTTTAATTAGATGGTATACCTATCTGAGGAGACAAAAACCTTGCCGACCCTGTCCCTAAAGCCACGAGCCGCCACTGACTTATGCACATATCTGGTATCGATATACAAGAAAAAATGTTCAGGAGTTCTTAAGTGCTCAGGATGACAATAATTGACATCACGTGGTATGTGTCTAATACTACCATAGTGCGTGTTCTCAGAGATCACCAACTTCAATAAAATATATTTTCTAATACTCAGGGAACATCTTAATATTTTTTCTCAAAATTTTATGAGATCACCAGGCAGAAGTGACTCAAGCAAAATACCCTTAATTGACTTACTGACGAGAGTATAGCTTAACCGATATTCTAGTCATAAGTAATAAAGTAATTACGATTATTAACATCCTACACTATTGACATATATGGGAATGCCACTGGATATTCCCTTTAAGTCATTTTTTATTACTGCAAATCATTTACTTATTTTAATTTTTTTATTAGAGAGTGTAAATGAAGCGGAAACTCATAAAAAAAATCATAAAATTATTTATATACATTTTATATGAATAATAAAGTATCTCCGTTTACTGCTATACTTTTAATTCTTTGATAACATTTCAATTTATATCTACATGTGGTCACAAGTAATATCTGACTTACTTAGTCTACATCCCTTCTTATTCTTCACTTTTAACTATTCTTTACTTTTCAAAATTTATTAACAATATGCCCCTTATTGAACCACGTTGATTAATGAATAGAAGGACTGACTGGATGAGCTTTAAAGAAGAATTGGGAGCGATGCTGAACATTTCTGTACCATTAAAAACAACTTATGGTGTAAGAGCTAGCAACGTTTTCGAGAAAGTATTTTAAGGCAGCTGATTCTTTAATATATTGTTCCCTATGCTGATACAGGTTGCGTTCATTACTGCGCAGAACACCTGTACAGGTAAATACAAAATCAGGGTGATTAATTAGTGTGATACAGCTTAGTAGATCCGCTATAGTAATAGATAGCAATAAATGTTAATAACAAAAATTGTGACCAACTTTGAGCTTCACATTACAAAATTAGTGAGAATGTTACAGGGTGTTCGATAACATAGTGGCAGACCAACATTTTGTTTTTATGGAACACCCAATATTTTATTTTGTATTCGAAATCTTCTTAACTTCCCCATCACAAAAATAAAGAGGTTTGTTATGTTATACAGGGTATTACAAAGTTATAACCAATGTTCTATGAAAATCGTAATAAGTTCAGCTCCCTGTATAAATAAAAATAAGTACAATAGCAATAGTTTATTGGTGCCATATTTTTTTTATTGTCAAAATTTATATAAATGGTTGATATTACTAATTTTCTTTATATCGAATACAGGGTGAGTCAAAACGCAAGTACATTATTTTCTCAGTAATTTTAAATAGAACACCCTAATTAATAACTTGCTCTGAAAAATGAAAATATCTAGCAAACTAACAAATTTAGACATAGGGAATATTATACAAAAATTAAAGTACGGTAATGGTACTTTTCGATGGTGATATAAAATACAGGGTTTTCCATTTATAATTTCTGAGAAAAGAATGTACTTGCGTTTTGACTCACCCTGTATTCAATATAAAGAAAATTAGCAACATCAACAATTCTTAAAAATTTTCATAATCAACAAAAAAATATGGCACCAATAAACCATTGCTGTTGTGCTTATTTTTATTTATACAGGGAGCTGAATTTGTTATAATTTTCATAGAAAATTGGTTATAACTTTGTAAAATCCCTATATAACATAACAAACCTTTATATTTTTGTGATGGAAATGTTAAGAGGATTTCGAATATAAAATAAAATATAGGGTGTTCCATTTAAAAAAACATAAGTTTGGTCTGCCACTATGTTATCGAACACCCTGTAACATTCTAACTAATTTTGTAATGTGAAGCTCAAAGTTGGCTACAATTTTTGTTATTAACTTTTATTGATATCTATTACTATAGCGGATCTACTGAGCTTTATCACACTAATCAATCACCCTGTATTTTGAATTTAAAATTATTTAGGGCCGAAAAATGTTTTTGTCATTACTTTTTAAACCACAGAAATATCTGGCAATTATAATTCATTGTTCTAATAATGTTTAAATTTATTTAGCGTATGGCTATATCACAGTTTTTGTATAAAAATAAAGATCACAATACATTATAAAAAAAAATAATAATTAATTTTTATAAACGAAAATTTAGTTGATAAATACACTCGCGATCATAAAAAGCGGGTCACTCGATGAGTTATTCAAGTTAGATTTCTTCGAATTTTCTAAACCTGCTGTCGGATTTGAGTGATTTTTTTAGTATGTTATAGCCTTATTCTTTAACAATATCGCCATAATAATATTGTTGCTAGACAGGTAAATTATCATTGTATACCGGGTGTAACAATCATACTGTGTTTATTCCTCAAAGTTCGAAACACCCCGTGGAATGTTTTAGCATAGATAAAATATTGAAATTAAAACTCGATTGTAGCCTTAGGCTTTCTTAACATTTTCTTTTTTGATTTATTTGTTTATGTTGGATAATAAAAAAGTTAGGCACCTTAACAACTAACCATGTTTTTCATCAATACAGGGTGTTTCTAAATAAGTGCGACAAACTTTAAGGGGCAATTCTGCATGAAAAAATAATGACCGTTTGCTTTATAAACGTATGACCGTAAATTCTTCTGTTTCGAGATACGGGATGTTGAATTTTTTTTACAAACTGAATATTTATTTATTGCTCTAAAACCGGTTGAGATATGCAAATAAAATTTGGTAGATATTTAGAGGTAGTTATGGCGCATTTTTTGACATACAATTAAGAATTTTATATTCACCATTGGCGTGCATACGGGATGTATCTAAAATGTTTATACCCGTATGTACGCCAATGGTGAATATAGAATTATTAATTGTATGTCAAAAAATCCACAATAACTGCCTCTTAAAACCTACCAAATTTCATTTGCATATCTCTATTGGTTTTAGAGCAATAAATAAATCGTCAGGTTGTAAGGAAAATTTTAACATCCCCTATCTCGGAAACGAAGCATTTGCGGACATATGTTTATAAAGCAAACTGTCATTATTTTTTCATACAGAATTACCCCTTAAAGTTTGTCGCACTTATTTAGAAACACCCTGTATTGATGAAGAACATGGCTAGTTATTAACGTGCTTAACTTTTTTTATTATCCAACATAAACAAATAAATCAAAAAAGAAAATGTTAAAAGAGCCTAAGGCTAAAATTTAGTTTTAATTTCAATATTTTATCTATGCTAAAACATTCCACAGGGTGTTCCGAACTTTTAGGAATAAATACAGTATGATTGTTACACCCGGTATACAATGATAATTTACCGGTCTAGCAACAATATTATTATAGCGATATTGCTAAAGAATAAGGCTATAACATACTAAAAAATCACTCAAATCGGACAACAGATTTATAAAATTCGAGACATCTAACTTGAATAACTCATCGAGTGACCCGCTTTTATATTGAACCGAGTCATTGGTCGCCATTAAAAAATCGGACCAATTGCCACTATACGATCTGATAGGGCATTCCTCCACCAAATGCTTAACCGTTTGTCTTTCAGCACCGCAATCGAAATTTAGAGAAGGTATTTTTCCCCTGGTGGGACTTAGAAATAGCCACCGAAATAGACGATAAGAGAGAAAAGTACCGGAAATATATGAGTACACAGAAAGATTCCGATAAGGTTTTATACAAAGAAGCACAAGCAAGAGTGCGGAAAAAAATCACACAGAAGAAAAACGAAACGTGGACAAAAAAATGCAATCAACTTAACGCCTATATAGGGGGGACAAGAAACACAGAGAGCTGGAAATTCCTTAAAACGTTGAGAACAGATACCAAAAGGGATATAATAACACCGATTACTCTGGAAAAGTGGGATGGCTATTTCAAGCAGTTACTAGTAGAAAATAGAGCAGATTTTATTAAAAACGAAGATCACGAAAGTTTCAATGTAATTGTCAGTGGCTCACCGATTCGGTTAAGACTGGAAGAAGTACGAAATGCATGCAAATCCCTAAAAAATAGAAAAGCGTCAGGGCCTGGCGACATAGCACCAGAACTGCTCAAATACGGTAGCAACACCCTGTATGAATACCTAAGAGATCTATTTAATAGATGTATGAATGGCGAAGTCATACCAAAAGAATGGCAATTGTCTGTAATTTCTACAATACACAAGAAAGGCAGCAAAAATATATGCGATAATTACCGGGGAATATCTGTCACAAGCACCATCAGTAGAGTTCACGGAAAAATTATCAAAAATAAAATAGAAGAAGAATACAAGGACTTAGAGGCCGAAGAGCAAGCCGGTTTCCGCGCTGGCAGATCCACCACTGACCACCTATATTGTGTAACACAGTTAATAGACAAACAAATAGCCTACAATCAAGAACTTCATTTAGTGTACATAGACTTAAAAAAGCATACGATACTGTACCACAAAGTAAACTTTGGGAAGCCCTCGAAAAAACTAACATCAGTCTGAACCTCATTAAAGCTGTAAAAAATCTATACCAACATAATATAGCAAAAGTTAAGCTAGGCAAGGAAATCTCGTCAGGATTTGAAGTGAATAAGGGTCTTAAACAGGGCTGCTGTCTATCGCCGACACTATTTAAAATATATTTAGAGCAAGTTTTGAAATCCTGGAAAAGGAAATGTAAGAATATGGGTATACCGCTAAATGATGATAACATGCTATACACTCTATGTTTTGCGGATGATCAGATTCTTATGGCCCAGGATTATCACGATATTGAATATATGACCCGAAAAATCATAGAAGAGTACCGGAACTGGGGTTTAGAAGTGAATACCAAGAAAACGGAATATATGTGCGTTGGAGGTATACAGCAGGATCTAGCGTTGGAAAATGAAATAACTATTAATCACTGTCAGGAATATAAATACTTGGGTCTTAAAATTACACAAGATGGAACGTTGGACAAGAATATCCAAGAAAGGTGCACACAAGGAAGGAAAGCTATCGCATTATTGAACAAAATCCTATGGGACCAAAGTATCTCCAAAGAAAATAAACGTAACATTTATAACAGCATTGTTAAGAGCATTATAACATACAACAGCGAAGTTTGGCCACTTAAAGAAAAATCCGAAAATATGCTCAGAACAACTGAAATGGACTTCTGGAGAAGATCTGCTGGTATATCAAGAATACAAAAAATCAGATATACAAGAATATTGGAGATAATGGATGTAAAGCATACAATAATGGACGATATAAAAACAAAGCAACTAAGATGGTTTGGCCACGTACAACGTATGGAAGAAGACAGATTACCCAAGCAAGTGCTACGATGGGCACCAAAAGGACGGCGGAAAAGAGGAAGACCTAGGAAAAGCTGGATAGAAGGAATCCATAGGGAAATCAGAGAAAGAGGCTTGAACGAAGACATGTGCTACGATCGAGAGCAATGGCGATTGGGAATCGGAAGACGTCGTAGAACGTTATGAATCGATTATATATATATATATATATATATATATATATATATATATATATATATATATATATATATATATATATATATATATATATATATATATAAGAAATACTGTATATATAATATATAATAAACCACTTGTTTGTTTATATATATATATATATATATATATATATATATATATATATATATATATATATATATATATATATATATATATATTTCCCCATCTAAAAAGTGAGTAAGAGCACCTACCAATAATGTTTAAAAAGTAATGACAACAAAATTTTTCGTCTTAAAACAATTTTAAATTCGATATATTTACCTGCACAGGTGTGCTGCGCAGTCGTGAACGCAACCTGTATCAGTAGCCAGATGGCCGGTACAGTGTTCGAGGAAGCATACGGAATAATACATATATTAAAGAACCAGTGGTCTTAAAATACTTTTTTTTCCGACGTTGCTAGCTCTTGGTCCATTAATGCTGGTGTGGAGCTGATGTAAAGTTGATGTGGAACCAACAAGAAAAACTGATGGCATCTGGATCAGATTTCATGATGACAAAAATTCAATGACAAAAAGTTTTAACAGCAAATTTTAGCCGAATGAAGGAAACGATCTGGACAAATGTAATATAGATACTTATTCAAGATGAAACAGAAAACAAATTTGTAACGCCTAAAGAAATCTCAAAGGAAATTAAAACATTTGATGCATCGAAGTTTCGACTTCAGTAAGTCAGGAAATCCTTCCCAAAATGCAAATAAGTAAGTTAATAATTATTATCATCATCATCATAAGTGGTTCGACAATCCGTTGTGGATCTTGGCCTACTCACAAAGAAGTCGCCACTCCTGTCGATTCCTAGCAACTTCCCTCCATCTTCTGATCCCTAGAATCTTTAGGTCTTCTTCCACATCATCAATCCATCTTCTTCGTGGTCGTCCTCTACTTCTTGGTTTTGAAAATTTTAATCTCTTAGTGTATTCGTGGTCTGACATCCTAGCAATGTGTCCAGTCCATCTAAGTCTCTGCACTTTAACGAATTTCACAATATCTAGATCGGTGTAAACTGATACAGTTCAAAGTTGTATCTTCGACGCCATAGCCCATTTTCATTTACTGCCCCAAAAACCTTTCTAATAATTTTTCTCTCAAAAATACCAAGAAGTCTTTCATCACTTTGAGATAGGGTCCAAGTTTCAGCTCCATATATCAAAACCGGTCTTATTAAGGTCTTGTATAATAATGAGCTAATAATAATGTATGAGGTCTTGTATAATAATGATATAATCTTATAAGTCTTGTATTATATTGAGCTTTACTGCACGTTTTATATTTTTATTTTTTAAATGTTTATGGAGACCGTGAACAGTTCTGTTTGCCATTGCTATGCGTCTTTTTATTTCATCGCTTGTCGTGTTTATTGAGTTTACTAGCGATCCAAGATATGTGAATTCCTTGACTTGCTCAAAGGTGTGATTGTTAATTTGAATTCTCTGTTGGATATTTCGGGAGGTTTTAGAAACCAACATATATTTGGTTTTTTCCCCATTTACCACAAGCCCTAATTCACTTGCCGCGTCCGCAAGCCCTGTAAAACACTGCACCATGTCTCTCAAACTTCTGCCCACTATAACTATATCGTCAGCGAATGCGAGAATTTGCGTCGATCTATTAAAAATAGTTCCATTCATTCTAATATTTAATTTTTTGACTGCCCTTTTTAAGGCAATATTAAAGAGGAGACACGCCAGCGCGTCTCCCTGTCTTAGACCATTACATATTAACGTCAAAGAACGTAGAGTTTTCTCCTTGAATTCTAACGCACGAGCTTACGTTTTGCATTGTTAGTTGGGTCAACTTAACTAACTTAGGTGGGATCCCAAAGTCTATCATTGCATTAATGCGATTCTTTTAACACTGTCATAGGCTGCTTTGAAGTCAACGAAGAGATGGTGGGTATCTATGTTATATTCTAGTGACTTTTCTAGAATCTGCCTATGTGCTTGAATTTGATGTACTTATAGTTGACTTTCCAGCAGTAAATCCGCATTGGTATTGACCTACAATATCCTTTGTAAAATGTTTAAGTCTTTCAAACAATACATTGCCGAAGATTTTATATGCAGATGCTAACAAAGTAATGCCTCTATAGTTCTTACAATCCAGTTGATCACCTTTTTTATGCAACGGACATATTACTCCCTTTAGCCACTCTTCTGCTATATAAGAACTATCAGTTTATGGATTGCTGCAAAAAGTTGATCACCACCTTTTTTAAACATTTCCGAACAGATTTCATCGATTCCTGGGGCTTTCTTGTCTCTGAGTTTTAGGATGGCAGTTGACACTTCTTCTCTTGTTGGGTCTTCAATGTGTAGTTGATGATGTAGATTTTGTTGATTTCCTATGTTGTAACCTCCTTCAATATCGTTTATATTTAGATGTTTGCTGAAATGTTGTGCCAATCTGTAAAGAACTAAGTTTTTGTCATGTAGAATTTCACCGTTAGTGTCTCTACAAATTTTTAATCGTGGTTTAAATTCTCGACGGCTATTATTTAAGGATTTGTAGTATTTTCTTGTTTCATTTTTATCAAATAAACTAATAATTATTATACAGTGCGGCAAAACCAAATGGAATAAATTCATTGTTTCGTAAATGAGCGATTTTGGAAAAAATTCCGAAACAGGTCGATTTTTATTTTTAAATTACGTTTTTTGGCATATATGTCATACCATATATGTCATCCATCTGAGCGTGATGACGTAATCAATGATTTTTTTAAATGAAAATAGGGGTCGTGCGCTAGTGCATTTGAAAGCTTATTCAATTTTTATTCAGTAATATCAACAATCAACATTAAGATAATTTTTTTCGAATTAAATTCATTCATTCATTAAGCATCACAATCCCTAGGGATTATAGCTAACGCCATGGCGTTTAAAATCCTATTAGTCCAGAAAGCCACTGCGCATCCGCTAGGAAAAATATTCTAATTCGGATTTTTTGCACAATCTTACTAAAAAAGGACCCCTTTTAACAAATTTGCATGTTGCCAGGACCAAAAGTTGGTCAAAAATTGTTTAAACAAATTTTTTTTTAGGTTTTTTGGATCATTCCAACCAGAAAAGGTCTTTAGTGACTTTTCTCTAAAGTTGATAGTTTTTGACATATAAGCGATTAAAAATTAAAAAATTGCGAAATCGCCCATTTTTAACCCTCAAAAACTATGTGAAAATCTAAAAATTTGAATGTTGCCAAGGTAGGTAGATATTCTTTAAACATCGATTGATGAAATCCCGAAGAGTTTTTTGCAATACAGTATCAAAAATCCCTTTGTTTTTTAATTGTCAATCAAGCGTGCGCGACACTATTTTCCACCGGTGCATGTGTATGCAGTATGGTGCAAATGAAAGGAATAAATTCGTTATTTCGTAAACCGGCGACTTTAAGGAAAAATCCCGAAGCAGGTCGATTTTTATTTTTAAGTTATGATATTGTGACATATATGGTATACTAGTGACGTCATCCACCTGGGCGTGATGACGTAATCGATGATTTTTTTAAATGAGAATAGGGGTCGTGTGCTAGCTCATTTGAAAGGTTCTTCAATTCTCTATTCAGTAATATAAACATTTACATATTTATTTAGACAGGGTGTCCAACAAATTTCTATTAAATTAAATTATTTGACAAAAAAGATGTAGAAGGACACCTTGTATAAATAATTATGTACATGTTTATATTACTGAATAGAGAATTGAAGAACCTTTCAAATGAGCCAGCACACGACCCATATTCTCATTTAAAAAAAATCATCGATTACGTCATCACGCCCAGATGGATGACGTCACTAGTATACTATATATGCCACAATATCATAACTTAAAAATAAAAACCAACCTGTTTTGGGATTTTTCCTTAAAGTCACCGGTTTACGAAATAACGAATTGATTCCTTTCATTTGCACCATACTCTATCTATACACATGCAACGGTGGAAAATAGTGTCGCGCATGCTTGATTGTCAATTAAAAAACAAAGGGGTTTTTGATATTGTATTGCAAAAAACTCTTCGGGATTTCAGCAATCGATGTTTAAAGAATATTTACCTACTTTGGCAACATTCAAATTTTCAGTTTTTCACATAGTTTTTGAGGGTTAAAAATGGCCGATTTCGCAATTTTTCAATTTTTAATCGCTTATATGTCAAAAACTATCAACTTTAGAGAAAAGTCACTAAAGACCTTTTGTGTTTGGAATGATCCAAAAAACTTAAAAAAATTTTGTTCCATGCAAAAAAAATAATTTTAGGAAAAAAACAAAAAAAAAACGTTTAAAAAACTTTTGACCAACTTTTGGTCCTGGCAACATGCAAATTTGTTAAAAGGGGTCCTTTTTGAGTAATATTGTGCAAAAAATCCGAATTAGAATATTTTTCCTAGCGGATGCGCAGTGGCTTTCTGGACTATATTCTTGGGTGAGGTGGATTAGTCCTCTGTCATTTTATAGCTTGTTGTGTGTCTTTGCTGTTCTCGTGACTTTTTTCCATTTCTTCCTGTCCTTGCACTGAACTTTCCAGTCTTTCACATTCATTGCTCTTATGTCTTCTTCTACATCATCCATCGAATTAAATTAATGGACACAAAAAGAAGAATGTATGTAATTTATTTGATTCATAATACATTTTACTGTTGTCAGAAAAAAGAAAAAAATGTTTATTTGGCAAATAAAACTTCTGGCTTCTCGCTTAATATAAACTACATGTTCAAACTGCCAAGAGGCAGATGGGTGGCAACTTGAATATTAAATTTAAGCGAAAAGCATTGTTTATTCGTCAAATAAACATTTTTTTCTGTTTCAGTAAAATATTTCATACAGTAAAATGTATTTTGAATTAAATAAATTATATACATTCTTCTTTTTGTGTCAATTAATTTAATTTAATTTTTTTTTGAACACCGTGTATACATCTTCTTCTTTCTCGAAACTCTTTACCCTGTATACATAATTATGTTAATGTTTACATAACTGAATAGAAAATTGCATAACCTTTCAAATAAGCTAACACACGACCCATATTCATATTAAAAAAAATCATCGTTTGCGTCATCACGCTCATATGTATGACGTCACTAGTATGATATATATACCAAAAAATCGTAACTTAAAAGTAAAAAATCGACCTTTTTCGAGATTTTTTCCAAAATTACTCGTTCAAGAAATAATGAATTTATTCTATTTGGCTTTGCCACACTATATGTAGTTTGTAATGATTGTATGAATTTAAAAAAAGTGTGTGCCTTAAGAGAATGGGTACATATTTTCGGCTGCAATGCTATTCAAATGGGGATTCATTTTTTTCGAATCCTGAGAAAACTAATAAGTATTTTTGAAAAATTTAAACGCAGACTGAAAGATTACGTTATTAGTGAGGGCCAAAAGTCCCTGAGAACTTCTATAATGTTCATTTTAATAAGTTACAGAAGTGAAAACTAAGAGAAAATTTAGTAATATCACATTTCAAATTTCAAATATCTCATTCAAAATAAACTTTTTATTTATTCTAAGGGACTTTCGGCCCTCGGGAATAATTTAGTCTTTCATTCTGCGTTTAAGTTTTTTAAAAGTATTTATTAGTTTTTTCAGGATTCGAAAAAAATGGACACCATGTCCGTGGTATTTTCCAAATCTATCTTTGTCTTACAACGCACCCAGTCGAATAGAATATTGTCAGCATATTGTCAGTCAGACACTAACAATCAGTGACAATTTTAAATATTTGACATGGCATCGGGAATATTTTGAGTTGTTGATTAAATAATATTGATATATAGTGTATTTGATAAATAATTGATTTAAGACATGAACTTAATAAAAAGTTATTTATTGTGTATTATTTATGGAAGATCCAAGCAGAGAATACATCAGGATAATAAATTCTGTGATCCAAGTATTTTGTTGTTAATGATGTTCAAAATTGTAAGCGTTCCATAGTAACAATATATTATTAAAAAATCACTTTAACACTTTTCCTCTTTTCTCGATTGAGTATTAGTTTTTGTTGTACATATAAATTATTACAATCACTGAATACATAGTTAGTGAAAAAATTATCAGTAGTAATTGCACAAGAGCTCTGAAATTATTGAATTTTTCCCGAGTGACACGTTGACAGTTTTAATTTCACGAGCCGAAGGCGAGTGAAATTATGTCAAAGTGTCACGAGAGCAAAAATTCTATATTAATTTCAGAGGTCGAGTGCAATTTGTTGCGATTATTTCATGAATAAAACTGTTCAAAACCAAAATTTTATTGTAATTTATTTATGTAAGTACCATTAAACACACAGTTTTTATAAATATTTGACGATTGAAAGTCATCACTTTTATAATTTTTAAAACATTAATTGTCATTAATGTCACTGAATGTATTTTTTCGTAGCAACGAAGGGCATCTGACGTAATATACTTAACGACGGGAGGTTATCAAAAATTATCGATTTAATTCAGATTTCTGTAGCTTTCTATTGGTCAGAATCTCCTATGAATGAAATAATCACATTTATTAACTGAATTAATAATTTGCAATTAAGTATACAAATAGCAGTTATCCAAGAACATTCAAAAGCCATCTCTTTAAGTTAATGATGACATTTTTAAGTAGAATGACATTCTATAGTAATGTTTACATATCCATACCAGTGTGAATTTTACTACACATAATTTGCCGTGTAAAGACAGAAAAAGTAGGGATAGCCGTAAAATATTTGCGAATTATGTATGTGATACATAAATATATAACTGACTTTTATGATGACATAATTAAGTGATGACAAGTTATATCAAACGTTTTGTTTTGAACACAATGAAATTAGCTATTATTTTTTTATTACTTAGTTATTATTTTTATGTTTTCTAATAACTTATATTAATAAAACTTTTTGCTTCAAGTGTTATAAATAATTTAATACACATTTTATGGTAACTATTTCTATAAAATTTTATAACTAATAAAAGATAGAACAAATTGAATTATGGTATTTTTTCTTTAAAAAAAAGCAATAAACACACTGCATTCATCTTCATCCATTTCCCTATTACTCCGTAATACCGATCCTAGGTACTTAAAACTACTACTTTCACAATCATTTCATCGTCCAAAGATGCCATTTTATTTGTAGTAACTCCATAATATTTAAATGAATATTCCAAATACTCTGTTTTCGTCCTACTAAGTTTTAATCCTTTTTCCTCAAGTACTTTTCTCCACTGTTCCAGTTTTTGTTTTAAGACGCTTTCACTATTTCCTACTAACACTACATCATCAGCATACATTAAGCAAAAGTGAATGTTAACCTTTAGTTCGCTGTTATCTGATCCAAAACTAAAGGTAATAAATATTAAGGACTAAGTACCGACCATTGATGCAATCTTACTTTCACATGAAATTTATCAGCCTCTACCATACCTATAATAACACTAGTTGTTATTTCCTCATACTCGTCTTTCACAATGTTTACATATTCACCGAGGACTGTTTTCTCATCGAATTCTCACCACAAAATTTCTCGAAGGACTCGTATCATAATATGGTATTTGTCAAATTACTTTTCCCATCTCTTTTTGACACCATTTTCGTGAATAAGTATTTAATAGTTTCATTTCGGATACACCTAATCTAATTAAAATTGTTTGCCTATGCCTTCTTTGCTCTTTATTTGGCTATTTTATATATTTTTGTTTCTTTCCCTTCCCTGGTATCAAGTTGATCGTATAGGTTTGTATGCACTTCGGCTTTAGCTATTACTACTGCTACTTATGCTTCCTTTTTGGCGACCGTATAGTTTTGAAGATGTGTCCGACCTATTTTATTGCCAGTTTATAAATTTTCTCTTCTTTTTTATTTTCTGCTGCTTTGAAGCAGCTTATGAAGCGCTCGGCACAATCCAAAGGAACAAAAAGAATACTCCATTGTGGTGGACAGATGAAATCGCTAATGCAGTACATAACAAGAAACAAGCGTATCAAAAGTGGCTGCAAACAAATGACCCAGATGATAGATGAACATATGCAAGATTAAAAATAGAGAAGTAAAAAATTTATAGGGTCAACAAGATCAAGAGAAGCATGGAAAACGGTAAAAAATCTGAGATCAAACAGAAAAGAAACTAGCAGAATAGATTTAATAAAAGAAATATCTTGGATCGAACATTACTCACAACTTTTGACTGAAACAAGACCGCAATTCACGAACATCAGTACAACAATATATGAAGTAGAATACGACGAAGACGATGAAATAACAGTACAGGAAGTCAATAATGCAATACGAAACCTAAAAAATCGAAAATCATGCGGACTACAAGGAATACCGAACGAATTACTAAAACACAGCAAACAAGTAATACGAGAATCACTGGCGTATGTTTTCACCTTATTCTATAAAGTTCATGACTTACCACCGGAGTGGACAAAAGCACATATTAACAACATATACAAAAAAGGAGATAGAAAAAATTGTTCAAACTATAGGGGACTTAGTGTCATAAACTCACTCTCACGAAATTAGGGAAAAATAATAAAAAATAAAATTGAAAAGGAGATGACAGGTGCAGAAGAACAAAACGGCTTCCATGCAGGCAGATCCTGTATGGACAGCATAGTTTCTCTAAAGCAGGTTATTGAGAAAAGATTAGCCCACAACCTTTCCACCCATGTAGTCTTTATAGATCTGACAAAGGCATACGATAGTGTACCACTTTCAATGCTCTGGGCAGCAATGGAAAAACAAGGGATAAGCAAAAAAAATACAAGCAGTACAACAGCTTTTCAAAAATATGACGGTAAACATTAAAACTGGAAACAAATTAACGAGAGAGATTCCAATTAGTAAGGGTCTAAAGTAAGGCTGCTACATAGCACCTACACACTTTAAAATATATTTAAATAAGGCACTCTCACTGTGGAGAAGAAAGTGCTGCAATATGGGCATCCCAATCGGTGACGATAGATTGTACACAATACACTTCGCAGACGACCAAGCTATTCTAGCTGAAGACGAGAGTGATATAGACTATATGCTCAGAAAACTGGAAGAGGAGTACACTAAGTGAGGCCTTACAATTAATATACAAAATACCGAATACTTAGTTGTAGGAGAAACACCAGAAAACCTACAAATTGAAATGGGAACTATAAACCCAACCGAAACTTATAAATACTTAGGAGTCCAAATAACTTCAAAATCAGGGAGTAACGACGAAATACATTCCAGGATTGGCCAAGCAAGATCAGCTACCAGACAGCTACACGGGCTATTATGGAATAATAAAATAACAAAAGAAAATAAAAGAAGCATATATAAAACAACAATAGAACGTATTGGGTACGGCGCCGAACTCTGGGAAATAAAAGAAATAAATCAAAAATAAAAGCCATGGAAAGACGATGCCTATTGGAGACGATGTTGCCGGTTCACTGGACTTGATAGGGTGAGAAACGAAGATATTAAGAGAGAAATGGAAATCGATTTAGATATAATAGACACAATCTAAGCAAAAAGACTCAACTGGTATGGACACCTTCAGAGAATGCCTGAAAGTAGATGGCCAAAAAAAAAATAAAAAAATGGACTCCACCCACAAGAAGAAAACGAGGTAGACTAAGACGATCCTGGAGAGAAGATGTCGAAGATGCAATGACAGCCAGAGAACTAAAAACTGAAGATTGCTTCGACAGAAAACGCTGGAAACTAGGATGCGAGAAGCGGCGTCAGCTGTAGAAGACTCGCTTATTATATTTTATTTTCTTTCATTTTACTTTGTACTTCTATGACCACCACCAAGTCTCTATTTTCAAACTTGTATCTTGACGTCTTTCTAAGTATTGCAATAACAGTACAGTGGAACTCCGATAAGTCGGCCCCCGATAACCCGGAAGTCCGGCGAACCCGGACAGATTTTCATAAAAAAAACAAACATTTTTTCAGTTTTACTGAGTTATTTACCCAGAAATGAACAATACTGATACAACTGTACGTAATTTAGATGTATTGTGCATATGTATTTCATGTTTTTGGAATTATAATGGAGTTTATCTGTAAGTACACCGTATTTTATTAATTTTTACCATATTCTCCGGCTAACACGGATTTTCGATAACCCGGATCGGCCGCGGTCCCGATTAATCCGACTTATCGAGGTTCGTCTGTATATGTAATAATACTCTTCACCTTCCTTCAAATTGTATTAGAGCTTCCTTTAATATTCCAACATTTTGTTCTACTATTCTTGCCCTGAATAGCCCTTTTTCTTCATCTTTTAACGTCCATCACTTGACTTTTTTTCGTCCTCCTCAATATTTTGGTTTAGTTTCGCTTTTTTTTTTACTTTGAAGTCCATCACAAGCAATTTATGTTGTTTGCTTACTGTCTCACCAACTATTATCTTGCACTCCTTACATTCATGTAGGTATATATTTTTTTGTATATCTTGGGTCTTCTTTTGCCATCATCAGTAACAATGCTACCCAGATATTCATACGTTGTTATTTTTTCTAATATTGTTCCATTGCATTTAATCTCCTTATTGTTTTTGTCTTCTGTTTAATTTACTATCATCGTTTTTGTTTTATTTATTTTCACTTCCATTTTTATTAAACGCTTTCCTTTAGTTCAATCGTTTGTTTCAATAAATTTTTTTTTATGTTTATTAATTCTTTAAATAAAAAAACGATTTGAATGGAAAATTCTTAAATTCTTTTGTTTTTTACAATGAAGAAACTTGAAACTTTTACAGAGTGTAGCTAATAGCTAATTATATGAACTATACATAATTTCACTTTTTACGTTAACTGCTTACGTTATGCTTCATAGATAAACAATAAAGTTTCAAATTTTTTACCGATTTCGACTACTTTTCATGTTTCTACATCATATGTTTTATACATACATTTTAAGGTTTGACAGGTGTAAGACTAAAAAGTGAAAAATAGAAAAATATGAAAAATTTTTTTTTAAGAAACGCTTTTCTTTAGTTGTGATAGAAACGAATGTGTTAGATTTTTTCAATTTTTTAACGCTTAATGTGTGAGCTTTTTGTATATTTAATCTGTCTAACTAGCCCAGTAAATGAACGGGAAATTCGGCGATACCGTGTAATTTTCAGGGGCAACTCCGAATTTCATGAAAAATTGGATTTAGGTTCTACTTACCCTCCACTTCAAAGTTGAAATTGTGCCGTTGGTTGCTTTTACTTGGGGGGTGACAGTCACCCCTTCTCGGGGGTGAAAAAACATATGTTCAAGATAAGACCGGAAATGGATAAATTGACTGATTTTAAGCAACTTTTGTTCTATAGAGTTTTTTACTTAAGTCAATACTTTTCGAGTTATTTGACATTGAAAATGTTGATTTTTCGACAAAAAAACTACGTTTTCAGACGGTTTTTCGCAAATAACTCAAAAAGTAAATATTTTATGGAAAAAATATCCTTAGAAAAAGTGTAGCTTATAAAAAACCCCAAAAGATGGTGTATTAGTAAAGTCTATCAATCAAATAAAAACAAAGTTGTAGCTCATGAAAAATACGTTCTTATATTCGTCTAATTACAAATCGAATATTTCAAGGTGAATTCACCGAAAAATTAAGCACTTTTCGGGAAAAACCCATTTAAACTTTTTTAAAGCGTTTATAAAAAGCTTTGTTTTAATTGTTAACAAAAGTTTTAGCATTAAAAATAAGCGAGTTACGCTCAAAATAAAGTTGGCCCTCTTTTTTTTTTGTAAAAAATCATGAAAATCTCGCCGTGTTTAGCTCTCCAAATGAAATTAATCGCTAGCGCTTTATAAACAATTTATCTACCTATCTATTTTTTATATGATCTGTCAGTCTTACCGGTTTAAAGTGTTTATTTTTGAAAGGGTTATAATTGAGAAAGTTTGAATGGATCACTAATCACGAGTGTATGCAAATTTTGAACAGCCATATCTGAACCAATTTTTGTCTTACGGAGAAACAAAAAGAAACTAGTATATTTATAATAGCAAAACCTACATTTTTTACTCTTTAAAATTTTTCTGATCAGTAATACTTTTTAAGTTATTTTGAAAAAATGAAATTTTTCAAAAATTTTTAGAAATTTTTTTTTTTTTTGCTATAAAACCAAATGTTTTTGAAAGTCCAAACCAAACTTCAAACCAATCAAACTTACAGATCATATAAACAATACACATACAGTTAAAATAGATGGTAAAGCCAAACGATTAATTTCATTTAGGGTGCTAAATAGAGGGAGGTTTTCACAATTTTTTTTACCAAAAAAAAGGGCCAACTTTTTTTTTAGTGTAACTCGTTTATTTTTGATGCTGTGAACTTTTGTAAAAAACAAATAATAAGCTTTTTTTCGATACTTTAAAAATGTTAATAAGGTTTTCCCGAAAAAGGCTTCTTTCTTCGGTAATTTCGCGTTGAATTATTCGATTTGGAATTAGACGAATAAGAACGTATTTTTCATGAGCTACAATTTTGCTTCTACTCAATTTGTAAACTTACTTGTACACCATTTTTTTCGTTTTCTTATAGGCTACACTTTTGCCAAAAATATTTTTTTCGGTAAAATTTTTACTTTTTGAGTTATTTGGGAGAAACCGTCTGAAAACATAGTTTTTTGTCGAAAAATCAACATTTTAAACTCGAAAAGTATTGACTTACGTAAAAAACTTTATAGAACAAAAGGTGCTTAAAATAAGTCAATTTATCCATTTCCGGCCTTATTTTAAACACGCGTTTTTCACCCCCGAGAAGGGGTAAATGTCACCCCCAAGTAAAAGCAACCCCCTGGAAATTACACTCCAAAACGGTCATTTATTGGGCTAAACTGTTTGTTTCGACTAATCATTCGAGTTTGATTTTTTTTTTATTTTTTTGCTTTTTAGTTGATTTTTTTAAAATATTTTTAATTTTAGTCACTCGTAACTAAAGAAAAGCTTTCCTTAATTTTTTTTTTATATTTTTTTATTTTTAGTATTTTTGCATTTTTTATGCCCTAATTTGCTTATTGTTTTTAAAGTTAATTTTAACAGCACATTTGTAAAGAATCAGCTTATGTCAAAATCTATCAAAATGTTATTACGAATTTTAATTTCTTATATTTTTTCAAGAAAATGTGCAATGTTTATAACTATGCCAGTATGGTGTACCTAGGTTGTAAAATATCTAATAAAAATTTTGATAATTTACTACAAAAGGAAATTCGTATTACCGCAAATGTGGTGTATTTGCTTTGTGTATTTTAGACACACAATAAAAATGAAGTAATACTGTAATGTGGTTTCAGTAATATAATTTCCTTTGGTAACCTCTTAACTGTTTCTTAAACTTCTACACACAACACAGATCTATATGCATATCTTGTATAATATGTAATTTTAATTTCAATTATTTGTTTGTAGAGAAAATAAAGGAATGAATAGAGTATAGTCGAAATAATTTAACGGTTGAAAATACAATGATACATATTCATCTTATTAACACTTTTAATAACGATACTTACAGATAAATTTTTTCTGACAAAAAATTCATAAAGTGGTTTTTCAAAAGTCAGAAAAATAGTTGTTTTCAATTATTATCTAAGCACTTGAATTGATAAAATATTTTCATAAAAATTTAAGGGGAAAAGCGCAAAACGTCGCGTGTCAAAATTTTCAATATGTTTTAAATGTATTCATTTTTGTCGAATTCTGAGAAAACTAATAACTACACTAAGGCTACGGCTCCACGGGCGAGAAATTGACGCTAGCAGTAGCCGTAAAACGAACTTAAGGTTCCGCGGAACGGAATAGGAATAGCCGAACTGAACCGACTACGCACAAGTCCTGTAGTCGGTACAGTTCGGCTATTCCTATTCCGTTCCGCGGAACCTTAAGTTCGTTTTACGGCTACTGCTAGCGTCAATTTCTCGCCCGTGGAGCCGTAGCCTAAGTATCAAAATTAACGCACCACCTTAAAAATGGGATATTTTTGATGTCTCGTATTTCCTAAACCGGTTGTCCAATTTTAGTGATTTTTTAGTATGTTATAGCTTTATTCTTCAAGAATATCTATGTTGTTATATTATTGCTAAATAGGTAAGTGTCATTGTGTACCGTGTGTTACAATGATAATGTGTTTTTACCTCAAGGTTTGGAACACCCTCTGTTATTTCAAGTTGAATACACCGATTTGAGCATGCAGCAAAAAAAACAAACTCTTTTTACCTACCATATCCCTCGTTCTATTTTAACTAGAAGATTTATGAAGGAACGAATCTCTTTGTTTTTTTTATAACCTACAGAAATATTTTATATAGTTTTTTTGTTAGATGCATAGTTTTTAGGGTATTCACAAAAATCCGTCTGAAAAGGTGTCATTTTTCAATGAAACTGGCCAATTTTCAACCACGAATAACTCAAAAAGTATTGAGTTTTCAAAAAATAATTATAGAACAGTTTTTGCTTAAAATTAGGTTCTCTAGCATCTTCCGTGGCTATTTTAACCAAAACATTTTTCACTCCCGAGAAGGGGTGGGAACCACCCCCAAGATAAAAGCGCACATCGGCATAGGGTAGACTTTGTTTCATGAGCTATTCCCTACTTACTGTGAAAATATCGAGTAAATCGATGTAGTAGGATGGAATTCGGATCCAAATACCCTCATTGACTGCCTTATAAAATATGCCCGTGAAAATAGGTGCAAGTCTGAAAATAGATACAATATTTCATGAATTAAGGCGCAAAATGTCGCCTGTCAAAATTTTCAATGTGTTTTAAATATATTCATTTTTTTCGAATCCTGAGAAAACTAATAAGTATTTTTGAAAAATTTAAACGCAGAATGAAGGATTACGTTATTACTGAGGGCCGAAAGTCCCTGAAAATTTCTATAATGTTTATTTTAATAAGTTACAGGGGTGAAAATAAAAGAGAAAATTTAGTATGATTTTTAATTACAAATATTTCATTCAAATGAAACTTTTTATTTATTCTATGGGACTTTCGGCTCTCGGTAATAATATAATCCTTCATTCGACCGCGGTGTTTATTGTTCAAAAATACAATAAGCATCAAAATTAACGCACCACCTTAAAAATGTGATGATTTTTGATGTGTCGTATTTCCTAAACCTGTTGTCCGATTTGAGTGATTTTTTTTAGCATATTATAGCTTTATTCTTCAAAAATATCGGTGTAATAATATTGTTGATAAACAGGTAAGTGTCATTGTATACCGGGTGTAAAAATGATAGTGTGCTTTTTCCTCAAAGTTTGGAACACTCTGTGGAATATTCTCGCGTACATAAAATATTAAAATTAAAACTTAACTGTAGCGTTAGGCTTTCTAAACATCTGTTTTTTGATTCATTCGCTTATAATGGATAATAAGACAATCTGGTACTTTAACAACTAGCCATGTTCTTCATCCATACAGGGTGTTTCTAAATAAGTGCGACAAACTTTAAGGGGTAATTCTGCATGAAAAATAATGACCGTTTGCTTTATAAACATATGTCCACAAATGCTTCGTTTCCGAGATACGGGATGCTGAAATTTTTCTTACAAACTGACGATTTATTTTATTTCTTTACGCGTATGCACGCCAATGGTGAATATAAAATTCTTAATTGTATGTCAAAAAATGCGTAATAACTACCTCTTAAAACCTACCAAATTTCATTTGCATATTTCAACCAGTTTTAGAGTAATAAATAAATCGTCAGTTTGTAAGAAAAAATTCAACATCCCGTATCTCGGAAACAAAGCATTTGGGACATATGTTTATAAAGCAAACGGTCATTATTTTTTCATGCAGAATTACCCCTTAAAGTTTGTCGCACTTATTAAGAAACACCATGTATTGATGAAGAATATTGGTAGTTGGTAAAGTACCTAACTTTTTATTATCCAACATAAGCCAATGAATCAAAAAGCAGAATGTTAAGAAAGCCTAAGGCTACAGTCGAGTTTTAATTTTAATATTTTATATACGCTAGAATGTTCCACAGGGTGTTCCAAACTTTGAGGAAAAAACACACTATCATTTTACACACGGTATACAATGACACTTATCTGTTTATCAACAATATTACAACGATATTTTTGAAGAATAAAACTATAATATGCTAAAAAAAATCACTCAAATCGGACAACAGGTTTAGGAAATACGAGACATCAAAAATCATCACATTTTTAAGGTGGTGCGTTAATTTTGATGCTTAGTGTATTTTTGAACAATAAACACCGCGGTCGAATGAAAGATTATGTTTATACCGAGAGCCGAAAGTCCCATAGAATAAATAAAAAGTTTCATTTGAATGAAATATTTGCAATTAAAAATCATACTAAATTTTCTCTTTTATTTTCATCCCAAGTATAGTCCAAGGATCATTGGACCAAAACCTTGGGGGGTGGTTGCCACCCCATCTCGGGGTGGGAATTTTTTATTACATTTTAACCATGCAATTCGATGGAAACGGTGATTCTAAGAAAAAAATGTTTTTACATTTTCTTCGTAAAACTAATATTTTCGAGTTATTCGCGGTTGAAAATAACAGTTTTTCTACGAAAAAATCGACTTTTTTGGGATTGTTGAGAATATCTCGAAAAATATTTTATATATTTTTGGCGATAAAAAGTTTCTTCAAAATGATTTTCTAGGATTTTTAAAGAGCTATAAGACTGTGTAAATTAAATTCCGTAAGATCCCTTAGTTTTTAATTGGGGCGGGTTCAAAGGGCTCGATTAAGGGGGTGTTTGCTGGTAAGTAGAGGTTTTCAACAGCCATATCTGGCTAACTATTCACTGTAATGAAAATCTGTGCACAGGGTATTTTTAGTCATTAAAAAAGCTACAATTTAGTAGTTTCTAATTTTTTTCGTATCTTCAGTATTTTCCGAGATATTTTGAAGTAAAAGGTGAAAAATACCAAATTGCAAGAAATCAATTTTTCTTTAAACTCCAATTTTTCCAAAATTAGACATTTTAAATAGGTCAAACTCCTTGAGTGTATTAATAATATAAATATAAAAGGAACTACAGAAAGGTGAAGACCGATTTTGAAATGGGAAAGTAGTTAGGGGGTTGTTTTCACTGATTTTTTTGTAGAGAAAACAGGTACCGACATTTTTTTGATTATGTCGCTTAATTTTAATGCTAGAAACTTTTTATTTTATTTTTTTTGAAAGGTCTAATTGTATACTTGAAAAAAGATTAGTTAATTTCTCCTCGAAAAATGAAAATTTTTCCCATTATTTGGCTTTGAATATTTCAAACCGAAATTTTGACGAAAAAAGCTAACCTTTAACATGCCGAATCTCGGTTTCTATTGGTCTTAAAGATATTATTGGAAAAGAATTTGGTTTTTGTTACTAAAAGATACAATTTTGTTATCTACAGTTTCTTTTATTAAATGCATATTCTACGAGGTATTCTCAAAAAACCCTCTAAAAATGTCGATTTTTTCGTCGAATTACGTCGTTTTACGAAGAAAATGTACAAAACATTTTTTTCTTAGAATCACTTTTTCCATCGAATTACATGGTTAAAATGTAATAAAAAATTCCCACTCCGAGATGGGGTGGCAACCACCCCCAAGGTTTTAGCGTATGATAGCGGCATGATATAGAAAATGATGTTGTTCTGAAGCTATTTTCTTGTGGCATTTTTATAATCAAGTATATTTAAATGGGAAATAAGCCACAATTTTACCTAAAAATGATTTTATTAACGTTTCGACGCCCAAGTCGGGTGTCGTTGTCAAAATACAAAATAATACTAAATAAATAAAAATGTTGTTGCTTAGTAAAAAAATTCTTCTAATAATTTATTTAATCTGACTCATTTATATCGGCATTAATTTAATTACTATGGAATCTCTAACGCGAGAATTTCAGTGCCACCGTTGCATTTGGTTGTCTTTTTAAAGACAGATTACATGCTATGATTTTTTATGGCGGATATTCTTGAGTTGGGATTGATTTCATGTAGTCGAATGAACTATCTTTTAGTAAAGTCGTCCCAGGAACGCAACTCATCAATATTGGCAATATCATTTTAAAGTCGTCTACTTTAAAATGTATAATACGTGTCTGAATTGCCGATATAAATGAGTCAGATTAAATAAATTATTAGAAGATTTTTTTACTAAGCAACAACATTTTTATTTATTTAGTATTATTTTGTATTTTGACAACGACACCCGACTTGGGCGTCGAAACGTTAATAAAATCATTTTTAGGTAAAATTGTGGCTTATTTCCCATTTAAATATACTTGATAGAAAATGATCCTTGGACTATTCCCTACCTTCTGTAAAAATTTCAAGTAAATCCATGCTGGACGAAAAAATTGCGAGCCAAAATGCTTCATTTCCTCAATCGACTATTGGGGCCGACCGACCGGCTCTGTCCCGTCATACAACTGACCGACTATAATAATTTTTATTTATATTTAATTTATAATGTGTGTACTGATTTTCAGCCTTAGTAAATGGATTTAATTACCTTCGTAGGAAAGCAACTTTGATACCCTCTCAGTAACCCCTGTTCTACGTTTCGCTTGGCCGACCGCAGTATGTTTCTCTACACACTCACAGTAATCAACTGTGAAAAATCTAGCTTTAGTAAATTCAAAGAGATTTTTCAGCGCTGCCTCTTGGTTTATATGTCCGAACTGTGATTTTTGAGCTTCACAAATTAGGCTATTGATTATGTTCAACATAAGAGAGCTAAAAGGAACTACAACGTTAATGGTATTTTATTGTCTCATATGGTCAATGGACCTCAAAATTTGAAAATACCGCGGAGTGTTATCATTTACATGGGTGCGTTTTTGAGAAAGGGGTAAATTAGTCCCTAGGCACAGGTTGAATTAGGGTGAGTTCTATGCACTTTTTGGTACAAACATGTCTACAGGAAAATTGTTTCAGGTTAAATTTGCTATCGAAATATCACATTTTAATGTCAAAAATATTTTCTTTTACAAAAATATATTCAAAACAAAAGCAAGAAAAAAACACAAAAGAATTCAATTTTGTCTTTTGCCCCATAACTTTTTTCCACGGGGATATAGGTATAGGCATTGCTTTAGCGAAAAATAACTTCCATCCTTTTTATTTAAAATGACGTTTAGTATAAGTCTCTAGAATTTACACTTTACGAAATAGGATTTTTCAAAATTCACCGCTCTCAGCATTTTTGGGCCATTTTCCACATTATTTCGCAAACATTGTTCTGTAACTTTTTTCTACGCACTTCTAGGTATATGCATTGGTATATTTGATAGAAATAAAAGTCAATTACCTTTAAAATGGACTATGTATAAGATTGTACGACTATTTTTAAGCTTTTAAGTTATGTTTTTTCAAGATTTTATACTTTTAATGATTATTGATATTTTTTATGATTATTTTTTAAATTTCTCATTATGACTTTTTGTCTTGCACATTTAGTGGAATACATGGAAAATCTTATTTTCTTTACTTTAAAATGATGTATTGCAAAAAATTCTAGGACTATTTTTAAACAAGATATCCGTGGGATATCCAAGGTTATCCGTAATTTAAAAATAATTTTAAAATTTTTTATTTTTTTCAATTAGAAGAATATAATTGAATATTGTAATATAATTTTTAATTCCAAATAACTTTTTTTAATAACACTTTTCGATATTGTGAATCATAAAAGTACTTTACTCTTGAGCGAAATTCATATTTTCTAACATACCTCGTACACTATTGATAAAATTTTATATCTGATGATTGCATCTTAGGTTATAGACTATATGCAGAGCATTTTATAAAGAATAATTTTTATTCATAAAGTTAATATTAAAAATTAAAAAAGTTTTCCATATGGTTTCAATTTAGTGGGACCTAGTGCATGTGTATATGTCACATTTTATATCTTGTGTTTATATGTGTTTATATCTTGTTTAAAAATGGTCCTAGAATTTTTTACAATACACTATTTTAAAGTAAATAAATAAGTTTTCTTTTTTATTGTACAATGTATATACCTAAATATACAATATACCCTATTCCACGAACATACGACTGTTGTGGATTATCTCGAAAACGAATATTTTATTGTGCAAATTATGAAGAACGAAAGTAAATTGCAAAATACAACGTTGTTTATTGAAACAATTATTAGAGCCATTTACTTTCGCACTTCTTATGTTGCACACTAAAATATTCGTTGTCGCGATAACCCAAGACAGTCGTATAGTCGTGGAATAGCCCATAAAAAAGGTTTAATGAAAAATTTAAAAATAATCGTAAAATATATCAAAAACAATTAAAACTATAAAATTTTGAAAAACCATATCCTGCTTAAAACTAGTCATACAGCCTTCAACAATATACCATTTTAAGGATAACAGACTTTTCTTCCCATTAAATGTAACATTGCATATACCCAAAGTTGAGTAGAAAAAAGTTACAGAATAATGTTTGCGAAGTAACAAGGAAAATGGCCCAAAATCGCTGTGAGTGGCGAAATTTGAAAAATCATATTTTAGAAACTGTAAATCATAGAGAGTTCTACCAAACGTCATTTTAAAGAGAAAGGACGGCAGACTTTTTTCTGTGAAGCAATGCCTATACCTATATCCCCGTGAAAAAAGTTATGGGGCAAAAAACAAAATTGTTATCTTTCGTGTTTTATTATTGCTTTTCTTTTGAATATATTTTTGTAAAAAAAATATTTTTGACTTTAAAATGTGATATTTTGATAATATGTTTAACCTGAAACAACTTTCCTGTAGACGTATTTGTACCAAACCTGCATAGAACTCACCCTAATTCGCCCTGTGCCTAGGGACTAATTCACCCATTTCTCAAAAACGCACCCCTTTAAATTGTAGCACTTCGCGGTTTTTTCTTATCTAGAGGTTCATTGACTATATGAAAAAATAAAACCCCGTTAACGTTGTAGTTCCTTTCTAAAATACATAATCAATAGCCTAAGTAAATAATTACTGTAGTCGTACAATATACTATACATTATAGGTAATTATTAGACCTTGATTTCGCGTACCAATAAAAGTTGATTAATAGCAATCTGAAAATTTTTAATAGTTTAACGATGTCTATTCGGACAAACTTTGATGTACCTACGGGAACACTTTAACAGGGGAAGTTTTAATTGTGGTACAGGTTACAGGTTTCGAACGTCAGACTACGAAAACGTCCCATCGATGGTGAAAGTTCCCAACTTCCTATGTCAACTTTTGGGTATTTTGTTTTGTTACCCGAAATTAAAGAAAATAATGTGTTTACAAGCTCCTATGTCGTTATTTCATATTATGGCCATCTATAAGCCAATTAATGAAATAAGGACATTGGAGCTTGTAAACAGTTAAAATACATATTTCTCTTTAATTAGGGTAACAAAACAAAATAACCAAAAATTGACATAGGAGGTTGGGAACTTTAACCATCGTCATGTATTTTGTCGGACAGAGCTTCCAATTGATTTGTTACCCTTTCATTAAACTCTCCTGTAAAAATCAGTCTGCTATTTACCACCAAAATAAATCCTGTCATTTGACGTGTTCTACGTGCCGGACTTATTAAAATGCCCAACATATTTGTCGAAAAAATATGTTTTCATATATTATATAAAATTTGCTATTGAATAATCTTAAAAATAACCTGCTAGTTTTCACAATCATTAACTTGTCACAATGACACGTTCCACAATTAAAACTTCCCCTGTTCCAGTATTCCCATACATCAAAATTTGTCCGACTAGACACCGTTAAGCTATTAACAAATTTTCAACTGGCTATTAATCAATTTTTTTAGTACGCGGGATCCAGGCCTAATATTAAAATAATTAATTATTTGCCACAAATATAACATTAAAATAAGAACTGGTACAAGAATATTAAACATACTTGAAACTGTCTTGAAAGTTGTGTTCGACATACTTTAGTAGCTAGAAACGTTTCCTAAAGGAGATTATTGTGGAGCTGTGGCTTCAAAGGATCTTACAAACTTGTTCGTTTATTCCACTGTTTCACTTCGATTTCACATTCACACAAACAGTAGTGACGAACACCCAATAACACGTTCATTGTTCAATATAAACTAATCTAGAAATAATAGACCGATCCTATTTTTACCCCTCTCTCTCTTATTAATAACAAAAGTAAAATTGAAAGTTTAGATCATGTATCTTTGATCCAAAAATACGGGAAAGTTTGTTTAGTTTCGCACATATCTATCTCTCAGGTATGCGGGTGAGGAGACCGACCTGAGTAGCAATTGTTGATGATTCAAATTTGTGTTGTTAGTGCTAGATATTAATAGAAGAAGAATTTTACGAGATATGTTTATATAGGACCTAACATAACGAAACAAATGTTTAGTCAGAGAGTAGGTGAGAGATTGTTTCAAAATTTTATTGATATCGATCCAACAATAGCATTTAATGCTCAGTCTAGTATAGTATACTCTAGTACAGGGTTTCTTAAACTATTTGTACGATGACGTCCTGGGGACTTTGCCATTTTTTATGACACCCCTCTACTCAATCCCCAAAACTACTCAACAGTAAATGGGACAACAAGAATACAGAAACTACCTATGGTCTGTTTTTAAACCAAGAGGAGTAATTCAAGTTTACCGCTCCGTAATGCTTGTTTGTAATTGGTCCAATCTCAGACAAGTTTACACCAGTGTTATGAAATGAAAGCGTTTCATATTGGTGAACAGGGCCCCCGTAAGGGTTAGGTACTGACGGCTGTGTGCAAAAAAGATTTTGGCGCCCCTTAGCGCATTTTCGATAATGTTTTTTATGTATTTTTTTGACGGTCGGTAGGTAGGTGCTTAAAATAAAGCAAAAAAGTGAACTTTCAAAGTCATATTTATAGTCCATTCACCCACGGTCAAATATTGCAAAACTTCCAAATTTTAAAGAACCGCTTGGATTGACATGAAATTTGGCATACTATAGCTACTTAACATGTCAAAGAAAAAAGTGGTATTGTGCCAATATGTGATTTGCTCTGTATGTGAGTTTCATTCCTTCTCGAGGATGAAAAAACATACGTTCAAAAAAATCCGAAATTGGATGAAATAAATAATTTTAAGCAACTTGTGTTCTATCGAGTTTTTTCACTAAGCCAATACTTTTCGAGTTATTTGCGGGTAAATATGTTCATTTTTCAATACAAAGACAGGTTTTTAGACGGTTTGTCACAAATAACTCAAAAAGTAAGTATTTATTTTATCGAAAAAAATATCCTTAGCAAAAATATAGCTTATAAAAAAGTGCAAAAAAATGGTTTATATGAAGTCTGTAGTGTAGACCTAGAGTTGTAGCTAATGAAAAGTAGGTTCTTATTCATCAAATTCCAAATCGAATATTTCAACGTGAAATAACCAAAAAAATCAAACACTTATCGGGAAAAACTCATTATAACTTTTTTAAAGTGTTTAAAAGGATTCTGGTTTTTTTTTTAGTTTCTAACATCAAAAGTAAATAAGTTACGCCCAAAATAATGTTAAACCCTTTTTTTTGCAAAAAAAATCGTGAAAATCACCCCCTAATTAGCATCCCAAATAAAATTGATCTATATCTCTTCACCACAAGCTACTTTACTTATGTATTGTTTATATTGATCTAAAGTTTCATTGGTTCAAAGTGCTTATTTTTGAAACGGCTGTAGTTAAAAGAGCTTGAACAAGTCACTAATCACGAGTGTACTTATACTAATTTTGAACAGCCATATCTTAACAAATTTCTGTCTTAAAGCAAAAATTTAAATTATTCAGGAAAGCAAAACCTACATTTTGTTGCTGCTTGAGATTTTGAATATCACATATAATGTTTAAGTTATTTTGAAAACAAGGAATTTTTTTTCAAGATTTACTTTAAATTATAAATTAAAAAAATTACTTTAATAATCAAATCTTTTCAAAAATGAGCACTTTGAACCGATTAAACTTGCAGATTATACAAAAAATACATATTATATAAAGTAAATGGTAAAGCGTTAACGATTAATTTTATTTGGGATGCTAATTAGAGGGTCGTTTTTACGATTTTGTTTTTACCAAAAAAATAAGAGAACAACTTTATTTTGACCGTAACTTACTTACTTTTGATGCTAGAAACTAAAAAAAAAAACAAATAAAGCTTTTTTTAAACACTTTAAAAAACTTTTAATGAATTTTACCCGAAAAGTGCTTCAGTTTTTGGTTATTTCACGTTGAAATATTTGATTTAGAATTTGACGAATAAGAACCTACTTTTTATTAGCTGCAAATCTGCTTAGACTGGGTTTACAGACTTCATAAATATACACCATTTTTTTCACTTTTTGTAAGCTATATTTTTGCTAAGATCATTTTTTTTTGATAAAATACATACTTTTTGAGTTATTTGCGAAAAACGGAGTTTTTTGTTAAGAAATGAACATACATATTCACTCCCAAATAACTCGAACAGTATTGACTTAGTGAAAAAAATCTGTGGAACCAAAGTTGCTTATAATTATTAAATTTATCCAATTCCGGACTTATTTTGCACATATGTTTTTTCACCGCCGAGAAGGAATAAAATTCACCACTAGGGCAAAACCTCTGCGCACATTATCACTTTTTTCTTTGGCATATTAGGTATGTGTATGCTAAATTTCACGTCAAAACAAGCGGTTCTTTAACCTTCCACTGACCAACCTTTTTTTGTTACAAGGATGATGACCAAGGGGGGGGGGGAATGACTTCAGATCAAAAATGTCAAAAATGACAATTAACAAAAAATGAAGTTTTTTTAAATTTTTTTATGGCATGGACTTTATGTCATTCAATTCAGCCAGTCACAACATGAGTATTAGTGTCATGTGTAGTGTGTATGTTGAGTAAGTGTCTTGTTACTGTGCGTCGACGTCATTAGCGTAAAACTACTTGAAATTACACATAATAGACGGTATTTTACTAAACATCAACTTCAGAATATATTTTTTATTCGTAAAATATAGTGAATTTTTTTTATTTCAAAATATGAGGATATCTAGAATGATATTAAAGTCAAATAAAAAAATAATGAGTTAAAAATTAAAAATGCTTTTGAATTTATGGAAGAAAAACATACGCTGGGGTCACAATTTCCCCCGCTTGGCCATCCGAAGGTTAAAATTCACAACAAAAACTGTGAGTAAATGGACTACTATTTTGTACACTAAACTATCAAAATGAAACAAACAGAATAAAATCATAATAAAATAAATTAAAATGCCTGACTTCTTAACCTGTTCTCTCACATAGAAATCAGCAGTAACTGGATGATATACATACTAATAAAATTTTGTGCGTATTTATACTTTCTTCTTCTTGGTGCCGTGTACGTATTCAGACGTTGGCCGTCATCATGTTTACAAGTTTCTGAAACCTTTATGGGCTGCTGCGCGAAATAGTTTTTCTACTGCGGTTCCACACCATTGTCTAATATTACGCAACCATGAAAGTTTATTTCGACCAGTCCATCTCTTTTCCTCCACTTTTACTTGTAATAAAAGCCACGTAGATAGTATTTAGGTCCTCTAATTATATTGAAAAACACTGTATGACTTGTACACACTTGTAAGTAAATCAAACCGGCAAACAGGTGTATGTTCTCAAAAAAATTGATAGTGTGTAAAATAAATTTATTACACACTATCAATTTTTTTACACACTATCAATTTTTTTGAGAACATACACCTGTTTGCCGGTTTGACCTCTAATTACATGGCCGAAGTATTCTGTTTTTCTCCTCTTGTTCTCCTATTTATACCTAATCGTATTTAATTTCTCAACTTTTGTTTTTTAGTTAACTTTTGTTTTTGTTTGTTTGCTTTTTTTCAAATTTTTTTTACAATTTTGGACCCTGGGTTTTGGCGCCCCTAAAGGTAGGCGCCCGTGTGCATTGCACACTTTGCACATATGATAGCGGGGGCCCTGTTGGTGAAACCAAAAATTTTGTGGTAACTGTGTAGGTTTCCGTCTATGATTCATCTAAATATTCAACTGTTTGGATGCTGTTTTAACACGATCGCCACAACCCATCATTTTTACACAAATTAGAGAAGATACAAAAATCAGAATCTACAAGACCATAGTCGAAAGCATCGCAACTCATAAACCTGAGGCCTTGCAAATCTTCTTCTTTATTTAGGTGCCGTGTCTGTATTCAGATGTTGGCCGTCATCATGTTTACAATTTCGTGAAACCTTTCTCTATTTTCTGTTGCGCGAAATAATTCTTCTACTCTGGAGCCACAAATTTGTCTAACATTACCCAGCCTTGAAAGTTTGTTTCGACCAATCCATCTCTTTCCCTCCACTTTTCCTTGTATTATAAGGCGAAGCAGATGGTATTTAGGTCCTCGAATTCGAATTATATGGCCAAAGTATTATGTTTTTCTTCTCTTTATGACGCTTATGAGCAGACGTTCTGAATTCATCATTTGAAGAACATCTTCATTGGAAGTGTGCGAAACCCACGATATCTATAGGATTCGTCGATAGCACCTTAATTCGAATGCTTCTAATTTTTTAATAATTAGAAACATTCGAATGACAGAATGTTTAAAAGAGAAGCTACTCTTCATGGAGATGGAGTTTTGGAGACATTGTTGTAAACTAACACTTTACAAAAAATAAAATGAGTGGAAAGGAATGGGTATTGAAACAAGAGATACATAAATCAAATTTCAGTATTGTTCTTACTAATCCTCTTTTTCTTTATCTTCTAATTGAGTTGATTATGTAAAATAATGACCCATTATTTAATTTTTTTAACTATTTTTTGCCATAGATGTATTGCTGTATAAACAAATTATTACTGGTTTTATTCATTTTTATAGGTAAAAAAACCAGGTCTAAAAATTATTATTTTTATTAGTCAAATGTTTATACTAATTTTAACATAAGTTTATTTTCAGTGGAAAAACCATAATTTTATTATTAATTTTATTGTCAAAGTTACTATTTTTCTAAGAAACGATGACATTGCACATTTTGAGCAATATAATAATTATTAGTTAGTTAACTGTACATTAAAAAAAGGTTTTTCTTGAAATAACACCGAAATTAGCCAAAAGAAAAACGCTTTATTACTAGAACCAGTCAGCATTATTTTCTAATAGGTATATTATTCCTAGATTTTTTACGTACCTATCACTACATATTTATGGAGCAGAGAATTGGGTATTGAACGACAAACAAGAAAAGAGATTGCAAGCCGCCGAAATGAGCTATTTAAGAAAAGTCGTGGGAGCTAGGAGAACCGATAAAAGACGTAGCGAAGATATTAGAAGAGAATTAAAAGTAAAATCATTAAAGGAAAGAATCAATGAAAAGAAATTAAAATGGACTGGGTACTTATTTAGAATGGACGACAGCAGACAGGTTAAAATGACATGGGAAGCGAGGCCGATAGGGAAAAACAGGAGAGGCCGACCCGACCAAGGGAAACGTGGAATACAAATGTGATGGAAATATTGCAGAATAGAGGAAAATCGTGGCAGGAAGCCAAAGAATTAGCTAGAGACCGAAAAAAGTGGCGTAAGTTCGCAGAGAATAACGAGCAAAGAAGACACCTCGACACCTTACGGTGTAAGAGGATCATCGATTATGTATGTATGTATTTCTAGATTTCTAAGGTCATATTTTATGGCCTTCGTATTTCTCCCTGGATCTGGATCGCATTCTCCCTCAATCATTATGCTACTTGTAAAAATGAAATCAGAGTCTTTATGAGCGACATTAATGATAAGGTTGAAAATGAAAGATGTTGAAGTCATATGGTCATTTGGACTGGGTGACAAGTGACTAACACTTACTTAAAATTACCACCGAGACGCTTGGATACGAGAAATAAACTCAAAACTGTCAAAATAATATTGCCAAGAATCAAATTGATTTTTATAAAAGATTTGGAAATGCAATAAATTCAGTTTGGATATATTGTCCTCGTGCAGAGCTAAAATCGGAGCACACTCCAATCCACTGGTGGGCCAACTTTGTCTCAAACTACAAACAATCAAAAGAACTGAAAGAGAATAATATGATTTAAGAATAATAAGGGATACACAAAAGGACAAAATATGCAACAATTTATGGAGCAAAAGTCACTAATACAGAAAACACAATGGATGTAAAAATATTGCATTTATAAACGATATGAATCGGTAAATCAATGACCACTCTGTGAGAACAAGAAGAATGAAAAGAAACTGAGTGAGTGATGAAATTCTGGATATGATGGAAAGTAGAAGGGAGGTGAAAGATAAGAATATAGTAGGATATTATAAAGTTGACAAAGAGGTAAATAAGGAGTACTATAGCTATAGACAAGCAAAAAATACACGCGGAGATAAACAGTATAATTAAAATATTAAAGCAATCTATTTATGACTCGTCTAAACTTCATAAAAAAAGTCGAAAAAGATTGTAGGGTTCAAAAGCTGCACTTAGAGAAGATGGAAAACTGATTCCACTATTTGATATATCAATGTGAGAGTAAGATAGGGAGATGCACTAACCATGCTGTTCAACCTAGTACTTGAGGCAGTCATCAGACAAGCTAATGTAACCGGCCATATAAATACCAAATCAGTAAATTACTGCATATGCAAATACTGCAGCACTAGTAAACTAGTACGATCAAGCCAGTGGCGTAACAAACTCCGTCGGGGCCCCCCGCAGGATTGGAAATGGGGCCCCCTTAAAAAGTTACTAAATACGACTTGTGTTCAAACCGGTCAAACTTACAGATCATAAAAACAATACATATACAAAGTAAATTTTATTTGAGGTGCTAAACAAGGGGAGATTTTCACGATTTTTTTTACCAAAAAACTTTATTTTGAGCGTAACTCGCTTAGTTTTGATCCTAGAAACGTTTATAAAAAATAAAGCTTAAACATTAAAAAAAATTAATGAGTTTTCCCCGAAAAGTGCTTCATTTTTTGGTTATTTTGACGAAAAAGAACAATTTTTTATAAGACCTTTTTTATAAGCTACATTTTTGTTAAATATATTTTTTTAATAATATTTCATTCGAGAAAAATTTTTGAGTTTTTTTGTTGAAAAATAAACAATTTCACTCGCAATAACTCGAAAAATATTGAACAAAAGTTGTAGTCCACAGTACATCGTTTTTTTTTGGAAAATGATTAGAAAAGTCTTAAAAATGTTCTTAACTGCTTCGTTTGAGCAAGTCTACCACTTTCTGAAAAAATTTAGAGTGCAGGTTGGGCGCGTTTCCGCGTCCCGCGTCACTAACATATTTACGTTGTCGGACTAACGAAACTCGGCTGTAAATTTGTCGAACAAGAGATCGACAATCTTTATTGATTAAATATAAGTATTTTAAACTGAAAATTAAGAGTTTTGTAATAACAAAACTACCGCGCTAAATTTTATTTCACGTTAAGAATAGAACATTGCGAAGATAGCCCCATGCATTTCTTATGAACGATAGAAGCGCGCCGATGCCACTCCGTACTGATTAAAATGAATCGTATATCGGCAGTCGAGTAGCCACCCGTGCCCGAGAGGTTTGTCAACACTGATCTCTATAAGCGTAATGTTCTATTCTTAACGTGAAAATATTTACCGCCGCGTTTCGTTAGTGCGACAACGTAAATACGTTAATGACGCGGAAACGCGTCCAACTTGCACTCTGAAATTTTTCAGAAAGTGGTAGTCTAAAAAGGACGATGTACTGTGGATATTGCTTATAATTAGTCAATTTAACCATTTCCGTACCTACTTATTTTAAACGTAAGTTTTTTACCTCCCAAGTGGAGTGTAAGTAGAATCAAAATCCAAATTTTCAAGCAAATTCGTCGTGACACTGATAATTACACTCCAAAACGGTCATTTACTGGGCTATCGGTGTATATATGTACTGTTTATGACAACTTACATTTTTCATCTTTATTGGTATAGAATAAAATAGAACAAAAATTAATAAATTATTACACTATTGCATAGTATTATTGATGAGAGGAACAACTTTCTTCTTGCACTACTACCAGCGAATATATCGACAATTTTATTAATAAATATCTATCTGATGAACAACTTTATTTTCAATACTACATTGCTTAAAAAAACGATGCGTATGTATGCGTAAAAAATTATAAAAATGACAAATTTTTACATATCTTAGACGACAAGATGGGGCCCCCGCAAGCTTCAAGACTTAAACATGTAATCCATCTCCTGTATAATAGATTAATAGAGAAGTTCCTGTAGAATAGATGGACAACTTACAGAACCTATAGACATGCGCAATGGAATAAGGCAGGGGACTCATTGAGCCCAATTCTCTTCAATTTAATCATGAATGACATCGCCAACAGCATCAACAAAACAAGAGGATACAGAGTGGGAAACAAAGAAGTAAACATAGTATGTTATGCAGATGACGAAATATTGATAGACCATGCTGCGGGGGCCTCTGTTACGCTTCTGTAAACTACTACCGATGTAACAGTGTAACTACACAACGTAAAATAATATAACAACAACAGATGTTTACCTAATATCAGACCACAAGATGGGGCCCATGATCGATTGGGGCCCCTGACCGATTGGGGCCCCCCAGAGGCGGGGGCCTCTGTTACGCCCCTGGATCAAGCAACGACTAATGGAGGTGTTCAAAGAAATGGATCCTCAGGCACGAAGAATAGGGTTTAAAATAATCGATACTCTAAAGCCACTCAAGAGTGCATATCAATGTAAACCTATGCAGGGTGGGCCAAAGATAACAGTCCACCTTGATATTTGCCAGTATTTATTAGATTTTCAGGAAATGACGAAGCAGGTCGATTTTTGATCTGAGGGGGACACATTCTTACGGCACATGCATCTATCATTTTTGTGAACTCCCTCCCTTCCACTTTCTCCACCTCTTATTTTTTAAATAGGGAATAGGGTCGTGTGCTAGCTCATTTGAAAGGATATTCAATTCTCTAGTCAGTAATATAAACACTAACATAATTATTGATAAATAAATCAATCATAAATTAATTGACACAAAAAGAAAAATGTATTTAAAATTTATTTGATTCAAAATACATTCTACTGCTGTCACAAAACAGAAAAAAATGTTTTTTGATAAGTAACCATTGCTTTTCGCTTAATTTGAATGTTCAAGCTGCCATCCATCTGCCTCTTGGTAGGTTAAATATTGAATTTAAGCAATAAACACTGTTTATTTATCAAATAAACATTTTTATGTTTTCTGTCAGTAGTAGAATGTATTTTGAGTTAAATAAATTACATACATTCTTCGTTTTGTGTCAATTAATTTAATTCAAAATCATTTTTCTTGGACACCCTGTATATATAAATATGTCAATGTTATAATTACTGAAGAGATAATTGAATAAGCTTTCAAATGAGCTAGCACACGACCCCTATTCCCTATTTAAAAATAAGGGGTGAGGGGAGTGAAAGGGAGGAGGTTGAGAAATGACAGATGTATGTACCTTAAAAATGTGTCCCCCTTAGATTAAAAATCGACCTGTTTCTTCATTTCCTTAAAATCTAATAAATACTGTCAACTATCGAGGTGGACTGTTTTCTTTGGCCCACTCTGTATAACGAAATTTTGAAAAAGCTCCATCAAACAATAAAACGGAAACATCCAAGGAAACTCTCATATGGTGTAATTCTTGTGCATGACAATGCTCGACCACATGTTGCCAAAATAGTGAAAGTAACTCTAAATCGAAAAAAAATGGAGTATATTAGAGCATCCACCTTTTAGCCCTGATTTATCTACTTGCGATTTTTACACGTTTGGGATGTCGAAAAAGACATTAAAAGGTAAATCAAAAATGAATAACCATTTTCAATTTCGTTGCAAAACGAAAATACAGCCGAACCATATTCCAGTCCAATCAGAGAGTGCTGCAAGCACCTCTACCGGTTTCGAAACTTATTAGTCTCTCATCAGGAGGCACATATGCTGCTCTCCCTGATCCAACCAAAACAAACCCCAGCGTGCAGTCCCGAATTGCAACGAACGAAATGGCATAGATGCCCTAGCGGCAACTGCTAGCAAAAGACTAAGTTTTCACTCTAATGGCATATAACATATCCCACCAGAATGAAAACAATGGGAACCTTCTCTGGTTACACCTCCGAGGCTTCTACAATTTGCAAGCCATACGGATGCTGAGACTAAGGAAGATGAGGGAATTCTACAATTTACAATTCACGTCACATCTGCTCAGCGCGGTAAAGTTCCAACGAGACTGGTTCCCTTCATACTCCACACAGAGTAAATGTAAATCAAAAATGAATAACCATTTTCAATTTCGTTGCAAAACGAAAATACAGCCGAACCATATTCCAGTCCAATCAGATTCCAGTCCAGTCCATTTCGTTTTGCAACGAAATTGAAAATGGTTATTCATTTTTGATTTACATTTACTCTGTGTGGAGTATGAAGGGAACCAGTCTCGTTGGAACTTTACCGCGCTGAGCAGATGTGACGTGAATTGTAAATTGTAGAATTCCCTCATCTTCCTTAGTCTCAGCATCCGTATGGCTTGCAAATTGTAGAAGCCTCGGAGGTGTAACCAGAGAAGGTTCCCATTGTTTTCATTCTGGTGGGATATGTTATATGCCATTAGAGTGAAAACTTAGTCTTTTGCTAGCAGTTGCCGCTAGGGCATCTATGCCATTTCGTTCGTTGCAATTCGGGACTGCACGCTGGGGTTTGTTTTGGTTGGATCAGGGAGAGCAGCATATGTGCCTCCTGATGAGAGACTAATAAGTTTCGAAACCGGTAGAGGTGCTTGCAGCACTCTCTGATTGGACTGGAATATGGTTCGGCTGTATTTTCGTTTTGCAACGAAATTGAAAATGGTTATTCATTTTTGATTTACATTTACTCTGTGTGGAGTATGAAGGGAACCAGTCTCGTTGGAACTTTACCGCGCTGAGCAGATGTGACGTGAATTGTAAATTGTAGAATTCCCTCATCTTCCTTAGTCTCAGCATCCGTATGGCTTGCAAATTGTAGAAGCCTCGGAGGTGTAACCAGAGAAGGTTCCCATTGTTTTCATTCTGGTGGGATATGTTATATGCCATTAGAGTGAAAACTTAGTCTTTTACATTAAAAGGTAATCGTTTTCAGTCACTTTTTAGTCCTGGAACAAAAATGTGTTTCAATTGAACAAGTCTCGTACTTTGGAACTGTTCTGTTTTGGAACAATTCACTTTTATGCGTGTACAAGCAAAGTTGGTATGTAATAAAGTACTCGAGATTTTAAGGATGTAATTTCCAATTTAATTATCGGTTCTAACGCTTTTGTCATATAAAAAACCGACAAAGATTACATTTATGGGATTTTCGTCAGGTTGAATAATTTGATCAGTAGATATGACTTATTGCATTTTCCTATATGCAAAATTCGAAGAAGCCGTACCTACTCTATGAACGCATTCATTTATTATTAATAATTTATGTATGGAAATGAGATAAGATTATCAACGTAAAGGTTTTGTAAGAATACTTGATTCTCGTTCTTGCTAATATAATCTATTTTCGCAGTATTTAAGATTAAGTGAACAGTTTCAACAAGTTCCATAAAATTATCATTTTAAAAAATTGAGTTCGAATGTAGGTTCAGTCGGAAAAATGAAATATTACCCATGAACGATGACATCAATCACTTATTTTGTATTTGCTGTCTTTTTCGATCACAATCGATTTGTTATTTATAGAAAAAGACAGCAAATATAAAATAAGCGATTGATATGATCGTTCATGGATAATCTTTCATTTTTCCGACTGTACATATAGTACTTATACTACTAATTGCCTATTCAATTCTAGACGAGGGCATTTAGCACAAAATAAATAAATTCTTAAATACAGCATTTAGAGACTTGCAGTTTTTGCATTATGTTCAGGATGACGTCAGGAAAAAAGTCTACTATTGAAAAATGGGTGGAAATGCATAATTGTACTGTAGAGTGCATAAAATGCACAAAAAATTGCATAAATATAAAAATAAAGTCAAAATCAGTATACTAAGGAACAAAATTTATTATTTGGGGGGTTTTTGGGGTCACTGAATACGATTACGCAATCAGAACTGACCCACGGATAACCTGGTGCCCAAGGTCAGTGCAAGAGACGTCATCTTCTGGAGTTTCGATGGTTTTCGGCATTAAATCGATGCAAACGGATTACTCACGGATTTTAGGGGTCACTAAGTACTAATAAGCCATCAGAATTGACCTTTGGAGTACTTGGTGCCCAGGGTCGCTACTAAGGCACGTCATCTTCTGGAGTTTCGAGGGAATTCGGCACAAAATTGAGGAAACTGGACTATTCGGGGAATTTTTGAGGTGATTAAACACGAATATGCCATCAGAACAGACCTCTGGATCACCTGGTGCCCAAGGTCACTGCAAAGGGCGTCATCTTCTGGACTTTCGAGGGCTTTCGGTATTAAATTTGTGCAAACGGATTACTCGGGTGTTTTTGAGGTCGTCAAACACGAATATGCCATCAAAATAGACCACCGGATTACCTGGTGCCCAAGGTCACTGCAAGGGACTTCATCTTCTGGAGTTTCGAGTGCTTTCGGTATTAAATTGATGCAAACGAATTACTTACGGGTTTTTGGGGTAGCTTAACACGAATATACCATCAGAATTGAATTCATTTCGGAGTAACTGGTGCCCAGGATCGCTACTAAGACACGTAATCCTCTGGAGTTTGGAGTGTTTTCGGCATTAAATTGATGTAAACGGATTACTCACGGGTTTTTGGGGTCGGTAAACACGATTATGATATCAGAACTGAACTCCGGAGTACCAGGTGCCCAGGGTCGCTACTAGGGCACGTTATCTTCTGGGGTTTCGAGGGTTTTCGGCATATAATTGATGCAAATGGATTACTGGAGGGTCTGTGAGTTTGCTAAACACGAATATGCCATCATAACTGACCCCCTGTGCACCTGTGCACCTGGAGCCTAAGGTCACTGCAAGGGACGTCCTCTTCTGGAGTTTTGAGGGATTTTGGCATTAAATTGATAAACATGGATTATTAGGGGGTTTTTGAGGTGTTAGACACGAATATACCATCAGAACGGACAACCGGATAACATGGTATTTGGAATTAAATTCGGGATTAAATAAAGGGACGTCATCTTCTGAAGTTTTAAGGAATTTCGGCATTAAATTGGCGTATTCGCGTTCATTAATCCTAAAAACCCATGAGTAATCCGTTTGCATCAATTTAGTACCGAAGACTCTCAAAGCTCCAAAAGATGACGACCCTAGCAATAACCTTAGGCACCAGGTACTCCGGGATTCGGTTCTGATGGCATATTCGTATTTAGCGACCTCAAGAACCCCTCAGTAAGGCATTTGAATCAATTTAATGCCGAAATTTCTCGAAACTAATGCCGAAACTCCAGAAGATGACGTCCCTTGCAGTGACCCTGGGCACCAAATGCTCCGTGGGTCTGTTCTAATGAATTCGTGTTTACCGACCTCAAAAACCCCCCGAGTAATCCATTTGCATCCATTTTATTTCTAAACCCTCGAAACTCCAGGAGATGACGTGCCCTAGTAGCGATCCTGGTCACCAGATACTCCGGAGTTCAATTATGATTTCATATTTAAAAATCCACGAGGAAAATAAACTTCCTGTAGCTGGCTGTATACCATAAATCACAAAAAAAAAAAAAATTTTTTTTTTTTTTTTTTTTTGATTTCATATTTGTGTTTAGCAACTAAAAAAACACGTAAGTGTTTTTGCATCAATTTAATACCGAAACTCCAGAAGATGACGTCCTTTGTAGTGACTTCGGGCACCAGGTGATCGAGAGGTCTGTTCTGATGGCATATTCATGTTTACCGACTCAAAAACCCCCGAGTAATCCATTTTTATCAATTTAATGCTGAAATCTCTCAAACTCCAGAAGAGGATGCCCCTTGCAGTGGGCTTGGGTTCCAGGTGCACAGGGAGGTGTTGATGGCATATTCGTGTTTAGCCAACTCAAAAACCCGTAAGTAGTTCGTTTGCATCAATTTGATACCGAAATACCTCGAAACTCCAGAAGATGACGTCCCTTACAGTGGCCTTGGGCACTAGGTGATCCTAAGGTCTGTTCTGATGACATCCTCGTGTTTAACCACCTCAAAAACCCCCCGAGTAGTCCAGATACATTAATTTAGTGCCGAAATCCCTCGAAACTCCAGAAGATGACGTGCCTTAGTAGCGACGCTGGGCACCAGGTACTCCGGAGGTCAAGTCTGATATCATATTCGTATTTAGCGACCCCTAAAGCCTCTGAGTAATCCGTTTGCATCGATTTAATGCCGAAAGCCACCGAAATTCCAGAATATAACGTCTTTTGCCGTGACCTTGGGCACCAGGTGATCCGGGGATAAGTTCTGATGGCGTAATCGTATTCAGTGACCCCAAAACCCCCCTAAATAATAAATTTTGTTCCTTAGTATACTGATTTTGACTTTATTTTTATATTTATGCAATTTTTGATGCATTTCATGCACTTGACAGTGCAATTATGCATTTCCACCCATTTTTGAATAGTAGACTTTTTCCCTGACGTCATCCTGAACATAATGCAAAAAACTGTAAGTCTCTATAGGTGCTGTATTTAAAAACTTATTTATTCGGGTGTTTTTAGTGCTAAATGCCCTGGTCTATTCCTACTCTTTCCTCCAACCGGTGAATTCTGCATAGCATAGCTATTAGCTATTACTCCACAGCGTAATAACCAACAGAGAAAACCGGATGGATCCTATAACTGGCTATAACAACGACTTGACTTGACAAACAAAATAAGGCCATGCAAAGGAAGAATATTCTACCGAACAGATGCACTGAGAGTGTATTGGACATCCTTGACAACTATAAGCTAGACATAATGGTAGGGGAGCCCAAGCGGGGATTTTTGCAGTTACTCGAGCGCGTCAGATTATTACATGGGGAGAATGCTTGGGGCTCTTAATGCAGGGGAGTTCGTTAAGGGGGGGCCGAAAAAAAAATATCCTTAGAAAAACTCGAAATCGTCAGATTAAGATAAGGTAAGTTAAGTACATTTCAAAAATCTGACGATTTGAGTAAGGAAACGGGTGAGTCCCAAAGTTTCACAAGAAAAAAGCAAATATTTCGCGAAATGAATGACAGATCGAAAAACTAAAAAATACGTGCTCAATATTTTTCAAAAATCTATCGAATGATACCTTACACGACTTAAAATTTTAAATACGAATCCCGCGATATTTCGCGAAATGAACATCAGATCGAAAAACTGAAAAATACACTTATTCAATATTTTCGAAATATCTACCGAATGGCACCAAACACGACCCCCCACGGTGGTGAGGTGGGGGGTTACTTTAGAATCTTAAGTGGGAGCCCCCATTTTTATTGCAGATTTGGATTCCTTACGTAAAAATAAGTAACTTTTATTCGAGATTTTTTTTTGGATAGATAGCGCTATAATCTACAAAATGATTGTTGGAAATGGAAAATAAAATTAAAAATGGAAAGTCCCCACTAAAATGGAAAACTTTATTTAACTTTTTTTGGTTTTAGGACCTACTCTTCACAACCCAATAGGTCCCCATAACGCTCGAGTGACTGCACATTTAGCATACTTTGTTCCCCTACCATAACAACTACTATACAGGAGATGATGTGGAAATGAAAAGGTATAATAAAAAACAGACTTACACTCTATTATGGCTCTCATGTTCAACATATGTTTAGGATAGGATTCATTATTGGAACCAGACAAAAACAAGCTCTAATAGACTTCAAAGCCATCAACCACTTCTTTTCTTCAAATACCATGTCCTTTCAGCACGTTGGATACCATCATAGCTACATAGCTATCTTAATTTTATTCACTGCCACCCTAAATAGCATGCTTGTATCAACACAATACCAATCTCGCAAGTTCTTCAACCATGAGGTTCTTCTTCGTCCTGGACTGCGTTTACCCGCTATTTTTCCTTGCATAATATTTTGTAGTAACCTATATGTATTTGGGACCTCTCATTACATGTCCGAAATGCTCCAGCTTTCTCTGCTTGATGCTTTTTATAATCTCAGTAGTCTTGCTGAGACGTTTTAGTATTGTGGCGTTTCAAATCTTCTCCACCCACGAAACTTTTAAAATTCTTCTATAGCACCACATTTCGAAAGCCTCAAAGCGATTTAGATCGATTTTATTCACAGTCCAGGACTCGACACCATAAAGTAAGACCGAGAACACGTAGCAGCGAAGTAGGCGGATCCTCAATGCCAATTTTAGGTCTCTGTTACATAACACCTTGGACATCCTTCTAAAAGCGGCTCTGACCTGCTCTACCCTAGATCTAATTTCGCCGTGACTTTCTGCGTTACAATTTAATTGCTGTCCAAGGTAAACGATTTTATCAACTTGCTCTTGCTTTTGTTTGGTATTATTTACACATATAGATGGTTTGATATGCTGTTGTTTACTTATTATGAGTATTTTGGTTTTCCGTATGTTCACATCCAGACCTGCCTCCCTACAACTCTCAACGACACTATCAAGTAGTGTTTGCAGATCTTTTTGACTAGAAGCCAGGAGTACTGTATCGTCCGCATATCACAAATTATTGATGACTTCACCGTTCACAATTATTCCTTATTGTTTTTCAGAAAGTGCATTTCTGAAAATTCTTTCGGAGTAAACGTTGAAAAGCAGGGGTAACAAGAGGCATCCCTGCCGTACTCCTCTTTTAAATTAAGAGCCTGTCATTCCACACCATCTATTAAAATCACTGAACAACCACCCCATCAACCACTGAATATACAAAATAAGAATAAGGGAAAAATGCTTTAATTACCGCGTAATCAGCGCTCATGCTACAACTGAAGAGAAAATAGAACAAGAAAACGAAGAATTTTATGAAAAGCTTGTACAGGGACTTGGAAAATACCCAAAAATGACAATGAAAATCGTCATCGTTTACATGACTGACAAAATAGAGAGTTTATGTAACGTTCCACCTTAAGATCGTATAGCCTAAATCAAGGGAGTAATGATAATGGAATAAGAATCTCTTTAATCATGCCAATCGCACCTTTATCATCAGTGACTTCACAGCTCGTTATAAACCAAAGTCTTCTTCAGGACAATCCTTTATTCAGCCCTGTCTCTGGCAACCCTTCTCCAAGCTCTAATTCCAGTAGATTTTAAATTGTCCTCTAAGTTGTCTTGATACCTAAGTCTCGGTCTTCCTGTTCTTACAAATAATCGAAACCAAATTTTTATCATCCGAAGTATTCTCCTTCAATGTATGTTTACGAAGGATGTTTATGAACAATACTCGAATGTTTGTCAAAATTTGGTTAAGATTAGTCCTGTCGCCAGGGGGGTACAACGGCCTCCTTAATTCAGATGGACTTACCCAAGTTTTTTTTATATATTTTGACCCGTAGAATACGAATTTTTTGGGTAACAGTTGATCCGGATGTCGATAAGATTGTTATAGACAAAGAACTTGAGGAATTACATAATAGCGATTTCTCGCAAAACAAAACATATTTTTGTATTTTTTGGGTTATTTTAAGCAAAAAATGTTCCTACAAGTTTTTTCGTAGAATGCATAGTTTTCGAGTTAACCGCGGTTGAACTTTCAAAAAATCGAAAAATGGCAATTTTTGAACCCGAATAACTTTTGATTAAAAAATAAAGTAGCAATTCTGCTTACCGCATTTGAAAGTATAAGGCAAATTATATCGGTTTTGATTATTTGCATTGCTAAAAATTAATTTTTTTACTGCTGAACAAAGCTATAAACACATAGTGTTTCCCGTGCCTAATACATGCGTTTTAACGCATGCTACGTAGACATTGCCTCGCTTGCACTTGTAGCTACTCTACCTACTCGTTAGATTTTAAATGAGAAATCATTGAAAACATCACTCACGCACTAGGTGTTTATAGCTTTGTTTACCAATAAAATAATAAATTTTTAGCAATGCAAATAATCAAAACCCATATAATTTGACTTAAACTTTCAAATGCGGTAAGCAGAATTGCTACTTTATTTTTTAATCAAAAGTTATTCGGGTTCAAAAATTGCAATTTTTCGATTTTTTGAAAGTTCAACCGCGATTATCTCGAAAACTATGCATTCTACGAAAAAACTAGTCAGAGCATTTTTTGCCTACAATGACCCAAAAAATACAAAAAGATGTTTTGTTTTGCGAGAAATCACTGTTATGTAATTCCTCAAGTTCTTTGTCTATAACAATCTTATCGACATCCGGATCAACTGTTACCCAAAAAATTCGTATTCTACGGGTCAAAATAAATAAAAAAACTTGGGTAACTCCATCTGAATTAAGGAGGCCGTTGTACCCCCCTGGCGACAGGACTAGATTCCTTATAATTATGTTTTATTGAATATTGTATTTTCAAGGTCATACAGTACATTTAGATATTAACTATTTCTTAAAAGATTGATTTTATAGATTATTTAGCGATGATTTGTTATTTTTTCAATTTTATAGGCCATTAGCATTATATATACACCTATAATTATTGTTATTCATATTTTTGGAATACTTATTTCTTGTATAATAAAATAAAAAATTAAATAAATTATATTTATGGTTACTTATTATACTAAAGTAAAATTCACAAGAAATGTGCGTTGGTTGTTTCTAACAACGTAAATCAAATGACAGACAACTCTGACAGTGTTGGGCGATTTATTTAACCTTGCTATGTCAGATCCGCCATGACAAATAATAAAAAAAAGTACAAGAGTTCACCGAATAGATGAAAGTCAGTGGATTGAATATTATAACAGTTCATACGAAGACAGTGAAAGCAGAAAGCACAAGAGCAGAATATAAAACAAGAGAAGCAGAAACACCATTAGATAAACTTCTGACGGACATCTGCACCATAAACGAAATATGTATTAATAATACATTTTCCCTCACGAAGACCAACGCAAATGCACTTTTGAAAACACTAGAGGACCAAGAACTATAATACACCCTGTGGAACAGAGAATTTCACCCCTCTCAAATCTTGGATGTAAGAGAACAGAAATAGTAAGCAATCATAAATTGTTATTGGGAAAATTCCAAATGATGACTCATAATTATATAGTGAGGTTCAAAATTATGGAATAAATTAATTTTTTCGAGAATAGGCCACTTTGAAGAAAAGTCCGTGACAGATCGATTTTTATTTTCAAATTATGATTTTATGACATATATGTCATAATAGTGACGTCATCCATCTAGACGTGATGACGTAATCGATGATTTTTTAAATGGTAATAGGTGTCGTGTGGTAGCTCATTTGAAAGGTTATTTAATTCTCTATTCAGTAATATAAACATTTACATCACTATTTGTACAGGGTGGCCAAAAAATAATTTTTGAATTAAATTAATTGACGCAACAAGAAGAATGTATGTAATTTATTTAACTCAAAATACATTTTACTGCTGTCAGATGATATTAGAAAAATGTTTATTTCATAAATAAACATTGCTTTTTGCTTAACTTAAATGTCAAACAGCCACACACCACGCACCTTCCTCTTGGCAGTGTAAACACTTAATTTAAGCGAAAAACAATGTTTATTTATGAAATAAACATTTGTTTCTATTTTATAACAGCAGTAAAATGTATTTTGAGATAAATAAATTAAATACATTCTTCTTTTTGGGTCAATTAATTGAATTCAAAAGTAATTATTTTGGACACCCTGTATAAATAATGATGTTAATATATTTTTCACTGAATAGGGAATTGAATAACTTTCAAATGAGCTACTACACGACCCCCACTCCCATTAAAAAAATCATATATTACGTCATCACGCACAAATGGATGACGTCACTATTATAGCATATATGGAAAAATGCTAATTTCAAAATAAAAATCGACCTGTCTCGGGATTTTTTTTAAAGTGGCCTATTTTCGAAAAAATGAATTTATTCCATAATGTTGAACCTCTCTGTATATGAAAATAAAACACCAGCATATACCACAAAGATAAAACGTCAAAAACTTTAAGGATGACTCCACAAGATACCTATTAAAAAAATAACAGAAAGAAGCAAAAGCATATATTATCACACAAAAAGTGATGGAGTCGAAGAAAGTTGGGCAAAAATTAAGTCTAGTTCTGTAATTGGAAGTTCTGTACGACAAAATACATGGGACGTTTTCGTAATCAGAACGTTCCAAATTTTTAAACTGTTCCACAATTAAAACTTCCCTGTTCCCGTACATCAAAGTTTGTCCGACTAGACACCGTTAAGCTATTAACAAATTTTTAGCTTGTTATTCAACTTTTTTTTGTACGCGGGATCCAGGTCTATACGAAGTATCGGACGGCTACGCAAAAGATGGAGTGACAATCTTCCCTTGAGGTACCAATCCGCCAATGAAGTAGACTTTCTTGTAAATAGAAATCAGAAGAAGAAGATTAAATGACCATAGAGGCCAATTTTTTACTTCCAGATCAGTGGCACAGAAAGGGCTGGTTAGGGTTACCTACTAAATGACACATCACATAGTTGTGACCGCGCTATATATATAATATCGGTTCACAACGTTCTTCGACGTCTTCCGATTTCCAATCTGCATCTTATTCTGTCATTCCATAGATCGTCCTCGAGTTCTCTGTCCCTGATTTCTCTATCAACTCCTTCTCTCCAACTTCTTCAAGGCCTTCCTGGTCTGCGCCTTCCTCTTGGTTGCCATTCGATGATCTGTCTTGGTATTCTATGTATTCTCCGGCATTCTCCTTACGTGTCCGTACTAGCTGAGTTGTTTCGTCCTGATGTCGTCAACAATAGTATGTGTAACCCTTATGATTTCTCGGACTCTCTCGTTTGTTATTCTGTCGCCTCTAGATATTCCCGTCAAACGACGCCAGAAGTACATTTCTGTTGCTCTAAGCATTTTCTCTGTTCTGTCTTTTAGGGGCCAAACTTCGCATCCATATGTTGTGATGCTTTTTATTAGATTGTTATATATTCTTCTTTTATTTTCCTTAGAAATGTTTTTATCCCACAGTACGCTGTTCAGTAAGGATACGCCTTTTCTTCCCTGTATATTTCGTTCCTTAATAGCTGCATCTAATTTTCCGTCTTGAGTGGAGGCTATGTTGGTCTCCTCCGATACTCATGTATTCAGTTTTCTCCATATTCACTTCTAAACCCCACTCTGTAAACTCTTCTAAAAGTTTTCGCATCATGTAACTAAGATCTTCAGAGTCCTGTGCGATGATCACCTGGTCATCCGCAAACACAGCGTGTACAAAGTTCAGTCCGTTAGTGGTATGCCCATATTCGTAGATTTTTTCTTCCATTTGTTGAGTGCTGCTATGACCGCGATACACCAAACAATCAAATATTGTTCAAGATGGTTTAGATCCATTATTTACACATAGGAGGATTATAACTACTTATTCGTAAATCTGAAGTAAAAACTTAAATTTAAACAATTTAAATATTGTGCAAACTTACCTGATATACCTATATACCAATTCTCCTAACTCTACAACAGGTTCACACAAACTAAAAAAAGAATTGTATACTTTAGCGTCTCGCCGAATTTAGGTGAACTTAGAGATATAAGTACCAATCAACAATGAATCGTAGATCTAGGGATCGATAAATATGTCAATCATGTTTCTCAACTAGATAAGGCACTCAAAAAAGTGCGAAAATATTTTTATGAATTACCTCCTTCCGAATTCTTCGATTACTCTTGTTATTGAAAACAAATATTGCGTAAAGGATAAAGAAGTAAAAAAAACGACCAAGATAAGTATTTACTGGACTTTTTAAAAACGTATACAAAATTATAGGGCACTGGATTTGAAAAGGTATTTTTGCAACCACGTTTTGTTTCAAAACGTTTACATGGAACTAATTTTGATCGATGTGTTTTATTTGTGTGCGTTTCATAGTTTTTGCTTTTACCTGATTTCATATCAGTTATTAGAATTATTGTTCGTTATATTTATCGTTCGTTATTATATCGTTCTGCTTTCTTTTTTCTTGCCAGTAACACTATATCATCCGCAAAGACCTGGACCTGGCTTCTGTTGTTATAAACCATACCTTTCGTTCTTATTCCACTATTTTTCAATATTGCCTCCAACAAGAAATTAAAGAGTACTGTGGACAGCAGATCTCCCTCTCCCTGCTTTAATCCCCTTTTAACTTCAAATTTTCCTGTTGGGTTTCCTTCTATCCTTACTCTATTATCGGTCTTTATTAAGATCATTTTTACTAGTCTAATCATCTTTTCAGGAATTCCAAGAAATGTTAGGGTCTGGTACAGACGCCTTCTTATCACAGAATCGTAAGCTTGTTTGAAATCTATAAATAGGAAGGAGGTTTAGCTTTAATTGTTAAGCGTACTTACTGCTCTAAATCATTTTTAATACGAATATTTCATCTATAGTGGATCTGCCCTTTTGAACTCTCCCTGGTATTCACCAACTTGCTCGTTTCCAGTTTGATTCTTACAAGGGCGGTTCCAGTACTGATTGTGGATCCAGGAAATCTAAGTAGATTGTGTAATGTATGCAGATGATGTAATTTTGATGGGAAGAACCGCAAGAGACATCAAATAACTTTATGTAGAGGTTGAAGAAAATACGAAAGAAATAGGGCTAACCATCAGCGTAAATAAAACTAATACAAGCAAGGAAACAACAAACCTTGCAGAATTTGACAATATAGGTATGACGTAGTAGTAAAACAACTCACATACCTGACCCCCTCTGTGGCTCAGTGGTAAGAGCGCCTACCTTTGGATCGAAAAGTCCGAATGATCGTGAGTTCGAATCTCACCAGGGTCAGAAATTTTTCGTTAATTATAAACTAATAAATGAAAATAGTTTCTGTCCTTGTGGGATCGGTACTCACCGGAGGGACCGCAGACCAGGGCCGTGCCGTGCTATGATGCGATGAGGCAGCCGCATCAGGCGGCATCAAAAAGGGGGGCCGCATAATCAGTAAAATCTAATATAATAATAGATAATTCAACATTATTTGAGAGAAGTTTTGAAAAGAATTAGACTTTTGGTCTCACAATGTTTAGTTTTTCGTGAACAACTGATCATTTGTTTCTACCTAATAATGGAAACTCTTTTAAGTTAGTACAATTGCTCTCTGAGTTTGATTCAGTAATGAAAGAACATATCAGGATAGTTCAAAGAGAGGTTTACATGGTTTGTGACTTATTTAAGCAACAGTAGGCAAGATGAATTGATAAGTTTAATGGGTAATATTATCTTAAACAAAATTGTCAAAATACCAAAAATCGCCAAATATTTTTCGATAATCGCCAATTGTACCCCAGACGTAAGTCATATTGAACAGCTCGCATTGACGATAAGAGTTGTCGCTTTCAATTCTTGTCAGAGCAAATACCTATAATATCGAAGGATTTTTTATTGATTTTTTGAAGCTAGTGATTCACTCAGTGAAGGTTTAACGGAACTTTTTTTGTCAAATTGGAAAAAGTTAGTCTTGAGTTAGAATGGCTTACAGAACTAGGGTGTGCAAAATAGACTACCTACTTGAAAAATATCCGAGGCGCTTTAGGCGCCCTGCGCATGCCACTCTTTAAAATTAGTCATAATTGACGCAGCGTCTTCTTCTATTAACTTCTATAGAAACAACAACCTTTCTGGTATTATACAAGAACACTTTTTTTGCACTTTTTTTCTGGTTCTACAAAGCGTTGGAAAGTTCTGAAAAAACATGTTTCAGACTAACTCTAAAACCGTTGAGTGTTACTAGATGGTCAACGAATAGATGCATTGAAATCTTTAAGATTTAAATTTTGTAAAATATATGATGCCTTATTCGAAACAATAGAAGATATCAACAAAGATCTAGAAACTAAAGTCAAAGCACAATGATTAGCAAAAACTACTTATTAAAAATTATAAATTTATATACGGTCAATGCGGTCTTGTTCTTTGGCATTTGGCTATTTCATATAAATTCAGTCTCCAAGATGTTGTAACATGTAACTATAAATTTGTCAAATTGTGTAAAAATGTTGTCAGAAACTACAGAAAAAATGAAAAGTTACAGACAATCTGGCTAAGACCAAATGAAAATTATTGTTAATGAAATTGCAGAAAAACTTGATATAAGTTCCGAATTTTCAGCTGAAAATGAAATTCGAGCCAGGAGAAAAAATCGCAAATTTGATTACGAAAAATCTGTGGATGAGTTCTTAGCGGAGGAAGATAAATTTAAAATAAATAATGTTTCATCTATATTTTAGACATTGCCATTAATTCTTTGAATGGCCGATTTTCGCTTCTAGAAACTCATAATAAAAATAGATTTTTATATATTTCTAATGGAGGAAAATAGATGATAAAACACTAGAAAAATATGGTATGAATCTTCATTCGATACTTTCAATACTTTCAATAGAAAGAATAAGAATCATATATAGAGTCAAATGATATTATAGAAAAATTGCGTGATATATATCTAATCCATGAAACCTTTCTTTAAGGTTGGGAGATTTTGAACTGTTTGTGCCAAAATAACCTAATTTCTTTATACCCAAATATAGTTGTACCACTACGAATTTTATTAACACTCCCTGTCTCGGTAGCTAGCGGGTAAAGAAGTTTTTCAAAATTAAAAATTATTAAAAACTATTTGTTAAAGTCCATAAGGCAAACAAAACTAAAAAATATAGCACTCATTTCAATAGAGTCCTCACTAGCTGCTACTTTAACCAATGTGATTGACTAGTTTGCCAAAATTAAAGTCAGTAAAGAAGGCAAAATTGTAATTTTTGTAAATATTATTTAACTTTCGGATGACCAAGCGGGGGAAATTTGGACCCCAGCGTATGTTTTTCTTTAATAAATTCAAAAGTATTTTCAATGTTTAACTCATTATCTTTTTATTTGACTTTAATATCATTCTAGATATCTTCATATTTTGAAATAAAAAAATTCCCTATATTTTACGAATGAAAAATATATTCTGAGTTGATGTTTATTAAAATAGCGTCTATTATGTGTAATTCCAAGTAGTTTTACGCTAATGACGTCGACTTTGCAAAGTAACAAGACACTTAACATACACACTACACATGACACACAAGTTCATGTCATAAAAAAAACTTCATTTTTTTGTTAATTGTCATTTTTGACATTTTTGACCTGGGGTCATTTTTTACCCCCTTGGTTATCCGTGTAACAAAAAAAGGTTGGTCATCGGAAGGTTAATGTTAATACATATTTCATTTAATTTAAAGTAGGTTTTGTCTTTAAAATAAAAGTTGTTCTTTTGTGTAGGTTCATTTAATAAAAATAACAGTTAAGTTTTATACTTAAGGGGCGGCATTTCGAAGACTTGCATCATATTGAAAAGATATACCGCACGGCTCTGCCGCAGACCTTCGGATACAATTAGCGTTTCTTTGCAAAGACAATGACGTCGACTTTGCAAAGTAACAAGACAGTTACTCAACACACACACACACACACACACACACACACACACACACTACACATGACACTAGGTACCTAACTGCAAAAATTTACCGTACCTACCATGCCAGTGGCCATTAGTTGTCGAGGCATTAGCTAAATAAAAAAAACTCACATACCTGGGTGTACTGAGGACGGCAATGAGGAGGAGGAAATACGGAAACGGATAATGCTTACTAACAAAGCATACTTCTCTCTGTCACAGGTGTTTGGTTCCAAAGACATCAAGAGAGAAGTAAAGTTTAGAAAATATAAACCATCATACGACCAATAACAACATATGGCATAGAAACAAGGATCATGGCAGAAAAGACAATAAAACTTATGAAAACCCATTGAGGATATTGGCAGGGACGCGCCGTCCATATGGGCAAGGTCGTGCGGCGCACGACGGCGCCAAGGCGTTAAAGGCGCCCTTTGACTCGGCAAAGTTAAATAAATATCCAATTCAAAACTAAATATTTTTTGAAGCAAAAAACATTGCAAAAAATAACTTAGTCCACTCATTCCCAAACATTACTACATATTGCGCTACGTATATTATGAACTATAGGTACCGATTTCTGTAGCTTCAGCCAAAAGATCATTTTCTAAACTAAAACTAATTAAGAATTGAAGCGTTTATTTGAAAAACAACACATGTCTATTTTTCGAAAATTCGAGTTTATGTATTGTTCTCATAGAATAGTTCTTTCTCCAGTTCACACATTTAGTTCACACTGCATAGAAAATTTTGATAGTTTTAGAAAAACAACAGATGTCCAAGCGTTTTTTTTTTTGTAAAAACAACACTTGTCCCATCTTATATAGTAAACGGTAATTGTAAGTGTGAATGATCTTATTATCCTTAAATTTTTCAGTTGTGTGCATTCTTTGATAGTAATAATGTGATGTTTGTTTCTTTTGTATTAGAAATAGTTCAGCATGGCAGAAACTATACAACACAATACATCTATATTTTCGAATATATTTTGGTAAGTTTGCACAATTATTTTGATATCCACATTCCTTCTAATGAATGTCATAATAAAAGTAAAATTTGAAATAAATTGAAGCTGGGTAGTTTTTCTTGACTTGCCAAAATTTACATTTTTGGACAAGTGTTGTTTTTCAAATAAACGCTTCAATTAGGTACTTAATATCTAGAGTGGGTCAGGAGCGGCTAGAAATAAATCTTGCTATTATTTCTACAGAATCTGAGTTTTTAAATTACCTGAATAATGAAAACCTAATTAATGAATTTGTCAAAGGTAAAGCAAGAAAAGTTCAATTTCTATAAGAAATATCCGTTGGTTTTCATCATAATAAGTGTATTTGTTTAAAAAATTGCAATATAAGTATGTTTTATTTTTTGATCTTAAGTTTTTTTAATAATTTTAAGTAATGTTTTATAACTTTAACAAAGTTTTTATTCTGTTGTTTTATTGTGTAATATAGTTTTTAAAAATTATTTTTAATAACTACTAGACGACTAGAAACAACAGAGATAAAAATACTTCGACGAATATCAGGCAAAAGTCTGTTGGATAGGGAGAGAAACGAAAACATAAGATCATGCAATCTAGAAGACATAAATGGATGTGTGACAAAACGCAAAACAGGAGTGGAACTGTGGAACGAACACATTAGTAGAATGGCAGAGGATAGGATAGTACGAATAGCACGAGATAAGTCACCAAATGGACGAAGAATTATTGGCAGACCAAGAAAAAGATGGTGCGATAATCTAAACATTTTAGGAGCCTAATATTGAAGATATATCAAAGATGGAAATTGCAAACTGAAGAGAAAGGATTCAGGACCGGAGTGAGTGGAAGAAGATAGTAGAGAAGGCAAAAAAACATCACAACCTATGAACGATGACCTAAAGGAAACTGCGGACTAATCCACCGCGTGAAATGGATTAAAAGAGCTCATAGTATTTGAGCGACCTATACTCTAACAAGAGTGAACGGTCCATATATAATATTGAAGAAAAAACATGCTTTAAAGTATTCATACATTTTTTATAAGTGTACTGTGTACTTATTGTTTCCTTAAAAAAAATCTGGGTAAATGTAGAAAAAATTTCATAGTTTTCCACGTTGAAATGTGAAGGAGTGATTGATATTTCTACCCTGGTAATTTGGATAAAGGCGCTCATCAATATTTTGCACGACGGCGCCGAAGTTACTTGGCGCGACCCTGGATATTGGGACCCATTTGCGACAATGGTAGTATATGGTATATGGAGAACAAGGTTGAGCCACGAGTTATACCAATATTATAAAGGACCTCTATAGCAAATTATGCAAAAATCCAAAAATTGCACTGGACAGATGATCAATAAGATAAATAAGAGTTGATCATAAGAATGTGCAATGAGAGCACACCGAGTAGAACGCTTAGCGGAATTATGGTGGGACGTCCTTTGGCCACTAGGAAGACCAAAGAAGATGAAGTGAGAACTGATGCTAAAGACATACCTATTGATGATGGATAACTGGAGGAGCTCACCCAGCGACAGAGATACTTGGAGGCGGATGCTGGGGGAGGTCAGGGCCCGACTTGGGCTGTAGCGCCATAGGAGAGAGACATATGCAACAGACAATACACACAAACATATAACTACATAAACACACATTATACGAACGCATAATACACAAATAAATAATACAAAAACACAAAAAAACAGTCAGAGTTTGATATCCCGAGGGTACAAATATCACTCTTTAACTAAAAGCAAGAGAGCAATCATTAGAGTGGCAGAATAAGCTATAATATGTGAACTTTATAGACTTCGGTAAAGCGTTTGATCATGTAGATCGCAAAGCCTTATGGAAATTGCTAGAGAAATACGGAATGAGTCTCTTAAGTATATCAGAATTATAAAACTGTTGTACGAAGGGTCCACAGCACGCATAGTCCACGAAGGCAAGGTAACAGAACAAATAGATATTGGTACAGGAGTAAGGCAAGGCTGTGTGCTCTCTCCGACCTTATTCCTTATAGTAATCGACTGGATCATGTCTAAGGCTACTAGTAATAAGACTGGAATAAGATGGAATGTTTTTAACCAACTTGAGGACTTGGAATTTTCAGATGACATATGCCTTTTAACAGAAAAAAGACAACACATGTAACGCAAAACTGAAAAAGTAGCAGAGGCAGGGAAGAAGGTCGGACTTAACATAAACATCAGAAAAACTAAGATAATGAAAATAAATACACCAAGAGAAATGGGAATATCACTGGGAGGGACGGAATTAGAAACGGAGAGAAATTTAATTACTTGGGCAGTATGTTGAACAACAATTGAACAACATTCAAAATGCTAAGGAAAATGTGGTCTTCACGTCAGATGACCAGAAGTAAAACCAAGATAAGATTATTCAAAAGCAACGTGAAGACTGTGTTATTATATGGAGCAGAAACTTGGAAAGTGTCAAGAAAATGTATCGGTCAGATGCAAGTGTTTATAAATAAATGCCTAGGAAAGATTCTTAACATCTACTGGCCAAACAGCATATCAAACCAAGAGATATGGACAAGAACTAACCAGGAACCTATATCTAAGACAATATACAAAAGGAAATGGAGTTGGATGGAGCACACACTAAGGAGAACTGATACAGATATAGCGATGCAAGCCCTATAATACACACCACATGGCAAGACAAGACCAGGTAGATCCGTAGAAACGTGGAAAAGTGTGGAGAAAGAAATTAATGCTATTGGGAAAACCTGGGCAGAAATAAAGATTAGTGCAAAGCATAGGACAGAATGGAGGCAGACAGTTGACGCTCTATGCTCCGCATGGAGTGAAGAGGAATAAGTAAGTAAGTAAGTAACTAAAAGCAAGTTATTGCCTACAAGATCGAAGCCAACTAAGTCAACAGTGAATTTTGAAACACATATCCTATTAACAACTTTTTATATATTTTCGCAGAATTTTTAAAATAATCTTGCTTTGGAAAAGTAAACATTAGTTAAAAATTAAATTTTCATTACAATCAATTGTGGCTTAATTCCGTATAAACATATAGTCCAGAGAAATAAGGTTTTTGTCGGGACACTTGAGCAGCCAGGTTGCAAGTGGATTTTTGGGTACTATATACCTAATACATTATAAATACAAAAATGCCCGTCACAGCTTGGACGAGAAATTTAGTTAATAACAAATAAGGGTCAAAAATTGCAGTTTTTTTCGTTTAAATCGCTACAGGCAAAAATAGGGTAATTAAATATCTTATCTATAATATTCTTCTTTTTGTAGATGAGCTTAGGTTTAAAATGGCACTTTTTGAATTTTAGTCCGATCCTTTTTTGTTTCGTAAAGTGCAAAATAAGACTAAAATTTCAAAAATAAAAAATGTGCTATAACTTTTGCGAAAATAGCCTTAAGACTTTCATATTGCACGAAAAGTTGAGTCAAACATTCCGTATAATGCGCAAACAATTTTTTAACGATTCGTCAATTAGTTTAAATTTTATTTAATTTGTTTATCGCAAAGAGCTTTTTTTTAGCAATGTTATTGTTCAGAAAATAATAATGACAGCAATTCTGTGCATACACATGCAATAATAATAGTTATGCTTTTAAAGTATTTAAAAAAATCATTAAAAATTCGTTTTTATCACTCCGAAAAAAGTTTAGTAAAATAGAGTCATTTTTGGCTTCTAAAGAATTTGAATAACTTTGTTAATATTGACTATAGAGTAAATCTACTTTAGGATTTCAAAAGCTGGTATTTTTATACGAATTTTCAGAAAAAACTTTTTGCCTAGGTTAATTAGGTTCAAAGTTAGCCACTTTTATTATTTAATTCGCAGTTACTTCTATATACATCAAATTCTCCTGTAACAGTGTTAGTTACCATACTACTCCGAAACGGCTTGGTCGATTTTTATAAAATTTTACACGTTTATCCTGTAGGACGTTGAAGAGGTTTTAATCTATTTTTTATACCTGTAAGTTATAAGGGGGGTTGCCCCCCTGACATTTTTTTATTTTTTTGGACATAATTATCTACCTTAATTTTATATGATGTAGAATTAAAATATACATACAACCCTTAATTTTCACTCTTCTATCACCAACCCCTATTTGTTAATAGCCATCTATATATTTACAGCTATAAAATTCTCCTGTCACAGTGTTAGTTTCCATACTCCTCCGAGACCGCTTGACCGATTTTTATGAAATTATATATGTATAGTCAGTAGGTCTTAGAATCGGTCCTAATCTATTTTTTATATTCCTGAGTGATAAGGGGAGTTCCCCCTAACATTTTGTAATGTTAGGTGGGGTTTCATTTTTTGAGTCCACGTATTTTAGTAATTCCCCTCCACCGACCACGAATTAATTCCGTTCGGAGGCCATTTTTAAAGCTTTATTAACCACTCTTTTAAAGCGTAAAGCTTTTAATAGAGCCAAAAGTATAGGTAACTGGGTTTAAAATGGCACTAGCTAGGTTGCTTAATTGTTATAAACAAAGTAGCCGTCAATTAAATAAAAAAAGTGACTAACTTTGACCGTAATTAATCTTGGCGAAAATTTTTTCTTTGGAAATTCGTATAAAAATACCAGTTTTTCAAATTCCATTGTAGTTTTAGCCTACAGTGAATATTAACAAAGTTATTCAAATTGTTTATGAACCAAAAATTTAGTAAAATAGTAAAATGTTTTTGAGTGATAAAAATGACTTTTTAATAATTTTTTTAAACACGTTGAAAATATGACTATGCTTCTTTTATGTTGTTTTCACAGAATTGCTATATCATTATTATTTTCTGAACAATAACATTGCGAAAAAAAGCTCTTTTTGATAAACAAATTGAATAAAATTTAAACTAATTGACGCCTCGTCTTAAAATTTTTTGTACGTTGTATGGACTGTTTGACTCAACTTTTCGTGCAATATGAAAGTCCTAAATTCATTTTCGCAAAAGTTATAGCAAATTTTTTATTTTCGAAATTTTAGTTTTATTTTGAAATATCCGAAGCAACAAATAATCGGACCAAAATTCAAAAAACGCTATTTTAAACCTTGGCTCCTCTACTAAAAGAAAAATATTATAAATAAGACATTTAATCACCCTATTTTTACCTGTAGCGATTTAAACGAAAAAACTCTCATTTTTGACCCTTATTTGTTAATAACTAAATTTCTAGTTTAAACTGTGACGAGCATTTTTGTGTTTATAATGTATTAGGTATACAGGGTGTTTCATTAATAATTGTCCATGTAGTAACTGGAGAAACCTTAGCACAAAATACGAAGATTTAACCTAAAACACCTAAATAAAATGTGGTTCCTTCCTGAGTTACAGGGTGTTTTATCTACAAATTTAAAAACTATTTTTGCTCAGCATTTTAAAACTATTCGATGCATCCTTCTCATACCTGGCAAAAAGTGCGACTACTAGACACCCTACTAAATTACGATAAACAAACGTTTCTAGCTACTACCAGAGGCGTACGACAGGGGATGGTGGATGGTTGATCCTTCTCAAATTCTACGCCACTGGAGGAATTACTGTTTTAGTACCATTTTTAGATTCTCCAATACTTTCTACGTAAATAATATAGTCTTCATTGGTAACGATAAAGTCATTAGTTTTCGAGATATTTGAAGTTAAATATGAAACGTCACAGTTATTTTGATTAATTTATGATATGATTCATATGATTAAAATTTAAAAATGATTTGTACCCAGTACTTTAAAACTATTTGGCGTATCCTTATCATACTTGGCAGAAAATTTAGGTACTGTAAACCCTACTAAATTAAGATAAATAAACTTTTCTAGCTACTACCAGAGGCGTACGACAGGGGATAGTGGCTGGTTGACCCTTCCCAAATTCTACGCCACTGACGAAATTGCTATGTTAGTGTACATTTTTAATTTTGCAATACTTTTTATGTAAATAATATACTGTTCATTCGTAACGATAAAATGATTAGTTTTCGAGATATTTGAAATTAAAAATGAAGCGACACAATACATTAATCAAAATAACCGTGTCATTTCATTTTTAACTTCAAAGATTTCGAAAACTAATGACTTTATCGTTACGAATGAAGAGTATATTATTTTCATAGAAAGTATTGGAGAATCCAAAAATTGAACTAAAATAGCAATTTCGCCAGTGGCGTAGAATTTGAGAAGGGTCAACCATTCACTTTCCCCCGTCGTACGCCTCTGGTAATAGCCAGAAACGTTTGTTTAACATAATTTCGTAGTGTGTACAGTACCTATACTTCCTACCAAGTATGAAAAGGATACGTCGAATAGTTTTAAAATGCTAAGCAAAAATAGTTTTTAAATTTTCAGATAAAACACCCTGTAACTCAGTAAGGAACCACATTTTATTTAAATGTTTTAGGTTAAGTCTTCGTATTTTGTGCTAAGGTTTCTCCAGTTACTATATGGACAATTATTAATGAAACACCCTGTATAGTACCCAAAAAACTCATTTGCAACCTGGCTGCTCAAGTGACCCGAACATGGTATATTTTTGCCTTATTTCCCTGGTGTAATATTTGACTTGATATGCCACAAGAAAACAGTTTCAGGAGCCTGTAGATTACTTTAAATATACTCACTATTTAACAAATATTTCTGTACTACTTTCTTGTGCCATTAACACCACTTATCTACCGGATTACTATCGCAAACACAATCACCATCAACGTACCAAATTCACCACACTTCTTATCACACGAAAACTGGACCACGAACTATAAGACACTAAATGCATCTTCATTTGGTAGTGTAGTATATTATCAGAGCACTATTTACATTGTCTTATTAGTTGTTTGTTAGAAGAAGTCTCTATCTGTTGACATAGAAACGAAAGATGTTTGAAATATGAAATATGTGATGATCTCATTGATAAGAAATATTCTCATGACTACCTTTAAAACTAACATAAGAACACCCTCTAATAATAGATTTTCTATGATAGTTCTACCTTAAGTCAACTAATCTATAATGAAATAAAATGTCGAAACCCAAAAGACAAATAAATGTTTAAAAATAATAAAATCTTTGGATTTCTTAGTTCGGAAACAGATTCTCTCTTATACCTATTCCCATCCTTCTAAAAATTGTAAGGAAAAGGGTGATGAATGTATAGACATGGGGAGTCTACATAGTTGCACTCCACAACATATCAATTCACCGAGGTAAAGATCAACAAATCTGCTTCCTAGTACTCGATACGTGAGTAAAACCGTGGGTAGATAAAAGGCATTATATTTAATTTCGATTCAGAGATCATTACCATCTTTCTATGGAACATTTCGAACTCTTTTGTTCTCATCAGGAAAGCAACTGTAATGATGCTCATAATCTATAATGCTTTATAAATAATCAGAGTAAATTAAACAGTAAGATGCACTTATGGACATAAATAAAACAGTAAGAGGGATTGATGATGTGGAAGAAGACCTAAAGATTCTATGGGTCAGAAGATGGAGGGAAGTTGCCAGGAATCGACAGGAGTGGCGACTTCCTTGTGAGCAGGCCAAGATCCACAACGGATTGTCGAGCCACGTATAATGATGAAGATGCACTTATTCAATCGAAATCAACATTAAAAGACTATTTTCTTACCCTGGGACAAATCTAAGTTTCTATCACAACCCACTAATTAGGAACTTTAGATTCAAATGTAAATGGTCTCTAGATTAGCTGGATATGATATAATATTATTGCATTACAAAGTAATGAAACAAGAAGAGCTGTAAACGAAACTAGAACAGCAACAGCATATTTAATATCAACTAAAAAAGAAGAAGAAGACTTGTTAAAACAATGAGGAGACGTAAAAAATAATATACATAAGTCCTCAAAAAGTTTTGTAAGGTAAAAGTACTAGGAAGGAAAAGATTATTGTGGCTAAGAAACATACAACAATGGACAGGGCTAAATTTTGAACAGTTAATAAGAACAGTTGAAGACAGACAAGAGTTTGCAATTGTAGTAGCCAACCTTCATTGATGAGAGGGCACTTTAAGAGCAAGAAGGGTAAAAAAGAATACCATCATCAACATCATTACGCTTCAACAGTCCTGAAAGGGTCTGACCTTTTCAAGCTTTCTGCACCATTCTACTCTGACTCTTTCTTGGATTTTCCAGTTAGCAACACCGATATTCCCAGCATCCTCTGTTCTGTTACCCTGGCTATCCACCTCAGCTTTGATCTGCCCCGTCTTCTTACTCCCAGCAGCTGGGTTGTCAACATCATTTTTGTCATGTTCGATTCCGTGGCTCGGGCTACATGTCCTACCTATTGCATACGGTTTGGCTTTATTCTTCTTCTTCTTAGTATGCATATCCGTGACGAATGTTGGCGGTCATCACGGCAAACCTTTTCTTATCTACAGAGATATTGTGTTGAACCAGGTTCTGAGGTTTTTGTCCAGGATGTTCTTCTTCTTCCTGGACCTATCTGTTCAAATATCTCTTCTTGTAGGATGGCTTGTAGGAGGGCATATCTGGCTCGTAGGAGGGCATATCTGGATTCATTTCGCGTGTGTCCAAAGTATTGTAACTTTCGAGATTTGATGGTGGTCAGTACCTCTCGGTTGTAACGTTACAAACGTCACATCTTTGATATTTTATTTTTAAATAATTATTTTAGTCTATTTTCTTTACTATTTCATTAATAATTATCTTCTATTCTTTTTAACTTGCTTTTTCGTTAAAAACTTATTTGGCGCCCTCTTTTATTATCCACTTTTATTATCTTCTATTTACTATATCTCCTTTTATTTAAATCATCAAGTCATCATACTGAACGTACCCCGTATATCCTTACTCTCTAAATATCTGTCTTTCAATACGGAACATGCCTGCTACTTCATACGTACTTGGTCGTCATTTCAAATGTCGTTTTCAATGACAGTGACACTTCATCCCTACCCGCTGACAAATTGAAAATGGAAGGGAAGAATTATTCCTTAAATAGGCATGCAATTCGAATATTAGATTTATTTTCAATCAACAATTAATATTCTCTTGGGGTGAGTTTTCATACAGCTTTTTATAATAATTTCTCTAATATTTTTTATATCTAACATAACCTCCCATCTAAAAGCATGTGTTCTGATATATTTTAGTTTTAAATATATCTTTTTAATTTACATATTATGCACGTTTAGTAATCAAATTTTAACTAGTACCTAATATTCAATCTTAATTCCATTTAATTTATTCTTGTCGTCTGCTACTCTTTTTGATTATTTCTTAAAAGAATGGCAGACTTGGTACAATTTGGTTATTAGCTTCTTGATTGTCACTTATACGCATTATTCTTCTAGTTTTTGGATAAAATCTACTTTTCTCCTTTCGAAAGCATGAGGTCCATCGCCGGCGATGCACTACTAGATGGCTGACAACTTAAACAAAGATGCATCTCTAGACAGACAGCAGCACCCAACATCTACGACACCACCAAGACCGTAGCTGCAGGGACCTAGGGCCACAACATCTGCCCTGGTGTGCAACAAGTCGACAGCGGTACCATCCGATATCAAGAAGTTACCATCGAACCAACACCACAAGCCATGCATAAGTATAATCCAGAAATTGTTAGTTTTTGGCAAGAATTTGAATATATTTGTTAATGCACTTAATAAGTCACATTTTTATTATATCTTTATTGACCAATAAACATGATTAGTTAAAAATACTGTTTTGTTTGCTTCATTCCGAATTTTCCTAGTTCATTTCTAAGATTAGGACAAGACGAACACACACCTTGAGAGACTGAGCTAGGCTGGGGTGAACGATGGCTATCTTAGATGATTGAGGTAATATTTTCGAATATTATTTCAATTAGCTGGGGTAGTCTATCGTTTTTTCGTTTCACTGGCGCCCAACGTGGGGCGCTAAAGTGATGCAATAAACTACCCCAGATAATTGAAATAATATTCGAGGATAATATTTTACTCAACTATGATAGTCATTGTCTACAGTAAGGCAAGGTTAAACAAAATTAATAATAATAAATAATATTAGTAGTTAAATAGTTGTGGATTACTACATACATATGAAAATAATAGATATAATGTGAAATATATGAAATAATCACCATGAGGTATGAAACTAGAAAGTAAGGTTAGATAGGAACACAAAAAAGATTACGGACATAGGCTTAGAAAAATGTGTACAGTTATGTTTAAACACTTACTCCAAATAAGAACGTCTGTTTGAAAATGTGGCTATGAGGCCAGGCAATTGCCTTAAGTAGATTTTAAAACTAAAAGAAAAATATTCTTCATTTTGACAAAGAGGAAGAGTTTCACTTGACATTGACAGACTTCGTAAGTGGGGGCTTAAAATTTTAAACGAGAAACGACAGTGCGACATTACTGCCATGAACCACAGAACGATTGAATAAGAATGTTCTATGCTGAGATAGAACAAGAATGTTGAGATATGCCTATAAATAAAGAAGCAGGGCGCCAACCAATTTTTAACGGGGAAAACAGGTAAAACAAATAGAAGAAGATTATTATTAAAGAATGAATAAAGAAGATAGAATAAAATAATTATTTAAAAATAAAACAGCAAAGATGTGACATTTGTAACGTTACACGGTTCTTCTTCATTCATTTGAGTGCCTTCTCATTTGTGATTCGGTCAGTCCACGGTACTTTAAGTATTCTTCGATGTAGCCACATCTCAAATACTTCCAATTTTCTACCCAATTTAGCCTATTCGTATGATTTTAGAGGTTCAGTGGCATTTTCGTCTCTGACAACTGGATAGACTTTGGGCCCACACTTAAAATAAAAAGTATTACCTCTCTCATGACTACTCATGAGACCTTTTATTCAGTTATTCATGTCGAGTCGGATAACTTCTCTATTTCGGAAAATTTTCGGGAAGGGGGCATTTCGTAAATATACAGGTTTCTAAACTTTGGTGCGTACAACAATTTGAAGTACGCTTCAGTAAAAAATTTTATCAAACACTCCTTCAAAAAAAAATTATCATTTCACTCCCGGGGGCACACGCATGCAGGCGCGGATACAGGGGGTGGGTCAACGGGTCCATGGACCCCCCTATTGTATTTAGTCTATAAGTATTTTTTATTATTTACTATTTTTTTCTGTTAACTCTAAACTTTAAGCCATCAGTACAACACTAAATTACACGACAACCGCTTCCAAAGAATTGAAAGAAGCCATAAAACCTAATAAAACACCCTACTCGGAAAATAACCTGCAGGCGCATTTGTTTGGGTACCAGTGGAACCATAAACAACGGAAATATTTTTCTCAATTCAAAGAACAACAAAAATGATATTTTAAAATGCAAATACATTACACTGGGTATAAACCTTATCTCATGAAAAGTCACGTTTAAAATTTGCGATACAATAAAGATATAAAAATTTGTATTTTACTAGATAATCCAAGCGTACCTACCCATTGATGTAGAAAGGTTAATCTTTATGGTAAAGAACGACCAGTGAGATTAATAGTCGTGAATTGTCTATCAATCCTTTTGATACCGTAGGCATCTGGGATTATATAGTGTATTTTATCCTTAGAGTAAGTGCGAGTCGTATGGCTAAATCTGGCAAATATAATATTTGAATTTGAGGTAAGTCTGGCCCCCTATTATGAATTTCTAGATCCGCGAATGCACGCATGCATCATAGTCATAAAATTTATACCCTCACAGCTGATTATTACAGGATTGTTTGATAAAAATATTTATAATTAACTGGTAATATTGTACTACAATTATTTAAGGGTACTTCAGTTGTCGAACGCTCCTAAGTTTAGAAATCTCTATATTTATGAAACGCCCCCTCCCCGAAAATTTTCCAAAATATAAAAGTTGTCCGACTCGACATGAATAACTGAATAAAAAAAGTCTCAAGAGATCTCATGAGGGCCCAAGACTTGGAAGTATAATACCTACTTATTTTGCAATTTCTAGCACTATTGGAACTGACTATTTAGTTAACAGCTCATTCACATTGTTTTGCGACTAGTTATTTACTATTACATCTATACATAAGTAATATTCGTTAATATGTAATTACTGTGTTGAATACTATTTTTAAATAATTTTCCCAAAAATATTTGCTAAAAATATTAGCATAACCAATTTTTATATTGACAATGTCAATTCAATTGTCAGGTTATTTAGCATAGTGACTCGGCTACGTTTATTTATGTAATTCCATGACCTATGTCAACTATTACGGTTTTTTACAATAGCTCTCTAGAAATATACAGAGTGAGTTTGTAATTTGGAATAAATTCAATAGTTCAAATACTGATTGTTTTTTTGAAAAATACTTAAACCTGTCAATTAGTATTTCAAATCTAAATTTTTTACATACAATAATAATGTATTATGTCCCAATTAGATATGACGTCATATTTATATATATGACGTCATATATATTGACGTCATATATATTTATATGTATATATATGACGTCCTATATATTAGATATGACGTCGGGATATGTATGTCCCAATTAGATATGACGTCATTGTTGATTTTCTTCAATGGCAACACTGTTATTTTGATAGCTATTTAGATAGGGCGTCTTAAGTTATACATAACTGCAAAATATCAAATTTTTATTTTCTACCATTTACAAGATAATAAAAAAAAATTATGTCTGTAATTGTGTAATTTCGAATAAATTTAATGGTTAAAACACTATTTGTTTTTTTTTTTGAAAAATGCTCAGACCTGTCGATTAGTATTTCAAATCGAAATTTTTTACATACAATAATAATGTATACAGGATGTCCCAATTTAAAGATTTAATATTATCAACTAAAAGGGAAGTTCCCTAGGTTGGCTGTATACCATATAGTTAAAAAACTCTAACATGAAGTAAAACACTTCTATGTAATTGGTATATTTATTAAAATTTAAAAACTCACTTTATAGTCAACTTTGGCCTAAGATGGTTGATTGAGTTTTTGGTAGGGTTTCACCATGTTCCCTTAGGTTATATCCTGTAACATCGGCGTTTAGCCCGTTTAATATTATTTTTAAATAATGTAAATCGAATTAAAAATTCAACCATTGTTTGGTTCTGGGGCTATTTAGCAACTATGCACATTCACTGATGATGGACCGATAGGTCTGAAAACTTTCTGCATTGGACATATTTTACTCAATCCATTGGGATTTTTTAAATTTTAATAAATATACCAATTACATAGAAGTGTTTTACTTCGTGTTAGAGTTATTTAATATTATGCTTTATTATCTTGTAAATTGTAGGGAATAAAAGTTGATATTTTGCAGTTATGTATAACTTTACACGCCCTATCTAAGTATCTATAAAAATAACAGTGTTGCCATTTAAGAAAATCAACGATGATGTCATATCTCTAAATTGGGACACCCTCTATACATCATTATTGTATGTAAAAAATTTCGATTTAAAATACCTACTAATTGACAAGTCTGAGAATTTTTCAAAAAAACAATTGGTATTAGAGCTATTGAATTTATTCCAAATTACAGACTCACTATGTATATTGTTGAATTAATTAATAATTTGACGTTTTCATTTCCACTTCGGAAATCGCTCTCGAAATACAAATTAAATAAATTATTTTGTTGACCGGTATTCTCAAATCAAAGTTGATTTAATGTAATCAAACGAACCATTCTCAATGACAAATCAGGTGCAAAATGAAAGCTTATAATCCAAGGATGGTACTAAAAGTGATAAAGGCCTAGGCTGTCTGTCCGTCCGACCGCGAATATAACTCATCCGTCATTATACCAGGTAGAATGACAAATGAGGTGTCAAATGAAAGCTTATAATCCAAGGATGGTATTAAAGGTGATAAATTTGACCTAGGCTGTCTGTCCGTCTGTCCGTCCGACCGCGAGTATAACTACTCCGTCATTATACCAGGTAGAATGACAAATCAGGGGCCTGATTCTAATTCATTTCGACAGTCGCAATTTCATTTCGACACCGCCGTGACAGCCGCAGAGTATAGCGATTCTTATTCATTTCGATATTAGTTATAACTGGGGATATTAACCTTATCATGTTGAGACTGCTAAGAATTTGGGTTGGCGCTCCGGTTTATTGGAATTTGTTGATAGTCTGGGAAAATTATCGAAAAATGCCATGTTTGGGAAAAATTATTTACCAGCTATTTTATTGCTAAAATCGAATCTTAAGATTGCATATATTAGTAATATGGGGTATGACAAGTCCGCAGAAAGTGTGTTATTTTATTTATAAACAAATTAGCACTCCTAAATCTTCTTTATTTTTCAATTAGTGGTCTGTAACTCGTAAAATTTTTCCTTTGAGCCAAAAACACTCAAATAAAAATTCACCGTAATTTAGTTCTGCACAAAGTTATTTTTTTTTCGATTTCCTTCAATAAAAATTTTACTCAGAAAATCCGAGCTTTCCCAAAAAATCTGCAATTTTCAATTAAAATTTTAGGGAAGTACCTAATTATTTATCAATAATTAAATAATTGATGACATGAAAGATTTATTATAGTAGATTATACAGAGGGGCTAAATTATGGAATAAATTCATTTCTTTAAAACGGACCATTTTGGAGCAAAATCCCGAAAGAAGTCGATTTTTATTTTTAAATTACAATTTTTTGGCATATATTTCATACTAGTGACGTCATCCATCTGAGCGTGAGGACGTAATCGATAATTTTGTTAATGGGAATAGGGGTCGTGTGGTAGGTCATTTGAAAGGGTGTTCAATTCTCTATTCAGTAATATAAACATTAATATCATTAGGTATTTATACAGGGTTGCCAAGAAATAATTTTTAAATTAAATTAATTGGCGCAAAAAGAAGAATGTATGTAATTTATTTAACTCAAAATACATTGTACTGCTGTCAGAAAATAGAAAAAAAGGTTTATTTCACAAATAAACATTTCTTTTCGCTTAAATTAAATCACAAACAGCCTCCCTCCTACCTATTGGCAGTTTGAACATTTAATTTAAGCTAAAAGCAATGTTTATTTGCAAAATAAACATTTTTTTCTATTTTCTGACAGCAATAGAATGTATTTTGAGTTAAATAAATTACATGCATTGTTCTTCTTGCGTCAATTAATTTAATTCAAAAAATTTTTTGGCCTCCCTGTATAAATAATGATATTAATGTTTATAATAGGGCTTTTCATCGATTGCCATTTGTTTCGAGCTCCTGTCATATGTAGAATAATCTGTGTGTAATATTAATATTTACGGATTATACGAAATATGACAGAAGCTCGAAATAAATGACTGTGAATGAAAAGCCCTATACTGAATAGAGAATTGAACGCCTTTGTAAATGAGCTACAACACGAACCCCTATTCCTATTTAAAAAAAAATCGATTACGTCATCACGCTCGGATGGATGACGTCACTAGTTTGAAATATATGCCAAAAAAATTAATTTAAAAATAAAAATCGACCTGTTTCGGGATTTTTCTCTAAACTCGTCCATTTTAGAGAAAATGAATTTATTCCATAATTTAGCCCCTCTCTGTATATCAGGAGACCGGCGACAATCTAACCAATAGTTTAGCAATAATTAAAATGTTAATTAAAAAAATTCGGTCGAAATAACAACCAGAAAGGTTATGATACACCAGAATAACTATGATTTTCGTATAAAAAAGCACTATACCTATTCAACGTACCTTACAGGATTGAAATTGGACCATTTGAGCGGTCTCAGGAATGTTATAAAGAAACATTTTTTTGGCTTATAAACAAATAGAACCCCTCAGAAAATATTAGAATAAATTAAATTAAGTTAACGCTGTTGAAAAGGGCACGGCTTCTGTGCCCTTTTCGAAGAAAATAAATTGAATTGCGAGGAGTGATTCCAGGTATAACCGGTCAAATTTGACCGGCATTTGCGACAGAGTTATAAACAACAGGATTTTAATCTTTGAACCATTAGATACCTTTTAATTCCGGTCCTCTTTGTACATACAAATTTTCATATCTTCAAGACACTCATAACAAAAAAGATTTATGTCACCGTCACCAAATTATTTAATTATTGATAAATAATTACTTCTCTCAAATTTTAGTTGAAAATTAAAGATTTTGTTTGGAAAACCAGAATTTTCCGAGTAAAATTTCCGCCGAAGGAAATTGGAATAAATTATCAATGTGCAGAATTAAATTACTGTCAATTTTTATGCGAGTGTTTTGGTTTAAAGTTAAAATTTTCGGAGTTATAGAGCAATAATTAAAAAAAAGATTTCGGAGCGCTAATTTGTTTATAAACAAAATAGCACACTTTCTGTGGACTTTGCACAGCTATATTACTAATATAGGAAATCTTAAGATTTGATTTCAGCATGTCCAGCAATAAAATAGCTGGTAATTAATTTTCCTTGTTATTTACTAATTTTCCCAGATTATCACCTTACACCTTTCATTGAGTTGATGATTCATGTTGTGGATATTCTCAATTATTATATTTCTAATTTAATACTATTCTATTTAATTCCTCAAAACAAGCAAATTTCAATTAAACCCATCCATATTAATACCTTTTGCTTTAGTTTTCCTTGCAAGAAATAAACAAAACACATCTAAACTAATTAAACCTAACCTCGCTTTTGGCCATTCATTCATCTCCGTGTCAAATAATTTCGACATCGAAATTATAATATCAACCACTTTTTTTGAGTCGCTATTAATTTCGATAGTCGCTATTTCGTGACGTCATTTCGTTAGTTCAACTAAAATCCACAAGGCTCGCACAGTCGCATTTCGACGTCGCCATATTGAAAGCGACTTGTTTAGTGTCGAAATTTGATTTAGAATCAGGGCTCAGGCACAGTTACTGTGGCTCAGGTGTAAAATGAAAGCTTATAATCCAAGGATGGTACGGTGATAAATTTGGCCTAGGCTGTCTGTCCGTCCGACCGCGAATATAACTCATCCGTCACTATACCAGGTAGAATGGCAAATGAGGTGTCGAATGAAAGCTTATAATATATGCATGGTATTGTCCTTTTCATGAGCATTTTTCAGTGCGTAACAAATGATAGGAAAAAAGGTAAGTCCGTGATAATACACATTTATGACATTTATTCTAACATGACATTTTAGTTATCTGACAGTCGTCACATTTTATTTTCAATTTGGAATAAAAACAAATCAAATGTGTTTCTTGCATTTATAAAATGGCATTTTCTTTGATTTGTATAGTCTTATAAATTATACAGATTATATTTGTAATATTATTATCTAATTAAAAAAAAATATTTTTTTTATTATGGCGCCATCTATCGACAACTAGAATAACTAGAATAAATGTTGTAAATGTCTGTAATCACGGACGTGCCTTTTTTTCTGTCACATACAATTTAATGCGTTAGAAAGAAATCGAAAAACTGTGACGCACTGAAAGAAGATCATGAGAAAAAGAATACTAAAGTGAGAATTTTGACCTAGGACTTCCGGTTTTAGAAATGCGACCAAATGTGGGTACTGTTTTATTAAATTCAGCGGAATAGTACCAACAAGTGTTATATTATTCGACGCTCCTTCTCCTTCGCAAGACAAGAACAAATATATACTTCCGGTTTCATGACTGTCTGTCCGTCTGTTTTTCCGTCCGCGAATACAACTCATTAGTTATTAATACACTTATATATGACAAATGAGGTGTCGAATGAAAGTTTATAACCCAAGGATGGTATCTATTAAAGATGAGAAATTTGACATCGGACTTCCGTTTTTAGAGTTGAAACCGTAAGTACTGTTTTAAAGTCACCAAAAAAGCGATATATCATTCGACGTGCCTTAGCAAGATGAGAACAGATGTAAGATTTGGGTTGTTATATCATTTTCGGTTAAAAAGTTCTAACCAGAAGTGCCATTATAGTTGCAGAAATAGTACATGTAACACATCAATCGAAGCGTATTGAAAAGTTGAGTTTGAATCTTTAGCTGGTTTTGAAGTCATTTCTGTTTAAACAATGATGACCCAAAGTTTAGTAAAAATGACTCAAAATTAGTAAATTCTTATGTCAATCGACGCAAAGTTACACGAAGAGTTCAAATATCGACTTCCAATTCTACTTTCGATTACTTTGGGTGAAAACCTAGGACTTACGGAGTCGAATTACTTGTTATAGCCTTCATTTTATAAAAATCAATAATAAGAGCAAAACAAAACATTTAAAAAGAAAAAATCCAAAAATTTTAATAATGAAATTATATCGTAATTTTGGTAAACAAAGAATACAGTAAATATATAAAAAGCAGCATGTTTCTTTTCAATACTCAACAAAAATTTTAATATTTTAAAACAGCAGTAATTCTCTCATTTTAAATATGAAATTAGTAGCAACTTAAATAATCGGTTTAAAAATAAGTTGGATGTTTAGCCATAACATGCACCATGCATGTAATCATAATATGCAACTATAAATTTACTTACATTATTGAAAGAAAGCGGCTGCACTAGTTTCAAATTCCAAAATAGATTTGAAAAAACGATTTTTCCGCACTTTCGCATGTGTTTTCACTTTAAATTTTCGAACAGGGACATCTAACGACAAAACACTACAACTCCACTGTCATTTTTGAATTCAAGTAAAGTTTTGAACCGTCATTGACAGAGCCATCTATTTGATGAGCCACTAAATAACTAATTATTAAAAAATACAATTAAAAATATAATTTACAAATGTTTTACGTACTGTAGACGATGTCGTTAAATAATATTAAATAATAAGATTTATTATAGATTTCATTAACATATAAAATTAATGTATTTATTTCTAAGTAATATTTTATCTACTATCTCCTTTACACACCAACAAAAGCTATGCATTTCGCTTTAATGATAATATAATATAAGATTTTAAAAATATGTTTTGCATCTATTAATAGTATCCAATTTATTTTATTAAGAATTCTAAATTCATGTTTCGTTAAAAGCCTGGATTTTTGCAAACAATCGCTGAAAAAAAATTTCCTACTATTTTGTTCACACGATTTCTCTAGGCTGTCAGGAAGCTGTCAGTGTCATTGAAAATGAAGTGACAAGCATTGTTAAAAACCACTTGAGCTTTTGTTTATTTGCTTTTGAGCACATTTACATGAGTTTCTTTTATGTTAAAAACCATGCACAACGATGAAAAAGACTTAGACTACCGCAATAAAAAGCAGCATTGTAGATATTATTTATTATGGCAGCCTCAGCTAGTGATATAGAAGAATTCCTCACAGGACCCCTTGTAAAATGGGTATGAAACATCCAAAACAACATGTAAATTATGCTAATGGTATTATTTTTAGCTCTCTACTTGTGTCAAGAGGCCCGAGACCTTGCAAGTATACGAAACATTTTTCGACGGGGCCCCAATCAACGAGGTGCTCCTTCAAATAGACCCAGAACCGTCGCAACCAGTGCCTTCCACTTCGAATTTACAAGGTACTGTAGCCTGTAGCACTAATGGACTATCCTTAAAACATTTCTCAAATCTCCCAGAAAATTTGTTGGAAGTCCTCGTCTCACTATTATTGATGAGTGATAATTTCAGTGATTTTTTAGATAAACTGTATTTTCATTTAGGTAACTTCAATTGAGTCAAAACATCGCAAACCCTGAACTACCAAAAGTATTTGCATAGCAGCCAAGAATATGCCTTCACTATTATTGTACAGCTGGTTCCAAAAAAAAAACTGATACGAAAAGCGTATTTTGTAGAAAATTGAGCAGTGTATTTTGAATGATAAATAAGTACTTATTATTTACATACTGTCACTGTCACTGCCAAATCTTAAAATTTGTCAGATAACTTATTCTGTTCAACCTCAAAAAATGGCTCCACATGCTAGCAAAGAACTAAAAGCAAGAATTGTAACGAAATTAGAAGATGGTTGGTCACTATCTGCCATAGCAAACCATTTTAATGTAAGCAGAACAACAGTTTTTATTATTAATAAAAGATGGAGAGAACAAGAAACTCTCGAAAGAAAGCTAGGTTCTGGAAGACCAGAAATATCTACCACTCATGAAGATTGTACACTTTTGGAGAGATTAGAAGAGAATCCTTTTGAAGATGCGAAAACTGCAAGAATTATGTCAGTTTCCGGGAAGAAAGACAAAAACCTGGCGCAGAATTAAAGCATCGCATCTTAGGTACCGAACTAAAGCAAAAAAACAAGCTTAATATTTCTATTAATATTATTTCTTAATATTCTATTTAGACCTTAATAATTATTACAATTTATGAATTAACATAATGTACTTAATGAGTTGTTTGTTGTTTGTTTTATTATTTGTCTGTCAGAATAAATATAATATAATGTCATACCAATCAAATACACTGCTCAAAATAATCAAATCTTACTAAGAGTCTTATCAGTTTTTTTAGGAACCAGCTGTACATCAAGAAATTTACTACCAACGTCTCTGTATCTGAATATATAACCAAGTACAGGGTAAACTATCTAAAATTTATCAAATCAGTTAAGGTACTAGTACACTTTAGAAGACCAAAAATAAGCATTTTTACAAGATTTTTTTTCTCAGAACCTTTATTAAAAATGAACATAAAACTTTTTGCATATTAATATCTATTTTGTAAAGAATAAAAAAAATATATCTTTTTTTATTTGTGCACTTACACTAATATTGTAGAGGGCGCCAAAGTCGAGGCCTCGAAAAAAAGTAGCTCCGATGGCGGACAGTTAATCTCAGGATTGGGATCTCTGAAAGAAAAAAATCGTACGGCATTTGAAAAAGGAAGGATTCTTACATGACAATTTACCACCGTTAGTGAAGAATTCCTCAAAAGAAAGATTTTACGGAAATTTGAAAAATTTTTGTGAAAAAATCGCCCATTTTTGTTCAGTTTTTTACGGATAAAAAATATTTATATTTTATTTTTTGGTTAAATTGTGGTAAATTGTCACGTAAGAAATCTTCCTTTTTCATATGCCGTACGATTTTTTTGTTTCGGATATCCCAATCCTGAGATTAACTGTCCGCCATCATTTTTCGAGGCCTCGACTTTTGCGCCCTCTACAATATTAGTGTACGTGCATAAATAAAAAAAGATATATTTTTGGTACTCTCTAAGAGTTAGAGATTAATATGTAGAAAGTTTTATGTTCATGTGTAATAAAGTTTCTGAGAAAAAAATTCTTGAAAAAAATGATTATTTTTGGTCCTGTAAAGTGTACTAGTACCTTAAAAAAGCTTACTATTAAAATCTTCTTAGAAGCTCTAAAAGTGTTGCAAAAGAAACTTGGTCCATAATAAAGATCTTCGAAATAAAACTCACACAGCTCAAACATTTTTCCATCCAAAAACTGTAAATCTAAATGAATACTTCGTTAATTTGAGTAAAAATATAACATAAACTATTTTGCCACAAGATCCCATTTCCTATATTGCTAATTCAAAAAAGGTCAATTAATTGTACCAAACACAAATCTTCACATTGTACATACCATTTTTTCCCAGAAAATGTGCCAAAAAATCTCCCATAAAATGTGTTGGAAGTCCTCTTCTTACTAATTAGTGATTTCTTTGAGAAAGGTAAATTTCCAGAGTGCCTAAAGACAGCCATTATCATCCTCTTCATAAGATGGTGAAAAATCTAATGCCTGCAACGATAGACCTATTGCCTTACTACCGGTACTTTCATTATTAAGAAACTCAAAAGCCCAACTTATGTCCTTTCTTATTGAAAACAACATTTTATGTCAAAATCATTTTTAACTAATAAATGTACCACTGATGCCATGTTTTCTGTACTCCATGTGGTTTACCAAGTACTAAACAATAATCTTTACACTGCCACTGTTTTCTGTGACTATGCCAAAGCTTTGGATTGTGTAAATTATATCATTTTGATAAAAAAACTAAGTTTTTACAGAATTCGAGGTATTTCTTTGAATTGGTTCCAATCTTACTTGGATAATAGGAAACAACTGGTTATGGCAAATGATACTGTATCTAGCCTCAAAGCAATGTATGTGGAGTACCAAAAGGTTAAGTATTGGGTCTTCTACTTTTCCTTATCTTTATAAAAATGACATCACTAATTTAAAAATGGATCGAAACATTTTTCCTTTTGCTGATGATACCAGGATCACTTAGAGCATCTCTAATATTGTAACTCTTCATGCAACTATAACTTTTGATCCACTTACAATAAAAACCTAGTACAAGTCTAATTTACTCTTTTTTAATGTGGATAAGACATTATCTTATAAAGAAGTTCTTGAACCCTCGCTTATTAATAACAGCCAGATCAGTACCTTTTTTTTAATGGCATGGACTTTATGTCAATCAGCCAGTCACAACTTGACTACTGTATCAAGAAGAATAAATATTTAAAGACTGTAAGTCCATAAAATATCAATAACGAAGAAAAATTAGTTCAGTAGCTGCTGAGACGTAATTTAAGCACTGAAATAAAAAGGTGGTACTAAGCTAATTATAGCCTCCTTTTAACATCATCTTCTTCAAGTGCGTCTCCTAATCGGAGGTTGGATATCATCATCACTATCTTTACTCTATCCTCCGCTGCTCTAAAGAGTTCTATAGAACTTCATCTAAACCAGTCCCTTAAATTCTTTAACCATGACACTCTCCTTCTTCCTATACTCCTTCCGCCTCTTATTTTTCTTTATATCCATTTCTTTATATCCATTTCAACATCATAGGTGTGTTCAAAAACGATCTACAAAAATTTAATAACATCATTATCATCATTCTCTTTGCCCTATCCCTATGCGGAGTCGGCTTCCCTAATTACATTTCTCCACAAAACTCTATCTTGGGTCATAGCAATGTTAATCCCCTTTACCAACATGTCCTGCCTTATCGTCTCCCCCCAGGTCTTCTTTGGTCTTCCTCTCCTAGTCCTTCCAGGAATCTGCACTTCAGCCATTCTTCATATTGGGTGATTAACGTCTCGACGTTGAACATGACCAAACCATCTTAACCTATGCTCTCTCATTTTGGCATCAATTGGTGCCACACCTAGACTTCCCCTAATATACTCATTTCTAATTTTATCCTTCTTTGTCACTCCACTCATCCATCTAAGCATTCTCATTTCCGCCACATGCATTCGTTGTTCCTCTTTCTTTTTCACTGCCCAACATTCAGTTCCGTGCATCATAGCCGGTCTTATGGCTGTTTTATAGAATTTTCCCTTCAGCTTCATTCGAATTTTTCTGTCACACAACACACCACTCGCTTCTTTCCACTTCATCCATCCAGCCCTAATTCTACTGCATGCATCTCCATCTATTTCTCCATTACTCTGTACTACCGATCCTAGGTACTTAAAACTATTGCTTTTCACAATCATTTCACCATCCAAAGATACCATTTTATTTGTAGTAACTCCATCTTTAAAGGAACATTCCAAATACTCTCTTTTTGTCCTACTAAGTTTTAAACCTTTTTCCTCCAGAGCTTGTCTCCACTGTTCCAGTTTTTGTTCTAAGTCTCTTTCACTATTTCCTATTAACACTTCATCATCAGCGTACATTAGGCACCATGGAATACAACCCTGTAGTTTCGCTGTTATCTGGTCCAAAACTAATGAGAATAAATAAGGACTAAGCACTGAGCCTTGGTGCAATCCTACTTTCACCTGAAACTTATCAGTCATACTACCCGGTCATATTACCCGTATGCACGCCAATGGTGAATATAAAATTCTTAATTGTACGTCAAAAAATGCGCAATAACTACCTCTTAAAACCTACCAAATTTCATTTGCATATCTCATCCGGTTTTAGAGCAATAAATAAATCGTCAGTTTGTAAGAAAAAATTCAACATCCCGTATCTAGGAAACGAAGCATTTGCGGACATATGTTTATAAAGCAAACGGGCATTATTTTTTCATGCAGAATTACTCCTTAAAGTTTGTCGCACTTATTTAGAAACACCCTGTATTGATGAAGAACGTTGCTAGTTGTTAAAGTACCTAACTTTTTTATTATTCAACATAAGCTAATGAATGAAAAAGCATAATATTAAGAAAGCATAAGGCTACAATTGATTTTTAATTTCAATATTTTATATACGCCAGAATATTCCACAGGGTGTTCCAAACTTTGAGGAAAAAACACACTATCATTGTTACACCCGGTATACACTGAGACTTATCTGTTTAGCAACAATATTATTACGTCGATATTCTTGAAGAATAAAGCTATAACATATTAAAAAATCACTAAAATCGGACAACAGATTTAGGAAATACAAGACATCAAAAATGTCCCATTTTTAAGGTGGTGCGTTAATTTTGGTGCTTAGTGTACAAGTAACTAAAGTATTTTTTTATCTATATTTGGGTATCATATGCAACAGCTTAAACTTATTGGTTCCTAAGGTTGTTTTAAGCAATTTGCATTTTATTTAAATTTTGCAATAGATTGTTTTGTTTTAATTCATGTTTTATTTTTTTTTAAATCAACGATTCATGTAATTTCAGGTAATTGTAATTGTTACTGTTGCTGTCTGACTCTTTGCAAGCTTTGTCCATAAAATTGTACAATTTTCAGTGACAATAAAGCATATTTCTGTTCTATTCTAGGTCTCAGTATAACAGCAGCTAGGACAAAGATCTTCCATTGCATTATAAAGAATATAAGAACTATTTATGAAGACGAATTGGGACAAATCGTAATTTCTGTTCCTGATTGTGTGATATTGGGCAGAGCGCCCGCTTCACAGACAGCTCTAGAGCAGTTGAAGCTATTGATTTTGCTCTTGTTAGGGTGTGCTGTTCAGGGGCCCACAAAGGAGATATTTATATCCAAAATTAAGGAGCAATCTCTTGATGATCAACATGACATTGTTGAGTGTATTAAGAGGGTAAGTATTTCTAACATTTTAAGGATAAATTAAAGGTGTTGTCTCTGTCCAAAATATAGTATTAAATCAAATTCATGTTTGCAGGTTACTGATGACCAATGCATAGTCCTCACCCTAGATTGGACAGATCAAGAGCCACAGAAACTATACTACCACATAAGAAATCTTACAGGTGAAAGAGAAAAGCTGGTCCAGCAATGGGTCACAGATCTAGGCCAGGAAACAACTGCATTAGGCTCTGCACAAAATGCAAGCAACCAGGGAGTGGAGTCCAACCATTTGGCTGTGGAGCTGGCAGATTGGAAAGCCAGGATGAGGAAACAGAGGCAGGAACTGTGAGTATTGTTAAGTGGTTTTCTGTAACTCTCTTTGTGGCCCTTTTGCCTATGAAACTTTCTCTATAAAAGCAAATTGATTATCTTTGAATTGTTTCCTGTGCCAGCTATCACTAAAGTATTCTTGATCTTGTATATTTTTGGTATCTGCTAAAGATTTATTCCCAACTGCCTTTGGGTTATGATTAGGGATGGCGGTTGTTGACAAAAAAACCAGTTTTCGGTTATACCGGTTTTTTTAATTATGGTTTAACCTGGCGGTTATAACCGGCAAAAAACCGGTTATTCTGAAAACCGGTGTTTTTTTAATTAATAGCCAATACTCAATAGGTTAAAATGTTACATTTATATTGCACTTTAGTTTGTCCAATTTTCCTCCTGAAAAATTCCCCAGCCATTTCAACTTCAAAATTTTCCAAGACTCTTTCAAATTACCCTAAAATTGGTCGAGAATACCCCAATCTGGCAACTCTGGTTCGCCGCGTTGTGTCAATTGGGAAATTCTCAAAAGTGATGTTCCGTCTACCGATTATTCGGCAGATCTACCGAATTTGATACCTATCTACAGAGACGCCCCTTGGATCTACCGAGTTTAAAAAAATATCAAAATGCACTTATATTCTACTTAAAAATAAATTCGATAGCCAAATTATCATTTATTTTTCTTTTATATTACCATTAAAAAAATTTCAGTAGTATTTTTATTACATCCATATAATACCAAGAATTATGTATTGTATCTGTATCCTAATTATTAGAATCCTATTTGGGTATTCATAATCATAACATACAAGAGTCTCAAATAATCAAATATGAAAAATTATACTGGAAGATGGTTGGGCTATTCATTTCAACCAGATCACTTACCGTTTATGATCTAAATACCTATTTCCAAACTATGATAAATTATTTATTAAAATTTGATTAGCATCGAAAATAGATAATAGAAATCTCTTAATTTTTTCTCTGAATGAGTTATTATATTTGCGAGAGTTAAATTTTCCGGTTTTTCACCCGTTATTACTTTAAAACGAAAATACCGGTTATTACCAGGACAAAAAAACAAGCGGTAAAATCGGTTATTGCGAAGTAAAAAAACCGGTTTTTAGGTTATAACCGGTAGGTTTTTCCATCCCTAGTTATGATCTCTATATTGTGATCTGTACTTTGACCTTTGACCAGTTTTTTTTCATTCCAGCGAGGAAAAGACTGAAATTTTAGCAGAATGCAAGGAAGAATTAGAACATGCCAAGAATTTGGTAGCAAAACTAAAATCTGATGTAAGTATATAAATGTTTGTTTCATTTTATATTCATTTATAGACTAAGAGTACAAAAAATGTGCTATTTCCTGAAATTATGATGATATATTGGTTGGTCTGCATTTAACAGGTAATCTTCTTTCTTTCTAACGATGCATTCGGTTGATAAGGGCATCTGTATAAAGAATGGGACTAAATATAAATGTCAAAAAGACCAAATATATGTGTTGTACTTTGTACTAGGTCAAGCAACCAAATACTAGAAGAATAATAATTGACAAACTGAAGGGTGTGGATACCTTCGTACACCTAGGCTCACTGTTAAGTAACGCTAACATTGTTAGCTAAGAAATTAAACGAAGAATAGTACTTGCTAATAATTGTTACCTTGTTTTGAGACGACAGATGGCCTCAAATCTACCCAGAAAAATTAAAGTGATTGTCTATAAGACACAAATGAGACCAGTGCTAACATATGAAGCAGCAGAAACGTGGTCACTTACACAGAAGGACAAAGAACTGCTTAAATGTTTCGAGCAACAAATTCTAAGAAGAAAATATGGTGGAATAAAAGAGCAAGGTTTGTGGCGCAGATGTAACTTTGAGTTGTATAGAAGTTTAGGAAACTTTAAAGGTCCCTTTCCTGCTCCCTAAACAGCTACAAGAAATGTCTGGAAGAACACTTCTGACAGCTGTTAGTGGTCTATCATTGGTATCTTTTTAGACCAAGCAGAGAACTGGGTTATATCCCTTTCTCCTGTCTTTGCCATCAAAAGGTAGACTATGTCTTTCGCTGTTCTGACCATTCGACCAGTGCCTTCCCATGTTCTCATTCATGGTATACTTCCATATTTGTTGGTGGCTGTTGCAGTCGCCAATGTATATAATAGTGTGTGAATGAGTCTTTACCACTTCTGATTTCCATGTAGTGGCTGGGGGCTTATGTATGCTATTCACGGTAATCTCACTGATTTTGGTGACTACTTCATGTATATTGTTTTCATTAGATGCAGTAAGCAAGAAACCATTTTTTATGGCTTCAAATAAGTAAATTGTAGCCCCCGTAAAACGTAGATATATTTCTTCCCTTAAATTAAGTTGAATTGAACTTTGTCTTCGGTATAGGTCTCTTGTATGGCTACCAGGTCAATGTCGTTATGGTGTAAGATTGCCTGTAACACTTGGCGTTTTGCCATATATTTACGTATAGGTTAGATTAGTGTTTGTGATTGTGACGCTGGCAGGAGTTTGTTTCGCTCATCTGCCACCAAATTTAGCTAACTCATTTAGTGTTACCTAGGGTGCACCACATGGAGGCGAACTAGTATTATCTCCCAACTACACAAAATCCAATAAATAAATTTAACGAATGTTTACAGAATTTACAAAGCGCATAGAATCAATGCTTTCAGAATTAAAACATAACTAGTTACATGGATGCAATAGACATCAGAAATACACCCAGAAAATTATGTTTAGATTTAAACTATTTTCCAGATGAATGGAAAAAAGCATTAATTAGACCCATACCTAAATCCCTAAATGTAACAATCCAACCGAATATAAGGATTTACGACCTATTAGTATTTCGCCAACTTTATCAAAAGTGTTAGAACGCATTATGGAAATGCAGCTTCGCGATTATATTTCTAATAATACTATCTTAACTGAGTTACAGTCCGGGTTTAGGCCCTTTCACAACTGTGAAACAGCACTCCTTAAAATAACTGATGACATTTTGAGAGAAAGGGATGTGGGTAAAGTTACCATTTTAGTTTTGATCGATTTCTCTAAGGCATTTGACACTCTTAATCCTTCGCTACTTTGTGCAATTTTGAAGTGAATAGGCTTTTCCGTGGATGCATTGAATATGGTTGAGTCTTACTTGCGCCATAGGAAGCAGAGCGTCAAAGTAGACGAAAGGAGCTCTGATTTTGTAAACATTTTGTCAGGGGTGCCTCAGGGCTCAATCTTAGGTCCAATCTTATTTACTTTATACACCACCAATATTGGGACTTCTGGGCTAAAGACAGTGTTCTTCGAGAGACCAGACGGTAGAAGATCAGTGGGCCGTCCCAGAAAAAGATGGAAGGATGATGTTGAAACCGATCTATCTAGGATTGGGGTACAACAATGGCAAATCGAAGCGCAAGATCGCAGACGATGGAGGGCCATAGTGGATGCGGCGAAGACTCACCCCGAGTTGTAAAGCCAGTCAAGAAGAAGAATATTGGGACTTCCCTGAATACCTGTAAATTTCATCTATATGCAGATGATACACAAATTTACCATTCATTTTACCCGGTTGACAGAGCAAGTGCCATTGAGACTGTTAATCAGGATATTAAATCATTGGTTGATTGGGCAAGAAATCATGCATTAAATTAATATAAACTCTAAAAAAACTAATCTGGTGGTTTGTGGTCCTAGCCGGGTATTTCTGGAGATGAGTAACACCATTGAAATCGTTGTTGATAATGAAATCATTAAACCTGTAACTAGTGCAAAAAATCTAGGTTTAACTTTAGATAATCACCTAAAATTTACAAAACATATTAACACCTGTGTGAGTAAAGCATTTCTCAGTTTAAGAACAATTTATCATAATCGCCGCTATCTATCTTACAAGGTAAAAAGAATACTGTGTGAAAGTTTAGTTTTATCTAAATTTAACTATGGTGATGTTGTGTATGGGCCTTGTATTAGTTCAGATGACAGGAGAAGAATTCAGGTGGTTCAAAATTCGTGTCTTCGTCGGATCTGTGGTGTAAGAAGACACCAGCCTATTTCTCACAAACTAAAACACATAAAATGGTTGAGCATGGAAAAGAGAAGATATCTACATGTTGCTTGTCTATTCCATAAAATCATCAAAAACTCATTACCAGCATATTTTTTTAAAAAAGTTATATATATATAACTGACATACATAATGTCAATACAAGATATAAAAATAAAATTACAGCTCCACCACATCGTACAGAGCAATTCAAAAACTCATTTACATAATATCAAATATCAAAAATATATAATGGATTAGCAAAACAATTAAAATTAAAGTCGATTGTATCGTTTAAGAAATCTCTTAAAACTAAATTGCTAACTGAGTAACACATGTGTCATAGTTAATGACCTGTTATGTAGCAGGTATAGACTATGTGATAGTTTTTGGACAATATTTAATTACAAAATGTTCCCATTAGTCACGGTTTTCGATTTGTTACAAAACAGGAAAAAAATATATCATTTTTTTTCTCTTGCTTAAGATGAAAAGCAGAGGTGCTGATTTCTTGAACTCAGTACCAACTGATCTTCGGCATTTTTTTTCTTGTTATTATATTACGCATTTATATTTTGTATGTTTTGTGTACTGTATGTACTTGAAGGAAAAATAAAGACCTTTATCCAGATTTAGCCATACGGCTCACACTCCCTCTAAAGGGAAAATTTACTCATCCCAGATACCTACGGTATCAAAAGGATTGAGCTCGGGTGGGACTCTTTCCGTGTTATCGAGCCCTAGGTGACTTGGAATGCAGGTGTATCTCCCAAAAATTTTCGTACACTTCTGGCCGTCGCAAGTAGTACAGCTTTCTGCATGGTCTTATAAAGATGTTCATTGAGACCCAGCTTTTTTATGCTTTCGAGAAGGGTCTTCGGAATGACTCCAGTAGTAGATATAACAATAGGTATCGTCCGTATATAGACCTTTATCCAGATTTAGCCATACGGCTCACACTCCCTCTAAGGGGAAAATTGACTCATCCCAGATACCTACGGTATCAAAAGGATTGAGCTCTGGTGGGACTCTTTCCGTGTTATCGAGCCCTAGGTGACTTGGTATGCAGGTGTATCTCCCAAAAATTTTCGTACACATCTGGCCGTTGCGAGTAGTACAGCTTTCTGCATGGTCTTGTAAAGATGTTCATTTAGACCCAGCCTTTTTATGCTTTCGAGGAGGTTCTTCGGAATGACTCCAGTAGTAGATATAACAATAGGTATCGTCTGGGTACTTTGCATTCTCCATTGCCTTCGTATTTGAATTTCTAGATCTCTGTACTTGGCGATCTTTTCAGTGAATTTACTACGTAGATTATTGTTGTTAGGTATCGCCACATCAATTAGTGTTGTTTGTCTTGTTAATTTATTAACTAGTACGAGATCTGGTCTATTATGTGCCACTGTTTGGTCTGTGAGCACAGTGCGGTCCCAGTATAGCTTGTAGTTGCCATCCTCAAGCATACTCTCAGGGACGTATTGATAATACGGGAGATGGTCCGTTTGGAGAAGTCCCAGCTTGATAGCTATCTCTTGATGAAGGATTTTTCCCACTGCGTCATGCCGTTCCTTGTATTCAGTTGCAGCAAATGCCTGGCAGCCCCCTGTAAGATGTTGGATGGTTTCTTGGGCTTGACATCCATATCGGCATCTGTCGTTTTGAACCTGAGGGTCTTTTATGATATATTTCAGGTAGTTTCTGGTTGGTATAACCTGATCCTGAATGGCCAGTAATGAACCCTCCGTCTCAGGGAACATCTTTCCTGATGTCAACCAGTAGTTCGACGCTATATTGTCGACATAATCTTGGCTGACCTCATTGGGATGTCGCCCGTGCAAAGGTTTACCCATCCAGGCGCGCACTTTTTCGTCCTTAGTAAGGTGGTTTATGCGCAGTTCTGCTTCCCTCAGTTTGATCGGTGTTGTGTCATCTACTGCGCAGATAGCGCGATGTAGAGTAGATGTCTGAGCCTGCATCTGAAAATAAGTTCTTAAATTAGCAATTTGTTTATCTAATTGCTCACCTATATCCATAAGTCCTCTTCCTCCTAAATACCGGGGTAATGTCGTTCGTTCTACTGCACTTTTAGGGTGGTGTTTTTGTGCCTTTGTGAGGTGTGTTCGTACTTTTCGCTGAAGGTTTTCTATATCCGTTTTTGTCCACTTAACAATACCAAATGAATAGCTAAGCGCGGAACAAGCGTAGGTGTTTAGTGCCTTAAACAAATTTTTACTGTTAAGCTGTGAACGAAGCAGCTGTTTTACCCTTCTTATAAACTCAGTAGTTATCTCAGTTTTCATTTGCTTATGGTCAATTTTCCGCGCCTGCTTTACTCCAAGATATTTGTACATATCGTTGTCGCCCATGGCCTCGATGTTCTGGCCATTTTGCATATCGAATCCACCGGGCTGTACCTTTCCTCTGACTATATTCAAAACACGGCACTTGTCTAGACCGAACTGCATACTAATATCATTAGAAAATGTTTCTACAGTTTTTAGCATCTCTTCTAGGTGTTCTCGAGTGGAAGCCATTAATTTCAAATCATCCATATACAACAGATGATTGAGCTTCGCTACCACAGTATTATTGCTTTTAATGCTAAAACCTGAGTCAGTGGAGTTTAATAGTTGGGAAAGGGGGTTCAAAGCTAAACAGAACCACAATGGACTCAACGAGTCTCCTTGAAATAGGCCCCGGTTGATTGCGATATTTTCGGTTTCGATATTGTTTTCACCAGGTATTTGGAGGTGAATTTTAGTCTTCCAATCTCTCATTATATGCCTTAAAAAGGTCACTATGTTATCATCTACTTTGTAAATTTTCAATATATCTATTAGCCATTCATGCGGTACTGAATCAAAGGCCTTTTTATAGTCAATAAAAGCAGTAAAAAGGTTCCTTTTTTTAGTGAATGCCTGGTTAGAAATGACTGAGTCGATGATAAGCTGTTCTTTGCAACCCATGGAACCCTTAGCGCATCCTTTCTGTTGAGGCTCTATGATATTGTTTAGAGCACAGTGTTGGTAGATACGCCGGGTTACACATGATGTGACCAATTTATACAAAGTTGGAAGACAAGTAATTGGGCGGTACTTGGATGGATCTTGGGTGTTATTTTGATCCTTGGGTATTAAATAAGTAGTTCCCTGAGTTAGAAATGATGGTAATTCCTGCGGATTAGAAATAACATGATTAATTAATGTTGATAAGCACTCATGAATACTCCAAAACTTTTTAAGCCAGAAGTTCTGAACTCCGTCTGGTCCAGGAGATTTCCAGTTATGAAGCTCTTTGATGACATTTGAGACTTCTTCAGTCGTGAATGGTTCGTAGTTAGCAGTGACGTAGTGGTGACAGTTGTGCGTCGTATCTTCTATCCAGCCAGCATTGTTGTTAAAAGCAGCTGGTGTGGAAAGTTGATTTCCCCAAAACTCATGAATTTCTTCTTGGCTTGGGTAAGACTTGTCGACACTTTCTACGGTGGAATTGAGTTTTCGGTAGAACGCCTTCTCAGAGTTCTCAAAAAGTGCATTGTCACATTTTCGGCTGTTACTAACTTTATACCTTCTTAATCGTCCTGAATAGACGGAGAGTTTTTGTTTTAATGTATCCAGACACTGTTGGGCTGTGTTATTTTCTGGATCGTATCTCGAGTGTCTTGCAGTGCTCCGCATTATTTCTTCAGCTCTTTTAATGACTTTTCTACTTGTAACACCTCTTATATATTCTGTGACTTGACCAATATCCCTACGCAGTAATTCAATTTTTCCGAGAAGTCTTTTTTCCCAGGGTGCAATTCTGTTACCAGTCCTTCCGTTATTAGTACCCCGTCGTGTTCTGATCTTAACGCCCATTACATTGGCAATTGCTGTAGCTGCACAGTAGATTAGCATATGCAGATACTCCAATGTGTGGGCTTCTACGACATAATTGGGTAGGACTTCAGTATTCACAATTTGTAACAGTGCACCTAGTTTCTTACAAGAGTTTATTCGTGGTAGCGGTGGTCTGCTAAGTGGATTTGTTCCATTAAACTCTTGTACGGCACGAGCCATTTCGTTCTCTAGACTATCGCGCAACTCGTTGTTTTCCTGTTGTGTATTGTCAGGTTGAGTTTCTGGTATGGGAATCTCAGGAATCTGCTCATCAAGGATTTCATTAGGGACTTGATCTAAAACTAGCTCTTGGTTATTAATCTCCCGTTCGACTTCGCTTTTGATCGTATTGCGTCTAGTCTCTGGGATAAGGTTGTTTCTTACGATTACCCGGTATTGATCTGATACTCTTTGCTCCGATACTTGAATATCTGGGTACTCCCTGCAAAATTCGGCATACAGCTGTTGTCTGTAGCCGATCGTTTCTTGACCGAGGTTTGTCACCTTATAATAGAAGCGCAAAATGCTTTCGTTAATGGACACAGTCCATTTCATGCGCTGCCTCGGTCGTCCCGCTTGAGTGAGCGCCGGCTGATGTTCCGGCGCAGCACCTTCAGCGAGTGGAGCTCTTGCTGTTGTTTGGCTCGCTTGTGGTTGTTGTTCTTGTTGTTGGGCTGTAGCTGTTTGTGTGACAGGGGCCCGCCTCCTCAACACCCTGCCACCGACGTCCCGCATGCTGTCACGTCCAGCGTCGGCTCCAGACGTGCCCTGGCGATCCCCAGGCAGCGGCCCTAAACATAAACTATTAGTCTCCATTCTCATGGGTGTGCATTTTATACCTACTGCCAGGTGTCAGTTTTTGTTCCACGGCAAGTATTCCTGCTACTCTCTGGGTATTGGCGCTACGAATACCCAGAAAGCATCCCCCATTCGCAGGGGGCCGCGCCTGATAGAAGAACTGACATAAAACTCCCACAGGAGACCTTTATTATTATTATTATTATTATTATTTAAATCAGATTAATTTCACTATAACTTCAAATAGTTTACATATTTTAAAAAGTTAATATAAAACTCTTGTCTTGTCTTTTTAGAATACGGAATTACTAACAGAAGCCAGAAGAGTGAAAGCTTACAGAGATGAAGTAGATTCTATGCGAGAGAAAATTGAAAGGGCAGACAGGCTAGAAATCGAAGTCCAACGTTACAGAGAAAGACTTGCAGATGCAGAATTCTATAAAGTTAGAGTAGATGAACTTAGAGAGGACAATAAAGTACTTTTAGAAACCCGGGAAATGCTGGAAACTCAGTTAGCAAGAGCGAGACAAAGGGGTGATCATATGTTGGAACTAGAAGCAGAGTTGTTGACTGCAAAGCAAGCAATCAATGACATCGTGCTGGTAAGTACATAATATAGTCTCTTTTGTAACAAGATAATAATGCTGTTTTGTTGCTTTAAAGGAGAGAGATGCAGCTAAAGAAAAGATCCAGGAGCTACTAGATGAAAATTTACAACTTCAGCAGCTCACCAAGGCTGCTCTTCAAGAATCCACGTGTCTCAACACCTCCCTCGATTCAGACATAGAAGAATCAAACTCGGGTGATAACAGCTTGTCAGAACAACTCACCAGTAATGCGCAGGCGCGAGCTTTGAAGCTTGAACTAGAAAACAAACGACTATTATCAACCATAGATGCTCTAAAGGAGAACAGTTTCTTAGAAAGCGCTAGTAAGATTTTAGAATTGGAAAAGGAGAAGAAAAAGTTGGCGATCAGGTGTGAGCAGTTGGAAGAAAGCTGTGAAAGGTTTAATCAGCAGAATGTAGAGCTGGAGAATCTGTTTAAGAACGCCATACAGGAGACTAGGAAGTTACAAGACTCTTTAGAAACTCAAAAGGTAAAGTATATCTGGTTATATCAATATTTTGCTATAGGTATATTTTTTTATTTTGTAGGTTATATCTGAGAGGCAAAACCAAGAACTGAGCAATGAACGTGGCCGTATCGGCGAAATGGAAAACAATATCGAGCATGTCACAAAAGAAAAACAAAGAGTTCAACTTTTGTGTGACACGATCAAAAAACGAGCTGATGATGCCGAAAAATCTCTTTCTGAAGTATCTGAACAACTTTTGGTTCTACAAGCAGAATCCGATAAGTGGAAAGAGTTTGAAAAGTCCGCCAGCAAGATGAAGGAAAAGGTAGAGATGTTGGAGAAGGAGAATAACAACATGACGAAGGAGATCGGTAGGCTGAAAGAGGTTTTAGAGGTAAGTGGGCTCATATATTAGTGTTACATAGCTTTAAGTTAGGTTTAAATGGGTTCTTTATGCGCCTCATCCTTTAAGAATATTGGCGATAATCACGGTCCATTTAAGTCTGTCTGCAGCAGTTCTGAAGAGTTCTATTATTGTTTTTCCACTCCACTGCTTTAAATTTTTTAACCAGGGCGTGCATCGTCTCCTCGGTCCTCTTTTTCATTCCACTTTCCCTTTAGTCTGGGCAGATTTATCGGAGAATAGGCCATTTTTGGGAAAAGTTATTTACCAGCAATTTTATTGCTGGAATCGAATCTTATGATTGTATATATTAATAATATAGGTATGCAAAGTCCGCAGATAGTGTGCTACTTTTTTATAAACAAAATGGCGCCCGAAAATCGTGTTTTTTTTTCAATTTTTGCTCTATAAGTCCAAAGATTTTAACTTTACACCAAAAGCACCAAAATAAAAATTCACCGTAATTAAATTCTGCATAGAGACGTGTTTTCCCGATTTACTTCGACGAAAATTTTCTCCGGAAAATGCGGGTTTTTCCAACAAAATCTTTAATTTTCAACTAAAATTTTTGATCAGTAATTGTTTATCAATAATTAAATAACTTGGTAATATAAAAACTCTTTTCGTATAGATTATAATTTCAGAAGCCGATGGAAATTGAATGAACAGTTTAGCAACAATTTAATTGTTAATTAAAAATATACAGTCGCTATAATAACCACAATAATTATGATACATAAGAATAACTATGATTTTTGTACAAAAGTACCTGTACCTATCTAATGCACTTAACATAATTGAAATTGGACTATTTAAGCGGCCTCAGGAATATTTTAAAATTATAAACAATTTTTTGGCTTATAAACAAATAGAATATTTTGGGAAAGATTAAATTAAATTAAATTAAATCATGAAAACGGTACTGGAAAAAATCGACAAGACGCTTCTTTTAAAAGAAAGAACGTTTAATTGTGATGAGTAGTTCCTAAGATACAACCGGTCAAAGTTGACCGGCATTTACGGCAAAGATATAAACAATAGGATCATAATTTTCAAACCATCACCTTTTTATTTTTGTCCTCTTTCTCCACACCAATTTTCATATCTTTAAAGTACTCATACATAAATTATTATAATAAAAACTATCTATATTACGAGTGAAAACTGCCAATAATTCGAAAATTCCAATCAAAAATTAGGTTGGAGAAAATGTAATCTCAAAGTTCAAAATCGGTATACGTTAAAAATGCATTTTCTCGGCTTCACATGGAGCAATTTTCTTCATTCTTTTTTTGTTCCCAAGTAACTCGAGTAGAGCCATCTAACTAACGCATTATTAAATGTCAAACTTTTTTTTTTTTTGTTATATTAGATTAAGGCCATGGGTACATAATTCGCAAATATTTTACGGCCATCCCTAGTTTTTCCGTCTTTACACGGCAAATTACGTGTAGTAAAATTCACACTGGTATGGATATGTAAACATTACTAGAATGTCATTCTACTTGAAAATGTCATCATTAACTTAAAGAGATGGCTTCAAGTTAATGATGACATTAACTGTAGTAGGAGAGAAGTGTAACTTCAATAATAACATACAATTTATACAATACAATAAAATAAATACACTTTAAAATAATAAATAAGGGTATCACAGTTTATGTAACATAGTACTCTTTTTCATATTATAGAGGTCTGGGTCTTCTCTCACGATAAAATCGTTCATTGCCATTAAGCAGTTTGCCATGGGGGAGTTTGCGTATTTTGGAGTTATTTTAAATAAATTGTGTCTACATCTAAGTCTTTAGTCTGGTACATTAAAATTTATAAATGAAAGAATCGTAGGACAATCTATGATTTAATGATTTGATGTTTGAGATGTTTGAAATTAAAAATCACACTCAAATTTCTCTCCTTTTTCCTGCAACTTATTAGAATAAACATTATAGCAGTTTTCAGGGACTGTTTACCCTCGGTGGTGATGTAATCTTTCATTCTGCGTTTATATTTTTCAAAAATACTTATCAGTTTTCTCAGGATTCGAAAAAAATTAATGCATTTAGACATTAAATCCGAAAGTTTGCGCCTATCTCCTTAATAGTTCTACGAGTTTCTGATGTCGTACTCTATCAAAAGCCTTTTGATAATATACAGTGAGCACGTAAAGGTTGGAATAAATTCATTTTCTCGAGAATGGACGATTTTGGAAAAAAATCCCAAAACAGGTTAATTTTTATTTTTAAATTACGACTTATTGGCATATATATCATACTAGTGACGTCACCCATCTGGGCGTGATTACGTCATCGATGATTTTTTTAAATTAAAATAGGGGTCGTGTGATAGCTCATTTGAAAGGTAATTCAATTCTCTGTCCAGTAATATAAACATTAACATAATTATTTATACAGGGTGTCCAAAAAATTTTTTTTAATTAAATTTATTGACATAAAAAGAAGATTGTGTGTAATTTATTTAATTCAAAATCAGAAAACAGGAAAAAATGTTTATTTGGCAAATAAATATTGTTTTTTACTTAAATTCAATATTAAAGCCGCCACCCACCAGCCTCGTGACAGTTTGAACATTTAATTTAAGCGAAAAGCAATGATTATTTTTCAAATAAACATTTTTTTTCAGTTTTCTGAGAGCAGTAAAATGTATTTTGAATTAAATAAATTACATACTTTCTTCTTTTTATGTCAATTAATTTAATCCAAAAAAAATTTGTTGGATACCCTATATAAATAATTTATTAATGTTTATATTACTGAATAGAGAATTGAATTACCTTTCAAATGAGCTATCACACGACCCCTATTCTCATTTAAAAAATTCATCGATGACGTCATCACGCCCAGATGAGTGACGACACCAGTCGTCATTTAAAAATAAAAATTGACCTGTTCCGGGATTTTTTTCTAAAATCATCCATTCTCGAGAAAATGAATTTATTCCAACCTTTACGTGCTCACTGTATAAAGAAGACGTAGAGATCCTGGTTTATATCTAGTCGTCTTTGCGTGAGAACGTTAAAAGCGAACAGAGCCTCTCTTGTTCCTAGTGCTCCTATTTTCTAATGTAAATATAGATGCCGTAAATCTGCTACTGCAATGGTCTGCAGTCTACATTTTGTTTATTGTGTTGATTTTTGTCATATTTGGTAATGTTTACTGTCTTGTTTTAGACGAAAGATGTGTGCGTTGATGAGTACACGGACAAAATTAACAGGCAAGAGAAAGACATCGAACGAATGACCAAAGAAAACAAAGACTTGAATGTACAGGTAGAAAAATTGCAAGAACTAGAGAAAAAAGCTCAAGAATTGATGTCACAATCTTCCATCAACAAGGAAACAATAGCAACGCTGCAAAAAGATCTCGTTAACGAAAAAGTCACCAGTGAGAAACTGAAGAACAATCTGGATAAGTTGGGATTAAATGCCGAAGTACTGGACCATGATGTTGCCGTTGTGATAGAGAAGATGTTGGATAACAATGAATTGTTGAAGATTATTGGTAAGAAATTTATTTATTTTTCTCAAAATACATAGTCATTGGGCCCACATATAAAATTATTATTTATGACCACACCGTCGAAACTTTTTGTACTTGTTATTTGGGCGGAGTCGGACAAATTTGGAGCTTGGTGCATTATGGTAGTGGGGCGTTTGTCTGTCAAGCTGTCACGAAGTTGTCAATTTTATGCAAGAAAACAATTTATAACCACATTGGTCATTTTATTTTAATCAATGGTTTTTATGATATAAACAGCGAAAACAATTTTTTCGGACAAATATTGGGCCATATGACGCGTCGGACAAGCTAAATATGTCAAAGTTATGAAAATAATAAATTTATTGCCACATGGCTAATTTTAACAGAATCTACAATAAAACATTTTTACAATAATGTGGTAACCTTGTCAGACAATTTTCACGGGGCATATGCTCAGTCGGATGCACCGAAGATGTCAATTTCCTGGAATTTTTTTATTTACAACCATTTTTCTGACAAAAATAGGAGGTTATAAGTAATTATATTCTAAATCAAAAAATTTAAGTGTCCGGCAAAAATATTGGGGCAAATTGACAGTCGGACAAAAAATTTAATTTTTATTAGTAGGTAAACTATACGTTTAAACTATGCTGGGTTCGTGCATCCCTTATCTTCACAACCATTTTTCCGGCAAAATAGTAGGTTACAAGTAACTATATTCTTAAACAAAAAATGTAATTGTCTGACAAAAATGTTGGGGCAAACGAAGAGAAAACTTATTCTTTTAGGTTATTGACGCCCTTAAGAGGAGGCATTGTCAAAAAAATTTTAAAACAGGTTTTGTCGGTTACTTTTGAGTCGATTTAGCTGAAAATTGGTACACCCACTAAGTACAATATTTAAAAGGGCGTGACGTAGAGGGAAGTACTCCCTGAACAATGACAAACATTGTTCTTGTAGTTTCTTTTCTCGAATTTAAAAAAAATTCCAACGAGAGGGAAAATTTTGTAAAATTTTTTGAAAATTTTGGACCTATTATTTTTGTCCGACAAGTGATCTAATATGCATTACACATGTAAAAAAACAGTAAAAAATAAAAATGACATCTGTGGTACTAAATAAAAAAATTCCAGGAAATTGACATCTTCGGCGCATCCGACTGCGCATATGCCCCGTGAAAATTGTCCGACGAGGTTACCACATTATTGTAAAAATGTTTTATATAGATTCTGTTAAAATTAGCCATGTGGTAATAAATTTATTATTTTCATAAATTTGACATATTTAGCGTGTCCGACGCGTCATATGGCCCAATATTTTTGTCCGACAAAATTGTTTTCGCTGTTTATATGATAAAAACCATTGATTAAAATAAAATTACCAATGTGGTTATAAATTTTTTTTCTTGCATAAAATTGACAACTTCGTGACAGCTTGACAGACAAACGCCCCACTACCATAATGCGCCAAGCTCCAAATTTGTCCGACTCCACCCAAATAACAAGTACAAAAAGTTTCGACGGTGTGGTCATAAATAATAATTTTATATGTGGGCCCAAGGACTAACACGTTTCATGTTATTACGTCTCATTTTACATGTGATTCCGTCATAAACTCACAGTAACCTATTTTTATTAGGTCCCATGGTGAAAGATCTCCTGGGAGAAACAGAGATGGTAAGACAGAGCGTAGTGGAGGAAAGAGACAACCAGTGCGAAAAGCTTCTGGCAGAGATATCTAACCTGCAAATATCCAATGACATTCTACAAAACGAAAACGCAACATTGAAAGTTGACGTTTCCACTCTGAGGTCCCAAATTAATTCCTTACAAACACAACAGACTGCTTTACAACTCGCTAACAGTCAATTAGTGGCGGAAAAAGATGAGGTAAGCAACATTAGTGAATGTAAGGCTACGGCTCCACGGGCGAGAAATTGACGCTAGCAGTAGCAGTAAAATGAACTTAAGGTTCCGCGGAACGGAATGGGAATAGCCGAACTGAACCGACTACGTACAAGTCCTGTAGTCGGTACAGTTCGGCTATCCCTATTCCGTTCCGCGGAACCTTAAGTTCATTTTACTGCTACTGCTAGCGTCAATTTCCCGCCCGTGGAGCCGTAGCCTTAGAAAAGATCTGGGCTCTAAAACGTTACCTTGTGGTATTCTAATCTACATAAGATGATATTTTCTAGTTAGTGTCTGTCAAATATCTTGAATAATGTAAAACATATACGCTCTGAGCTTCGCTGGTGTCGCTACTAGCGGATTACTAATGCAACTTTCGCCGGTAATTTTTAAATTTATGATTTAATTGTTATCGCTTAAGAGGAAACAGTAGCGATCAACAGGTAGCGAAAACGCGTTCCAAGATTGCGGATGTAATTTTGAATATTTTTTCGAGATGTTTGGCACACGTATTCGTAATATAATAAAGAATGGCGGGACAGAGCCCAATTTGAAAAATATATTAATATACTCCATCTAATTTACTTACCGTTGCACGTCATCCGCGTCATCGCCCGTGACGTCACATGATACCAACACGAAATATTTAGGCGGTAGGTGTGTTCTTTTTCAGAATCACTTTGCCGAGTACACTGGAATTACAGCCACTAGGCATATTTTATTATATACGCGTAGAAATAATATTTGAAGATTTCTATTAATGTTAACCTAAAGAAATACACAATAATATGTTTCATTTAATTTGTATAAATGGATTATAAAGCGTTTTTATGAAGCACATTTGTTCGGAATACACTGTAACTATAATCGAACGCAGGTGATATTTGGCATAAATTGGTAACATTTATTTGACAGTTGCGGTGATGACACTTCATATTTGTTTATATTCTTTACTATAAGTTTTGCTTCATTATATTTACTGTTTTTATTATGTACTTTAACGTAAGATTATAACTTAATTCTTGTTTTCTATTTCTAAAGTATTTATTTATTTACATTGAATATTAATGTGTTTTACTGTATAATCCACTTCCGCAAAAATTGTATGATGTATTTGATTTAAAATGAACCCAAGAATCTTTTGTAATTGGGCAACAATGTCAACTTAGATCTCTAACGTAGATAATGACGTGCAACGGTAAGTAAATTAGATGAACTGTATGTGGAAATTACTCTGTAATTAAATACAATATTAAAAAAACGAGCCTGTACCGCCATTAAGAAGAACAAAAAAATACACTTTCTTCAATTAACTTTTTTATCCGATGCCTAGATTTTGTGTCATTTTGGAACTACTAATGAAATAAAAAATTTTAGTAGTTCCAGAATGACACAAAATCTAGGCATCGATAAAGAAGTTTATTTGAAGAAAGTGTATTTTTTTGTTCTTCTTAATGACGCACAGTGGTTCCAAATGCCTAAAACGTGGTCATGAACCTTTAAAAGCGTATATTGTTTATACATTTCGGAATTACTTTCGTTCTTAGGGATTTTTGGCATCGCTGATTACGAATATAACATTATTTTTTCTGAAAAACAAAATGGCGGATCCAACATGGCGGAAAGAAATTGAAAGTATCAATCAAAACGCAAATTGTTTTGTCAAATTTGGTAATTTAAGATCGATGATTACAAATCTAACATTACTTTTTATTAAAACAAAATGGCGGATTCAATATAGCCGAAGGAATTTCGAAAATTTTATTTTAAATGCATATGTGTTTAAAAATTTATATTATAAGGGGTTTTTAAAATTGCTGATCACCAATACATCTTGATTGTGAAGTACAATATTCAGTACCTATTACTTATGTACAACCACCCATAAATACTCCACAATCGCCAGAATCATGTAATATGCGTCATTCTCCACTTTTGTATTCAAACAACTGCCAGCAATGCATAGGCAGTTATAGGCAGCTAAACCAAAGTGATTTTGTATCTTCTTACAATATATTTTAAGACTAATAAACATTATTCGCAGAATTATGCAGAATTTTGTACTTTTTGAATGTATATTTACAAAATTTTGATTATTTCAATTATATTTTCACTATTTATGTACAGTCCATCTAATTTACTTACCGTTGCACGTCATTATCTACGCCAGAGATCTAAGTTGACATAGTTGCCAAAGTATAAAAAAATCCTGAATCCATTTTAAATCAAATAGATCACATAATTATTGTAAACGTGGATTATACATCAAAAAAAAATAATATTCAATGTAAATAAGTAAAAACTTAAGAAATAGAGAACAAGAATTAAGTTATAATCTTTTAAGATTTGCAGTTCAAGCGTTTTTGTTCTGCATTGTTAATAATTAAAAAACGGCTTCGAACTCTTGACATGAAGCCGGTAGGTTTCTTTGTATATGTCTACAATAACAACTAAAAAAGTTGTCAGATAGGTACCTCGATTATTCCAAGTCGTGATAAAATTATGTGAAATTTATATTTTTATAGTAAAGGATGTTTTTATTTTAAAGTAAATAATAAAAACAGTAAATATAATAAAACAGATACTTATAGTAAAGAATATAAACAAATATGAAGTGTCATCACCGCAACTGTCAAATAAAGGTTACCAATTTATTCTAAAATGTCACCTTCGTTCGATTACAGTTACAGTGTGATTCGAGTAAATGTGCTTCATAAAAACGCTTTATAATCCATTTATACAAATTAAATGAAACATATTATTGTGTATTTCTTTAGGTTAACATTAATAGAAATCTTCAAATATTATTTCTACGCGTATATAATAAAATATGTCTAGTGGCTGTAATTGCAGTGTACCCGGCAAAGTGATTCTAAAAAAGAACACACCTACCGCCTAAATATTTCGTGTTGGTATCATGTGGCGTCACAGGCTATGACGCGGATGACGTGCAACGGTTAGTAAATTAGATGAAGTATAGTAACAAATTTAAAGCATTTATTGTTATTAAAACTTAAGTTAACTTACATCTTACATTACTACATACTTAAAAAAGAAGAATCTGCTTTATAGCGATAAAATTGATGAACCACAAAACGTTTTACAGCTTTTTCAATATACGCGTTTTTTTAGACTTTCTCTGTCGGTCAAAATAACCTCGGACATGGTTCACTTGTTCCTGAGCTGTGAACCACAATACATCCAGTCTGATCCTTATACCTGCGTATTACGACTTTACGATAGTATGAGAAAACAACTGTAAACATGAAAATCCCTAGATAGGGACTTTTTTCTTCGCCTCATGACCACGTTTTCAGCATTTGGAACCACTGTGTGACGGTACAGGCTCGTTTTTTTAATATTGTATTTAATTACAGAGTAATTTCCACATGTTAATATATTTTTCAAATTGGGCTCTGTACCACCATTCTTTATTATATTACGAATACGTGTGCCAAATATCTCGAAAGAATATTCAAAATTACAGCCGCAATCTTGGAACGCGTTTTTGCAACCTGTTGATCGCTACTGTTTCCTCTTAATATTTACAACGCAAAAAAGTAATTAAATTGTAATCGATTTTTTAAAGATTTTGCTAATCATTTTAACGTTCTATTAATGAAATATTAATTTCTTACTTCGGATACTTTCAGAATTATCGTCTAGATGGCGCTTAGATTAATTTATAATTACATATTACGAAATATTAAAAAAACTTAAATTCAGTATTTAAAACGTAAGTATATTTAAGGTAAAAATATACACCAAAATAGCTTTGGCCAACTAATATTTTTTCCTATTAATGTTTTTAATTTCAATGTTTTAAATTAATCACTTTGACATTTATGTTAAATTTCCACCGAACGTTCACTGATTTGTCACTACTGGCGCTCACGAAATTTTAAATATCCCCTCTACCTACGAGCTCACAGCGTATACAGTCGGAAAAATGAAAGAATACCCATGAACGATCACATCAATCACTTATTTTGTATTTGCTGTATTTTTCTATAACAAACGTTTGTTATTTATAGAAAAAGACAACAAATACAAAATAAGTGATTGATGTGATCGTTCATGGGTATTCTTTCATTTTTCCGACTGTACTTTTAAAATACATTTAAGGGGAACCGATTACAGTTTAATACAACTTGTATATTTTTACAGAAGGTTAAGTTATTAAGGAAAGTTCTAGTAAGTACAGTTTGGATAAAAATCTGGATGACTTCTTAATTTGTTTAATCGTTGGCACGAACATACTTAATCTTTAGATTTATTTAACTGTTTGATTTTTGCGTGTACATTAAAATCACTAACAACATTGCATTTGGAACTTTTTCATATTATTATAAATCTTAACCTAACTTTACATATTCGAAATTCTGATGTTACACCAGTTCTTCAAATTCCTGAAGATTCTCATTCTGTCTCATTCCTGAGACAAAATGATCTTTTTAGTTGCTCTTGGAATGTTTTCTCCTTCTTCTTAGCCTTCTATCTTCCATTTTTGGACATAGGCCTCCCTCAACTCCTTCCATCTATTTCTACTTTGAGCAACACACTTCCAATTTGTTTTGTCTATGTTGCTGAGTAATCTACCCATCTTATATGTTGTCTTCCTCTTGGTTGTCTACCAAGGTCTCCAATGTTGTATTGTAGCGTTCCAACTTTGGCATTTTTGTCTAGCAATGTGACCTGCGAAACATTTGAGTTTGACAATTTTTATTGTGATATCCTTGACTTTTGTTTTTGATCTTACCCAGTCGTTCCTCGTTCTATCCTTCAGTTGTATACCTAACATTGCCCTTTCCATTGCTTTTTCTGCTGTAGTTAGTGCCTTGTTTGACATCCATATGTCATGATACGAAGAATGCACTGGTTGAACACTTTGCTCCAGTATTGAGGTATTTTGTACTTCTTAATTATCTAACTGAGTTTTCCAAATTCTGCGCATGTCCGTCTTGCTCCCCTAGTGATTTCCGTACCGATTTGTTCGATTTGCCAAGTTCCAGAATTTGGGTTAGGTAGATATATTCTTGGATTTCTTGTTCTATTTCATTGCCATTACACGTCTGGGGTCGTCTGTGTTTGTCATGTCGTTTGTATCACCACAGTTTGTAGACCTCTAATGTGCTCGCTGTAGTCACGATGTCGTCAGCGAATCTGAGTTGGTCTAACTTGTTGTCATTAACATTGATGCTATTATGTTGTCCCACTTGTAGTTTTAAAGACGTCTTCTAGGGCTAGATTAAACAGTTTTAGCGATATTACGTTGCCTTGTCGAACTTCTCTCTTAATGGGGATGGGATTTGTATTTTTGTTTAGTTCAAAATCATAGTTGCGTTTTCATATGTATTATGTAATAGTTGTCTATATATCTAATCAATAGGGAACTTGCACTAAAAAATTTTTTTGCATAAAATTGTTAATTTATGTTTTAAAATGTTATATTCAAAATATTACGTCTTAACAATGAATAGTGTACGTACAACATCTAATCAAAGTTCCGCGCCTAAAATTTCCGTTTTAAATAACTTCAAAAGCGAGACCTGGGGTCTGACGTCACAGGCCACTCGTATCGTTTGCTCGTTCGGGGTGGGCTATTGCATTTAATGCAGTTTGCCCATAGATAAATAATATAGTTGAAATATCTTGTTTTACTCTGTGACAAAAATTATTTTTTCTGTGACAGGCAAAATATTAACATTTTATCTCTGTTGACATGTATTAAAAAGTTCTTTTTTATGAAATTACTTTTGTCGTTTCTTGTGTTGAAGAACAAAGAAGAAACAAGTAACTTAAAAATAAACAAAACTTTTAGTAATAAAAGTAAGAGTAACGAAAAAGTATTGGTGCTACTATAGTATGCGGTCTACAGACGGGTTTCTGCTATAGCTTGCGGTCTACCGAGGGATGCGGTGTAAGTATAAGCTGAGATGATAAAGATATTAACTTGTAAAATTACAATAATGATTCTTCTTATTTATGCGTATTATTAACTTTGTAAAGAAGGATTTTGTTGGCTATGTACACGTTCTATCGGTACGTCTGCTAATCACCATAATATTTTCTCAGAAGGCTTTGAACACAATAATGAAAGGCTCCAGTAGGTACTAATAAACATTACAATAAAATATAATCTTTATTATAATGCAAATTACACCGTAATCTTTTCCAGGATATACGAAATCCTTTGATTAGAGGTAGGTAGATCAAACCCACGGGGTAAACCGTTATACTACAGTCGAACCCGCTTATTGGAGTACCGGTTATAGGAATATACCGGTTTAAGGAATAGAAATTTGAGGTCCCAGAACGTTTCCATTCAGTCCTTAATAAATTTATCCGCTTATAGGAATAGGATTTAAAGACAGAATACCGCTTATTAGAATTAATTTTTCAAATAGACGAACAACTTTTTATGTATAATTTCCCAAAAAATTAAATTAATTCTGGTTTATTAGGCCTTTCAGGTAATAGCTACTTTATTACGCACCGCACCAGTTTGACCCTTCCCCGAAATATACAACAGACCATAAAAATTTCTATAAAATGCTTCTTACTCAAAATTTCTATTGACACGCACATCTTTGCAGTTATAAATTTTATTGGTTAATGGTTTATTGACTTCAACGAGAAAATAGCAGACAATAGAAACGTTCTGTAGTTGTTGATAACCACACTATCCATAAACCTGACGTGAGTTTAAATTCATTTTTGCCTGCCATGCCAATTATTTATCTTAAAACAGAACTCGATAACGAAGAACCGAAAATTTTTTAAATTTGTTTATTTTGACGGTAATTGATCGGCTTTCGATGACACTGAATATTTAGAGCAAAACAATGAAACCACCCAACTCAATATTAAAGCGAAAGATGAGAAAAAGATGAAGATTTTTTCGATCTTGTGGATATTCCATCAAATTCGGCAAGTCCTAACCACTTGTAATATTATAAGAAGTTTTCTGGAGGGCCAATTCAATGTAAATTTTTCTAATTTGTATAACAGACATTTTTTAAGAAAAACTAAGAAGTTATTCTGGTGTATGCATTTTAAATAAAAGAATACATACAATGAGAGCCCCACAGTATTTACATATTGCACACATTTCATGCTTAATAGTGGATGCATGCACAGAAAATGTAATTTGGTTTTTAATAAAATAAGTTACACGACTGTATTATTGACATAAAATGGCCTAAAACCATAATACTTAAATATATGTATGTAAATGTAAATGTAGGTACATAGTATGTAGGTAGTACTATTATTATGTATAGTCAGTAGGTTCACTTATTTCTACTAGCCATCAATGATCGGTTATTAGAATATCCCGCTTATTGGAATATTTTTGCTTGGCACGAAGGCTATTCCAATAAGCGGGTTTGACTGTATAATATAATGGTACCAAACTATTGTTATAAACGGTTTAATTATGCTTATTAATAACTCTTACTTATTTGCCTTGACACCTCGCATTTCTCCAATAGAATAGCTTTCACTACTTTTTATAAAAGTTGCCACGATGAAGACATCAACGGTAGGTAAGTTAGTCAGATTGACCTTTTGAAAAACCCTCGTCCGTCATATTATGCGTTTTAAACTCTTTACAAAGTAGCACTCAACTTTATCAATTTCAGTTTAAAACTAAGCTGATTGGGGAACTACTTATTACAATATATAAGATGAACATAAATAATACCTAGGAATTTTCCATTAAAGACGATTAAAATGTAATATACCCGTGATACCTACCCTAATCGCGTTGTTTCCGACTAGCTAGACCGGTTGACCGTGGCCTGTGACGTCGAACCAATAGAAGGACGTTCAAGAGCCTCTTAAGATATTTGAATTTTATAGCATTTTCAAAGCGTCGTAATTAGCGTACGGGTTAAAAATATTTGTTTTTTCGCATGCAAGCGTTTTAATATCATGTTACCTTATGTTTTTTAATATCATTTTAATATTTAAAAATTTATGCAAGTTCCCTATTCTACAGAGCCAGAGCGGCCGTGGAGTAACGGCATAATCTCTGGCCTCATACGCCAGTGCACGTGGGTTCGAGCCCTGCCAAAGACAAACCATTTTCATTTCCAATAATGACACGAGCCGTCTCACCGTGCCTCGGACAGCACGTAAAGCCGTCGGTCCCCCTGGGCTAGTGTACATCGGCACTAGTTACTTAAAACAGGGTTAAAGATGTAAATGGCGCCGGAACTGTCCGAAAGGATCTCCCCGGCAAAAATGCCATACGATATTATTATTATTACCAATTCTACAATAATTATTAACAGCTTGTTCTATGGCCCTTATTTTGATACTGTTAAATACCTTTTTATAGCCTACGAAGGCAACAAATACGGGTACTTAACTGATTGTTAATAACTTCTCATAAACGGTTTGTACCCAATATTTTGTATTTTGATAACGATTTCCGAAGTGGAAGTAGAAACGTCAAATATAAATAAACTAATATAAACAAAAACAGTTTTTAGTTTGAATTTGTTTCTTCTGCTATTAAGGTATACTGATAATTTCTAATATGTTTTAGTTATGTAAAAAGCAGCAACTACAAAACAACCAACATGACACTCTTCTGTTGGACCAAGTGACCCTCAGAACCATCCACGAGCAGCTAAGTTTGGAGTATGAGGAAGCCAAAAACGAACAAGAGAACCTTAAGAAAGTTGCGAGAGACTTACGATCAGAAATGAGGTCGATCAAAGAGAGGAACAGCAACTTGGAAAGCAAAATCGCCGATCTGGAAGCTGAGAAGGATATTTTAAAGAATGACGCTAAGAGTTTAGGAAATTTGAGGGCGGAACATTCAAAGTTGAAGGTAAAATGTCTTTATGTGTTTGGTTCATCTTTCATGTTATTATGTTTTGTAGGACGACTTTAGAAACCTTTTCACGGCCAGCGAAAGACTAAAGCAGGAATACAGAGCTGTACAAGAAGAATTAAAAAATTTGAGAACTGAATCCAGAAATCTGAGGCTGGGCAGGACAGAGATGCAGGGCGAGCTCAATCTTAGATCTGACAGAATGGCAAGTCTACAGTTAGATAATGCCAAGCTGCAGCAAAAATGTGACGTGAGTATTTTTCTCTTTTTACCATTTTAATTGTATCCTTTGATAACATTTCTAACCCTTATATAGAAATAAATCGTGTATAATAGAAGAATATTATGATCTTAAGATGAAAGTTGATGTAAAGTGTGTCACTGATAATCCATTACACTGTTATGTGTTATCAACTGCCCTAATAACACCAAACATTCCATGTATGTTCCTAGAATGTACACACAGGATATTGAAAACATTCCTGAAATGTCCTCAAAAGCACAAGAATGTCCCCTAAATGTCCCAGGAAAGTCCTCTGTCAGCATTTTAAACATTCCTTGAATGTCTTGTTGGAACATTCCATGAATGTCTACGAATGTCCTTTGGACATTCACAGTATATTTTTTATACCTTCCCTGGATATTGTCACTGATGTGACATAATACCTCCGATTTGTTTTTTCATGAGTTTTGTAAGAGAGACTAAAAACTTTTTTTACAGTACCTATTTTCATATGATATTTTTTGACATGTTTTGTAGTAAATTCAACTATCTATTTACTACAAAACATGTCAAAATTTACATGTCAAAACAGGAGATGACCCTAAAAATGGTTTTTCGTCTCCTACAAAATTCATGGATAGTCCATTCTTTCACGGTTTTTGCTCTAAATTTTAAAGAACCGCTTGGATTGACATGAAATTTGGCATACGTATAGCTTACATGTCAAAGAAAAAAGTGATATTGTGCCGATTTGTGCTTTTGCCCTGGGGGTGACTTTCACCCCCTCTTGAGGGTGAAAAAATATATGTCCAAAATAAGTCCGGAAATGGGTAAACTGACTAATTTTAAGTAACTTTTGTTCTATAGAGCTTTTTCGCCAAGTCAACACTTTTCGAGTTATTTGCGAGTGAATATGTTCATTTTTCAACAAAATAACCACATTTTTAGACGGTTTTTTGCAAATAACTCAAAAAGTAAGTATTTTGTCGAAAAAACGTTTTTAGCAAAAATATAGCCTATAAAAAAGTAAAACAAATGGTGTACGCGTTAGGTCTCTGGATCTCGTAGAACCAGAGTTATAGCCAATGAAAAATATATTCATATTCACCAAATTTCAAATAGAATATTTCGACGTGAAATATCCAAAAAATTAAGCACTTTTTGGGGAAAACCCATTTTAACTTTTTTAAAGTGTTTAAAAAAAGCTTTATTTCTGTTTTTATAAAAAGTTTCTAACATTAAATTTAAGCAAGTTACGCTCAAAATAAAGTTGGTCCCTTTTGTTTTTGCAAAAAAAAAAATCGGGAGGACCACCCCCTAATTAGCAACTTAAATGAAATTAATCGTTACCGCTCCCCAAATTATTTTACTTATGTTGTATTTATATGATCTGTAAGTTTCATCGATTCAAAGTGCTTATTTTTGAAAAAATTTGGTTTCAAAGTAAAATTTTTAAAAATTTAAATTTTGAAAAATATGCTTTTTTTCAAAATAACTTAAAAATTGTTAGAGATACTAAAAATCTCGAAAAACAAAAAAGTTAGATTTGCTTTTCTGAATATCACGTATTTTTTTGTTTTTCTGTTAGACAAAAATTGATTAAGATTTGATGTTTCTAAATTTGCATACATTCGTGATTAGTGAGTCGTTCAACCCCTTTTAACTACAGCCCTTTCAATAATAAGGACTTTGAACCGATGAAACTTACAGATCATATAAACAATATTCTAGATCATTTAAGATACTAATTGGGGGGTGATTTTCTCGATTTTTTACCAAAACCAAAAGGGACTAGCTTTATTTTGAGCGTAACTTGTTTAATTTTGATGCTAGAAATTTTTTTTATAAAACAAAATTGAAGCTTTTTTTAACACTTTAAATAAGTCGTAATGAGTTTTCCCCGAAATGTGCTTCATTTTTGGTTATTTCACGTTAAAGTATTCCATTTGGAATTTGACGAATATGAACCTATTTTTCATTAGCTATAACTCTGCTTCTACTAGGTGTAGAAACATGATATATACACCATTTTTTTAAATTTTTTACAGGCTATATTTTTGCTAAGAATGTTTTTTCGACAAAATTCTTACTATTTGAGTTATTTGCGAAAAACCGTCTAGAAGCGTGGTTATTTTGTTGAAAAAATGAACATATTCACTGCCAAATAACTCGAAAAGTATTAACTTAATGAAAAAACTCTATAGAACAAAAGTTGCTTAAAATTAGCCAGTTTATCCATTTCCTGACTTTCTTTGGACGAATATTTTTTCACCCCCAAAAGGGGGTGACCACCCCCAGGGCAAAAGCACATATCGGCACAATATCACTTTTTTTCTTTGACTTGTTAGCTATGTGTATGCCAAATTTCATGTCAATCCAAGCGGTTCTTTAAAATTTAGAGGTTTTGCAATATTTTACCGTTAAAGAACGGACTAATAGGAGGTATTGTCACATCACCGACGATATACCAGAAGTATATGTGGTTATACCAAATAATACATCCTTGATAAACATTTTTATTGCACAAAATCTTGTCATATATTTTTTTCCATAATCATCACTACGATGATGATTCATTGTATTGAATTGTACATTACAATTACAATCTGGTCATAACTAACCAATGAGCAATTTTAATTTAACCTAAATTACTGCTGTTCCTTAAAATGAAGAGCTTACCCCATAGCGTCTCTTATGTAATCTAATAAGATTGTGCACTATTTTAACATACACAGGCACACAAGCACTATGCTCTGCTTTTCACTATCACCTATCACTCAAACTAGTTCAAAAGGCTTTGTCCAGTAGTATCGAGGAGCTGAATTTCCTCAGTATTCTTGTAGGTACTTATGAAGTTGTTGCTCGTGACTTTAAAAACAAATCCAGCTGTAAAATATTTATGTGCCTGAAGGCTTTTCTATGCTTTCATCTGCTGCATAGAGTAGTAACTGTGAGACTCCACCAGATATGTATAAATTTCTATAATAATAATTTGGTGGAATGCACTTTACTGTAAAATCAAATTCTGACTGAATTGTATATGGATCTAAATCCCCAATTATTTTCAGCTTCAATAAATATCTAAAACAATAAAAGAAATAATGTTATTGCTTGCAAAATTTATCAATATTGATAAATATCAGGGAAAAATGAACAGTAAATAAAAATTGTTTTCCCTACCTTTCTCCAACATCTGGAGTTTCCAATAATCATTTCCTTAAGTAATCACTTTGCATTGTGGTAAAGTTTATAAAGTTCACAAAATACAGCAAACGAAATCCAAGTGAATCCAAAATAGACAAAATACGACGATATACAATGAAAAATAGATATTACAAACATAACCTCTGTAACTTTTTGTATGCCAACCAGAAGTCACGTGGTTTGGATTGCCTCTCTTAAAATATAGGACATTGGTAGTATGTTCATAGAATGTCTTGTGGTAACATTCCACCAATAATTTAATCAGATGTTCACCGAATGTTCCTTGAATGTCCAGGACATTCAAACATTAATAGAACTTTGATAGTACATTCCTGGAATGTTTTGTGTTGTTAGGGTGGTATTTATCAATGTTCTTTTTCCTTTATTTTTAGATGTTATTTGAAATGAACCATTCCTTGGACTCTGACAGAAGAGCACTTATGGACCATGTTTCGCAGCTCCTCTCCCAATACCACTCACTTCTAACCCATTCGCTAGAAGACAAACAGCACTACCACATCGAAGAAAAACTTTACACGGACAAAGTCAATAACCTTTGTAGACAGAAGGAGAAGCTAGAGGAGAAGATTATGGAGCATTATAGAAAACTAGATAACGCGTCTTCTAAAAAGTAAGTATTTAAGTAACTGAAAGTGAAAGGTTAGGTAGAGTTCCGCGTCTTATCCATTTCCTCCATGCACTTCTATTGGTGGCCAGGTTCTTCATATCTCTTATATTAATGTCTCTCTTTTCACCTCATCATCCAGCCTTAAAAGTACACTGCTGAACATAGGCCTCCTCCCCCCGTTTCCAACCCCGTCTATCCTGTGCTGCTCTCATCCAGTTTTTATTTAGCTTTCTTAAGTCGTCAGTCCATCTTGTAGGCGGTCTCCATTCTTGTCTCCATTCTTGGCCTCCATTCCAATAACCTCTTTGTCCATCGCTTATCTGTCATTCTGCCTATGTGTCCTGCCCATCTCCACTTCAACCTGGCTATCCTTTCGATGACGTCAGTCATTTTTGTTCTTCTCCTGATTTCTTCGTTTTTGATTCTGTCTCGCAGAGTTATTCCTAACATCGACCGCTCCATTCTTCTCTGCGTGACTTTTAGTTTGGTAGCCGAGGCTTTAGTTAAGGTAAGTGTTTCTGATGCGTACGTCAAGACTGGGAGAACGCACTGATCAAATACCTTTCTCTTTAGGCATGTGGGCAACTCACTTTTAAAAGTTTCTCCGTTTTCCAAATGCTGCTCACCCAAGACCGATTCTTCTCTTCAGTTCATGAGTCTGGTTATCCCTGCCAACTCTTTTCACCTATATCATGGAATTGGTGCATCATGTCTTCCTTGGCCATCCCTTTTTTCTTTTTTTCCCCATTTTGGCTTCATGTACCTTCTTTGTTAGTCCGTTTTGCTCCAGTTGCTTTATGTGAACACTCCAGTTCAATTGTTTGTTTTCGATCTTCCTCATTATCGGTCCTTGCTCCAGCTCTCTAAGCAATGTTGACAAACAGAGGAAAAATTGTTTAATGTACTTTGTATGTTCTTGTTTTATTATGTATTGTTGTGGTTTGCTCAAATGTATGTTTATAATATTTATTTTAAATTCTCTTGGATTTATATATTTTTTAACAAATTAATATGATATCTCAGGGCTCTTTTACTAATTAAAACAAAACATGGCTTCAAAGTATTTTTTGCTAGTTGCCTTTGAGGAAAGGGATAGACAATAGGAAAATAAATTTAACGCACAATTATGAACTTACAAAGCAAATGTTATATTTTTAAAACCAATCAAATATCAAAAGTAAAAAAATTGAATAAACATATACCATGATACCATATACATATACAATGATCAGCATAACAAAAATTTCAAGCATCCATCAAATCATACATTCAAAATTATCAATACAAATTAATTAAACTTATATCCAAATCAAAGATTTCTTAATTTTAGTGATTCACGATAAAATTTCATTTATTTTTATTCTCAATAAAACCAACAAAACGAATAACTCTAATTTAAATAGGTGGTCGTGATTGATAGTCTCTGTTTACTAAAATTATGAAACTAACCTTTTGTCCCTAAAATTTGATGATTGTGCCTTTTCCACTTTGCTCGTACTTTTCAGTTTCTCCAAAGACTCCTGCTAACTCCTCGGCTCCAAATCTTAACTACATGAATAAACCCCTTCTCTCCAGACACAAGGATATCTCAACTAATCTAGATTTATACTGGATTTGGTCCAGTATAAATCTATACATCTGTTTATGACTTACAGCATGTCAATTATTTCTTCTGTCTGCTACCACAGTTGGAACTCCTCCACCAAACACAAATACAACTTTTCACAACATATACTTTTTTCAAAACTTGGCTAATAGGGAACATGCATAAATTTTTAAATTCGAAAAAAATGTTATAAATCACAACACAACATAATTTAAAACATGTATCAAAGATAAAAAAGTTTTGTTTGTCTTTCGTTTGGCCCCCAAAGACGATTAAAAATTCAAATTACACCAGGTGGTCCAAAACGCGTCGTGACGTCACTTGGTTTTACATTTACATTTTTCCAATAAAGTAAACAGAATTTTAAATTAGACGTTATAAACGTCAGTAGAAAATACATTTATGTGACGTTACAAGTGTTTTTGATCGCTTGAACTATTCATAGAAAAATTCGTACTTTTACAAAATGGTTTTATTTTCAATAGTAAACCTTCCTTCCTTTCCTTCAAAAACAGTATAAAACTACAATTTTAACAAACTGGTATATATTATTACAATGACATACGATAAAAGTCATTAGAATATAAATATTTTTGACTTATTCCACGACGATGAACTTGCCAAATACCCAAGTAGGTGGAGGCCAATAAACTAAAGAAGGAGAAGAAGAATATACCTAAATATAAGGTTGTGTCTATGTATACGTTACCGTGTACGCAAATAAAAAAGTTAGAGTGTCAGTGATTTCTTATTTTTTAGTTGTTTAGTGTTTGTTTTTAAATTAACTACGGAGTGTGGACAATTATTTAGTTCTTTTAATGGGTTTAAGAACATTTTAAAACAGTACGAAAAAGATAAGAGACTATAAATTAATATATATATTTTTTTAGTTATAAATGAAATAGTATGTATTACCGTAAAAGATTAAAATAAAAAGAAGACCTAAAGCTTTCACAATAATAATTAACTTGTTCTGAAGCTGAAATGGGAACTAAGCCACAATTTAACCAAAAAATGATTTTATTAACGTTTCGACGTCTAAATCGGACGTCGTTGTCAAAATACAAAATATTATTAAAGTAAACAAAAATGGTGTTGCTTAGTAAAAAATTTTGCTAATAATTTATTTAATCTGACTAATTTTTGTATTTTGACAATGACATCCGATTTGGACGTCGCGTCGAAACGTTAATAAAATCATTTTTTTAGTTAAATTGTGGCTTATTTCCCATTTAGAATAGTTGATTATAATAATTTACTTACGTATAAAAATTATTTTAACAATATTTTTTACGTGTTATGTCAACTAAATACATATATTTATTTTGCTAACCTAAATATATACTTTAATATATACATTGATTTATTACAATTAAGTTTGAAACATCTGAATAGTTCTGCTTCCCTTCCTTTAACAAATATTTTTCCATCAAACACACGCTAAACATATCAAAATAGCATGTACCAAAATATACAGTCACTGCGCACGCTAAATAATAACGTCACTGGCTTGATGAAGTTTAATTCGCGTGTACATACCTAACTTTTTTATTTGCGTACACGTTAGCGTGTACCTAGACACAGCGAAATATAACCATAATAATAACTAATGTAAAACTATGTGACGTCACGGGTCGTTTGAACTATTTTATACCGCTGAAGACTTTAAATACGTATTTCTAAGTTATTACGAGTTTTTGAAGCGTGAAATTTTGGAAATCTCATTTTTAAACAAGACTGAACATTATTATGTAATAAAAAAAATTGTGCAAGTTCCCTATTAGCAACGTCGTCTCAGCAGAAACTGTAGTGTTCTCGCGCGGTATTCAATTCACAATGCCCTCTCCTCTCATGGCAAAACTCCATCCAAATTATTAAATCTCCCACTTCGTTCTTTCCACCAATCAGGATCTATCTCTATCCCAACAAATTTTACCGTCTTCTCAAAAAACCAACTTTCTACTATCCAATAATCCGTAAGTCATTCTTAGTAAACACATACATAATTAACATTTTCAATTTCTACGGAAAAAAATATAATTACCTATCCCGATGACTATTCACTAAACCTACTCTTTTGTATCATTATTTTCATTGTTTCGTGGTATATCCATACAATAAAGTTCCGCAATAAATGTTTACAAATGTCTATCTAAATAAACGGTAGAAAAACCAATATATTGTCTTCTTAGTTTCTAAGAATGTTTTTTAACCGAATACGATTCACTAATTCCGAAAAAACACTTTCTACATATAATGCTTAATATACAGGGTGTTGCGACTTCTGTTGGTCGGTGATTTGATTTTTGTCTTAATATTTTCTGTTTTATTTTTGAAAAATATGTAAACCTTAATAGTATATATTATCATTATTTTTATTTACAGGAAAGGATTTGGTGCAACATTGGTACGAAGAGTAAGAAAAGCTGGTTCAGATATCATCAACAAAGTACCAAGTCGGGTAAGTAACTCTAAATCACCTGTGAGCGTCTCACGATTATAAATTTATTTGTTTCATTATTTCAGAATCGAAGATCTTGGCATGAAGATACAGCAGCTCGATTGACTCAATCCCAGCTCACTCTTTTACATGACGGGTCTGGGGAATCTAATGGCAATAATTCGGATAATAGTAATGAAGAAACTCCTGTACATAGAGTGGAACCTTTCAAGAGAAGTGTATCAGGTGGAGGAAGCCTCCATGGTCATAAACCAAGGGATGAGGTGGCCATGAGAAGGTCTTCGTACAGAGACTTAACGTCTCATAGAAATAGTGTCGCTGGTAAGTACTAATTGCAATGGTGAGAGGGCAGTGATTGATAGTATGGTAGTGACTGGATTTGGATACGCATTAATGGTTGTAAAATTATAATTTATTACAATGCTGTAACCGTAACTCCTTTTAATATACCATGGTATCATTATGTAAGTATTTTACTATTGATATAACAATTTCTAACAATTTTCAGGCGACCAGATGTTCACCCAAGATCCTAACTTGAGCCTCGGCTCCGTAGGTACCCGTCGTACCGTCTATCTCTCGGAAGAAGACACCACTCCGGTACCACCCTTACCGCCGCCAAACAACCGCACGTCCAACACTCCTCCTATGCTGGTATACAACAGAATTTCCACAGTGATAGGGGAACCCCAACGAGTATCCACGCCTCAACCGCAACACACCGAAGAAGTTACTAAAGAAACGGCCAATGGCGAGAGGGAGAAGCCAAAAAGCGCCAAAGAGACGGCAGTATGGTATGAGTACGGGTGTGTCTGATAGACCGATGAAAACTACAGGAAATGTATTTATTTTTGGAGCATTTAAAAGAGAGAAGAGATAGATTTTAAAAAATGACAAGAATTGAAAATGTTAAAAACAATTTTTATACAGAAATTTTTTAGAAGTTGAGAAATAAGTTTTCAATTTTTGTTGGTTTTTTCAACAAAACAATCAAAAATTTCGACTGTGACAAAGTATTTCCGATAAAATTCGACAATACCAAAATTTAGCTATAATTATTTATAATGATGCTGCTAAAAATGTTTTTATTAGATAAAGAGCAACGTTTAGACCATAAGTGTTCCATTTTTTTGAATAATAGCACTTTGAACACATACGTTACACACTATTTTTCCTATAAACTCCGGTAAACTAGTCAAAAACAACGAAACCGCGAATTCTGTAACTGGTAAGCGATTTTTTTCACCAATCACTTGGTGGTCAATAGTGTTAATGACAATTATTATTTTTGTAATCAGTGTACAATTCATTCCTGACACAATAAACACTGAAAACTTGTGTTTTCAATACTTTTTGCAAAATTTATTACAAACTAATGTCACTACAGCTGTTTCGGCAGAGTGCCTTTCTCAAGTACCTAATGTTTTTACTATACATATTTCTACACTTTCTAGTCTCTAATTGAATAAGTTGAGGAGAGGAAAGCTGTTTGTCTCAACTTAGTCATTCAGAATTACATCTTTTTTAATATATTAGTTTCCATAGTGTTAGAAATCCCATAAAATTGATTTGGTTGCTTAAATAGTTCGAAATCATATCCCTTTTTTCCCTTGTCGACGCCTGTGTTGTTCATTGTTCGCATGTTAGCGAAATTAACATGTGGCGAAGAAATGGACTTTCAACCACTTGAAATCCAAAAGTTCTTCCCCTCCGAGATAAGATGAGATGCATCGAGAGCTCGAATGTGTAAAGACGTGAATTCGTTCTTTTGTTTTTTCGATCGTTGTGTCTCCAGCCAGATGGGGTAAGCTTAACCTGAATTTAATTACTTTTATTTTCCTTTATTGTATTTTGAATTATTTAGCAACAACCAATTTCAATTTGTGTATTAGTGCGCCTATTGAGAAAGTCCACTTTCTTTCCATATTAGAGCTATCAGAAGGGAAAAGCCATTAGCAGGTGTTGTAATTAGTATGTTTATTGCTTGTTTTGATTTTATTACTTGTTTCGTTCAATATAGTCGGTTCGCTAAACTCAGACACAACTGGCTAGTAATTTTAGTAGATAATTTTTTTGTTTTTGGCCAAAATTGGCTAAATTATTAACTATTTAGTAATTATTAACTATTTAGTAATCATTTCTTTTGCCAACTTTACCAAATTGGCAAAATTACTTACTAAAATCACTAGCCAATTGTGTCTGAGTTTAGCGAACCGACAATACCTGCTAGTAACCAACACATAGATTCTAATAAGAATTGCCTAAGGCCTTTATTTTGAGTAGGAGGAATTTGAAAATGATCATTAAAATAATGATTATTTTTCTATTATCGAAGGCCCCTGTGTTCTGCTATACGTTTGTTAAAGGTTTTACCAATTTGACCGATGTACGCTTTTGGACAGTCACTCCATTAAATTTGTACACACCACTGTGTAAGTACTTTTTCTTTTGGCTCTCGGAAGATGTTTTCTCATTATTTGTTCAAGTCCTCACCCAATCTCCCTACTTCTACACTGTCTAGTTTAGATTGTATTGACACTGATTCGTTTCATTTGGAACTTACTAATTATTAGCAATTACTAAAGTATATGTTTTTTATTTTTTTAGAATCTTCAAATGTTAAGTATCTCTGTCGATCTTCTATTTTGAAATATCTGTCCAAAATATCATTTTAACTTAGATAATAATATTTTAAGAGGATTAATTTTATCAGAGTTTGTAGGAAAAGCTATTCATGACAAAGAAAATAATGTATATGGACTTGAATGTACTTTGCTTGTACACGGCAAAGTGTAGTAACAAATGTTTTATTTTTAAAAGAGATACATTAAATTCAAGTAACAGATTTTTTATTATCGAGCATAGAGCTGGATTGGGATGTAAATGGACTGTTTTAAAGCTCCAGTGTCCTTGAAAAATAATGTAAAGTTCATTATACGTATATATTTTTTTATTTTGGTGTTTATCACGTTATATTTTTTTTGAATTGGCAGAATTATGAAATGGCGTTCCGATAAGGTTCAGTGTATAAGTTTTGAACGAAGCTTTTAATGTTAGCTTTAATGCAGAGGAATAACCATAGACATATTACGGGAAGACAAGGCATACTGTGAAAAAAAAAACAACGTAACGCGGAAGCAGTCGATCGGTGGTCTATCTATCTCTTTTAACCAAGCGATCCCGCGCATGTGACAGACAAGGATGGCTAGACCACTCATTCCTTAATTTTGGCGTTACACCTCGATGCACAGTGCGGCCCATACCTTGCCTAATCTACTAGTTATTATATCTATGGGAATAACTCATGTTGTTCTGAAGCTATTTCTCTGTGGCATTTTTATAATTACGTATTTTTTATGGGAAATAAGCCACAATTTTACTAAAAAATGAACTTATTAACGTTTCGAAGCCCAAATCGCGTTTCGTTGTCAAAATACAAAATACTATTAAAATAAAACAAACATGTTGTTGCTAAGTAAAAAAATTCTTCTAATAATTTATTTAATCTGACTCATTTATATTGGCAATTCAGACGTATATTATACATTTTAAAGTAGAAGACTTTAAAATGATATCGCCAATATTTATGAGTTGCGTTCCTGGGACGACTTTACTAAAAGATAGTTCATTCGATTACATGAAATCAATCCCAACTCAAGAATATCCGTCGCAAAAAAATCGATTTTTTTGCAAAAAAAAAGCTCTCAAAATTTTTATTAAATATTATAAAACCATTTGCAAATAATAATGACACATTTATAAAAAATACACAACATTTTTTAAACAAATTAACAAATATTGAATTTAATCCAAATAATATTTTAGTAAGTTTTGACATAAACAGTTTATTTACAAATGTGCCATTAGATTTAATGAGTTTATAATTATTAGGAGAATTTTTTTACTTAGCAACAACATGTTTGTTTTATTTTAATAGTATTTTGTATTTTGACAACGAAACCCGATTTGGGCTTCGAAACGTTAATAAATTCATTTTTTAGTAAAATTGTGGCTTATTTCCCATAAAAAATAGGAATAACTCATAATAACACGCAACACTAAAAATGTATGTACACTTCCCGTCAGAAAAAACTGGTACACTTTTTTTTCCCAATGTAAACCTGTGTTTAGACTGGATACAATAGTTCGTGAATCACTTCGCTATTTCCATAACAGATAACGGAATTGCACTAAATCTAAATACATAAAAATGACGTTTAAAAATGACGTATAAAAGTTTTAGATATGTATTATTTTTATTACTACCAATTGACCATCATTGAAGAAACCTGGGAAAGCTTGGACGAAGATGAAAATTTATAACTAAATTTATTTCTCGGTGCCCAGAAGATTACAAGAAGTGATTAATAATAATGGAGCTATGACAAAATATTAATATTTCAGCAGTTTCGAATTTTAATACATATATTTAAATTCCACACTTGTTCACTTTAAAAGTTATTCATATTGTATTAATTTCAAATCAATTTTTTTTATTTTTCCCGTGTTTATTCTAGTATCCCACAACTATAGAGTTTTTCATTTATAGTACAATTTACGAGAAACCAATCACGCTTCTCGATTTTAATTTAAACATAATACTTTAAAGTTATGTCTTGATTTATTAACTATCATTATTTTTGAATTGAAATATTTTCATAAATTATAATAAAACACGAATCAATATATGGGTACTTAATTGAGATGACTGGCAACTTTGTCCTAGAAATTAGAATGACACATTTGATAAGATCAACTTACACAACTTGGAAGGCGCGATTTTCGGTTATAAGAGTTGTACCAGTTTTTTTTGATGCGATGTGTATATCAATAAAAATAATATTGTTGTACTAACGTTAAGGAATAAGAAATTTATGATTACGAATCTGCAATCAATCATAAACAAGTCTGGCTAATTGGATCTGCCAAACCCATTTTTCAGAAAAAAAAATCTAATAATAATACAATTAAATTCGATTTTTTAGTAAATTTTAGTAAATTAGTAACAAATTTTTTAGTAATGATAATTCTAGTAGTGATAGAGAAGATCCATTCAAGTAATGCTAGATGTGAGATTTTGACCAAATGAAATAAATATATTGCTACTTTTTTTTTATTTTATTTGGGATACAGACAGGACAAACCCATAAAAGTATCCACTACAGAATTTCAGATACATTTACAATTTTACAAACTGATATATAACTACAAACTAAAAGTAAAAATATTCATTGAAGTTAGAACATAAATACAGAAAATGATATAATATGTATGAACAAAAGAGAAGAAAAAAAAAATGAGAAAATAAGCGATAACAAGACTGAATACACCAAAAGACTAAGTTTCAAGGAAGTGATTCTTCAATAGTTTTTTAATAATATCCGCTTTATGAAAGAAGATATCTATATCCACAACCTAGACAATTTATTATAAGTATTTGTCATTCTATGAGCAGGTGAATTTAAAAAGTAATTTGTGCATGCTTGGTCCGTAACAAAAGTATAATTATTTCTAGTAGTGTGGCTTGGAGTACGAATTTTCAGGAAATTTATAAGGTCAATACAATCTACATTATTATTTAGGACCTTGTGAACAAATAAGACATCCACAATTTGTCTACTATGCTCAAGAGAAATTATTTTTAAATTAGAGCGAATGCGTTGTCTATCACTATCAGGATAAAATTTCCTTTTACAATAGGAAATAAACTTGTTTTGAATGGATTCTACTTTAGAGATGTATACCGAATAACGCGGATTCCAAATAATAGAACCAAACATTAAAATACTATTGACATATGCCATATATAACGTTCTAATGGTAAAAGGGCTTTGTAACTCAAAACAAGTTCTATATATGAAGCCCAATTGCTTACTGGCTTTTCTAGTAATATTAGAGGTATGTTGATCAAAGAGTAGCTTACGGTCCAAAAGTATACCAAGATCTTTAACGCTTTCTACTGCATGCAATACACACTTAGAAATTTCATATGTGTTATAGTTTAAGTCAGGGCTGCTGCGAGAAAAATGTATATAATTACATTTTGAAACATTTAAAAACAGGTTATTTCTTACACAATAATCAGATAAATTGTTTAAGTCTTCTTGAAATTGAATTCTATCATTAGGACATGAAATACAGTGATATATCTTTAAATCGTCGGCATACATAATAAATTTAGTAAATTTAAAACAGGCAGAAATATCATTAACATATAAATTAAAAAGTAAAGGACCTAAATGGGACCCCTGAGGCACTCCTGACGTAGTGATCACAGCATTGGATTTAAAAGCTCCTAAAATTACTTGTTGTGATCTATTTCTGACGTATGAGTCAAACCATCTTAATAAATTACCATGTATACCGATTTCAGATAGTTTCAAAACAAGAATCGAATGATCATTTTATCGAAAGCTTTACTGAAATCAGTATAAACTGAATCAACGCTTTTTCTCTCATTTAGACTTTGAAGTATATATTCATATTCAATGTATAAGAATAAGTTTGTATCGATTGAACGTTTTTTCATAAAGCCATGTTGTTCAATATTAAGTAGGTTTTTTACGTCATAATAAAGAAAATCAGAAATTATACTTTCAAATACCTTACTAAAAATATTTAACTTAGAAATAGGTCTGTAATTTTCAACTTTGCTTTTATTTCCGGATTGATGAATTGGAATAATAAAAGCATTTTTCCATTTATCAGGAAATTGACCGGCATTAAGTGATTTATTAAACAACAGAAATAAAGGTTCTGATAAAGATTGTTTACAGTTTTTAATAAAATCAGTAGGTAGCTCATCTGGTCCAGGCCCTTTATGAGGTAAATTTTCAAGTTTATTTTCAATAATTTCGCGAGTAATAGTACATTTACAGATATTTAAAGGCGTGGTAGTGTAAATATTACCAAAATTGCTAACATTACTAGGTACAAAAACAGAAGCAAAGTAATCAGAAAATACGTTACAAATTTTCTGTACGTCAGTAGTAGAGCCCTGAGCAGTAAGCAAACTGTTTGGAAAACTATTGGAATTTCTCTTATTTTTTACAAATTGTCAGAAATATTTAGGATTTTCAGTAATATTGGTTTCAACGTTAGTTAAATATTTTTTATAATCTTCATTTATTAAGAATTTAGATCTGCCCCGTAAAATTTTGAAGGTTAAATAATCTAAATTATTGTTGTATTTTTTCCATCGACTATGAAATTTAAGCTTTTCTTTAATAACTTTTATTGTAGAAGTAGAGAACCAAAGAGGGTATCTTTTATAGTAATTAGGATATGTAGGTACATGCAAATCAATGATTTTATCAATAATATTATAAAACAAATTTACAGCTTCATTTATATCATTTAACTTAAATTTAGTTTTCCAGTCAACTGCATATAAAAGACGGTTAATTTCATTAAAATTCGAGAGTTTAAAATTTCTTCGAGATTGGTTTAAAACCCTAGTGCAAATATTAAAAGGAATATCTACATCAAACTCTAGAGTATTGTGATATTTATCCTCGGGAACTAGTGGATTCGTAGACAAACATACATTTTTTATCAAAAAACTATTGTTAAATATAAGGTCTAAAGTATTTCCTGATTTATTGACATTTGGGTTGCACTGAACCATACCAACCAAAGACATTGTGTCAACTAATAAGCTTGATCTAGGATCATTATAATTACTTGGTTTGCAGTGGTCATTCCCATATAGTAACCATTTAATTTCAGGGAGATTAAAGTCTCCACAAATGACAAAAATATCATTAATATTATTTAGGTAGATATCAACAAGCTTATTACAAAAAAATTTAATGCAGCCATGTCTCTGGGAGGTATGTAAACACAACCCACGTGTACTTTTTGTTTATTCCGAGGAGTGATGGTGACCCAAACATCTTCTGCTTCAGAACACCAAGACTCTTCGGAATAGCTAGTAAGTTCCTCGGACACAGCTATAAGAACACCTCCTCCCGTAAGTTTGCTAGAAGAACTTGTCTCCCTATCCCGTCTATACACTTTATAACAAGAAAAAATTTCTTCACTTAAAATTGATGTATTCAGCCAGGTTTCCGTTAAACAAATTATGTTTTGTTCACAATTAAGAATATTGCGAAATACAATGCTAACTTTTGAATTTAATCCTCTAACATTTTGATACAAAAAAGACAGATTAGAAACACCAGCCATATCCATAAAAAAAATACAAAAAACAATGTCAAAAAAATAAATATGTAGTTTAATCCAACTTCTCGATATCCCCATCGCATGAAATTTTTATAATTCGGGATCTGTCATCCTTTCGCACAAATATGACGCAATTTCTTGTCCAAATATATTTGTATTGTTTTGATTTCGCAGCTAGTTTCGTATCTCGTAGAAGTTTTTTATTTTTAGGAGTCAAGTGTTCATTAACATATAATTGGTCAGATATATTTGCTATTTTCAATCCCCTAAAACTACCATTTTGACGAAGTTTTGCTTTTGCGGCAGCCAGAAATGCATCCTTTTTAATTTTTTTAGAAAATTTTACAATAATAGGCTTAAGTAGGTCTGTACAAAAAGTTGAGGAACGGTAAAAAGAGTCAACATCACCTTCGGTTATAGGGAGATCGATAGCCGAACCAATTTCGGAAACTATTTTTAAAACATTCTCGTTATCTTTAAAAGGAACTCCGCATATCTCAACATATACAATACAATTTTTTCACATTGTTAAATATGATATACATGATATATCTTCCAGTGCCCCCTGTTTGTTACAGATAATAAAAGCTTCGATTATATCGGTAACACTTCAAGTTCCATACATTTTTTGTTTGATTAAAGCTTCCAGTTCTTTTACATCCTAATCCGAAAAGAAATGCTAGTGTAGTAAGCAGAAAAGACAGTTCTTGCCAATAATAACATTAGTTCGATAGAAACGTTACCCAGTTTTTTACCAATTGTTTTTAAACATAATTTTAGATACTTTTTACAACATATATTAGGGCTTCCGTAAGTCCTTCTATAAATAATAGAGTTTTATAGTTTTCCCAACTTTTATTTCATTCTAAACAATTTTTAGAATAGGTTTTTTTTTATTTAGAAATACTACATGACGACATTGTAGATTTTATGGATACCTAGAAAAGTGCCTATGGGTGTAGAAAAAAATGCCTAGTTTTAAATTATGAATTAGGTTTTTAAAATATACTTATGGCAAAAAAAATAAGCACAAATATTTTTTAAATACACACACCGGCAAAATTAGCCGAACACGTTAAAAATGGGACATGTTTGATGTCTCGTATTTCATAAACCAGTGGTCCGATTTGAGTGATCATTTTAGTATGTTATTGCCTTGTTATTTAAGAATATCGTTGTAATAATATTGTTGCTAGAAAGGTAAATACCATTTTATACCGGGTGTACCAATCATACTGTGTTTTTTTCTTAAAGTTTGGAACACCCTGTGGAATATTCTAGCATATGTAAAATATTAGAATTAATACTCGATTGTAGACTTAGGCTTGCTTAACATTTTCCTTTTCAATTCATTTACTTGTGTGAGATAATAAAAAAGTTATGTGCGTTAACAGCTATTCATGTTTTTCATCAATAAATACTCATAGTAGGGGAGGAAAGTATACTAAATTTGCAGTTACTCGAGCGTTATGGGAACCTATTAAATTGTGAAGAGTATGTGCTAAAATCAGAAAAAGGTTAAGTTTTCCATAAAGTGGGAGATTTTTAATTTTTTAATTTAATTTTCCATTTGAAACAATCATTTTTCTCCGATTATAGCGCTATCTATCCATAATTCGAAAAAATATGTCGAATAAAAGTTGCTTATTTTTACGTAAAGAATTCAAATCTGCAATAAAAATTGGGAGCTCCTATTTAAGATTTTAAATTAAATCCCCCACCCCGCCTCCGTGGGGGCTCGTGACACCCCACGGAGAGGGGTGGCGGGTAAATTAAAAATTATAAATACGAACCCTGCGATATTTTGCGAAATGAACATCAGATCGTAAATCTGCAAAATACACATATTCAATATTTTTCAAAAATCTACCGAATGGCACCAAACAGGACCCCCCACGGAGGTGGGGTGGGGGGTTACATTAAAATATTAAATAGGAACCCCCAATTTTTATTGCAGATTTGGATCCTTGACGTAAAAATAAGCAACTTTTATTCGCAACATTTTTTCCTATTATGGATAAATAGCGCTATAATCGGAAAAATCGATTGGTGGAAATGGAAAATTAAATTGAAAAATGGAGAGTCCCACACTTTATGGAAAACTTAACTTAACTTTTTTTGGTTGTAGCACCCACTCTTCACAATCCACTCCAGGTCACAAGAACGCTCGAGTAATTGCAAAATTAGCATATATTTCTCCCCTACTATGAGGTTTATTGATAAAAAACATGGCTAGTTGTTAAAGCACATAACTTTTTTATTTTCCAACATAGGCAAATGAATCAAAAAAGAAAATGTTAAGAAAGCATAATTCTACAATTGAGTTTTAATTTTAATATTTTATATATGCTGGAATTTTCCACAGGATGTTCCGAACTTTAAGAAAAAAACACAGTATGCTTGTTACACCCGGTATAAAATGACATTTACCTGTCTAGCAACAATATTATTACACCGATATTCTTAAATAATAAGGCTATGACATACTAAAAGAGTCACTCAAATCGGACCACTGGTTTATGAAATACGAGACATCAAACATGTCCCATTTTTAACGTGTTCGGCTAATTTTGCCGGTGTGTGTATTTATTTACAGAAGTATACATTATAATATTCTTCCTATTTAATTACATTATAAACTTTGCAACGTCATTTTTTTCAATACATTAATAATGAGTGGCTCTTTGCCACTTTGTGGATTTTTTATACAGGGTGTCCCCGAAAATAGTGCATTCCTTTAAGGTATGGATATAATACACAATGTAGAACAAAAAAGTCCTATAACATTTTTTTCTAAAGTTTACGTTTCCAAAAAAAATACATTGTTCCCCATATAAGCGAACTTTTATTTTCATAAAATTAACTAATTTGGCATGACTGTACAAGAACTGTTTGTGATTTAGTTTATTGACACCACAAATGTAGGTCAAACAGGTACGCTTGCAAAATAATTGTACCACCCCATGTTTGAAAATCCAACAAAACAAGAATTTGTTTGTTTGTTTAGGATTAAGACATGGTTTAATGTAAATACTTATGGCTAAAATGCTGCAACTATTCAGTCAGATTTCAATTTGCATACCAAAATGTATTTTGGTTTTAGAAAAAAATGTTATAAGACTTTTTGCACTACATGGTGTCTTCTACCTATTCCTTTAAGGAACGCACTATTTTCGGGGACACCCTGTGTACTCAGTTACTCTATGGGCCATTGATCGAATCAAGTGGTCTATATCATATTATTATCTAGATTCTCTTATGGCATCCTCTCTTCGAGGTTTGCTGGAGGACGTGTCAATCGATTTAGGTTTCGACCTACCATATCCCACACATGTTCGATGGGTACAAATCAGCTGACCTTGATGGCCGCTCCAAAGTCTCTATATAGTTGTTCCATTTTACCTTTGCCCATGCGCTACGATTCATTTTCAAACAAATTAAATTAAAACATAAAGTGAAACGTACGCCGATGTGTATAGTATATAGACTGTAAACAGTATACAAAATGTATATACACATCGACGTTCGTTTCACTTTATGTTTTGACTTAATTTGTTTGAAAACGAATCGTGACGCATGGGAAAAGTTAGAGTAGAAGAACTATACCAGATCCTTGTATGGACTCCATAGTTTCACGGACAATATGAGGTCTTGCGTTATCCTGTTAGAAGATCGTATTTGGAATGGTTTGTGGATATGGTTTGGTTAAGGTTATGGTAGAGAGGGACAGTCCTTCAAAGACTTCTAAGGCGGCTCCATTGTATCAAACCTATCAAACATCTCAGGCTCTTCCAGGCTCCAAATCTGAGCTCTTCCTGCAGTTCCAAACGCTGCAGTACTTCATTAATATATCGTCGAGCTGTCAGAATACCATTAATAATAACTAAAGGTAATCTGCTTACCAAACATATAATAGCACTTCATACCATAATGCTTGGTTTTCTTGCTGTATGACGTTTAACATAGCCAAGTCTATATTTCGTCTCGCACCTCGAAAATGAAACTTCAGTTAAAGAAAAAATAGCGAGGTAAAAACTTTATTACATACACAGAGTGTCCCAAAAGTAGCGGAACGGTCGAATATTTCGCGAACTAAACATCCGATCGAAAAACTGAAAAATACGGGTTCAATAATTTTAAAAAATCTATCGAATGACATCAAACACCACCCCTCAGTCCATCCCCAGGAAGTGGGGTGGGAGGCAACTTTAAAATCTTAAATGGTTACCCCCAGTTTTTATTGCAGATTTGGATTCCTTGCTGAAAAGTAAGGAACTTTGATTCGAGACATTTTTTCGAGTTGTGCACAGATGGCGCTATAATCGGAAAAAACGATTTATAGTGATACCAGAGGTAAATTATAGAAACGGTCTAATATCTCGAGAAATACACTTCCAAATTAAAAACCAAAAAATACTTGTTTAATATTTTTCAAAAACCTATCGAACAACACCAAACATGACCCTCCACTTCATCCCGTGTAGGTGGAGTGGGGGTAACTTTAAAATCTTAAATAGGAACCCTCATTTTATATTGTAGATTTGGATTCCTCGTCAAAATAAGCAACATTTGTTCAAAACATTTTTTAGAATTGTTGATATATGGCGCTATAATCGAAAAAATACGATTTATTAGCGCCATCTATCAACAATTCTAAAAAATGTTTCGAATAAATGTTACTTACTCTTTCAAGAGGAATCCAAAACTGCAATAAAAAGTGGGGGTTCCTATTTAAGATTTTAGAGTTACCCCCACCCCACCTCCAGGGTGTGGAGTGGGGGGCCGTGTTTGGTGTCGTTCTATAGGTTTTTGAAAAATATTAAACACTTGTTTTGTGGTTTTTCATTTCGAAATGTATTTGTCGAGATATTAGACCGTTTCTATAATTTACCTATGGTATCATGATAAATAGTTTTTTCCGACTATAGCGCCATCTATCAATAGTGGGAAAAATTTCTCGAATAAAAGTTGTTTACTTTTACATAAGGCATCCAAATCTGCAATAAAAATTGGGGGTTTCCATTTAAGATTTTAAAGCTACCCCCACCCCACCTCCAGGGGGTGGAGTGTGGGGTCGTGTTTGGTGTCGTTCCATAGATTTTTGAAAATGATTAAAAACGTATTTTTCAGTTTTTCGATCTGACGTTCATTTCGTGAAATATTCGACCGTTCCGCTACTTTTGGGACACTCTATATATTTTAGATCAGATTTACAAATAAATGACCATATACAAAGTGTTACATTTTTTGGCCATTAGTATATTTAAAAAAAGATATTTTGTGTACATGACAGAATTGGGAAAACTATAAAATCTGATGAAGGAAAAAATGTGATTTTATTCAGTCTGCCAACAAAATGCAATAGTAGATAAAGAAAAAGTTAGGTTAGGGAATCTTTTTATACGAATTGTATTAGTTTTTGTACTTAATTTGTAACTGGTTCATGCACTTTTTTTATTTTAAAAGCTTGGTACCACTCTATTTATTAACTCGTCTTAGGTAGTGTTCTTGAAGAGTATGACAATTTTTCCCAGTGATATATGTATGTATTATTTTGAGCTATTTATGTACGCCAATGCACAATGAAAAAAAAAATAAAGATTTTAAAAATATAATATTCGTTTTAGATTATACCTACTTTTATCCCAATGATTTGAAAACAATGGATACACATGTGCTTCTTCTTCTTCTTAAGTGCCGTCTCCTAATCGGAGGTTGGATTATTATCATCACTATCTTTTCTCCATCTACCACTGCTCTAAAGAGTTCTATAGAACTGCATCTAAACCAGTCCCTTAAATTCTTCAACCATGACACTCTCCTTCTTCTTTTATTCCTCATCCCTCCTATCTTTCCTTGTATTATCAGTCTTAACATTTCATACCGCAGTCCCCTCAATATGTGTCCCAGATATTGTAACTTTCTTATTTTTATTATATTTATTATTTCGTATTCTTTGCTCACATCTCGCAATACTTCCGTGTTCGATTTCTTCTGTGTCCATTCTGTTTTAAACATCCATATTCTGTAACACCACATTTCAAATGACTCTAGCTTATTTATGTGTTCTTGCTTTAATGTTCAGCTTTCAAGTCCATATTTCAGTATCAAGGACACTCAAAGCTCTTACTCTCAGTTCTTATCGAAGGTATTTGTTGCAGATAATTGTTTTCATATTTACAAACGCATTTCTTGCTATTTCTATTCTGGCCCTTATTTCTGTTGTTTGATCATTATTGTCTAAAATCCAGGTTCTTAGGTATTTGTATTTATGAACCCTTTGTATCGGTACATTTCCCAAATGTTTGCGAATTTGTATATTCGTTTTCTTAGTTATTTGGTCTTTTTTAAAAAGCATTTCCTTTAATCACAATTAAGCAAAAACATCGCAAACCCTGGACTACCAAAGGTGTCCGCATATCAGCCAAAAACATGTTCACTACTGTATATCAAGAAATTTACTACCAACGTCTCTGTTACTGAATATATCACCAAGTACAGGGCAATCTATTTAAAAGTATAAAATCAGCTAAAAAATTGTATTATCAAAATCGTCTTAGAAGCTCTAAAAGTGTTGCAAAAGAAACTTGGTCCATAATAAACGATCTTCGAAATAAAACTCGCACAGCTCAAACATTTTCCCTTCCAGACCCAGAAAATCTAAATGAATACTTTGTTAATGTGAGTAAAAATATAACATCAACTATTGTGTCACAACAAGATCCCATTTCCTATCTTCCTAATTCAAGAAAGGTTTCGAATTCATTCTTTATACGACCGGTTGATAAATCCGAATTGATCCAAACAATCAATAGTATCAAAAGCAAATCTTCCTGCAGTACCGATGGACCTTCCATAAAAATTTTCTCAAATCTCCCAGACAATGTGTTGGGAGTCCTCATCTCTCTAATGATTCTTTTGAGAAAGGTAAATTTCCAGAGTGCCTAAAGACGGCCATCATTATTCCTCTTCATAAGGGTGGTGAAAAATCTAATGCCTGCAATTATAGACCTATTGCATTACTACCGGTACTCTCCAAAATTGTTGAGAGACTCATAAAAGCCCGACTTATGTCCTTTCTCGTTGATAACAAGATTTTATCACAAAATCAGTTCGGCTTTTTAAATAATAAATGTACCACCGATGCCATGTTTTCTGTACTACATGAGGTTTATCAAGCATTAAACAATAATCTGCACACTGCCACTGTTTTTTGTGATTATGCCAAAGCTTTTGATTGTGTAAACCACGACATTTTGATAAAAAAAAACTAGATTTCTATGGAATTCGAGGTATTTCTTTGAACTGGTTTCAATCTTACTTGGATAATAGGAAACAACTGGTTAGAGCAAATGATACAGACTCTAGTCTCAAAAAGGTTGTATGTGGGGTACCACAAGGTTCAGTATTGGGTAATCTACTTTTCCTTATCTTTATTAATGACATCACTAGTTTAAAAATCGATGGAAAAGTTTTTCTTTTTGCAGACGATACCAGTATCACTTGGAGCAACTCAAATATCGCAACTCTTCATGCTACTATAACTTCTGATCTACTCACAATAAAATCCTGGTCCGATTCTAATTTACTCTCTTGTAACGTAGATAAAACAGTAGCATTACACTATAAAGGAACTCTTCAACCCTTACCTCTTCCTAACAGCCAGATCAGTATCGTTGATTCTGTAAAGTTTCTTGGTATTTTTTTAGATAGCAACCTTAAATGGTCCCTTCATAACGATGTGTTAAGCAAGAAACTATCCTCAGCTTGCTTTGCAATAAGATTTGTTTCGAATGAAATGGATTTATCCTCTTCCAAAATAACATACTTTTCATTGTTGGAGTCCCATCTTCGATATGGTCTGCCTTTTTGGGGTTTTGGTACAGCTGCCCAATCCGATGTTATTTTTAAATTACAAAAAAGAGCAACAAGATATCTGTTTGGCCTCAGAAGAACAACACATTTCAGAAGCTACTTCAAAGATCACAGGATTCTAACATTACCTTCTTTATATATTTTAGAAACTGTTTGCTTAATTCATAAACATCTACATGTCTTTCCAGCAAGACCTAGACATGACTATTCCACCAGAAATTCTACCTTTGACATCTATTTACCGATCCCGTCCAGTGAGTTAGTAAAGAAATCTATATTATATTCTGCAAAAAAACTATACAACCATCTCCCTCTACAACTTAAATCTGCATCATCTTTCCCCAAGTTCCGTAAAATGACAAAAGCCTATTTATCTGAAAGACCATATTATTCAATAGCAAGCAGAGTTTCTTAACCAATAACTAAGAAATTACAGTATTCTTATGTTCAAGTACAATCTTAATCTATATTTGAGTGTCATATGTAGCAGCATAACATATTAAATTACTTATTAAATTTCTTAAGGTAGATTACGCAATTTGCAATTTTTTTTTATTTTGCAATAGATTGTTACTGATTTTTTTATTTCACTTTATTATGTTTTATTTATATTGACGATTTGTATAATTTTAGTAAATTGTATTTGTTATTGTTTTTATTTATGATCCTTGTAAGCTTTGTCTATAAAATTGTTAAATTTTTCATGACAATAAAGCATATTTCTGTATTGGTTTTTAGTGCATCTTCTTGACAGAAACTGTTTGTTTTGTTTAGTAGTAATTGGAGTTCTTCAGCAGAGCCTACCATAATCACTGTGTCATCTACATTCTACATATCTTACGTAGTTAACAGATCTTCCGTTAATTATTATTCCTTCACTTAGTTGATAGTTATGCTTCCTCCAAAATGGCTTCACTATGTACATCAAATAGTAATGGATAATACATCCCTGCCTAACACCTCTCCTGATTTCAATTTAGATTTAGGTTCGCTATCTGCTTATTATTGTACCCTCGGAGATCGCTGGGAAAATTTCCAGTCAAAATAACAAAATTCAGTTTGACAACAATGTGTGAATGTTGATAGTAACATATCCTTTTTAAGATAAACAGAACTGTAATTTAGTCCAGACAAATTAATATATTTTTTTGACAACACAAATGAGATTTTTCAACCAAATAATGTTTCAAATATGATAATTTTTAATTGGGTTTTGATAATGAGCTTGCTTTTTTTGCCATTAAAGTAGAAAAAACTATAAATTTCACTCATTAAATCATTATCGTCTTAATTAATTTAACTGTAATAATATCCGTCGACTAATTCTGAATGATTAATGGACTGTTAAAACATTTTATCTGTAGCGGCTTCTGGAATGTCTTAAAAATATCGAAATTCATTGATAAAATGCCCATATCCCACCGATCTTCGCTTCGACCATACAATTTTTATTTACCTTTACCCTTTTGCCTTTAAAATTTGGATTAATTTTTCACATCGTCACGTGCGCTTACTAAACTTTTTACAGGTATATGAAACAGGAGAAATACCGGATGATCCGCAGACTTCTACTTTCATTGCAAAACTTAAGAAAAACAACGCCAAAGAATGTAAAGATCATAGAACAATAAGTTTAATGAGCCATACATTGAAATTATTTTTAAAAATTAGACAACCGCATTTATAAAAAAATTACATCCTAGCATAAGTAACACACAGTTCAGATTTCGCAATGGAGTGGGACGTAAATGTAGATATGCCTGCTTTATAAATTATGAAAAGGTGATTGATAGAGTAAGACACGACCAACTCATTTTGAAACAAAAGCAAATAGATAAGCCAGATATAAGAAAAATAGAAAACTTATATTATAACCAAGCAGCGTATATAAACATAGATAACGCATTATCGGAGAACATCAAAATTAAAAGAGGGGTACGGTTAAGTTGCATTCTCTCTCCATTGCTTTAACTTGTACTCAGAAGTTACAGTACAACCTCGATGACTCGGGATTAATCGGGACCGCGGCCGATCCGGGTTAGCCGGAGAGTATGGTACAAATTAATAAAATACGGTATACTTACAGATAAACTCCGATGTAATTGAAATAACATGAAATATATGTATTGTTATATTTCTATTTGATATGAAAATTAAATTTTGATAATTATAAATCATTAGCCTATGCTAAATAAGACTCAGTTGAAATACATAATAGGTCATTATCGTTGTTCGCGGAAGGTTCGATCATTAGCCTATGCTAAATAAGACTCAGTTGAAGTAGATAATAGGTCATTAAATTTTGTAAATAGTAGAAAGTAATTTTAGAATGGGAATTAACTATTTTTTTTTGAAATCCATTAAGCATATTTAGAAAGATTAAAAATTGGTTTTGAGGAATACTGCGAATGAGAGTTGGTGGTGGAAGGTTGATTTGTGAATCTGGAAGGGATATTTAGAAAGTAGGGGAATGAATGAAAAATAGAGATCAGAATGTTTTGAGCTGTCGAGAAGGAAGTCCAGTAGTAGACGGTAGTGTACGGAGAGTGAGAAAGCCGGTGTAGTTCCGTGAGTGTGGAGTATCTATCGTGGAACGAAAGGTAGGCCAGGTTGAGAGTAAAAGAACCTCCTTGAGCCAAGAGTGTCCCGGTAGCTGATTGCAGTTTCGAAAAAGGTAGAATACAGCATCACGACAGAAGCAGGAACGAGAGCTATACGAGCTAGTTTTCAAAGGAGAACATTACTGAAAGCCAGGACGAGGTTTTGATCGCAGCCAAGGATAGCAGGAAACGGGTCTTGTGTGAAGACATTCTCAGTTCACCAGAAAAAGGTCAGTCTCATTTGTTTGGACATGAATGTATGGGTTTTTCGTATTAAATACCACATTATAAATTGAAGAACATAATAAATAATATCAGAAAAGCTTCATCAAACTTAAATAGAATTGTTGCTAATAAATCCTAATAGTTAAATGTTAATAAAAACTTTCAATTGGAAACCAAAAGGAAATAAGATTCCCATTTGTAAATGTTATGTTTAAGAAAAATAAGATCTAGCAAATATTAAGTAGTGATTGCCATTTAAATAAAATAAACACTATTTTGATTATAATTGTAACCCATATGTGTGTATTATTTTACTCTTTTCTTTCCTATCCCGATTAGGAACCATTGAGAAATATTTAGAAGCCACGAGAGTAAGTAATTAATTTTATAATTCGCCCTGAGATTGAAAACATATTGATATGTGATCTGGTAAATTAATTAGATTATGATTAATGCATTGATTAAATTAAATGACATATAAGAATATTATCTCATATCAATAATCAAGATCACAACAGTATATATGCACAGTACCTACACATCTAAATTACTAAAAACACACAAACACAAAACTAAGCAAACGGAAGCTAACAATACAAGACTGTACTACACACAATACAGTCACAATCGGAACGATGTTTTGTTATTTAAGAACAGTAGTCCAGGAACTGAAGCTTTTCACCTCGCAATTTTTACAGAATGGATCGATTTGCTTGAAAATTTGAGTATAAGTAGTGGATAGTCCAACGATCAAAATCTATATGATGCCGAAAGGCGCTTTTACCATGGGGGTGGTTGCCACCCATCTCGGGGGTGGAAGTTTTTTATTATATTTTGACCGCAAAAGTTGATAAAAACATTCACTCTAAGCAAAAAATGTTCTATACATTTTTTTAATAAAATTAATAGTTTTCGATTTATTCGCTATCGAAAGTGTTAGTTTTATATCTAAGAAATCAATGTTTTTCGGTATAGGTACGCATTTACAATTCACTCAATTTGTGCAGCAGAAAAAACTTTTTCAAACCAAGTTCTTGGAAATTAAATAATCTACAATTTCATATTGAATCACTTTTTCGTATCTCTGCTGCTAATCTTTCTATTCTGAAGAAAATGGCATTTTTTACCAAACTACAAAAATTCGTTATTCGCTTTTAACTCCAGTTTTTTTAAAACTAATTATTATAAGCCAGTTAAACGTTTAGAATCTATTAATAATACATAAATAAAGAAGAATGAATAAGGCCAATGACTAAAAACACCGCTAACTTACATTATTATGCTTCCAATTGTATTTCTCTTTTTTTTTTTCAAAAAAATATATTGATTTTTTAACCGTAACCTTTTAATTTTTTATCTTAAAAAGTTTGGTGATAAAGAATTTTATAGGTTTTTATGAGATCTATAAGGCTATTAATATTAAATCTTTTTGAAATCCTCAGTCTCAAAAAGAGATGACTTTGAAAGGGTTGGCAAAGGTGGTTTTTTCATGTTATTATAAGTTTTAATTGTCAATAGCTCACTCAATTTTTGCGGTAGGAAAAATTTTTGCAAACCACGTTCTTGGGAATTAAATAAACTACAATTTCATATTTAAACATTTTTTCGTATCTCTGATGCTAATCTTTCTATTCCGAAGAAAAGGGCATTTTTTACCAAACTACAAAAATTAATTATTCGCTTTTAACTCCATTTTATTAAAAACTAATAATTTTAAGCCGGTCAAACTTCTAGAACCTATTAATAACACATAAAGGCCAAAAAATAGGGCCAGTGACTAATGTTATTTAGTCTGGTGATAATCTGGGTTGTTCCGATAAATTTTTTGCAGAAAAAATAGGGACTGACATTCTTTTCATTATAAGTTACTTAATTTTTGAGCTAGAGACTTTTTTTTTATTTCTAGAGATAGATATTATTAAAAACTTTAAATTAGTTTCAATGGGTTATCCTAGAAAAATGCATAGTTTTCCCGTCGTTTGACTTTGAATCTACAATATTTAGCATTTGACGAAGAAGAGGTAACATATAAAAAGTATAGCTCGATTACTATTGGTATAAAAAAAAATTTAATTAACCCGAATTGTTTATTTTTTTTTAAAAGGTACATTTTTATTAAGCAAAGTTGTTTTGATAAAACGAAAACGTTTTAGTTATTAGCAGAAAACTGATTAAAAACATTGATTTTTTCGATATAAAACTAACACTTTCGATAGCGAATAAATGGAAAAGTATTGATTTTATCAAAAAAATGTATAGAACGTTTTTGCTTAGAATAAATGTTTTTACGAACTTTTGCCGTCAAAATATAATAAAAAATTTCCACCCCCGAGATGGGGTGGCAACCACCCCCATGGTAAAAGCGCTTTTCGACATCATATATATTTTGATTCTTGGACTATCCACTACTTATTCTCAAATTTTCAAGCAAATCGAGCCATTCTGTAAAAATTGCGAGGTTTTGTTCTATTCTAAGCTTCATTACTTAGACTACAGTGTCTACAGTGACAACTAAGACCATTGTTTAAAAAAGAATTTTTTAAATAGTCTTTTAGTCTTTTTTAAACAAAGCTAAGACAGTTTGAAATAAATAAAGGAATACTACAGGTGCCTGTTGTTTCCGATAATCCGAGTAAATGAACGTTGGCATCGCTCTCCCGCCGTGTGCCATGAGCCATTTTTATTATCGTATAGTTTAAATTACACAAATACACATTATCTCTCAAATATTATATTATATTACATACATTTTTATTGTTGAAATGTTTGTCTGATGAAAATCGGTTCGAGTTATCCGGACTTCCGGGTTATCGGGTCCGACTTATCGATGTTCCACTGTAATATGCAAAACATACAAACATACTAGACAACGAAACAGCTAGCGTTGCACAGTGGTTATAAATGCTGAAATCATGGTCACGAAGTAAAAAAAGTCCATATCTAGGGAAATGCATAAAATTTGTCAATGAATAAACAATGCAACCAACGTTTATTAATCTCAAAATGTATAATAAGAAGATATACAATCACATTGGTTTAGCTGCCTTTGCATTGCTAGCAGTTATTTGAATACAAAAGTGTGATGGGACAGTCACATTTCTAGTTGTTATTTCCTATAGAAATTAGTATAGATAAAAGATACAACCATTCGAAATAGATAAAACTTTACTTCTCAATTTAAATTTACAAAAAATATATATCAACCTCATACAACCCATCATTTCTTTGCAGCACACAACAATGGTTTCAACGTTCCTTCCAACTTGATGGAATCCGCAGCAAACTTCCTAATGCCGTCTGAAAGTTTATCAGTAGCCATTTGATCTTCGTTCAACATCCACCTAAATGTAGACTCATCCATTTCTATCTTCTCGAGGTCTGTTTTTAGAGCAGATTCTACACTCAACTTGACGGGAAGTGAGTCGTGGCTGGCTTCCAGCTCGCCGAGAAGTTTGGGACTGATGGTGAGCAGATCGCAACCAGCTAATGCCTTTATTTCACCTAAAACAAAACAATCACATTATAGAATTTGGGTTTATAAATCATGTAGGTATGGGCTCATAGCCCCACTTTACACCTCAGTAGGTCCAATGTCAAATATTTCAAAAATTTGTTTTTAAAGAGCTAAAGAAAGAGTGGGTACTATGTAAACGTTATTTGCGCTTTTTTGTGTAACGCTAATTAATCGAAAGTTATGGTATATACAGGGTGATTGATTAGTGTGAGGAAGCTCAGTAGATCTGTTATAGTAAAAATTACAAAAAAAAGGTATTGACAAAAATTGTAGGCAGCTTTAAACTCCTCATTTTAAAATTAGTTACAATCTTACAGGGCGTTCCATAAGATGGTAGCAGACCAAACTTATGTTTTTTTTAATGGGACACCCTGTATTTTAAATTTGAAATCTGTTTCACTTCCACATCAGAACAATGTAAAGTTTTATTATGTTATACCGGGTATTTAAAAAGTTATAACCAATATTACCTGAAAATCGTATCAAGTTTAACTCCCTGTATAATTAAAAAGGAGTATAGGAACATTGATCTATTGCAACCATAGTTTTTTAATAATTGTTAAAAATTATAAAACATATTCGTTTTCATAATATTCGTTAAATCAAATACAGGGTAAGTCAAAATGCAAGTACATTATTTTCTTGGTAATTTTAAATAGTATTTTACACCCTGTATTTTATATCACTATCGAAAAGTCATAATATCCTACTTCAAATTTTATGAAGTACTCCCTATACCAAAAGTTATCAGTTTTCTAGATGTTTTTATTTTTCCATCAAAGTATTAATCTGGTAGATATTTTAACGTTTACCAATAATTATTGTGAGTTGGCCATGATTGATTTGTCAGAAACTGACAGTTTCGACATTATTGTTTATTAATTCAGTAACGAAATAACGACACAGAAAAGAAAACAATTTATTTCAAATAAAATTTATAAAAAATAACCGACGGAAAATAAAAAAAAATAACAACACATAGAAAAATAAAAAAAAACAACAGTAATTTTAACTTATCTTACTTAAGTAAGGTGTTCAAAATGACCTCCCAAAACATCTATGCATACTTGAAAGCGGTCATCGAAAGAGTTGCTTACATTACTAAGCATTTGTAAAAAAATATTTTGAAATGCAATTCGGATTCTATTTTTCATATCATCCCTTGTTGTTGGAGGTATTTTATATACTTCGTTCTTAACGTAACCCCAAAAAAAATGAGTCCTTTTTATTGAAATCTGGTGACCTTGGGGGCCACCTTACCGGTCCATCCCTTCCGATCCATCTTTCACCAAACTGATCATTAACTTCACCACGTACTAATTCGTTGTGGTGCGCAGGAGCACCGTCATGTAGAAACCACATTCACGTATATTAAGTGGAACCTGTTCTAATAATATCGGTATCTGATTTACGATAAAATCTAAATATATCTCACCATTTAAGTTATCTTCAAAAAAATATGGTCCTACTACATGGTTACCGACGAAACCTCCCCACACATTTAGAGACCATCTTGTTTGACTATGTGTTACTATGTGGTATGGATTACTTGTTGAATAGTAGTGAAAGTTATGCCTATTAATAGAACCGTTTTGATGGAATGTAGCTTCATCACCAAATAGGACATAATCAAAAAAATCTCTCTGCTCATTAATTTTTTCTAAGGCCCATTCACAAAATACTATTCGTTTCTGAAAATCATCATTATTTAATTCTTGGTGCTTTTGAATGTGATAAGGGTGCATCTTGTTTTTAGATAGAATGTTTTGAACAGAATGTAACTAAGTTCTTGGTCATTGGAAATACTCCTTATACTTGTGTGTGGGTTTTCTGTAACTGCCATCAACACACTAATTTCGTTTTCCCCTGTCACACTAGTTTTTATTCGTTCATGTTTTTCATAATTCACTGAACCAGTGCGGTTAAATCGATCTTTCAATTTTTCAAATGTATCTTGTCTAGGTTGCCGCCTATCCGGAAACCGTTCTTGATATGAAATGAATTTTTTTTGCATTCCCCCAAAATCCAGATCATATCTACCATTTCATCAGTAGTAAAATTCATTATTGCTAATTTAAATTGAATTAATTACTGAATTACTAAATAATAATTGTTAATAATTTACGGTGTCCCCAATACTGAATTAATAAACAATAATGTCAAACTGTCAGTTTATGACAAATCAATCATGGCCAACCCACAATAATTATTGGTAAACGTTAAAATATCCACCAAATTAAAACTTTGATGGAAAAATAAAAATATCTAGAAAAACTGATAACTTTAGGTATAGGGAGTACTTCATAAAATTTGAAGTACGATAGTAGTACTTTTCGATAGAGATATAAAATACACGGTGTTCTATTTAAAATTACCAAGAAAATAAGGTACTTGCATTTTGACTTACCCTGTATTTGATTTAACGAATATTATGAAAACGAATATGTTTGACAATTTTTAACAATAATTATTAAAAAACTATGGTGCAATAGATCAATGTTCCTATACTCCTTTTTAATTATACAGAGTTAAACTTGATACAATTTTCAGGTAATATTGGTTATAACTTTTTAAATACCCGGTAACATAATAAAACTTTACATTGTTGTGATGCGGAAGTGAAGGAGATTTCAAGTTTAAAATAAAATACAGGGTGTTCCATTTAAAAAAACATAAGTTTGGTCTGCCACCATCTTATGGAACACCCTGTAATATTGTAACTAATTTTAAAATGCGGAGTTTAAAGCTGCCTACAATTTTTGTCAATAACTTTTTTTTTGTAAGTTTTACTATAATAGATCTACTGAGCTTCCTCAGACTAATCAATCACCCTGTACTATATACTAGACATGGTTTCAATTAAGACTCTGCAAAATTCGGGTATAAAGGAATTCCATATTGAACAACTCAAAAATTGTTTCGGCTGTATGTTTATAAAGCGTTTCTTATCTAGCGCCACAGAACATTCTGAAAGAGACAGGTCGGGTCTGTACTACACACAGCGGCAAATTAACCTCCCACCTTAAAAATGGGACATGTTAAATGTGTCGAATTTCCAAAACCTGTTGTTCGATTTGAGTGATTTTTTTAGTATGTTATAGCCTTATTATTTAAGAAAATCGATGTAATGATATTGTTGATAGACAGGTAAGTGTCATTTTGAACCGGGTGTAACAATCCCTGTGTTTTTTCCTTAAAGTTCGGAACACCCTGTGGAATATTTTAACATATATAAAATATTAAAATTAATACCCAGTTGTAGCCTAAGGCTTTCTTAATATTTTGTTTGTTAATTCATTCGCCTATGTTCGATAACAAAAGAGATATGTACTTTTATATTACAGATGAGGTATGCTATTTGGTCTTGGTCAATATCATTCCAAATCTCGAGAGCTACTGTTGCTTCATCTTTTATAGAAGGTGGCAAACGCTGTCGTAGTCTTCTGCTAATTATGTCACACAAATGTTCGGTTTGAACATTCAAAGCACAATTCAAAGCCTGTTGTAAATATTCGGTTACAGTTTATGAACGTGAGGTCTTGCATTATCGTGCATTAGCAAAAAATTGTTACCAATATAAGAAGCCGATAGCATGGTAATCTTTCATCCATTTCAAATTTCGAGGTAAGGCCCTACATTGTCCTGTTTGTAAAATATTGCACTGTTGTGAAAGGTTCTTTCATAATCAGTAAAAGAGATTCTTCTAAAATGTTCAAATATTTGCTTGTATCTAAATTCCTTCAATAATATGAGGTTTTTGTTCATTTTTTAACAATTTTTTTACCCTTATCCCGAGGCTTTTTGGCGACTGAACTTAGCAGAGACAATCGGACTGCTTGGCAAAGCTTAGCAGAGACAATCAGACTGCTGAGCTGCTAAGAAGAATAACTCTGGTATGGGCAGCATATGGAAGAATACGTGATATTTTTAAAGGTGATATACCTATCAGCTTAAAAAGAAGAGCCTTTAATCAATGTATCCTGCCTGTTCTTACATATGGCGCAGAGACACTTACCCTAACAAGGACATCTGCACGAAAACTACAAGTGACTCAACGTAGAATGGAAAGATCATTGTTGGGCATAAGGTTAAGAGATAGGGTAAGAAACGAAGAAATTCGTAGAAGAAGTGGTGTAGAAGACATAATAAAACACATAGCCAAAATTAAATGGAAGTGGGCAGGACACGTCGCTAGAATGAGAGATGATAGGTGGACCAAAAAAATCTTGGAGTGGAGACCAAGAGCAGATAGACGAAACCCACAAGATGGACTGACGACAGTGACGACATAAAGAGGATTTGTACCAACTGGATTGCAGCAGAGCAAGATAGATCTGAATGGAAGTTTTTCGAGGAGGCCTATGTTCAGCAGTGGACGACTATGGCCTGATGATGATGAACTTGTAGCTTTATATCTTCCAACTATATTTCTTACACTATACCATGATCATATTATCATGGCATCTACACTCCTAGCGGAATGATTGCCTCCCTCTTTGGGCTCTTCCGATTTATTTCTCGCGGGGAATCACTCCGCATTAACATTTTGGTTTTACAATTATTGGTTGTGTGACTTGGCATCTTCTACAATATTTCTCCATTCGTTCCTGTTTTTGATAATGGTTACTTAAGGTCCTCAATTATTTGGTTCTCCCATCTCGTTTTCGGTCTTCCTCGTAATCTGCGTGATACTGGTCTCAATTTGGTGATTTTGTTGATAACTGCTTCTGAATTTCTTCTTTCTATATGTCCCATCCATCTGAATCTATGTACCTTGATAAATCTGACGATATCTTGTCATCGCGGGTCACTGTGAGTCATATCTCGCGCCCCTTTTTCTCGCGGATTGTAGCATTACAAATTTCTGCTACAATGTTTTCTTAATAGCATTCATTAATTAAAATATCTATTTTTCTAATTTATTGTGCGAGTTTATATATCATTAAAATTTCCTAAGCCGCTCCTGTTGGAAATATTTCAATATTTCGCAACATTGAAAAACGTTAGGAAATTTCCTGTTTATTTGTGTAAACATTCGTTATTCTAGAATGAATCCTTGAAAAGTTCTGGTATATTTCCCTTTCTTTTGAGCGGGAAGCATTTTTGTTATTATTGGCCTGAATTTTGAAAGATCGTTGAGTTGTCTTGGACGATTGGTCAATGTCTTCAGCCGAAAGAATGATCGACTTGACGCGCGAGAGACATGAAGAAGAAAGCAAGTAGTTCTAAAGGCATGTTTGAGAGATAAACATCGCATTTACCGGCTTGAAAATGGCTTTTTTCGTTATGGTAAACGAAGTGAAGGACTTGCAATTTGTCCTGTAAATATTATGGAATACTGGTACAAAATTTTCACAGCATTACGTTGGATATATTTATGTGACAATCAAGTATACAGTATTATTGTGACGCAGTTTGGTATGCCGGTAAAAAAGTGTGCGATTCTATTGTATTGAGAAGCTTTTGCTGTTTTTATGATGTTATGGTCATGTTCCTGTATTCAATTCTTGATTCCTGGATGAGATTTCTGATTTGGTCTCAACTTTGGTCCTGTTTCCTGTTTGGTTAGAATTGAATGCTTCCCCAATCTTGGATGGAAAATTTTGGTTAAGTGCCAAGTGTGACGATGGATTTTGTTTAAAAAAAAGGTATGAAATAATATTTGTTTTTAATTAAATTCCAAGTGGATATTAATTTGGTAAAGGTTTTAAATATTTTAATAGTTTGTTTTCAACATGGACTCACGGAAAGTTTTATGTAAATTAGATAAAATGACAGTGACGTTTGACTTGACAGCATAAGTCAAACTTTGTTTTGATACACTGCTCTAAAAAGTTATTATGTATGTAAAAATAATGTGAAATAATAAACTTTGTGTATTTTTGGAAGTAAGAAAAGATTGTAAAATCTTTATTGTCCATGATAAAGTCTTGTTAAAAATTTATAGTTATTTTTATTATTCTTTCCTGTTTGAGAACATATTTATTCTCAAAGTATAAATAAAATCTAAAGGTTTAAATAAACATTATAAAATGTACCTATTTTTATTTCTGTAACTTTTTTTGGAAAATTATTAACCAGATGTCTAATACAAGCGAAATAAGTTTTAGAGTAAAGAAAAAGAAATGGCATAGAAGCCATAGGATGGTAAATAATAGCCCAGTTTGACCCAACGAGGAATCTAAGATGAATGACCCCCCAATTGGTTCCCAAAAGTATAGAATATGTCCAGTAAGTACTCGATATGTGAATTTGAGGATTTTTCAAACGGCGTCCAAATTTCTTTAAATAGTAGGAAAGTTATCAAGTCTGTGTAAGTATCCTTTGCTTATTTGGTTATGGTAGTTAGTCATCTTTAAACCCTCTTACCCCCCCCTTAACGATTCCACGACCTGCCACCGCACAACAAATGAGCTGCCGTCTCGCAAGAAGCTTTATATGCATGTTCCTTCTTCTTTAGCCCCATTTCGACTTAAAGTATTTTTATAGTTGATTCTATCCCTGTTCCCATTTGAGCAGACCTGTAAAACGCATCAACTTGCGCCCAACGTGTGGGGCTTAAAACGCTTCAGGATGAGTCGAAATCTTGGGATTCCAGGAGCACTGTATAAACTGCAACAACTAGGAATGTACCAACTCTCTGCATACTGCAACTCTCTTTATGGTACCAATACTCACCTACATTACGGAATGAGGCTCCCATAACAACAGTCTTATACCCGAATTTCTTGTAGTAGTTGTAGATCTTAGTGACTGAGACGACGCCAGGGTCCTCATCGCCAGTATAGCTCTTCTTATCTGTGTTTGCGACATACCAGTCAAGAATACGGCCGACAAAAGGTGAGATGAGAGTGACACCAGCTTCAGCACAAGCTACAGCTTGGGCAAAGTTGAAGAGTAATGTCAGATTGCAGTGAATGCCGTGTTTCTTTTCGAGCTCTCTGAAAATTAAAAAAGAAAAGAACGTTTATAGATATTAATACTTCGCAGGAAATGTCATATTCCAAATATATTGCAGTACCTTGCAGCTTGGATTCCTTCCCATGTTGATGCCAACTTGATCAGGATTCTGTCTTTGGAAATACCTTGTTCTTCATACAGGTTAATGATTTTGCGGGCTTTGGCAACACTGGCTTCCTTGTTGAAGGACAGTCTGGAGGAGAAAAAATATATATTAAAGTTAAGTAGTCAATGTATTTCTTCAAAGTATTTATAAAAAGCTATTATTAATCAATTAGGTCCGAAGCAAATATGGAACAAATAACCCTGTTTCCAAGGTATGTATGTATACTATTTTATTGGCAATGGGTTGGTAACCTATGGATTCCTAACATGCAAAGCAGTTGGGAAGCCACTGTACTTTATCTGTAGCTGGTATATGCCACTTTCTTTAAGGGGCTATCCTAGTGTAAAAGTATGTAATTCGTATACTTTTTTGGGAATTTCTAAAATAAAAGTAGTGTACCAGTTGTTTTGCAAGTTTGCATAAGCATTTACTATAAAAGGAAGTACAGTAAAACCAATTTGTCTGCAACCGTGAGGAGAAGCGATAACAGATGTTCATTTATGCGGTAAAAGTGACCTTGAGCTTTTTGTTAACCCTGTTTACATGTACATGTAAAAAAAATCATACAAAAATATTGAAAATTAATCTATTTATGTGCCATCTGCTGGCACTGTGAAAACAAAAACATAGCTCCACTGCGGCAGTGATTGGGATTAATAAAGATCCTGAAATATAAAATTTGAAAATGATTATTGAAATATAAGTTATTTTTTATACCATCAACTAGGATTTTTAAAAATATTAAAATTTGAAAAAATGAAGTGTTGAATTTTTTTTTAAATTAGCTAAAAATTCTCAGTTTCAAAAACCGCCAAATTGACATTTTTTATCTAATCAAAAACCCCCAGTTGATGGTATAGAAAATAACTTATATTTCCGTAATCACTTTGAACTTTTATATTTCAGGATCTCTATTAGTCCCAATCACTGTAGCAGTGAAGCTGTTTTTTTTATGAAAATTGTTTTACATGTACTTCTTTTTATAGTAAATGCCCATGCAAATTTTCAAAACAACTGGTACAGTACTTTTTATTTTAGAAATTCCCAAAAAAGTAGATTTTATTTCGTACTTTTACACTAGGGTAGCCCCTTAACTAAAACGCTTGTTTCACACACTAAGAATTTTGACCGCGTGATGGTTGAAATCTACATAGTGGCTCGAGCAATCATATGGAATCTTTCTCCCTTCACCGCTTGAAACGTTCGGTGAAGGGAGAAACATTCCATATGATTGCTCGAGCCACTATGTAAATTTCAACCATCGCACTGTCAAAATTCTTAGTGTGTGTTTCGAGCGTAAGTGTCTCTTGTCATTTATATGTATACTTAGATATAAAAATAATTTATTTTTTCTTCGGCTTTTTCCCTTTGCGAGTTCGCCGTTTTCATCCCTCGTAGCAATCTGTTCTCACGTCACCTTCTGTGAGGTCTCTATCTATCATAGTATTTTTTATGTACATTTTTTATGTACTACAATCTTGTAGTAGGTCTTTCTCTCCGTCTTCTTCCCGGCAGGCCCCAGTCCAATATTCTTTTCGTCCACCTGTACTCTGGCATTCTTTGTACATGTCCGTACCACTGTAGGGCTTTGCTTTCCACTTTTTTTTATAATTGAGCATTCTAGGTACTTCCATTTTGTCCCATATTTGTTGGTCTGTTCTTATTCTACCTTCTGGTGATTTGCAAACATCTTCTTATAAAGTCCAGTTGAACTGTTCTTATTTTATTTTGTATTGTTGTAGTCATTGCCCATTCTTCTGCTACATATAATGTAATATTCAGTACTGTGCTCTGAATTATCCTTTGTTTTTTTGTTTTCTTTGATTATAGTGTTGTTTCATATCACTCCATGCAGTGCTTTTGTGGCTTGTTTTCCCCGTTCTATTTTCATTTCTATCTTTCATACCACTACCATCTTCACTTATCATATAAATCAATATGAATATCATTTGAAACTTTCTTATTAATGATAGATTGTTAATAAAATCACAATCAGTTAGTAATATATGTATTCTAATTTTCAGAACAATAGGGAAACAGTTTATTACTTTTTAAATAAGTCTACTTTTCTGCACGCGTTTTAGTTTGGAAAGTTTTACTTTTCCGCACTGAATTTAGATATTTTAATATGGCCTTAAAATAATTATAATACATGCAATAAACTAATATTTAGATATTACTTGCTAATTTATTTCAAATGTATCTTATTATGTTCATGTTTTAATGAAATTAACGCGATTATTTCATTCATAGGAGATTCCGACCAATAAAAAGCTACAGAAATCTAAATTAAATTGATAATTTTTGATAATTTCCCGTCGTCAGGTATATTACGTCAGATGCCCTTCGTTGCTACGAAAAAATACATTCAGTGACATTAATGACAATTAATGTTTTAAAAATTATAAAAGTGATGACTTTCAACCGTGAAATATTTATAACAACTGTGTGTTTAATTCTACTAATTTTGTACTTACATAAATAAATTACAATAAAATTTTGGTTTTGAACAGTTTTATTCATGAAATCATCGCAACAAATTGCACTCGATCTCTAAAATTAATATAGAATTTTAGAGCTCTTGTGCAATTACTACTGACAATTCGATGAAATAAAATTATTTTGACATAATATTCGAAAGTCTAATCAGTAGACAATAATCAGTAGACAATAACAGTGGTTTTGAATCGTCGTCATGGAAACCAAAATCGTCGTCATGCTAACCAATTATATTTAAAGTTTGGTTTTGACAACCTTGTCAAAGAATTAATTTGTGTATTTTCATATTTAATTAATTCAATTAATTGATTAAGATTTGGTCATTTTTTAAACGCTCATAGAAAAAATATTGTTCCTAACATTTGCGGAAAGTCTCTTTTCCGCACTCGACTGCTTGCCGAACGACGCGAAGCGGAGAAACTGCAATCGCGTGCGGAAAAGTATGACTTTCCACGCTTGATAGGAAAATAACTATTTCCGCTTGCTCTTCTAGACAAGGAAGTACTTTTCTGGCTAGTATAATATTATGTCAGTTTCCTTACCTGCAAATGTAGGTGTCATTTATGTGTCACATTAGAATAAGATGCATATAGATATTTCTATTTCACACGAAATTATTAGGTCATTAGGTATTAGTTGGCAGTAAAATATTATCTACTACTTCTAGAGTGAACTTATTTCAGTCTCTGTTAATAGTTTATCTTGGTGCTTTGTACATAAATAAACTACATATTCCTAGCTAGCTGGGAAAGTAAACAAGTAATAGATCACTTTTCGAATGTTGGAGGTTAGGAATCCATTGATTACTAACCAATTGTAAGTATCAATTATTTCATACCTTGCATCGACTTCAGTGGAAACTCGTCCTGGAACAATTTTCAAAATTTCCACACCAAACAAGACACATAGCATATCCATGGTGTTGTCCAATTTCTGGCTCATGTCTCCGCCGAGTTTGTTGCCGTATTGGATAGCTTTGTCGATGATGGGTTTGTATTGTGGTAGAGCCGCTGCAGCCAATATGAGGGAAGGGTTGGTGGTTGCATCGGTAGGCTTGAAGGCTTTCATAGCTAAAATAAGAATGAACTGATTAATAATCAAGAATTAAGGCTGGACAGTTTTAGAAAAAGTTTCAGTATGTGCTGTACCCAAGTGAGCCCCTGATTTACACCAAGAAATTTAACAATTTGGTAAAATATGATGTGCAGTGGTATTAAGTATGTCTTAGGGTGAAGGTCACTGTGTGACTTCCTTAGGTCTACAAAACCAGATTAGTTAGCTCCCGTATGTTAGAGATTTTTCCATCAGCTTTTTCAGACAAAAAGGGTTAGGAAAAATCTTTTAAGAGATCTATTAATAAAACGCAGTGTTTAAGAACCCTGTTACAAATGCTGTCTCTGTAAAAAAACTGTCACTTTGTTCAATGTAAAACATCATCTGTTGCAAAACACATTATCACACAAGACAAGCAGTTTCATAGAACATAATTCTACCATCCTTGCATGTACAGGGGGACTATAGAAATTCAAGAAGAGATTGAATCTTTAGGATATAATACTGAATGGGGATCCCAAAGATAGGAAATGCAACAACTCCTCTAAGTCACAGGAAGTCTATGAATAGCAAGGATATTCGAGAAAGATCATCAGTGAGTTATAGTCCAAGTAATGAAGCTTAAAATAGGACAAAACCTCGCAATTTTTACAGAATGGATCGATTTGCTTGAAAATTTGAGAATAAGTAGTGGATAGTCGAAGGATCAAAATCTATATGATGCAGAAAGGCGCTTTTACCATGGGGTTGGTTGCCACCCCATCTTGGGGGTGAAAATTTTATTATATTTTGACTGCAAATGTTGGTAAAAACATTCATTCTAAGCAAAAAAACGTTCTATACATTTTTTTGATCAAATTAATAGTTTTCAATTTATTCGCTATCGAAACTGTTAGTTTTATATCGAAAAAATCAATGTTTTTAATAAGTTTTCTGCTAATAACTCCAAAAGCTTTCGTTTTATCAAAACAACTTCACTTAACAAAAACATACCTTTTAAAAAAATAAACAAAACCGTTTTTTTAAATTTTCTTTAAGACCAATAGTAATCGAGCTACACTTTATTATATGTTAGCTCTTCTTCGTCAAATGCTAAATATTGCAGTTTCAAAGTCAAAAGACGGGAAAACTATGCATTTTTCGAGGATAACTTGTTCAAAATAATTTAAAGTATTTAAAAATATCTAGCTCTAGAAATAAAAAAAGTCTCTAGCTCAAAAAATAAGTGACATAATGAAAAGAATGTCAGTCCCTATTTTTTTAGGGAAAAAGTGATCGAAAGCAACCTCCTAATCACCACCCTAATTAAAATTGGTGATTGGCATTATTTGGTCTTCTTTACTTATGACTTTATTAATAGGTTCTAGAAGTTTGACCGGCTTAGAATGATTAGTTTAAAAAAAAAACGGAGTTAAAAGCGAATAACGAATTTTTGTAGTTTGGAAAAATGACCTTTTCTTCAGAACAGAAAGATTAGTATCAGAGATACGAAAAAATGTTTAAATCTGAAATTGTAACCTATTTAAGTCCCAAGAACCTGGTTTGCAAAAAATTTTTTTACGTCGAAAATTGTGTGAGCTATTGAAAATTAAACCCTTTCAAAGTCACCTCTTTTTGCGACTGAGGATTTTAAAAATATTTAATATTAATAGGCTTATAGATCTTGTAAAAACCTACAAAATTATTTTTTACCAAACTTTCTAGGATAAAAAATAAAAAAGTTACGGTTACAAAATCAATATATTTTTTTGACAAAAAAAGGAGAAATCCAATTGGAAGCATAATAATGTTAGTTAGCGATGTTTTTAGTCATTGGCCTTATTCATTCTTCTTTGTTTATGTATTATTAATAGATGCTAGAAGTTCGACTATCTTAGAATGATTAGTTTTTAAAAACACGGAGTTAAGAGCGAATAACGAATTTTTGTAGTTTGGTAAAAAATGCCATTTTCTTCAGAATAGAAAGATTAGCATCAGAGATACGAAAAAATGTTTAAATATGAAATTGTAGGTTATTTAATTCCCAAGAACTTGGTTTGAAAAAATTTTTTCTACGGCAAAAATTGAGTAAATCGTAAATGAGTATTATCGAAAAACATTGATTTTTTCGATATAAAACTAACACTTTCGATAGCGAATAAATCGAAAACTATTAATTTTCCCAAAAAAATGTATAGAACATTTTTTGCTTAGAATGAATATTTTTATCAACTTTTACGGTCAAAATATAATAAAAAAATTTCCACCCTCGAGATGGGGTGGCAACCACCCCCATGGTAAAAGCGCCTTTCGGCATCATATAGATTTTGATCCTTGGTCTATCCACTACTTATTCTCAAATTTTCAAGCAAATCGATCCATTCTGTAAAAATTGCGAGGTGAAAAGCTTCGGGACCTGGACTATTATAGGTTACATCTAATGCTGTATTGAATTTGATTATGTCAGCCTCAGTTGTGGAAAAAACAACTCCAGAGACATGACCTAATTATAAAAACTCCGAAAACAATGAACTACTTTAAGACATAATATCAGCCTACACTTCTTGATTATTATAGTTGATTTTTTAACCAAGAGGAGTAAACTAAAAAGACAGATTCACACCCAAGAAAGTTACTAGAAAAGTCACCAAATTCATCTTCTTTTTTTCGTTGATCATATCAGCTTTCGATGATAATCCATACATATTATATTATACTAACACATCGCTAAAGAGTTCTAAAAAGAACTGTTTTTATATAAAAGTAGACTAAAAATCTAAAAATTAAAGGAATAATGCAGAAAACACAAAAAATCGCCGATAGACTTAATTAACCTATAAAATGACAGAAGTGCCAAAATTTCATAAATGTCATTAGTGTCAAAATTTAATAACAGTGCAGTAAACTTGCCTGCATTTGGACCAATTAGAAACAAGCATTACGGCGCGGTAAATTTGAATCACTACTCTTGGTTAAAAAACAAACTATAGTAGTTTGAAAATAATCATTAAAATAATAAGTTCAATATTAAAAAACCTCTGGTTTTTCCTTTAGTTTCAAATAAAACTTTACAATCTCTTAAAGGAAATAGAAGTTTAAGAAGTCCTTTATTTGGCATTGAAACCGGCCAATTGTGTGTGAACAAACTTTGTGGAATTTCTAAATTTAGTCAAAATATATCACCATGAGGTTAAGCCAAAGATAAGCACTCATTTTATTATTATATAATTTGTATAAATGAACCAATTAAAGATAACAGAATTCTAAAAATATTAAAGTGTTTAAACAACAGTACAATAATTTTTATATTAAGTAAGTTGATATATCATTTATGTAATAGATTATAGTTGCAAGGAATCGCATATGAAAAACATGCAAACAGTGCTAAAGCATATAATATAAAGCATAATATAAAGCATCCGGTAATACTATATTACTTATCTATGGTGCTAAAGTACTAATAGTATGAAGGCAAACACAGTGTAAAAAAGAATTAAAGCCACATGGGGATATACATGAACAACAAACCAATTTTGAACATTAATTAGATGAAAGAATTAGAGATGAAATAGTAATGTGAATAAATCAACTTTAGTTCAACAACAACTTTTGTACAACAAAAATTGTTCAAATAATGGGAAAGCATGTCAAGAATTTGATCCCAACCTAATTTATACATTTAAATTCCAATCCAAAAAACATTTCTCAGAGATAAAAAAAAACAAGATAAGAGAATAATAAAAAAACAAATAAACAACAAAGATTCTTAATCATTAATTATAGGAAGGTTATTAACAGCAAAAAACATTTCTGTCTAGAAGCCACAGATCTTTTAAAATATTGAATCCAAGCTAGGGTAAACAATTGTAAAGAAATAAAGTTTTATAGAAGCTTAATAAGAATTAGGAATAGTATGATATTAGGTATTGGGACCGTGCAAGTTCGGCAAAGCGACCTCTATTTCTACGCTCTGTACTTTTATTCGCACTTTTAATTATATTGGCCAATTATATTAGTCCTGGTTGCTGGATAATTGTCAAGACCATAGTCCAAAAAAATAATAAGAAGAAAAAATAAAATGCAGGTTATGTTTAGCAAACGTAAACAATTGTATGTAGTAAATAAAATCAGTTATTAAAATGCAGTACTGCAAGCAAAATACAATTAATTAAATTTACCTTTATATAATAATTGCATATCATATCAATATTGTGGAGTAATATATAATTTTTCTGCGTCAGTGACAGAAGGTATGAAATATACGTCAATTTGACAATTTCAATTGACAATATGAATTATTTGAGATAGTTGCAATATTTCTCCGCGACTCGCGCACGGTCGTTTCTCGTTTCCCTTTCCAAGTACTTGCACACCGCGAATACTAGGCACTAGTAGATCTCATTCTTCTTAATGTGACTTATCAAGTACTCTTGGTATTGGAGATTAACATGGCAAGATTCTCTCTGGCTTCTGCTATTCTGAACAATTATTCGACTCTTCCATATCCCAGTCCATTCTCGGACATTCTTCAACCAAGAAGCTTGTTTTCTACCAATTCCACCTCATCCTTTGATTTCACCCATCATAATTATTCTTCTTTTTTCTGTACCCTGTCCATTATCAAACGTTTGAGATCATATTGGTAATAATCACTTTGTTTATGGCAGCTCTAAACAGATAAGCAGTGGTCTCTTGATACCACTCCCTGAGATTTTGGAGCCAGGATCTTCTTGTTCTTCATGGGCTTCTTTCGACGATATTGCTCTGTATTATGAGATGTAGAATCACCATCATAATTAATTGACAAATATTATACTGTTTTCCCCACATTATATGAGTGAGATATGCTATTTTCTTGGATGTGACCCATAAAATCAGCTGACAAGTAGCTTCTACTCTGTTGAGAACTGCTTCATTTGTCTGTTTAACCTTCTACATTTTCATCTATTTAACCACATCTCAAAAGTGGTTAATAGTAGATACTGTTAAGGTTCATGCTTCGACACTACATAAGACAACTGACAATATGTAATATTTAATCATTTATGTAATTTTATCATTTATGTAATATTTATTTTCAGCAAGGAAAACATAACTGGAGCAAATTAGTATGTAAACCAAATGAGAATTGAAAGTGTCTCACACTACAACTACTTGGAATGGGAAACTATAATCAATGAGTCGTGGGACAATACCCAAGCTATTACATGTCGCATCGGAAAGACAAAAAGTGCATTCTTGACTATGAGATCTGTGTTAAAGAGCCATGACCTCACCCTAGAAACAAAAATACAGCTCCTTAAATGTTAGGTGTACTCAGTGCTTCTATAGAGAGTAGAAACATGGACATTGAAGGCGGAAACTCTATTGAAACTTCAGGCTTTTGAGCTATGGTTGTACAGAAGGATCCTGAAGATACCATGGACAGACAAAGTCACCAATGAAGAAGTACTACGGAGGATGAACACAACCGCAGATTTGGTCAACATCGTGAAGGGCTGTAAGCTGCAGTACTTATATATAGACATATAAGTACTGCAGCTTAGTCATGTAATAGATCTGTTTGGTTCTTCAGTTTCCTCTATTAAACAAGAACTCGGGCGTCTTGAATTTTGAATTTAAAAAATTAAATAGATTTAACTGTTATAGTTAACTCAGTTGTTTTCATCATTTACAAATAATTTATATTCTTTTTTATTTTTTATGTTTGTGTTTTATAGTTGTAGTTTTACATGTATCTAAATTTTATATTTTCATTATTATGACAAAGCTCTGCTTTATTGTATTTTGTATGTATTGGGTTTATCCCGTTAATAAATAAATAAAAAAATAATGAGAAATCAAGGCAGATACGAGTTACTCCAATGCATTTTGCAAGGTAAAATTGAAGGTAAAGGGGCCCCAGGACGAAGAAGATTATCCTGGCTTGCTAACCTGAGAGCATGGTATAGAAAGACCTCAACACAACTATTCTGTATAGAAACCAACAAAATATTCATAGCCAGAATGATCACCAACGTTCGGAAAGGGCAGGCACCCTAAGAAGAAGAATCATTGGTTTCTGCAGTTGAAGTTAAAGTTATGGCTACAGAAGAGCGACCTCATTTTTAAAAAGCTGTACTAGCCAATTCATAACGTTACAATTTATAATTTTATATCTTTTTCTGTTCCTAATTGTCACTCCTTTCTATTGTGGCAGTTGGCAGTCTTCATTTTTTAAATTTCTTTCAGACATCACCTTGGAGATGTCCTTCATCCATGTGGTTGATGGTCTTCCTTATTTTCGTTTTTCTGTGTGTAACATGTTATTGTGGATTCTTCTTTACTCTATTCGTCTTATGCGCCCATACCATACTACATATTGTACTACATTACTATTCCCATTTGTTGTCTCATGTGGCTAGATCTTCTTGGGGACCTCCTTCAGGAATCCATCTCAATGGCTAGTAATTGAGCGTTGTACTTCTTGGTTAATTAACAGACTTCGGCTCCATAGATTAATACTGATTTTAACACATTCACTACCAAGGGGATATTTTAGTTTCATCCTCATAGACCATAGATCAGCGGTTCTCAACCTTTTTTAGTTTGAGGCACACTAACTTAAAAACTCGTTTAGCCACGGCACACTTGGGTAAATAATCTCTATAATGAGCATAATCATAATGTATTGTTATGTGATTTTTTTACTATGTTACTTTCTTTAAAAATATAATTTAAAACATAATTCATTTAGTTAATGCTCTGCTAGGAAAATTAAGAAAACAAAATTTTAAAGCACTTATAAACATATATTTTAAGTCCATCTAATTAAAAATAGTGACACCATATCTAATGCGATATCTGTGCTTGGTGACCTTTCATTCTTAAATCCTTTCTAGGACGTATTGTAGACAAGCACACCCTCAAGCCGTCCTCTAAAGATTTTAGCTGTGAACGATTTTTGTTCTTGATGGCATTCATCGACGAGAAAGCAGATTCACAGATATAAGAAGTTGAAAACGGTATTATTGCATTCATAGCTTTCTTTGTGACCAGTGGATATTCATTGAAGAGGAGAATCCAAAATGATGCAAAATCTACATTAACTACATAACATTAACTACATTTACTGTACTTAAGTGTAAGTCCACGGTTGTTTTTCATATCTATCAGTTCACCCTCTTCATTAGTAGTGAACAAGGCTGTGTCATAAGCCGACTCGATGTATGGATTTCACACCCAGTCCATTGATGACATATTGAGGGAGGGTAAATACTTTTTGAGATTGCTATTCAGCTTACAAGACTTGTAAAAAAAAAGTCTGACAGATTTGGTTCTACATTGCAATAATAATATTTTGACATAATTTTAATTCTGTTGTCTGTTGTATCGAGGTCAAGGTCAACAAAGGTGTTAGAAAACATTGATGTTTAGGCTCGATGTTGTATTGCCATCAATGGTACAGTTCCGATGTTTAATTGCTGGTGACCACCTATGTTTTTCCAATGACGCTCATCTCGAGATGAATGTATTCAAACGCTATCGCCAAAAGCGGTAATATGTTGAACTATTGAAACAGCAGACAAGCGCAGAACAGAAGTTTTATTCAATGAAAAATAGTAGGTACAAGTTATTATCACGGCGAATTAAAAAAGTAAATACTAGTAAAAGACGGTAAAATTTCGCGGCACACCTACAGGGACGTCAGGACACATCAGTGTGTAGTCGCACACTTGTTGGGAACCTCTGCCATAGATAGTTAAATTGCCATTATGCGCAGTGCGATCATGGCTCACGGGTGAGATGCTGGCCTATGGGACAAATCGATGTGGTTCATACATGTCCCTTCAGATGCTTCACAGCATTCAGGGCTCCTATCACCTGTCTTCCCTCTACGACGCTTTAAAATGTGTAATCCATCTCTTTCAATACATTTTATCTACTATACACTTTACATATAAATCTAATGATAAGCTAAATTCCATTCCCAAGTTATCTTAAAAATAAGTTTTTGAATATTTTTCCAGTTCCATCAAATTTAAATGAATAAATGACATTGCATTATAGTGAAACCTGTAAACCTAGCTTTATTAAACCACAGCATAGCAACCAGTTAATTCTAATAATAGACACAATATCAAAAGATTGATAACAATCCAGCCTAAGGCATGTAAAAGTCAAAATGACGTTCCTGATCTAGGGATAACCAACTAATAAACCCAATAATTAATGATTAATTGATTACTTACCCTCAAAGTCCCCGGTGTCTGCAACCACTGTAGTCAGGGCTTTAAGTTGTTCGAGGGTGTTGGACATCTTTTTGGCCTTCTTGGAGTGCGGCTCTGTTATCACCCCGGCGTGTAAACCTACTTCTGACATGAGGAAATGAAATGTCGTCAGGAAAAGGTCAAAAAAATCAAAATCTGGATGGTCACGGTAGCGCAGATCGTACCACCACCTAGTACTTAACCACAGAACGAGAACGAAATAACCGGCACGATGATAAGGTGATTTTGTAATCAATTTGAAAGTACAAGTAGAGGTTATCGGACTTAATTATCTTTACAAGGTTTGATGATGTAAATACTTGAAGGGGACTGGAAATTTTTGGTGAAGGGGATCTGCTACCTGCTGGGTTACTGGTTACAAAGTCAAGGTCTCAGCGGATGTGATATATTTTGATTTTTTAAATTTAAAACGGAAATATTGAATAATACACAATAAGTTGTCTTTTTTTAGTATAAAAATATAAACAATTTTTTCAAAATATTCTGAAGATCAACAGCAAAACAGCAAACAGGTTGTCTTGTCAATGTCAAACAAAACGTCACACGTCACTTTAGAAATGAAAATGAATATGTCTAATATGTAGATACCGGGTAAATTGATCATCTTAAGGTGTGATTCCACAATGAGAATATCTCATGAGATTTTTGAAGTTATATGTACTTCTTTAGGCGCAATTGGGAAAAATGTTGAGAGTTGAGAGTCAATTTTTATAAAGGCGACCGACAGTATGAAGTCCCTGCATACCGACAGTATGAAGTCAGAGTTACGTATCAATGCAAATAAAGTGTAAAAAAATATAATGGTGTTTTTAGTAAATATATTTATTATAATTTTTGTATCTTTGGATTTTTGTCTTCGTTGGGAATAGGATAATTAGTATTAAAATGTGATAAAAAGCAAATTAAAAATTTGTGTAGAAAATCAGACGTTTTTTAGATTTTCTACCATTCATCAATGGAAAAGTAATTGAGGGGAGGCTACAGTTCATAAAAAATGGCGTATTAACGTTATTTTTAATTTTTGGTATTAGTAAAGTATTAAAATTAGTTTAATACTTTAATAAATACAGTTAAAATGATTAAAATATATTAGTTTAGTTGAAATCATAATAGAATTATAACTTCTTACGTGCGTACAAAGTACACACACACACACTCTTTTTTGTCTCATGATATATAAAGAGAAACATTTTTATTTTCATTCATCAATGATATACCTACTAGAGATAATTTCGTGAGAGAACAAATTTCAACATTGAGACATTGCAAACTTCGCATGAACCCCTCTGTGACACAGTGGTAAGAGCGCCTACCTTTGGATCGAAAGGTTCGAATGGTCGTGAGTTCGAATCTCACCTGGGTAGAGAATTGTTCTTTTATTATAAATTAATAAATGAAAATAGTTTCTGTCCTTGTGGGGTCGGTACTCACCGGAGGGACCGCAGACGTTGGATACAATTAGCGTCTCTTTGCAAAGACAATGACGTCGACTTTGCAAAGTAACAAGACACTTACTTAACACACACATTACACATTACTCCCCTGAGTTAGTGATAAGTTATAGTCTAAAATCTAAAACATCATTATGAAATTGACTGGCCAGTTGGTTGTGAAAACCAGTGTCAATAAAACACGAAACACACACAAACTTCGAATGAAATATTTATTTCAGATGCTGTACATGAATAAAACTGTTATGTTGTGAGATAAACATAAGAAAAATGAGTGAACAAGTGATCAAAGGGGTATTAAAAGAAAAAAAAAATGTAATAACTGGAGAAGAATCATGATACGGCAGTTAATAGAGTTGTATGAATCTGATTCCAATTGCAAATTGGAATAGGAAATTATAATGCACATTTAATTTTCGTCTTCTTCTTTTTGGCATCATAACCCTGGATGGGTCTATGCCTGTCTGGCTATATCTTTTCATTAAGATCTCTCTTGTACCCTTCTCCTCCATATTCTTGTATTCATGATTTTCAGGTCGTCTTCCACGTCATCTAACCATCCCGTTCTGGGCCTCCCTTTTCTTCATCTTCCTATTAGCTGCCATTGTAACATTTTCTTTGCTGCCTTTGCATCTTCTTATTTCTGGAAATGTCCCAACCATGACATTCGAAGAAATTTTTTATAACATTCCGGACATTTGCGTTCCAGTTCTTCTAGTACCTATTGCTTCTATTATATTCTTATTTCATCTTCTTTTAATCCAATTCGTCAGTCAATATCTATCAGTCCTTCTATTTCTAGTAAGAGAATTAACGGTAAGATAATAATCAACAAGCGGCAGCTTTTCCTCTGTCCTTTGTAGTTGCCACCTTGAAAATGATTTCACACCTCACACTAATTTTACCATCAAAGAACTGTTCCAATTGAGTAAATCAAAACCTATTAATCCCATATTATTTACCAGTAAATTGTAGCTTACTACAATTTTAGTTAAATATGGTACTTAAATCAATTTTTGATTCCATCTTTCAAATTAGGTACAGATTATTTCTGATGCTGTGGAAACAGTTCTGTTAGAGACACCTTGTCTCATGAAAGTAAACTCTCGAGTCGCATAAACTCAGGTCTTGCAGAGAAATATCTCATATTCGGTGGAAACGTATCTCAAAAAAATTTCTTATGAGACAAAAATCCCAAGAGATTTTAGTTATTATAAATAATAATATAGATTCTTAATATTATAAACCTTAAGACCGCGTCCCACCATCAAATAATTTGATCAAACTGGTTTGAGCAAACTGAAAGTGACAGTTAGTGACGTCACATCCTGAGTGTTCATTGTGGATAATAATGAAAAATTTTAATTTTAAATAAAGTACAAACAAGTTAGACAACTCAATACAAAAAATTTGATCAAACTAGACTGATAGTGAGAGCACAGATTTTTAGAATTTCAAAAAAACTGCAATTGTGACGTCACTTTGACGTACTTCCTCAAGTACGTCAAGTTTGCTCACACTGTTTGATCAAATTATTTGATGGTGAGACGCGGCCTTTACTTACTCTATTAAAATTATTAACATAATGAAGTAAATAATACAATTTTCAAGTAAAAAATAAATTTCAAAAACATGTTAAAAATTAAAATAAGAACAATTCTGGTTGCATCGATCCTGGTGGCTAGTATATCTCTCTTCCTAAATTATATTCGTTTAAAAGAATATTTTTTTTCTACGACCATTTAATAATATGCTCCTTATTCACTATTTTTGAATAGATAATGACACCTATTACTTACCCGTGAGTAATATTTCATTACTCACGGGCTGAAGTTACACACGGGTCATTACTCACGGGTTAAAGTTAGATTCAAGTGGTGTATGGCACTTTTAATATACTTATTATTAGCAAATAAATTTACTTAAGCTTGTTTATTTAATAAAATAATCATTGTAATTTATATCAACAATTAATTTCGAAAAATGTTTAAAGGATTTTTAACTGTAACAATGCGTCAGTACATAATATATTTTTAGTCAGTATATTTTTTACTTCTATATTTCAACATTTGACATTTTTAAGATTGACGTTATTAAAAGGTAAACAAACAATGCGTACTCATTCCGTAAAAGGGTTTACGAATATGAAATTTATATCAATGAATTCTGTGTCACTTACTGTTTACAATAGATTTTTATATTTGTTGACATTTACAATAGATTTTTATTGGGAGCAAATGTTCTTTTTCATGTAATTGCCTTAAAATATGTCTTATTTTTAAAAGCCACCGCTATTAAAAATACACCATGCATGACATTAATGACAACTACTGTTTCATAAGTGCAAGAGGGGTAATTCTAACAGTGTTGCCATAGTTATATAAAATATGTTTTCTTATGAAAAATAAAATCTTTTGATTTTAAATAATTTTAGTAGTTCATAATTATATTTTCTACTAATCCAAATAAAAAAGGTCGTAGAAAAAGTATAGTATTCTACTCGCATGTAATGGCTATTACTTACTCTGATGAATTACGACACTCGCCTACGGCTCGTGTCGCAAACTTCATCATCGTGAGTAATAGCCATCATTACATGCTCGTTGAATAATATACTATTATTATTAGACACATCATTATGTTCTTACATTTTTTTATGAAGATGGCCGAACTATACATTTTTAGTAAACGTATGTATTTTAGTTTAAGATGTTACACGTTACTGTAACTTTAGCCATAGTGTAATAGTATCACCTGTCACCTGCTTGATTTATTCCGTACCGGCCGGCGCTTGTCGATTTGTTTGGATACAAAATTCAAACTTTATTTTTATGTGGTAGTGTTTTTTTCGTTGATGACAACTTCTAGTCCATGTGGTGAGACCGCTGCCGTCTGGAAAAATTTCTGATTCGGTTTCTTTGTGGATTCCTATTCAAAAATGTCCCCTTTAAACAAATCTGAAGGGTGCCGGGCGAAATTTTTGGGCAGAAATTGTTTAAATAATTTTTTTAAACAAATACAGAAGATCACGTTTTTTTGCTCCGCAACATATATTTTTGAGTTTTGTGAGTCATTCTGAACAAGAAAGGTGTCTTGTAAATTTTCTCAGAAATTGATAGTTTTCGAGTTATAGGCGATTTAAAATCTGAAAAATGCGAAAATACTCATTTTCGAGGCTTAAAAACTCATATTCAAATTAGTATATTTGAGGTCGCCAGATACATAAATTGAAGACTAAATATTCAGCTTCAAAATTCTGAAGAGTGATTGCGTCTATCTTTAATTTATACCGTTGTTTTTTTAATTGTTAAATATGCGTGTTTATCCGATTTTTTTGCCGGTGCGGCGCGCTCCTTTTCAAGAATCTTCCATTTTCCTCCGAAAAATATTTTTTCTAGATTCTTTGGGACATTCTAAATAAAATAAGTTACTTGACATTTTTTTCAAAAGTTAATAGTTTTAAAGTTATAAGCGATTTAAAATCCGAAAATGAGTTTTTTTGTCATTTTTCGGATTTTAAATCGCTTATAACTTAAAAACTATTAACTTTTGAGAAAAATCGCAAGAAACTTATTTTATTTAGAATATCATAAAGAATCTAGAAAAAATATTTTTTGGAGGGAAATGGGATATTTTTGAAATGGAGCGCACCGCACCGGCAAAAAAATCGGATAAACACGCATATTTAACAATTAAAAACCAACGGTATAAATTAAAGATATACGCGATCACTCTTCAGAATCTTGAAGCTGAATATTCAGTCTTCAATCTAAGTATCTGGCAACCTCAAAAATACTAATTTAAATATGAGTTTTGAGGCCTCGAAAATGCGTATTTTCGCATTTTCAGATTTTAAATCGCCTATAACTCCAAAACTATCAATTTGTGAGAAAAATTACAAGATACTTTTCTTGTTTAGATTGACCCAAAAAATCTAAAAATATATGTTCCAGAGCAAAAAACATGATCTTTTGTATTTGTTTAAAAAAATTGATTAAACAATTTCCGCCCAAAAATTCCGCCCGGCACCCTTCAGATTTGTTTAAAGGGGACATTTTTGAACAGGAATCCACAAAGAAACCGAATCAGAAATTTTTTTCAGACGGGAGCGGTCTTACCACATGGACTATTATGGGAATCATCTTTTAGTAAAATGGCATGTACAATTAATGATTTTTCATAATAATAATCTTCTTCTTCTATCTCATAAGCCTTAGTGCCCTTCAGTGCGTCGGATGTAAGGTTTTGCCTCTTATCCAGGTTCTTCATATTATCTCTTATATTCATGGGACATTTTTTCACTTATATCATGGGTTTGGTCCATACATGTCTTCCTCGGCCTTCTCTTTTTCTGTTTCGATTTTGGCTTCATATATACCTACCTTCTCTGCCAGTATCTTTTGCTCTATTCGCTCTATATGACCTAACCAGTTCAATTGTTTGTTTTCGACCTTCCTCATTATTGGTTCTTGGTCCAGCTCTCTCCTTATATCTTCATTTCTAAATCTTTCAAACTTCGTAACTCCAGCTATTCTTCATGTATTTCATCTCGGTCGCGTTTATCATTGATTTACGTTTCTTTTGCACAATCTGTGTTTCCTCCTCATATTTGTCTGAGTTTAGTTTTGTTCTTTTGTTGCCTATTTCTGATTTCCCAAAAATTGTGTTTAATCGAGTAGGTAATACACGTTAGTATCCTTCCTTATATTACTTATTGCCATGTCCGTTTTCTCATTTTCATAATAATCAAAATGTTTTATGTTAGATACATTTTTTAAAAGCTAAAGCAAAAGCTTCTTTTTGTGACAGAAAAATATTAATATTATAGTGTTATTTCTTTCAGCTGACAACTATTTGAACCTATGTGGCAAATCTGCTATAATAAAATGGTAGTATTCTATTTGCCACTTTTGAATGTTTTTTTTTTCTGGTGATAACTACCAGTACTTATCCAGAACTGTAGATAATCGTCAAGGTTCACAAATTTTCCCCAACCAAACATTATTTGAAGATTTTATATTGAATCAAACAACATAACAGAGAAAAACTTTATTTATAATACAACAATTATATCCTTATATAAATCAAAAATGCATATCAAAATCCCAAACAGATTTTCTCAAAAGAATCACAAATATAAACCCATTCATAAATTTTTAATTTCAAAATAGGAACAATAAGAAAAATAGAGTAAATATACTCACATATTAGGGTGTTCCGAAAACACCAAAGTTTAATAATGTTGGTATCCTCGGCTATATTGTGGTGATGGGTAGCCTATAAACCCTCAGTTTCAAATTTCAGCCCAAAATGTTAACCCTAACCCTTGTCCCAAGCCCCCCCAAAAAATTGGTTTTTGGATTTTTCAAATATTTTTAATAATTTTTCTCTTCATGGTGATGGGTAGCCTATAAACCCTCAATTTCAAATTTCAGCCCAAAATGTTAACCCTAACCCTTGTCCCAAGCTCCCCAAAAAATTGGTTTTTGGATTTTTCAAAGATTTTTAATTAATTTTAATCTATAATTTTTTGTAAGAAAACAAACAAGTAAAATCAGTTTTTAAATTTTATTTTTTACATATACAGGGTGTCCAGAAACTCTACCGACAAACAAAGACAGGAGATTCCTTAGATAATTTTAAGATAATTTAACCCAATTCACCTAGTCCGAAAATGCTTCCTAAGGGAGCTAAAGCTCTTTGAAGATGGCGTCATGTAATTAGTTCTTCTTAAATACCTCCAGAACGCTTCTATTTAGAAAAACGAAAATTGGTATACATATTTACTTTCCAGAAATGAATCGATTCCATCCATTGCGAATTTCTAGTACAGGTCATAGGCGTCCGTTTTGGGTAGGGCAACGGTTATTTTATCGCCTAACTTTTTTGTCTTTAATTTTTAAGCATTGTTGACTCTGAATTATTTAATAGTGAGTTATTCTAGTACGAAAAGGTACTCTTAGTTTAAGTCGATAGGATACACCGTTTTCTAGAAAAATCGATTTGAAAATTTTCCGTTCATTGAATTTAAAAAAAAAGATTAAAAAAAAAACTATTTAGAAAGATGAAAACTGGTACATTTATTTATATTCCAGAGATTAATCGATTTCATTTATGGCGAATTTCTAGTACCGGTCATAGGCGTCCGTTTTGGGTAGGGCAACGGTTATTTTATCGCCTAACTTTTTTGTCTTTAATTTTTAAGCATTGTTGACTCTGAATTATTTAATAGTGAGTTATTCTAGTACGAAAAGGTACTCTTAGTTTAAGTCGATAGGATACACCGTTTTCTAGAAAAATCGATTTGAAAATTTTCCGTTCATTGAATTTAAAAAAAAAGATTAAAAAAAACTATTTAGAAAGATGAAAACTGGTACATTTATTTATATTCCAGAGATTAATCGATTTCATTAATGGCGAATTTCTAGTACCGGTCATAGGCGTCCGTTTTGGGTAGGTCAACAGTTATTTTATAGCATACCTTTATTGTCTTTAATTTTTAAGTATTTTTGACACTAGATTATTCAATTATGAGATATTCGAGTACTAAAAGTTACTCTTGCTTTAAGTTGGTAAAATACATCGTTTTTTTTTTAAATTTTTTTTAACTATTTTTTTAAATTCCCAAAACTAAAAACTTTCAAATCGATTTTTCTAGAAAACGGTGTATCCTATCGACTTAAAGTAAGAGTACCTCTTAGTACTAGAATACCTCACAATTTAATAATCCAGTATCAAAAATGCTTAAAAGTTGAAGACAAAAAAGTTATGCTATAAAATAACCGTTGCCCTACCCAAAACGTACGCCTATGACCGGTACTGGAAATTCGCAATGGATGGAATAGATTCATTTGAGGAAAGTAAATATGTATACCAATTTTCGTTTTTCTAACTAGAAGCGTTCTGGAGGTATTTAAGAAAAACTAATTACATGGCGCCATCTTCAAAGAGCTCTAGCTCCCTTAGGAAGCATTTTCAGACTAGGTGAATTGGGTTAAATTGTCATAAAATTATCTGAGGAATCTCCTGCCTTCGTTTGTCGGTAGAGTTTCTGGACATATTAAAAAAAATCATGGGTCATGATAACAAGTTTAATATGGTATTAAAATACATGTTTCTTAATGTTGTTCTGAAGCTATTTTCTTGTGGCATTTTTATAATCAAGTATATTCAAATGGGAAATAAGCCACAATTTTACCTAAAAATGATTTTATTTTAACGTTTCGACGCCCAAGTCGGGTGTCGTTGTCAAAATACAAAATAATATTAAATAAACAAAAATGTTGTTGCTTAGTAAAAAATTTTTTTAAATTTTTAAAATTTATTTTTAATAAAAAATTAAAAAATAAAGAATTTTTTACTAAGCAACAACATTTTTGTTTATTTAATATTATTTTGTATTTTGACAACGACACCCGACTTGGGCGTCGAAACGTTAAAATAAAATCATTTTTAGGTAAAATTGTGGCTTATTTCCCATTTGAATATACTTGATTATTAAAATACATATAATAATTATTACCCATTTTTTCACGTTTCTTGATCTTTCTCAAGATATCTTGAATACCTACTCTGAAACTGAAAATTATTCTCGTTAAATAAAACAAAATATTTTTCTAACTAATTATACATCTGAATATACAGGCATGCACAAAGTTATTACAAATTGATTTAAATGGAAAATAGTACTAACTACATGAGTAAAAGTTTATTTAAAGATTAATCAAAGTTGCATTTCTTAAATCGGTAAAACACTTTCTGTGATTTTCAACTACTTGTAACACACTTTGATTGCTTTTTTTATCTTTTGTGAGGGGCAATGAAATGTCTGAAATGGAAATGATGTTTTACCGATTTCAGAAAGACAACTTTTATTAACCTTTAAACAAACTTTTACTAATGTAGTTACTATTTTTCATTTAAATTCATTATTTGTAAAATCTTTGTATATTCCTTTTAGTTCATTTTAGTTTAGGTATTCCTATTAGCTAGAAAAATGTGTTGTCTTTTAACAAGAATAATTTTAATAGTTAGATAGGTACTCAAGATATCTTGAAAAAGACCAATAAACGTGAAAAATGGGCAATATTTATTATATTTTAATCTCCATGATTGTGGGTTGATTTTTTTCTGAACATAATATGTATGTAAAATAAAATTTAAAACTGAGTTACTTGTTTGTTTTCTTACAAAAATGTGAATGGTACATTCCATGTCAAATCACTCAGGCAATAAATTTTGGATCTCCGATTTGTCCGAAAATTGGTATATACGCTCTGAGCTTCGCTGGTGTCGTTCCTAGCGGTTATTAATTCAACTTTTACCGGTAATTTTTAAATTTATTATTTAATTGTCATCGCTTAATATTTACAACGCAAAAAAGTAATCAAATTGTATAGTCCTGTCGCCAGGGGGGGTACAACGGCCTCGTTAATTCAGATGGACTTACTCAAGTTTTTTTTATGTATTTTGACCCGTAGAACACGAATTTTTTGGGTAACAGTTGATCCGGATGTCGATAAGATTGTTATAGACCAAGAACTTGAGGAATCAAATAACAGCGATTTTTGGCAAAACAAAACAATATTTTGTATTTTTTGGGCCATTTTAAGTAAAAAATATTTCTACAAGTTTTTTCGTAGGATGCACAGTTTTCGAGATAAACGCGGTTGAACTTTAAAAAAATCGAAAAATTGCAATTTTTGAACCCGAATAACTTTTGATTAAAAAATAAAATAGCAAGTCTGCTTACCGCATTTGAAAGTTTAAGTCAAATTATATCGGTTTTGATTATTTGCATTGGTAAAAATTTATTTTTTTATTGTTTAACAAAGCTATAAACACGTAGGGTTTCCCGTGCTTTTACATGCGTTTTAACGCATGTAACGTAGAAATAGTCTTGATTGCACTAGTACCTATTCTACCTACTCGTTCGATTTTAAATGAGAAATCATAGAAACATCACTCACGCACTAGTTGTTTGTAGCTTTGTTTAGCAATAACACAATAAATTTTTAGCAATGCAAATAATCAAAACCGACATAATTTGACTTGAACTTTCAAAGGCGCTAAGCAGAATTGCTATTTTATTTTTTAATCAAAAGTTATTCGGGTTTAAAAATTGCAGTTTTTCGATTTTTTGAAAGTTCAACCGCGTTTATCTCGAAAACTGTGCATCCTACTAAAAAACTTGTAGAAATATTTTTTGCTTAAAATGACCCAAAAAATACAAAATATTGTTTTGTTTTGCCAAAAATCGCTGTTATTTGATTCCTCAAGTTCTTGGTCTATAACAATCTTATCGACATCCGGATCAACTGTTACCCAAAAAATTCGTGTTCTACGGGTCAAAATACATAAAAAAAATTTGGGTAAGTCCATCTGAATTAACGAGGCCGTTGTACCCCCCCTGGCGACAGGACTAGTAATAGTTTTAAGATTTTGCTAATCATTTTGACGTTCTATTGATAAAATATGAATTTCTTACTTCGGATACTTTCACAATTATCGTGTAGATGGCGCTAAGATTAACAGATTAATTTATAATTACATATTACGGAACATTAAAAAAACTTAAATTCAGTATTTAAGGCGTAAGTATATTTAAGGTAAAAAGTACAGCTTTAACCAACTAATATTTTTTATAATTAATGTTTTTAATTTTAATTTTAAATTAATCACTTATTGACATTTATGTCAAATTTCCGGTAAACGTTTACAGACTTGCCACTACTGGCGCTCGCGAATTTGTAAATATCCCCTCTACGTACGAGCTCACAGCGTATAGCTTCTGCGGACGTAAAAATAAGATATTTAAGGTCAAAAAATCTTCTTCTTCTTTTTTTCTCAAAATGTTATTTTATGCGATTTTACAGTGATTTGGTGTTTATTTAAACAAATTTGCATTTTCTGTCGTAAAGTATCAATGAAAAACATAATATTTTATTAGAAAGGACTCAAAAATGTCATTATATGGCATTATAACAAGTTATTTTGAATGAAAACAAGTTTTTGATCAAATTTTATAGTGTAAAAAACGTTAAATTACATTTTTACATTTTCCTCTATTCCCAAAATATATCATCATCGATTTGGCTGAAAATTTGCCCACAGATAGCCAAAAGATAGGACTTTAAGTGGTTAGAAGGATTTGAATTATATTACAATACCAAAAAAGTTACATGCAGTAATATCAGACTCAAAAGTATATATTAGTCCAGTCGGGATAGCATTTGACCTTAAATGCCGGACTGCCCAAAATTTTATTTTTCTGATCTTTAGGGGAGTCAATAGTAGCCTAAATTTAAAATCACGAATGAATTCCTCCGTTACGTTAGCCGCCATCTTGATTTTAAAGGAGAACCTGTTTTGCTCAATATCTCCACCATTTTTAACTTTTCGACAAAAATGGTAGGAACTGAAATTGTTCCAAATAATCTTATTTACAATTACAATTTATTTTTAACAATTTTTGTCGTGAGGTCGATATTCTCGAGTTAATTGTACTTATGTAAGTACAGTAGACGCCTATATTTTTGACTATAATATTGCATGTAACTTTTTTGGTATTGTAATATAATTCAAATCCTTCTCACCACTTAAAGTCATATGTTTTGTCTATCTTTGGGCAAATTTTCAGCCAAATCGATTATGATGTATTTTGGGAATGGAGAAAAATGTAAAAAACGGTATTTTAACGTTTTCTACACTATAAAATTTGATCGAAAGCTTGTTTTGAATCAAAGTAACTTATTATAATGCCATATAATGACATTTTTGAGTCCCTTCTCTTAAAATATTATGTTTTCCATTGATACTTTACGATAGAAAATTCAAATTTGTATAAATAAACACCAAATCACTGTAACATCGCATAAAATAACATTTTGAGAAAAAAAGAAGAAGAAGATTTTTTGTCCTTAAATATCTTATTTTTACGTCCCGCAGAAGCTATATACCAATTTTCAGACAAATCGGAGGTCCAAAATTTTTTTTGCTCCAAAATTGAGTGATTTGAAATGGAATGACCCGATTATTAAAAATAATTAAAAATCTTTGAAAAACCCAAAAAAATTTTTATGTGGCTTGGGACAAAGGTTAGGGTTAACATTTTGGGCTGAAATTTGAAATTGAGGGTTTATAGGCTACCAATCATCAGAAAATAGGTGGTGAAATAAAAAAAGGAATAGAAAATTAATCAAAAATCTTTGAAAAACCTAAAAAAAAAATTTGGGAGCTTGGGACAACGGTTAGGGTTAACATTTTGGGCAAAAATTTGAAATTGAGGGTTTTTAGGCTACACATACCAGAAAACAGCCGGGGTGATAAATACTTTTTTCTTCAAACGTCAAATAATGATGACATTACTTATCTAACTTGATCCTGTCAAAGTTTGATGTCTCCGCCGGCAGCAGTTTTTTTTCCCATTTCTTTACGGCGGAGGGAAAAATGTTGTCATGGCAACAATATGAAACATGTCACAAAGCAACAATACAAATGTCATTAACAACAATTAAACATCATTTTTATTTATAGTAATATTAAAAGTACAATTAGTTAATGAGGCATTTTCAAAAGTGAAACCGTGCAAAAATGTTCCCGACTCTTGATACGCATTGGTAATTGTTGATGATACTGATGGTCGAGTACAACTTTCAGCAATCATTCCCGATGTTGGCGAATCATGAGGGTTTAAAATTTTTTGAGCATTATCGTTCTTATTTCTTATTGAATCCTCTATATATCCTTCGGCAACCGTGCTTGATTTCCAGCCCCCATGTCGTTTGAGGCATTCTAGATTTCCGCCTCCATCAATTAAAAGTGTTGCTGAAGTTCGTCGTAAAGAGTGACCCGTGTATGCGCTTGCATCGTTTAAATTTAAATAACTAGCTACTTTTTGGGCTACTGCGCTGATCGAATGTATTCCTATGACGCTTCGGTAACACTTTCCATTTTGGTACTTAATAAAAAATCGGTTTTCTGTGAAATTTTCAGGCCGCAGTGATGCATACTTTTTATACAGTTTAATGTAGTTTTGACCAATTATCGTAAAATATCTAATTTGTTGTGTTTTACTGTCTGGGATTTTGATAATTATTACATTTTCTTTATCCTCAATGTCCACAGTCTTCATTTTTACCATTTCGTCGGATCGACAGGCGCCGGTAATCCCAATTAACAAAACAATCTGAAATATTTTTATAATTTAGTAGAGTATACTACATGCTTTGCAATATAATTTTTTTACCTTTAATCCTAAATACAACTTATCTGGCGCTTCAAACAAAAATTTATCAAACTCGTCTTTAGTGAAAACTTTAGACTTCTTTGCAGTATATCCTTCGCTTGTCTTTTTTAGAAAGGCACGTAACTTTAAAAATTTGCTTATATCCACATTTTTTCTTATAACTAACTCGGATTTTATCATAGAGTATCGTGACCACATTGTAGAAGATTTCCATTTATTTTCATTTTCCATTATATTAAAATATGCCAGTAAAACGTCTTCGGTAACTTGCCGTACTCCTCTTGTATCGCACCACTCTTGGAAGTGCTTGTACGCTAACCGATACTTTATTCCGGACTTGGAGGGCCCCAAACGTGCTACTGCATCATTAGCCGCGGACTCAATTTCGTTTAGGTTTTCCATTTTCGCACTAAATTTGTGCTTGCGGTTGCAACAACAATAAGCTGTCTTTAATAATTGCAAACAACTGTCAAACAACTGTAACCAGGGAGACGCAAATCCCACCGACGACTTGAATTATTTTAATTTCTAACATCTAGACGACTTTGATAGTTGTCACAGTTAATTTCGAGTAAAAATAGCGTATGAATTGTACTATTTATGGTTGAAAATTGCTACGTTTGAAGAAAAAATAGTATACTTTATTCGGCAAAGAAGCGACTTTTCTTGACTTGCCCTCTATTACGCGCCTCACTTCGTTCGGCGCGTAATATCGAGCGCGTCAAGAAAAGTCATGCTTCTCCGCCTCATAAAGTAATATACTATTAAACTTTGGGTTTTTCGGAACACCCTACTCACATATACTTATTTATTTTATTCGTATGTTTAGGCGTAGAGAAAATTTTACTGGAAAATTCAAAATGGTCTTAATATTTCTTCTGGCTTTTAACCATACAAATGTATACATGGTGTATTGGTTTAATCTACCTTAAAGGAGACTAATGTTTTTCTCATTCCTGAACTATCTTTATCTTTGTCTCTGTAGTATCAAAACAAAACATGATATTCTCGAACTTGCTCAAATATGATTTACTATACTAAAATCACAATAAAGATGCACTAGAAATAAACAAACCAAGACACGTTGAATGTTATGAGGAGCACTCTCGAACCGTGATTTACAATGTATAAACTTTGTAAATCATGATTTGAGATTTACAATGTATATACATTGTAAATCATGATTTGGGAGTGCTCCTTGTAACATTCAACGTGTCTTGGTTTATTTATTTCTAATAGCAGTGGCGTGCTGGAACTTTTCAAGCGGCCCGGTGATTTTATAAAAAAGCGGCCTCATCCTCATTTTACCTTCTATTATCAGGATGTTTTATTCGTTATTTAAAAAAACAAAAAAAATGAATTATTTTTGAATCGAACATAAAACTTTGAATTATATGATTTTTTAAATTGGCTATATTTTTTTATTTAAGAATAATAATCTTATAAATAGTAAATTATTACAATGTATGACAATATTGTATGCAGTAAGGCAGAAACCATAATTTCCTGAATAAATATAATATGAATTTGATGTAGGTAATTAAGATAAAAGTAAAATAAAATTTTGAGAATTTTTCAATTATGTATTAAGGTACTAGTACACTTTAGAAGACCAAAAATAATAATTTTTTTCAAGAATTTTTTTCTCAGTACCTTTATTAGAAATGAACATAAAACTTTTTACATATTAATATCTAACTCTTAGAGAGTACAAAAAACATATCTTTTTTTATTTATGTACGTACACTAATATTGTAGAGGGCGCAAAATCGAGGTCTCGAAAAATGATGGCGGACAGTTAATCTTAGGATTGGGATATCTGAAACAAAAAAATCGTACGGCATTTGAAAAAGGAAGGTTTCTTACGTGACAATTTACCACAATGACCAAAAAATAAAAAATAAATATTTTTTAACCATGAAAAACTGAAGAAAAACGGGCGATTTTTTCACAAAATTATTTCAAATTTCCGTAAAATCTTTTTTTGCGGAATTTTTCACTAATGGTGGTAAATTGTCACGAAATAAACATTCCTTTTTCAAATGCCGTACGATTTTTTTGTTTCAGAGATCCCAATCCTGAGATTAACTGTCCGCCATTCCAACTACTTTTTTTCGAGGCCTCGACTTTGGCGCCCTCTACAATATTAGTGCACGTGCATAAATGAAGAAAGGTATATTTTTTGTATTCTCTAAGAGTTAGATATTAATATCTAAAAAGTTTTATGTTAATTTCTAATAAGGTTTCTAAGAAAAAAAATCTTGAAAAAATGCTTATTTTTGGTCTTCTAAAGTGTACTAGTTAGTACATTAAGTTGAATTTTAGTAAATCAATTATACAAGAGAGTACAAATACAAGTACAGTGCAAATACTTTAATTTAACAATATTTAAAATGTTAGTACAACGCAATAATCTAAATATTCTTTTGCAATTATTTTATAAAATAATTACGTAACTCTCAATCAACAATTTCCTCATTAAAGTAGATTTTTGAGCAAATTCGTAGATTATTTCATCATTTTTAAGCTCATACAAAGTTTCTTTTTCTATAGCCATTAGCATAAAAGTGATATTGTGTTAAAGTAAGTAAGTACTTCTTAACCGATTTTTTATGTTTTTCAATGTTGAAAAGCTTTTTTCGCAAGATACTTGTGTCACTGAAAGAGTTAATAAATGATTTTTATTATACTATTTAAATTTGGATAAGCACACTGATACAAGTTGTACTTATAAGCAAAACAGCGTAACAGCCAAGCTATACAATCTTTACACTTTTTAGTTCCACAAGGAGGTGAAGTTTTCACGATATCAACATTGTCATTTGTTACTTCATGTTCATTATCACTTAGAATAATAATATCATCCTTCATAAATATTTTCTGTAGACTATATTATATTCATCATTAACTCGCTCTTCTATAGTCCCAGTATTTTGCAAAATCCTACTTTTAATATAATACAATCCATTTATCAGCAAAATCCACGAGTTTTTCTTTAATTGCAGTCGCAGATATGGTAGGATTTCTTAAAAAAAAAGGTAAAAATTTCTTAATTTTTCAGTAAATGATTTAAATGCCGTTAAATTATACCATTCTTTATTGTATCAAAATTTCTAGGATGTAGAGTGCTTATATCATCATAAAACGATTTGATTTGTCTTGATTAAATCGTTTTTCGATACTTCCAATAATTCGGTCAAAAATGTGCAATTTTTGTATTTTGTCAAATTTTTTATTCTGCAGAGTACGTACATGTTTGAAAGAAATTGAAAAACCATAAAATTATGCGTATATATTATATTAAAATAAATAATATTATCTGTAGCAATATATTTATGTATATACTTATTCATTTACTTAAACTGTATTTCACAATTAAAAAAAAATTAATTTTTTTTTTAAATGTTTTATTAAATATTATTAGCAAAATTAACATCCGATTAGAAATTAAAACAATGTTTTTTTTTGTTACACATAAAATTTTTTGTAAAAACCTATTTGACCGGCCTCAAGAGGCCGCGGCCTCTCGGTGATTGCACCGATTCATTTATATGGCCAGCACGCCACTGTCTAATAGTGCATTTTTATTGTGATTTTGGTATAGGTATTTATATTGATAAAATGTGTAATAATAATTTCCAGATGTTTGAAATAAGCGGCTAGTTTGAATTTAGCATTCGAAAGTATTCTTTGTTTTAATCTGTCAATCAAGGCATGTTGCCAGTCCTAATTTAAAAATAACATAATTGCTTCTAATTTTAACATTTGGAATAGAAAAAGGATATACCTAACGATAACTATTCATTTTCTTTGGCCCGTTCTGTTTCGAACAAACAGTGCTCTTCTTATTCCATGTAAGCAGCTACTACCTACTTCTATGCGTTTTTTGGCAACAACTGGTCCCAGAAAAAATATTTAAACATTCTGTTTAACATGTTTAAAATTCATTAACAGTTCTTAACGTATACAACAATTGAATTATTTATTTTGAGATAATCAATGAACAAATGAACACTGCAATCTTGTGAACATTTCAACAAATACCACAAAGGTCAGCAAGTAAAGGATATAGAAAGGCTTGTAGAATAGTAAATAATCTACTCTGGATTGGCATTAAGCAATTTTATAAAGGGTAGGTACCCCATGTTAAGATAGGCAAAATTCTTTCTCTCCCAGACTTACTTTTTTTACACTGTTATTTTCGTTAGGTATATGTGATTAAAAAATAAGATTCAATTTTAACCCTCCACTACCCCTCCCTTTACACTATCACCAAAACCGTCATTTTTTCGTTTTGATTTATTTTTTTTTAGGTGGGATGCAATCAATTTAAAAATCTCAAAATATTTTCACACTTATACAAAACATCACGTCTATTTTTATAGACACGTATGTTAAATGTACACCTACCCTCAAAATCTATTTTTTTAGAAAAAATGTTTAATTTGTTATTATGGAGAAGGCTGCAGGTCTATTATTTTATTTTGTTTTTTTTATTAAAATATGTACAATATGTATACAGAGGTTTAAAATTATAGAATAAATTCATTTTATCGAGAATAGGCCACTTTGGAGAAAATTCATGAGAGGTCGATTTTAATTTTCAAATTATGATTCTTGACATACCTATATACCATAACAGTGACATCATTAATTTGGGCGTGATGACGTAATCAATGATTTTTTACAATGGGAATAGGTGTCGTGTGGTAGCTCATTTGAAAGGTCATTCAGTTCTCTATTCAGTAATATAAACATTAAAATTATTATTTATATAGGGTGGCAAAAATAATATTTGAATTAAATTAATTGACGTAAAAAGCAGAATGTGTGTCATTTATTTAAGTCAAAATACATTTTACTGATGTCAGGAAATATAAAAAAAAATGTTTATTCATGTTTCATAAATAAACATTTTGTTTGAACAAACAGTTTGAACGTTTAATTTAACCAAAAAGCAATGTTTATTTATTAAAAAAACATTTTTTTATGACAGCAGTAAAATGTATTTAAATAAATTACATACATTTTTCTTTTTGCGACAATTTATTTAATTCAAAAATTATTTTTTTCGCCACCCTGTATAAACAATGATATTAATGTTTATATTACTGAATAGAGACCTAAGTAACCCTTCAAATAAGCTACCACACGACCCCTATTAGCATTTAAAAAATCATCGATTACGTCATCACACCCAAATGGATGACGTCACTATTATGGCATATACGTCAATAAATCATAATTTAAAAATAAAAATGACCTGCCTCGGGATTTTTCTCCAAAGTGGCCTATTCTCGAAAAAATTAATTTATTCCATAATTTAGAACCTCTCTGTATATTTCTAATTTTTTCCAGATTTTTCCAGAGCGGTGGTAAAGTAGGTATGCCACCTTCAAAAACCCAAAGAACTGGTTTCTTAGGTTTTTTTTTTGAATGTTTTAACTTAGGATATTCAAAAATGAGAGAAACAAGTTAAAATATTCCAAAAACGTTAGGGTTTTTTTGGGGTCTAAACGTGTTTCGTCCAATTTTGAATATCCTAAAGGACTCAGTTACTTCAAATTGTATAACCTATAAAAAATATTGATTTGATATGTTTTGAAGTCTATAAAATGGATAAAATCCCCAAATACTTCTAAATATCCAGTTTTTCTGGTTTTTGAAGGTGACTGACCTTACTGAAAAATCTGGAAAAATAGAAATAAGATGCTTGATAAAATACAGAAAATAAAAAAAATTAGATCTCTAAAACAATTTATACGTTTTTTTTTCAAAAAAAAGAATGTGTGTGTACTTTGTACGCACGTAAGAAGTTATACTTCTATTATATAATTTCAACGAAATAAATATACTTAACAGTTACAATACCAAAAATTAACCAAAACTTAACAATACCAAAAAAAATTAATATGAATCGTCCGGGATTTGAACCCGCGATCTCTCGATCTCTGGTCCAATGCTATACCACCCGAGCTATCAAGCCCCGTGCTATTGACGTGGCGGATATAATTACACATCATGGTGGCAAATAGATCAAAGTAAAGAATAAAATAGATATTTTATTATCTTACGCCCGAGGAAGACAAACCCAAAGACACAAAAATTATAATAAATAATATATTTACTAAGAACACTAATATATTCTTTTAATGATTTATTTGCGCTGATACATACATATTTTGAAAGATTAGCAACGAACTACATACTGTCTGTCTGCGCATGCGCCAGGAAATTATAAAATTTCACCCTCGATCGTAAAGAAGTATAACTTCAAAAACGCATTTTGAGGTTATGTGCACTTAACCTACTGGTCAATAAAAATAGACATGTTTTGTAAAAGTCTGAACTACGCCTGAGAATGTTATGAAATTTTTAATCTAATTGCATCCCAAACAAAAAAATAATAAAAACGAAAAAATGGCATTTTTTTGGTAGGGAGAGAGAAGAGGGGAGGCGGGTTAAAACTGCGCCTTTAGAGTCTTATTGAGTTTTATGTTTTAATCCTACAAAACGTAAAAAAATGAAAAAAATTTAATTCTGGGAGTGAGTGCCTTTTGCACTTCTTAACGGGGTGTACCCTATTGGGACCGTGCAAGTTCGGCAAAACGACACCTGGTTTCTACGCTCAGCAACATTATTCACACTTTTATTTATATTGGCCAATTATATTAGTCTTGGTTACTGGCCAGGCCATAGTCCAAAAAAATAATAAAAAGAAAAAGTCAGATTCAGTTTATGTTATTAAAACGTAAACAATTGTACATATGTAGTAAATAAAATTAGTTATTAAAATGCAGTACCTACTGCAAGCAAAATACGATTAATTAAATTTACCTTTATATACAATAATTGCATATCATATCAATATTGTGGAGCAATATATAATTTTTCTTCTTCAATGACAGTAGGTATGAAATATAGGTCAATTTGACATTTTCAATTGACAATATAAATTATTTAACAAAGTTGCAATATTTTTCCGCTATTCGCGCACGATCGTTTCTCGTATCCCCTCCAAGTACTTGCACACCTCGAATAAGCTTCTAATGCCTGGTTGCACCAACATATCTTAAGCTTAAGACGAGAATAAGATAAGAATTAATATATAATTATAGTAAAATACAATAAAAATATTATAATATAATAATAGATATAATTGATAATAGGGTAAGAATCGAAAATTATGGTGCAACGTAAGTTATACTTACGGTGACCCTATCTATAAGCTGAGCTGGGTTGGTGCTTAAGTTCTGTTGGTGCAACCGGGCATAAATAACATAAACCCAACTCTTTTTTCTGGAATCATAGTGCAAGGTATTTTCTTACTTCGCCTTACACCACTATGTGGTAACAGAGTTTTTTGAAAATATTTTCTTACTTGCCTTTTGTATTACTTAACTTTTTGTTCCTACTTACTGAACCCTGGTGTTTGTTAAAAAAATCCACCACCTTATAACGTCTTTTCCCGTCCTTTTGAATACATATATACAACATTTCCTAATAACTAGCATTGTTCCCCTTCATTGAGATGCTCATCCTCCTGCTGGCTCTCGACGTGAACCCACTGAGGTCGGTCGAGAGACTCGGAGGGGGATATCGCCATCTCCAGGGCTTCTGGTGGATGAGACCGTCGGTTGAAGCTCGCTCCCGAAACGGCGTCGTCGGTTCGGGGGGACTGGAGGTGGCGCTATCATTGGTTTCTGATTCGTCCTGCTCTACCAGTTCGTCTTCTGTCCATCTTCTTGCTAAAAATAGACAAAAAAATATAAACCAGCAAATAAAAAATGTAGTGTAGTTATAAATCGATAAATAAATAAATATAGCCTTCAAAACAAAGACGAAACTGGAGCAGCAATGTACTCGTCAGACTACACAGCAGCTTACAAATTACCTTCATAAAAAACAACGTTCTCTAGCAACTCTACTGTGATCATACTCTACTACTTCTCAGTAAAAAGGAACTAAAACATACAGAAAATAAGAATATTGAAGGTAATTTTATCTGGGTACAGTCACATACTGGAATCGAAGGTAACGAGGTTGTAGATAAACAGCAAAAAATGCACCTACTAACCCAAACGCAGAAGAGAATATTAAATCCTTACACACTGACCTAAAAGCATATTAAAAAAAAGACTACTAAAATGTGACAGGATATATAGAAAAACGGGTGAAGTCGAGTTCGCTCCGCTTCGTTCAGGTATATTTTAGAAGGGTACGAATTGGCTCCCGCATGAATGCGGGTAGGCTCTCATATAATCGCGGAAACAGACATTGTTGCCAAATCGTGTAATATTTATACTGCTTAGGAAATTTACATAGTGATATAGACTTTTTATAGGAAAATTATACTTTTAGACAAATACTTTTAGAGTTTGTTTTAGTTCAACATTGGCATATGTGGCAATTTTAACACACATTATCGGTGTCGGCCGGTATGCGCTCGACCGTTTTGCGCTCTTACCTGAAATCGGCCGGTTTGCGCTCTACACTCTAATACCCGAAAGTTAAGTTAGGACCGAAGGGTTAGGTCTTCCTCCTTTCCCATAGATATTTCTAGGAAGGTACCTGTTTCTAACAAAAAGAGAAAATTTGAAAGAAGTGACAACGCTGGGTGATATTTTCGACATGTTTAGGTAAAACAAATTTTGTCTATGGGAGCCAATTCGGACTCTACCTTTTTTAGTTCAGGTAAAATTCTTACCATTGGGAGCGAACTCGACCCCGTCCAGAAAAACTCCCCAACCAAGCTGTAGGAAGTTGATATTAACCATAATAAAATTCCAAAATTAATAAATAGAAGAGAACAAGTAACCAAATCAAGATCCAAAGAAAGAATCCAAAAACATTACATCTATAGGGAAGTAAAGTTCAAAGTATACAGTATGGTGCAAATGAAAGGAATAAATTCGTTATTTCGTAAACCGGCTACTTGGAAAAATCCCGAAATCCCGGACGGATTTTTATTTATAAATTATGATATTTTGTCATATATATTATACGAGTGACGTCATCCGTCTGGGCGTGATGGCGTAATCGATGATTTTTTAATGAGAATAGGGGTCGTGTGCTAACTCATTTGAAAGGTTATTCAATTATCTATTCAGTAATATAAACATTAACATAAATAATTATACAGAATGCCCAAACAAATTTGTTTCAAATAAACTAATTGACAAAAAAAAAAGAATAATGTATGTAATTTATTTAATTCAAAATCCATTTTACTGTTGACGGAAAACATAAAAAATGTTTATTTCACAAATAAACATTGCTTTTCCACCGCCAGCCACCTCCTTCTTGGAAGTTTAAACATTTAATTTAAGCGAAAAGCAATGTCTATTTGTGAAATAAATATGTTCTTCTGATTTCTGACAGCAGCGAAATGTATTTTCAATTAAATAAATTACATACACTCTTCTTTTCGTCAATTAATTTAATTCAAAAAAATTTTTTTGGTCACCCTTTATAAATAATCCTGTTAATATGTATTAATATTAATAAATAGAGAATTCAATAACCCTAGCACACACGACTCCTATCTCATTTAAGGAAATCATCGATTACGTCATCACGCCCTGATGGCTGACGTCACTAGTATGGTATATATGCCAAAAAATCAAAATTTCAAAATAACGAATTTATTTCTTTCATTTGCACCATACTGTATAAAACTATTATACGACCAATAGCAACACATGGCGTAGAAACATGGATTATGACAGGAAAGAAACTTTTGAAAGAATACTTTTGAAAGAAACGTATTGAGAAGGGTATTAAGACGCATCTGCGACAATACGTTCAATCACGAGTAAGAGTTTGATCAATATTACAATGAACCCTCTATAGCAAATTATACAAAAATACAAAGATTGCGCTTGGCAGGACACCTTATAAGAATGGATAATGACAGAACACCTAGTACAACTTTTAGCAGAACTATGGTGGGACGTCGGCCAGTGGGAAGACCAAGAAAGAGGTGGATAGACGAAGTGAGAACCGATGTTAAAGAGATATTGAGGGTGGATAACTGGAGGAAAGCAGCCAGAGGCGGGACTGGGACAGTGATACTTGGGGGCAGATGCTGGGGGAGGCCAGGGCTCGACTTAAGCTGTAGATTCATAGGAGTAATATTTAAATACGTTGTTATTGTAGTAATCTTTTCCAAAGTTACTTGTACCTTTCCTAATGTGGCTGTAGTGTAGAGACTGATGCCGACCAATAAGTCAGACATACGTGTTCACGGTTGTCTTCCATATTTTTCCAATAAAAAATTATTTTCCTTTCTCATAAATTTTTTTCCAGCTCTGCCGTTATCCTTATAAAGACGTAGTAATTATAAAATAATATAATTACTTCAAAATCACAAGAACCTTCTATTTTTGAGCCTGGCGTAAACAAGTTGAAGGACATATTAATGTAGTTCCCACCAGGAGGATATTTGGGTGGTGATTTCGGGGGATCTTGTTGTATTTCCTGCACCACACAACCGGCAATTTAAACGTTCTGATCGATTTGAAATGTCGCAATTTATATTTCTTGTCCGTCACGTAAAAAAGCTCAAAGAGAAGTTTCAACGCCATCAGCGGAAACGCAAATTTCAATTCCAAAGTCAATATTTGATTAGTGAACTTTGATTGCCACCCTCTCGCCATTTATTCGCCACATAAAAAAGCGGAAAACAGGATATATCTTTTGAGCTGCAATTTTCCAATGTTTGGCGAGGTATTTACGTTTTTTGTATTTGTGTATTTCGTGGTTAGACTTATTTATCTGCTGGAAATGTGGTTTTATTGGTCTTACTATTTATCAATAGCAGTAATTTTGTCTCCGACTATACACATAGAGATCAAACGCGCCAGATCACTAAATACTAGAAAAAGTAGAAAACAGAATCAAACAATTTCTGGCCGGAAAATGGTACTATAGCCCAGTAAACAAACGAGTAATATGGCGACACCTTGTAATGTTCAGGGGAATTGCATGAAAATTTGGATTTAGTTTGTACTTACCCTCCACTAAGTTGAACTTGTGCCGTTGTTGCGTTTATTTAGGGGATGACAGTTATTATTGACAGTTAACCCCCATTGATGGGGGTTAAAATCCGAGCTTTTAAAATAAGTCCGAAAATGGATAAATTTACTAATTCTAAGCAACTTTCGTTCTATATAGTTTTTGAAGTAAGTCAATACTTTTCGAGTTAATTGCGATTGAAAATGTTTATTTTTCGACAAAGAAAACACGATTTCGGGTGGTTTTTCACAAATAACTCAAATATTTTTTTTCAAATTTTATTCAAAAAATATTCTTAACAAAAATGTAGCATAAAAATAAATAAAAAAAATTGTGCATTCACGTAGTCTATAGACCCAGCAAAAGTAAAGTTATAGCTCATGAAAAATACGTTCTCATTCGTCAAATTCCAAATCTAATATTTCAACTTGAAATAACCAAAAAATGAAGCATTTTTCGGGAAAATCCCAATTTAACTTTTTTAAAGTATTTAAAAAAAGCTTAATTTTTATTTTTTATAAAAGTTTCTAGCATCAAAACTAAGCGAGGTACGCTCAAAATGGCTCCTTTTTTTGGTAAAAAAAATCGTGAAAATATCCTCCTATTTAGCACTTCAAATGAAATTAATTATTACATCTATACAAACAATTTACTTCACCTATGTATTTTTTACATGATCTGTAAGTTTCACCGGTTTGAAGTATTTATTTTTGAAATGGTTATAGTTGAAAGGTCTTGAACGAGTCACTAATCAAGAGTGTAAATTTTGTCTTACAGAAAAACAAAACGAAACTAGCGTATTTATAGAAGCAAAACCTACATTTTTTTACTCTTTTGAGATATTTCGTTTCACTCAGTGGCGGCTCGTCAGAGGAGGCAAGGTAGGCTCAGCCTCCCCATACATTTTTTACACACTCTACACTGTTTTGTTTATCATGCATCGCGAAAACAACAAGCACTCTCACTATTATACAACGTGTAAATTCCATATTATCACTAATTATCCATACGTACGGAGCATTAGCATTAAAACGCATGATCGCCTCAGTTTTATTACATATTATTGTAGGCAGGACCCTGGGTTATCCCGAGATGCATGAACGGAGCCGATAAGCCCAGCAGTCTCCATTGCTAATGCTCCGTGCAGCGCAGCAGGCGTTTAAGGAGACCCGGTCTCGAATGCCATTAACAGTGGCATCTGCGGTGCCATCACACGCTGCCCGGAGATATACCAAGGGAGGCAGAGTAGCTTCTCGGCTCCGTTGCGTGGTTGCGTGCGTCTCGGGACAACGAATTTTAGGGTCCTGACTAAAAATAATGAAAAATCTAAAAGTGCTAATTTTGTTATGAAATTTGGTATGTGGGGTTATAATAATATTTGGAACAACTTGCTCAAATAACTTTTTCCGATATCTCTAACTCAAAGCAAAATATCGGTAATTTATCGTGTTTTTGAATTCGCAGTAGGCCGCGTTTAGAATTAAAAAAATTCAGTTGAGTATCTTAAAAAATTTGAAGCTTCATTTTGTATGGACTACAAAACTTCAAATCTGTATTTATTTTGATATGCATAGGTATCTATTTACAAATAGATGGAATTGTTAACAAATAAACGACACAAACTTTGGTATTAAACTTTTACAATTAGACTAACTATTTTTAAAATAATATGATATCATGAAATTATGAATTAGGATGATATTATGAAATGTAAATAAAAAATGTTCAAAAAATGGGGCCTTAAATTACATTTTTTGGCGCATTTTTTTGCTAGTGCAAATTTGTTTAGATATGTTACAGTTAGGTATAGCCTCCCCTATTGTAAAAATCACGAGCCGCCACTGGTTTCACTAATACTTTTAAGTTATTTTGAAAAAAGAGCACTCTTCCAAAATTTTAGAAAAAATTATTTTTGACTATAAAACCATTTTTTTTTCAAAAATACGCACTTTGAACCGGTCAAACTTACAGATTGCATAAGCAATGCACATACATAACATATACTGTAAGCAAAATGATAAAGCGAAAACGAATAATTTTATTTAGGGTGCTAAATAGGGGAATATTTTCAGGATATTTTTTACCAAAAATAGGGGCCAAATTCATTTTGAGCGTAACTCGTTTAGTTTTAATAATAAAACTTTTGTAAGAAATAAAAAGAAAGCTTTTTTTTAAATATTTTAAAAAATTTAATAAATTTTTCCTGAAAATTGCTTAATTTTTTGGTTATTTTACGTTGAAATATTCGAGTTGGAATATATTTTTTTCGATAAAATATTTACTTTTTAGGTTATTTGAGAAAAACCGCCTGAAAACTTGTTTCTTTCGTCGAAAAATAAATATTCTCAATCGCAAATCAAAATATTGACTTACTTAAAAAACTCTACAGAACAAAAGTTGCTTAGAATTTATCAATTTATTCATTTCCGGACTTATTATAATGAGCGTTTTTCACCCCCCATGAGGGGTGACTGTCACCCACCAAGTAAAGCAACCAACGGCACAAATTCAACTTTGAAGTGGAGGGTAAGTAGAACCTAAATCCAAATTTTCATGCAATTCGGAGTTGACCCTGAAAATTACACTCCAAAACGGTCATTTACTGGGTTACTGCGGAAGATGCAAAATGCTAAATATTATAGTAATTACAGAACAATCCGTCGTATGATAGTGCGGCAGATGCGTGCAATATAAGAATTGTGCATTTAATGATAGAAGCATATAATTTGGGCCACATACACTACACATATAAAGGTTCAAAATTAGGTACCAGGCCATCTCAAATTTTACCTTTTACAAAAATGGCGGGCATTCAAAATGGGGACTATACATGACTAATAGCACGATAACTTTCAAACGAAAAGTTCGATTTCAACCAAATTTGGTATATGGGCTTTTTTTATGTATAAGATCGAGCTCCTGAACCGGAAGAATCGGTTTACCAGAAGTTTAGCTTTCCTGATTTTTTTTGTAAAAATATGTTGTTTTTTTAATTCTTTTACCCTGCATATATTAATTTTTCAAAAAGGTAATACCGGCATTGAAAAGAGCGTAAAAATATTTTTTAGGAAATATTTTGAAGTTTTTAGTTATGTTAATTATATACCATGTAATAAATGTATAGGGTCATTCCATTTCAAATCACTCAACTTTGGAGCAAAAAAAATTTTGGACTTCCGATTTGTCTGACAATTGGTATATGGCTTCTGCGGGACGTAAAAATAAGATATTTAAGGTCAAAAAATCTTCTTCTTCTTTTTTTCTCAAAATGTTATTTTATGCGATTTTACAGTGATTTGGTGTTTATTTATACAAATTTGCATTTTCTATCGTAAAGTGTCAATGGAAAACATAATATTTTAATAGAAGGGATTAAAAAATGTCATTATATGGCATTATAACAAGTTACTTTGATTCAAAACAAGCTTTTGATCAAATTTAATAGTGTAGAAAACGTTAAAATACCGTTTTTTAGATTTTTCTCCATTCCCAAAATACATCATAATCGATTTGGCTGAAAATTTGCCCACAGATAGACAAAACATAGGACTTTAAGTGGTGAGAAGGATTTGAATTATTTTACAATACCAAAAAAGTTACATGCAATATTATAGTCAAAAATATAGGCGTCTACTGTAAGTAAAATTAACTCGAAAATGTCGACCTCACGACAAAAATTGTTAAAAAGAAATTGTAATAATTGTAAATAAGATTTATTTGGAACAATTTCAGTTCCTACCATTTTTGTCGAAAAGTTAAAAATGGCGGAGATATTGAGCAAAATAGGTTCTCCTTTAAAATCAAGATGGCGGTTAACGTAACGAGGGAATTTATTCGTGATTTTAAATTTAAGCTACTATTGACTCCCCTAAAGATCAGAAAAATAAAATTTTGGGCAGCTTGGCATTCAAGGTCAAATGCTATCCCGACTGGACTAATATATACTTTTGAGTCTGATATTATTGCATGTAATTTTATTGGTATTGTAATATAATTCAAATCCTTCTAACCACTTAAAGTCCTATCTTTTGGCTATCTGTGGGCAAATTTTCAGCCAAATCGATGATGATGTATTTTGGGAATGGAGGAAAATGTAAAAAACGGTATTTTAACGTTTTTTCCACTATAAAATTTGATCAAAAACTTGTTTTGATTCAAAATAACTTGTTATAATGCCATATAATGACATTTTTCAGTACTTTCTATTAAAATATTATGTTTTTCATTGATACTTTACGACAGAAAATGCAAATTTGTTTAAATAGACACAAAATCACTGTAAAATCGCATAAAATAACATTTTGAGAAAAAAAGAAGAAGAAGGTTTTTTGACCTTAAATATCTTATTTTTACGTCCCGCAGAAGCTATATACCAATTTTCAGAAAAATCGGAGATCCAAAATTTTTTGCCTGAGTGATTTGACCTGGAATGTACCATAACTTATCTTCACATGTACCTATGTGCTGCAGATTCGTGCAAATATTATAAGAATTATTGTGTATTTAATGGTACAAGCATATAATTTGGACCAAATATACTACACATACAAAGGTTCAAATTTAGATATGAGGCCATCTCAGATTTTGCCTTTACAAAAAAGGCAGGCATTCAAAATGGCGACTATATATTTGTGACTAATAGCACGATAACTTTTGAACGAAAAGTCCGATTTCAACCTAATTTGGTATATAGGTTCTTTTTTTATGTATAAGATCGAGCTCTTGAACCGGAAGAATCAGTTTACCAGAAGTTGTGTTTTCCTGATTTTTTTGTAAAAATGTGTTGTTTATTTTTTCAATTCTTTCACCCTGTATATATTAATTTTTCAAAAAGGTAATACCGGCGTTGAAAAAAGCGTAAAAATATTTTTTAGGAAATATTTTGAACCCTTTAGTTATATTAATTACCATTTAATAAATGCATAACGTATCTTCATATGTAGGTACCTATGTGCGGCAGATTCGTGCAAATATTAATATAAGAATTATTGTGCATTTAATGGTAGAAGCATATAATTTGGACCACACATACTACACATACAAAGATTCAAATTTAGATATGATGCCATCTCAGATTTTGTCTTTTACAAAAATGGCGGGCATTCAAAATGAATCTGCCGTCCATAGGTGCATGCGAACATACGTTATGCATTTATTAAATGGTAATTTACGTAACTAAAAAGTTCAAAATATTTCCTAAAAAAAATTTAACACTCTTTTCAATGGCGGTATTACCTTTTTATTTATACCTCAAAATTTATATATACAGGGTGAAAGAATTGAAAAAGAAACATATTTTTACATAAAAAAACAATAAAAACACAACCTCTGGTAAACCGATTCTTCCGGTACAAGATCTCGATCATATTCATCAAAAAAGAACCTATATACCAAATTTGGTTGAAATCTGACGTCTCGTTCAAAAGTCATCGTGCTATTAGTCACATATATAGTCGCCATTTTGAATGCCCGCCATTTTTGTAAAAGGAACAAAAACTGAGATGGCCTCATAATATGAGATATTAGATATTATCTAAATTTGAATCTTTGTATGTGTAGTATGTGTGGTCCAAATTATATGCTTCTACCATTAAATGCACAATAATTCTTATAATATTTGCACGAATCTGCTGCACATAGGTACATGTGAAGATACGTTATGCATTTATTAAATGGTAATTAACATAACTAAAAAGTTCAAAATAAAGACGATCTTATTTTACCGGAAGGTAAATAACCTCATAATTAAATTAAAGTATAGATAATAATATCTAGTACAATTATTTAAGTGAAATTACAAATTATAAAAAGATTATAAATTAAGGGGTTTAATTCCTAATTGAACACAGGCAAGGCCGACAAAGGTTTTTAGGACCAAGAATAATGAAATTAAATATGAAAATGACCCTTTTTTTTTCGTAATTATAACATTAGCAGAAGAACAACAAGGTTTTAGGTCGGGAAGATCATGCACCGACGCTATATTTATAATGAGGCAGATTCAAGAAAAATCGTTAGAATTCAACAAACCGGCATACTTTTGTTTCGTGGACCTTAAGAAGGCATTTGACAGGGGCAAGCTAAAGGACATTATCCATTTATTGTACGCAAGAGAGGTACCTCTAGGAATAATTAAAACGATCGAAAATATTTACCAGAACAACACAATAAAAGTAAAAGTAGATGAAGAACTAACTGAACTGACCCAATTGAAGCTGTTAATGGGATAAGACAGGGAGATTCCCTGAGTCCTCTGTTGTTCAACCTGATCATGGACGAAATAATAAAAAAAGTAAGAACAAAAAAAGGATACCAAATGGGAGAAAAACAACTTAAAATGATTTGCTTTGCAGACGACGCAATACTAATCTCTCAAAGTGAAATGATTTACAACGTATGCTGCACGAATTTAATATAATCGCTAGAACATTTAACATATTAATTTCCCCAAAAAAGACTAAATGCATGGTTATAACAGCAGATCTAATAAGGTGTAAATTAGAGCTGGAGGGTCAAATAATAGAACAAGTCATGGAGTTTAAATATCTAGGCATCACACTATGCAGCTAGGGAAAGCTCGAAACAGAAGTGGAAGATCAGGTGAATAAAGCAAACAGAGCCGCAGGTTACCTGAATGAAACAATATGGAGAAATAAAAACATCGAAAAATAAGTGAAAGGCAGAATTTACAAAACAGTCATCAGACCAATTATGACATACGCGGCAGAAACACGACCTGATACGGAAAGGACAAAAAGAATGCTAGAAAGAGCAGATACGAAAACATTGCGAAAAATCGATGGTCAGACGCTGTGGGATAGAGCTATAAGTGCAGATATACGATGGAGATGCAAGGTGAACAACATTAATAACTGGGTGAAAAGCAGAAGAGTAGAATGGAACGACCACATAAGCCGAATGACAACAAATAGAGTAGTAAGGACGGCGAGAGACGGTTCCTCAATAGGAAGACGATCAGTGGGAAGACCACGAAAAAGATGGAATGACAACTTACTGGAGGCACATTGAAAAACAGACAGAGTAATGTCTATATAAAAAGAAGAAGAAGACTTTTTTCGTCTATTTTACTTATGCTTACTCTCTGACTTTTCTGTTCTCCTTGTATACTTGCTCCTACATTTATTATTGACACATGAACTATTTCGTGATTACCAATCGTAGAAACAAGAGAAAATTTGCATACTAAAGACCTTCGAGTGTGGGTTGCTTCATCCTAAACTTTTCAACCCTAAAATCAAATCTCCAAATTACAAAAAAAAAAAACAAGAGATAACCTCCCACTTATTGTTATTATAACAATATTCAGATGTATCTGAGCTGTGATGTTTATACAAATTAAAAACAATGAAATTTGAATTGTTTTGATATCTCCAAGAAAAACAATCGCAGATTTTCGTGAGTTTCTTTTTCTAATTTGATGATAAATAAAGCGTCAAATTGAAATCTTCTGCTGCTTGAGGTGAAGTGAATATCCTACAAACTCGCAGATATTATTAGGTTGTTGATAAACATTCTTGTTCTCAACTTCGTGTTTTTTCCTTTGGTATGGTAAACATAGGTGGAGGAGGAAATTATCGCTTATAATTCCTGAGACTGCTGTTAGGAATTTTGTTTACATGGGGATTATTCAGTAAAAACATGTATACGATACTAAAATATATGCGATTTAGTATTTTTGTTGGGCATACGCCACAATTTTACTTTCAAATAAGTTTATTTGACGTTTCGACTTCCACTTCGGATATCGTTCTCAAAATACTTAGGTCCAGAACATTTTTCAATGACAAAAAGAGTACCTACATTATTTATATTTTATGATGGAAACTTGTTATTAAAAAAATTTGTTTGGAATTAAAAACTATTTTAGTATTAAGCAATCACCTATATCCTTCTAATTGAAAAAAAATAAATTTTTCTCAAATTACAGATACCGAACATAGTTTTTATTCCATATTTTATTATAATCATTTAACGTAATCCAAGGGTCCAGGGTTCAAGTCCCTGCTCGGGCGCCAATGTAACGAAGGTCGTTGCGTTGCACAGTGGTCCTTTCTGACGATCTATGGTTGCAAAAGTATTACACCACAATTAGTCGGAGAGATAGAAGCGGATTTTGTGCGTGATAAGTAATATGGAAAAACTATACGGAAATATGTTGAATTAGTTGTGTACATGACTTTCTCCAACGGCCGGAAACCAGAGTGGGGGACGAGGGTAGTTATACGGGGTCAAAGACGCGGTTTTTATTATTTTTTTTTGTGACGCTCATGATCGAGATAGTGAACCAAAATTTGGGAATAAGTAGGTCATGACGTAACTAAGTAAAATCTCCAGGGATGGAACGCTGCGTTGCCGACAAAGGGATGGGGGTAATGGTGAATATAAAAAATATAAAGGGTTTTTTTTTGCGACTTTCGTGACTGAGATAATGCACCAAAATTTGGTAATAAGTAGACCATGACATAACTAAGTAAAATCCCCAGAGCTGGAAACCAGAGTGGGGGACGAGGGTAGTTATATGGGGTCAAAGTCGCGGTTTTTATTATTTTTTTTGTGACGTTCATGATCGAGAAAGTGCACCAAAATATGGTAATAAGTAGGTCATGACGTAAGTAAGTACAATCTCCAGGGGCGGAACGTTGCGTGCCGACAAAGGGGTGGGGACAGGGGTGAATATAAAAATTATAAGGGATTTTTGTGACGTTCGTGATCGAGATAGTGAAGCAAAATTTGGGAGTAAGTAGATCATGACGTAACTAAGCAATATCTCCAGGGTCGGAAACCAGAGTTGGGGATGAGGGTAGTTTTAAGGGGTCAAAGTCACAGTTTGTATTATTTTTTTTGTGACGCATCACAACATTTGACCGCCACGCAGCATTCCGCCCCTGGAGGTTTTACTTAGTAATGTCATGATCTACTTATTCCCAAATTTTGGTGCACTATCTCCATCATGGGCGTCACAAAAAAAATAATAAAAACCGCGACTTTGACCCCTTATAACTACCCTCGCCCCCACTCTGGTTTCCGGCTGTTGGAGAAAGTCATGTGCACAACTAATTCAATATATTCCCGTATAGTTTTTCCATATTACTTATCACGCACAAAATCCGCTCCCAGCTCTTAGATTAAATATAAGGTACTGAAAATTCGTATACAGGTAAAACATTGTTGTATATGTAAAATACAAGAACCTACAAAAATTAAAAAAATATAGAAAGAGCACGTTCGAGCACACAAGAGTAACTTTTTCTGAGAGATAAATGAATAAAGTAACAATAAAAAAATAGTTTAGCAACAATCCCGAACAATCCCAAAAGTTCTACTCTATTAAAATCTTTACAAATTCATATTTTAGTGCTAATCTATCATCATCTTTACAATCAAATATTTTTTTATCAACAAAGGTACAACTATTGTTTTATAATATTGTAAATATACCTGTTCGCTTGACTTCCATTTCAAAAAAATATTAAAATAACAGTTTTAGGTACACTTAAATTCACTTTGAAAGGGCACGGTCGCTGGTAAATTGGTAAATTGCCTGAAACTACTGAGCGTAAGTTCGGTAAAGAAGTACAACTTTCGGTTTCAATTGTTCACTTCGAGGTGGGAGTTGAGTTCTAAGAACGATTTATTTTGTTTACTTAGTTATCTAGGTATTCAATGAGTGTCATTACAACCGATTATTTGAAGATGAATTTTATACCTTTTGCAATCATAGATTATGAAAAAGGACCACCGTGCGTTGTTGCTCCAGCTAACTAAATCAGTCGAAGAAAAGAGTTCATTTTTTTAAGACATTTTTATTATAAAAGGTCAGGTAAGAGGAAAACTGTCGGATTCGCTCAGCTCGCCAAAACGACAGCGGAAAATGGTTGGGAACTACTACTACTACCTACATAAACTCACCTCTTATACCTCGCTGTTGTTTATTATTCTTCGATCAACGCTCCAAGATCAACTAGGCTTTTCGATCCGACTTTTATATCGTCCAAGACGGTACAAATACACGTTTTACTTAAATCATTGGCGTACTCTAGACGATAAAATTATATTATCGTCACACATTATTAGCTCCCTTAATTCACTAACCACTCAAGATATACACCTTCTCTTTCATAGGTAATTGTTCTATCACGAAAATTTTTCAATTCGTTCTAACCATAGCTGAAGTAATACTCTGAACACATTCTCTAATGACTTTTCTCAATGAGCAACGTCTGTAAATAATCTTTAAAGATATATCTTTTCCTGTAGGTATCCCAACAAGAAAAAATAAATTGGCGTCAAATCTGGAGACCAAGGAGACCAAATAATTTCATTTTAAATAACCGATGTGTACCTACCTACCACTTCCATTAAAACGATTTGCAGGGTATTGTCTTACATATAAACCTACTGTAATATTTAAACGCTCCTCTAAAATGCTACAAAGCAGACATTAACTAATTGAATGGTTATGAACCCTTCAAAGTTAATTAGATTTTTAATAAATTTTGTTAAGTGAAAATTTGCTTATCATTTTTTATCGGAACGTAAGAGTATCATATTTGTAATAAAAAAAGTTTTGTTTAGTATCGGTTATTTGAGAAAAATTTGCAATTTTTTTCAATTAGAAGGATGTTATTGCATATTTAAATACAGTGCGTTCATAAAGTAACGCATAAATCATTATTTCGTAAACCAGCGACTTTGACGAAAAATCCCGAAACAGGTCGATTTTTATTTTTAAATTACGATTTTTTGGCATAAACATCATACTAGTGACGTCATCCATCTGGGCATAATGACGCAATCAATGATTTTTTTAAATGAGAATAGTGGTCATGTTATAGCTCGTTTAAAAGGGCATTCAATTCTCTATTCAAAAATATAAAAATTAACATTATTATTTATACAGGGTGTTAAAAAAATGTTTTTTTAATTAGATTATTTGAGACAAAAAGAAGAATATATGTAATTTATTTAATTTAAATACGTTTTCTTGTTGTCAGAAAACTGTAAAAAATGTTTATTTGACAAATAAATATTCTTTTTCTATGTATGTTATACATTGTGCAACTTCTCTCACTACTTACATTCAAAACAAACAATTCCTCAAATTCAATGTTAAAGATGCCACCTGTCTCATGGCAGTTTGAACATATTCGTTTAAGCAAAATCAATGTTTTCAAATAAATATTTTTTTCCAGATTTCTGACAACAGCAAAACGTATTTTGAATTAAATAAATTAAATATATTCTTCTTTTTGTCACAAATAATTTAATTAAAAAAAAAATTTTTGAACACCCTGTATAAACAATTATGTTAATGTTTATATGTTTGAATAGAGAATTCAATGCCCTTTCAAATGAGCTATCACATGACCCCTATTCTTACTTAAAAAAATCATCGATTACGTCATCACGCCCAGATTGATGACGTCACTGGTATGATATATATGCCAAAAAATCCTAATTTAAAAATAGAAATCGATCTGTTTCAAAATTTTTCCTCAAAGTCGCTGGTTTACGAAATAATGAATTTATGCGTTACTTTATGGACGCACTGTATAGTTTTCAATTCCAAATAACTTTTCATAAGATCAATTTTCGATATTATGAAATATAAACGTATTTTACTCTTGAGCGACATTAATATTTTTTGACATACCTCGTATAAGATTGATAAAATTTGATATCTGATCATTGCATCTTATGTTTCAGACCATGCACAACTTTTCATGAAGAACAACTTTCGTAAAACTTGTTCAATTTTTTACATGCAAAAAACAATTTTTTGTTTTTCGCTGTATGATTTCAATAATTTGCATCTTCAGTTTTAAACTATTTTTTAATCCAACCCTTACTAATATCCTACTACTGACTTTACCCCACACTCTACCTATCTACAGCCATTCTGCTTAGATATTGCGACAGAAACCTATTTCTCTATTGATTGTCACCCGCCGCTAGAGACAGTTCTCTTCACTGCTTTCTCAGCTTGAAAGCAAAAACACTCTTCTCTGTTGACCCGCAAAGTCAACAGAAATGCATATGACTCTCTAGTGATACCAGCCGAAGGGTAAAGACCTCTCTTGTGTTAGCTGTCGGTGGCAACACATCCAGTGGCGTAGCTGAAGATTGGGGGCCCCCCGCGACAGTTTTTGTGGGCCCCCGTATTATAAACATAACATATTAGACAACTAATAACAGTATAACTACTAAAATATGTGTAAATGACAATGTTTGGCCTTTATTTAATAAGTCTTCATCAGTAATGTTAATAGATTTTTGGGAATAGACATGAAAACCTATTATACACATGTCTCTTAATACAACAAACGTATTAGTAAGTTGCAATATTATAACTAAATTTACATTGAAAACATGAACTCTTTTTGCTACAAGTTATTTTTTCGTCGCAGCTGAGTGCGACCAGTATAATACCCCACTTCTTCTGCTATTCCTGCTGCTTCTGTTAAAGTTTCGGAAAACGAATTTCTCATTTCTCAAAGATTATAACTTTTTTTTCAAAAAGTTGAAGTAGACCAGGGCGCATCTGTAAAAATATTAGTACATTTGGACGTTGAGAGGTGACTCAAATTTTTTTGCAGAAATTGCTTAAAAATAACTCAAATAATAATATTTGAGTTATCCTCCCTCTCAAAAAGGTCCGGAACATTGTTTAAATAATCAAAATGTCAAAAAATAAAGAAAAAATTAGATTTTTTGCTTCGTTTTTTGATTATAACTTTCAAAGTATTTATTTCCGAGAAAAGTTGTACTGACATAAAAGTTGCGTCATTAAATTTCCTACAATATAGAATTGGTTAAATATTTAAAAAATAGTCATCCTTGTTGCAAAATAGCAATAATTGCAAAAAACCCATACAAAAACAAGTATTCGACACCTAGGACCTTCATATTTTACCCAGAAAAACTTTATCATACAGTAAAACCATACTGTAAATTTCATTAAGATCGGTTCAATAGATTTTGCAAAATAAATTTTGCAATCCAGCTTTCGCAAAAAAAAATCGTTTTTTCAAAATGTTACAGGACTGAAAATAAAGCAGATAGCAAGTTAAAATTTTTTTGCGTATAGGAGTGTACTGTACCTTTCATTTGCAATTTGCAAAATTTAATTCGATTAACAACTACAGCGTCAGAAATTTTTTTAAATAAACATTAATTATTGGTGCTACGCGCAGGACTGTGGATAGTTTGCTCTGATTGGGCATTCCAATGACCTCTGATAACGATTGATACATTTTAATTTTTATTACTTTCTGATATAAATAAATAAATTTATTTATTGCAAAATAAAAACACATACTCTATCCTTTGAAATAACACTTTTTTTAGCAAAAACTTTCTTTGTTCATATATTTTAATTTAGAGAATAAAAGTTTATTACATTTACACATATGCGATTGTTTAAACAATATTTCACAAACAATAATAAAATTAGTTTGATTTTTGTGGAATTGAAATATTAAAATACAACAAAATATAGAGTAAGAAACTAATATATTAGATAAAGATTGGAAGGAATTTTGGTGGAAATCAACTTGTGTGAATCGAACACCGCTGTCCTGTGTGTAGCACCAAAAATTAACGTTTATTTAAAAAAAATCCTGACGTCGTGGTAATTAATCGATTTTAATTTTGCAAATTTCAAATGAAAGGTACCTACAATGCACTTCTATAATCAAAAAAAAAATTAACTTGCTATCTGCTTTATTTTCAATCCAGCAACATTAAAAAAAAATGAATTTTTTTTGCGAAAGCTGGATTGCAAAATTTATTTTGCAAAATCTATTACACCGATTCTTAATGAAATTTACAGTATTGTTTTAATATATCATAAAGTTTTTCTGGGTAAAATATGAAGGTCCTAAGTGTCGCATAAATGCTTGAAAAACGTAAAATGCGAATATGTACTTGTTTTTGTATGTTTTTTTTTTCGCAATTATTGCTATTTTGCAACAAGGGTGACTATTTTTTAAATTTTTAACTAGTTCTATATTGTAGAAAATTTATTTACGCAACTTTTCTCAGAAATGAATAGTTTTAAAGTTATAATCAAAAAACCAATAAACAAATCGAATTTTTCCTTCATATTTTGAAATTTTGATTATTTAAACAATGTTCCGGACCATTTTGAGTGGGAGGATAACTCAAATATTATTATTTGAGTTATTTTCAAGCAATTTCTGCAAAAAAATTTGAGTCACCTCTCAACGTCCATCTCAAAACAGATGCACCCTAGACTAAAGGGCGGCCGTTAACTCTACCGTTTCAGATTGCAAAAGTTTTAATGTTAGATTAATAAAGTTAAGTATTTTAGATCGAATAGTAATGTTAGCGCAAATTCAAAATTATTTATATGCTCTAATAATGCATAAGCTTCTAATTTTTCATCGTTTTTTTAGACAGCAATGAAATTTTCGTTAAAGATTTCATTACTTGTCGGAAAGCTCGAAGCAAAGCCATAACAGCATCATGTCTGGATGACCACCGGTTTTCACATAATCTTTTAAGTGTTGGAGATGAATCCAAAGTAATAATAGTACATAGTACATCCCATCTTTTAATACTTGCACTAAAAAAACATATAATCTCTTAATTATATCGTAAAAAACAACTCCTGTACCTACAACAACCTGTTGTACGCCTGAATATACACCACTCATAACGCTTGTCCCATAATACCCCTTTCCTCTGCACTTGTGTACCAAAAGGTGCTTTGACTGTATACATTTTAAAATTTTATTTACAGCACTTTGGCACTTGATCTAACATGCGAATAAATCCCAAAAACTTTCAACAACTTCTGCTTTGGTAGGTAAATTATTTTCATCGCAAGTTATTTTTACGTACCGGAAAATAAAACTAATAGTAGGGGAGGAAAGTATGCTAAATTTGCAGTTACTCGAGCGTTATGGGGACTTATTGGGTTGTGAAGATTAGGTCCTAAAACCAAAAAAAGTCAAGTAAAGTTTTGCATTTAAGTGGGAACTTTTCATTTTTTAATTTAATTTTCCATTTCCAACAATCGTTTTTCCGATTAATTGTCTCGAATAAGAGTTACTTATTTTTACGTAAGGAATCCAAAATCTGCAATAAAAATGGGGGCTCCTATTTAATATTTTAAAGTAACCCCCCATCCCACCTCCGTGGGGGGGTCATGTTTGGCGTCATTCGATAGATTTTTCAAAAATATTGAATACGTATATTTTGCAGTTTTTCGATGTGATGTTTATTTCGCGAAATATCGCGTTATTCCTATTTAAAATTTATATTTACCCCCCACCCCTCTCCGTCTCGGGTCTCGTTTGGTATCATTCGATAGGTTTTTAAAAAATATTGAAAAATAATTTTTTAGTTTTTCGATCTCACGTTTGCTTCTCGAAATATTCGCTTTTTTCTTGTGAAACTTTGTGGCTCGCCCATTTCCTTACGCCCCGCTCAAACCGTCAGATTTTTTAAATATACACTGTTCTACATGTAAGTACTTAACTTACCTTATCTTAATATGACGATTTAGAGTTTTTCTAAGGATATAATTTTTTTTCGGGCCCCCCTTAACTAACTCCCCTCTATTAAGATCTAATATATGGCAGTGGTACATTTACAGGGAACAGGGTTTCTCCTCATGTCATATTCTGACGCGCTCGAGTAACTGCAAAAATCCCCGCTTGGGCTCCTCTACCATGAGCTGATCATGTTTTGAAATATCTTGAGTGGTATCAAGTTTGAGTGGTATCAGTTTCTTGAGCCAGCAAATTTATAACTTCGTTTTGTATTTGGGGGCTCAAGTAATTTGTTTTAAGTTATTGTTTTTATCGATTAATTTAGCTAAAACAGGATCATGTTTAGCTAGTAAAAGAACCACCGACAAAACAATTACCTTTTTGGGATTCACTTTCATCTAAACTACCAATATGTCCACTAAACGCTAAATTGCACCCGGAAAGACTAAGAGTTACGTCAATTTTCTGCTTCATTACTTCCTTCCAAATTCCCTATTTTAATGCTCATTAGGGAAATATATTTTGATCTTCTTTAAAAACAGTAGAAGTATTAAGCTTGAAGGCTTTAAGGGGCCCCTCCTAACGTTGGCTCCCCCTGCCTTGCGGGCCTGTCAGCTACGCCACTGAACACATCTCTCCAATATAAGACTAATATCCTATATAGACAAACCGTTAATCTGCTAAAAACAGTTGAACCTTGTACAAGAAGCAACCGCGTGTGAAAGCGGCATATGTGTTTGATCGTGACGCGGGTGAACTGTGACCAAACAGTGACTTTGGGTAAAATTTTTTACGAACTTTAATATTGTCTGTATTATCACAATCCCTCTCTAAATTCCACTTGAACCAGCAACCTATAAACATACAGTCCACACGGCTGAAATAATATTAATAATTTCATATTGTAACGTTACAAACTTCACATCTTTGATATTTTCTTTTTAAATAATTATTTTACTTTATTTTCTTTAATATTTCATTAGTAATAATTTTCTTCTATTTGTTTTACCAGTTTTCTTCGTTAAAAACTCATTGGGGCCCACTTTTATTATCCTCTTTTATTATCCTCTTTTATTACCCTCTTTTATTATCTTCTATTTAATATATCTCTTTTCATCTAAAATCTAAATCATCATACTGAACGTACCCCGTATATTCTTACCCTGTGAGTCTTAATATGGAACATGCTTAACTTCCTACAGTTCACGCTGGCATTTTAATTCTCAAAATGGTGGTGATGGTAATCTTATACAAGGCAATTACAGAGCTGATAATAGCTATCTATTTCGAGACTTATCATTCTCTTGGGGTAAGAATACATATTATCATATTTTAATTACATTTCTGCATCTAGCAGTTTTTCTAATTTTTTTTATATCTAACCTAACCTCCCATCTAAAAGCATGGTTTCTGATATTTTAGTTTTAAATATCTTTTTAATTTACATATAATATGCACGTTTAGTAATCAAATTTTAACTATTCTCCTCATCTTAATTCCATTTAATTTACCCCTTGCCATCTGCTACTCTTTGAATACTTTTACCTTTTCTTCTTGATGTCAAAACTTATACACGCATTATTCTTCTAGTTTTTGGGAATAGAACAAACCTTTCTCCCTCCGGGAGCCTCCGGCATCAAGCCATCCACACCGGTGGTGGAACTAAGGCTAAATGAAGACTATTGACCATGACATCCAGACTGCAACGACCACCATCTCTAGCTGCAGGGGCCTAGGGCCGAACGTCTGCCCAGGTCTACAAGAAGTCTACAGCAGTACCATTCGACATCAAGAAGTTACCATCAGATACCAAAAGCCATAAGTATAGGGTTACCATAATTTATTAAGGCCAAATCCGGACAGGGGTAGTCCAAGGAAAAAACATGTCCTTGTCCTTGCGTTTTGACACCCCCAAAGTTAGTATTGGTATTATCAGCACAAAGGCAAACTACTTTTGAATCAATAGAGTACTTTTTAATACATTTTAAAACATGTTATACTACAAGATCAGATGTTTTACCTGGAAGTTCATCAAAAAATAAAAGTTTCACGTTGACACCTTCATTTTGCTTAAAATAACGAACACATTCCGGAGTTAGTTTAATTTTGTTTCTGTTTGAACTATCAATTATAACCGTAATAAAATTTGCATCTTTGAGATCTTCTTCTTCTTCTTCATTTTTGTATGTAGGCTTTAAAGCCTGTTTCTTCTCCAATATTAGCCTCCTAAATTGTTTAAGTTATCGCACCATCTTTTTCTTGGTCTGTCAATACTTCTTCGTCCATTTGGTGACTTATCTCGTGCTATCCATACTATCCTATCCTCTGACATTCTACTAATGTGTTCGTTCCACGCCTGTTTCTTGCTTCTGTGTCTTGTGTTAGGTGTTTGTTCTTTCAGATTGTGTCATTAAGAGATCCCGCCGCTTTACTTGCTTTTAAGCTTTGTTGTACTTCCTCTTCAACATCTCCGTAACTGGTTATATCTATTCCCAGATATCTAAACCTTGCTTCCTGCTTTATTAATTTCCCATCAATTTCGATTTTACATCGTAGTGAGCAGGTATTTAGATGTTGTCATACATTTGGTTTTTTCTGCTGATACATATTATCATATTGTATTTCTTGGCTGTTGTATTGAACCATGACCTTTACGTACTGCTTCTATTATTTCGTCCATTATTATATTAAAGTGCAGTGGGCTTAACGAGTCACCTTATCTGACTCCGCTTTGTACTGGTATAAACTGCGTTAGTTTTCCATTTATCTTTGCCTGTATTCGATTATGAAAGTAGATGTGTATGAGATTGGTATGTTTCTTCTATACAGTAAATGTAGAACGTCTTCGACTTGGATGCGATCGAAAGCCTTTGTCAGGTCTATAAAACATATATATGCTGGTTTATTGTACTCAATGGCCTTTTCTGTGATTTGTCTCAGTACAAATACGGCGTCTACGCAGGATCTTCCGGATGTGAATCCTTGTTGTTCATCTGATAAAGTTGTTTGTTTATTGATTCTGTTGGTTAGGACATTTTGTGGTAAGAGATCTTCGAGTAATTTGTTAAATAAGTTTTTGTAAATATTTTTTTAGTAAAGAAAAAAATCCGGACATTTGCCATATCTGGACGCCAATCCGGACATGTCTTTCAAATCCGGACTGTCCGGACGAAATCCGGACGTATGGTAACCCTACATAAGTATAATCTACAAATTGTTAGTTTTTGGCAAGAATTCGAATATATTTGTGAATGCACTTATTAAGTCACATTTTTATTATATTTTTATGAACAATAAACATGATTAGTTAAAAATATTGTTTTGTTTGCTTCATTCCGAATTTTTATAGTTCATTTCTAAGATTAGGACAAGACGAACACACACCTTGAGAGACTGAGCTAAGCTAAGGGTGTAGCGATGGCTATCTTGGATGATTGAGGTAATATTTTCGAATATTATTTCAATTAGCTGGGGTTATCCATCGCCTTTTTTTTCGTTTCAATATCTACTCATACATGTCTTAATTGTACAAAACTAATCATAAAAAAGTTTCCCATATGGTTCCAACGTAACTAGACACACTGTAGGCAATTAACTAAGGGATTAAAGAAAGAGATAACAAAAATATACATAAATTCCTTTTAGACTCAATAATTAGTATGGAGAGCTAGAGCCCAAAAATCATCGTCATAAGTAATATGGAGTTTTTCCTGCGAAATGTGTTCATTGTATATTGACAATTATGACCCCTTTCAGGCTGACACCTCAGTGGATACAGGAAGTAGCAATAAGGGATGAAAGGGGAAAGTTAGTGTAGTCATTAAAGGTTATCACCTCCTATTTTGTTAATCCTCCATCGATTTGCATGAAAATTGGTGACTAATAGTTAGAGCATACCTCAAGAAACAAAACTGATTTGGTGCCACTTGCACTTTTACCCTGGTGGTGCATACCACCCCTTCCCGCGGGTGAAAACTATTTTATTAAAAATAACCCCACAAATCGATAGAGGGACAAATTTTAAGTAAAATTTGTTATATAAAGTTATTAAAATAAATCAATACTTTTTGAGTTATTAAAGATCAAAGATTTGTCTATTTAAGAGCATATGCGTGAAGTTACGGATTATAAAAAGAACATTAAATTAATTGTATGTTAGTGAAATATTATTTTTATATTATTTCGATATTTAATTGAATTTTTTTTGTTCATTATAAACTGAATATGTCCAGAAACTGGGGTTGTGCAATAATGGGTACATTTGACATATTCTAATACACTTTTGCTAAATTTATAAATAAAAATAATATTTTAGTAACATACAATTAATTAATTTGTTCTTTATATCATCAGTAACTTCACGCATGTGCTCTTAAACAGACAAATCTTTGATCTTTAATAACTCAAAAAGTATTGATTTATTTTAATAACATGATATAACAAATGTTACTTATAATTTGTCCCTCTATCGATTTGTGGGGTTATTTTTAATAAAATCGTTTTCACTCCCGAGAAGGGCTGGTATCCACTCCCAGGGTAAAAGTGCAAGTTGGCACCAAATCATTTTTATTTCCTGAGGTGTGTTCTAACTAGTCACCAATTTTCATGCAAATCGATGGAGGTTTAACAAAATAGGAGGTGAAAACCTTTAAAGACTACACTAACTTTCTCCTTTCATCCTTTATTGCTACTTCCTGTATCCACTGAGGTGTCAGCCTGAAAGGGGTCATAATTATCAATGTACAATATACACATTTCACATGCCAAACTCCATATTACTTATGACGATGATTTTTCGGCTCTAGCTTTTAGACTATATTATCATGCCTTAATCAAATAGATTCTTTTGGATGCATTGTTCTTCCCATTAATATTAATGGCAAGAATTCTGATTATTAAATGCAGAAATGGGTAGAGGAAGAGACAATAGGGAAAGATCAGATTAGCATCAGCCGCGTCTGTCTTTGTCGTTACCCCGATGGCCTAAATACGATAAAAGTCCAGGACCATCTGTTGTTAATCCAATGACGGAGGTCGAACTGTTTTGTAAGGTTATACGACATAGGAAATTGCGTAATAATAGAATATAAACCTTTTTAAATCGATAATTCAGATAAAAAGGGAATTGGAAATGATTGTTATGTATAAAAATACGAAACTATCAAAGATATTAGGCAAAAAGGAACTGATATAATGTACAGTCGGAAAAATGAAAGAATACCCATGAACGAACATATAAAACACGCTGTATTTTCCTGTCACCGTGTCACAAAGAAAATTGCCCAGCGCAAGTACATGTAATAATAATTATTACATGTACTTGCGCTGTCCAATTTTTTGTATGACACGGTGACAGGAAAATACAGCGTGTTTTATATGTTCGTTCATGGGTATTCTTTCATTTTTCCTACTGTATTGGTTATGTTTGCCTGTATTATTACAATACGAGGTCGACTTATTTTCTTGTCTGCGTCTACTGCTATTATTGTTGATCTAATAACCTTTCAGTATTTTCTATGAACATCCGATCGTGAGCACCAAAGGATGTCACATTAAAATTTTTATAGTATTGTAGCGGAAGAGAAATCTTGGCCGATCCCCGTATAACAGTAAACACCTCGAGAATGACGTAATCGGATGTGCTAGGCCTCGCCGGAGAATTCTGGAAGGTACGTCACGTAGGCGGAACAAGCCGATAGCTCGAGATGGGAGTCGATTGTTCCAGAATAACAACTGGGTATAAATATGGGCATATTTTGTAAATAAGTTTAGTGTATAAGATAAATTCGTCTGTAACTTATATAAATAAAGTCGTATATAAATTACGAACCGCTAGTTTTATTGTAATTAGAAGTAATTACACTAATCACGCTACAGTTGGTGTCGGTGTTCGGTAAACTTAGTGCGATATAAATAAGTGAATTACGGAAAGACTTTAAAAGACTTTTGGACTTTATTCGTCGGGAATAGTTAAAGTGCGTTGATTGTTCGGTATTCGGAAAGACTTTTAAAAGACATTTTGGAAAGTACGTGTGTGCCGACCAAAGATGTTGCTACGAGAACTTACAGTAAAACAGCTCCGTGAACAGCTAGAGGAACGGGATCTGGATAGCAGTGGGCTCAAGATAGTCCTACAAGCACGACTCGAGGAAGTCCTAACGAAGAACGGAGATGATCCAGAGACGTTCCACTTCCAGTCAGCAGAACAAGCAATCTTATCGAAATTAAAAACTGTTTCTGAAACGATTGATGATACTTCTAAGATAAGCAACGAGAAATTTGAAAGTGTTTCTCAAAAGATCGATGAAACTTCTAGACAGAACAACGAGAAATTTGAAAGTGTTTCTCAAAAGATCGATGAAACTTCTAGAAAAAGCGACGAGAAACTTGAAGAAGTTTGTAAACAGAACAACGAAAAACTTGAAGAAGTTAGTAAAAAAAACAATGAGAAATTCGAAACCATTTCTCAAAAGATCGATGAAACTTGTAGAAAAAGCGATGAGAAATTTGAAAGTGTTTCTCAAGTAATAAAAGACGTTTGTAGACAGACCGACGAGAAATTTGAAGAAGTTTCCAGAACATTCGATAAGATACAGAAAAGTGTAGACGACAATAAAGAAATGCTAGAAGAGAAGATCAAACAACTAGAGAGCATGATAACTGATACAAAAGTACAACCATCAGTTAATGCAGTAGCTTTAGATCTTGTAGTGAAGGATGAAACACCGAGAGACGAAACATCGCATCATATGAGATTTAAATTACCACCATTCGATGGGAAGTCCTCTTGGTCCATATACCTTAGACAATTCGAAGCTATTGCGACCGCCAACCATTGGACCGAACAAGAAAAGGCTGTTTCCTTGACTGCTGCTTTGCGAGGTGATGCTGCAGATATATTAAGATCAATTCCTAAGGGTCAAGAAAAATGTTACCAGACCTTGTTCACTCGTCTAGAAAAACGCTATGGAGATGCTCATCTACAACAAGTATACAAAGCACAACTGCGAAGTAAAAGTCAACGAGCAAGTGAGAATCTGCAAGAATTTGAAGCAGATGTTGCTCGTGTGGTGCGGTTGGCTTATCCGGAGGCGCCAGACAGTATTTTAGAAGAAATTGCCGTAGATACCTTCATCAATGGGTTGAAAGAGAGTGAACTACAGAAAGCCTTACGACTAGCAAGACCGAAAGTTTTAGGTGAAGCACTTGCTATTGCCTTGGAACACGAAGCAGCTAGCCAAGCTTCACGAAACAATCGAGTAATAGCCGTGGAAAAAGGCGATAAGAGAAAAGATGAACGTTTGGTGGAAATGGTACGGAGGGTGATTCGTGACACGATGCCGAAGAGACGCGTGAAGAGGGCTGGAAGAGTTCGTTCAAATACAGATGCTTCCTCGATACGGCCATGCGGTGAAAGTTGTAATCACCGGCTTAAAGTAGAGGAACAGCGTTGCCCTGTGAGACGAACTACCGTAGTTAATGAACAATGGCAGCCCCAACAGTTACAACACGCCCAAGAAGATGATCCATGTATAAAAAGAGTATTGGATTGGATGCGGCAAGGTGAGAGACCTAGTTGGCAGAACATTAGTGCATGTAGTCCAGAAGTCAAGGCCTACTGGAGCCAATGGAATTGCCTGGTACTAAAAGATGATCTTCTGTACAGAACCTTTGAGAACGATGATGGTACAGAATCTAAGCTTCAGTTGATTGTACCTAAAAGTAAAGTGTCAGAAGTATTGCGTCAGTTGCATGACGGTACATCAGGTGGACACTTTGGTATTACGAAGACTCTGCAAAAGGTTCGAGAACGGTTCTATTGGGTGAACTGTAAAGATGATGTAAGAAGATGGTGCCGAAAATGTGAACTGTGTGCATCCGGTAATGGTCCGGTTGGTAAAAAGAGAGCACCCATGAGACAGTACAATGTTGGAAGTCCTATGGAAAGAGTAGCTATCGACATTGCAGGTCCATTTCCAGAAACCGATGCTGGAAATAAATATATCCTGGTAGCCATGGATTATTTTACAAAATGGACTGAGGCCTATGCATTACCAAATCAAGAAGCTTCTACCGTTGCAGAGGTACTTGTTAAAGAATTCTTTAGCCGATTTGGTGTTCCCTTGGAGGTCCACTCCGACCAAGGGCGAAACTTTGAGTCAGCTCTTTTCCAAAACGTTTGTAAATTGATTGGTGCCAATAAGACCAGAACAACACCCCTGCATCCTCAATCAGATGGGATGGTCGAGAGGATGAACCGAACGATGGGTAAACACTTGTCCAAAGTTGTATCTGAACATCAGCGAGATTGGGACCAACACATTCATTTATTCCTGATGGCCTACCGCTCGGCCGTAAATGAAACTACAGGTCAAACACCAACCTGCCTGATGTTGGGTCGTGAAGTTCGGTTGCCCTGCGACCTAGAGTTTGGCTGCGGACCTTCCGAGGAACATGTTGCAGGCGAAGACTACGTTGACCGCCTGAAATTACGAATGAACAACATTCATGAACTTGCCCGACAACACATCCAGATAGCCAGTGACAGAATGAAAGATCAATATGATTCTCGATGCAAGAATGAAAGCTTCGAAGTAGGTGATCTTGTCTGGCTTTATAATCCGCAACGTCGTCGAGGCTTATGTCCTAAACTGCAAAGACAATGGGAAGGTCCATATGAAGTTAAGAAGAAAATAAATGACGTAATATATAGAATTAAGAAGTTGCCAAACGGTAAACCAAAAGTTATTCACATAAATCGTCTTGCACCATATGCTGGCTCAAATGAAACAGAAGAAGCACGAGTCCTCCAACAGGAGATGAAAGATGTCGCACAGCCAAGTTTTAATCAATTTATGTCAAATTACGCAGCGAGAAAGAGTGCTAGATTCGGCGTGACCACAGAAGTTCAGCAAGATCTGTTTGGTGTTCCAGAAAACGTCTCTCTGGCCCACTGTGTTGCCCAAGACCTCGAGATGACTAAAGGAATATCGTCCGTATTCAATAGAAAGTTCGGCCGCCTGGACGAGTTAAGAAATCAGCAGCCTAAAATTGGAAGAGTACTGCGATTGGAAGATGGTCCTCGATCTTTGCTGTATATGGTGACCAGAAAGTCTTATACGGACACGCCAAGCTACGAGAACATATGGCGTGCTCTAACTAATTTGAAGAAAATCGTGTGTAATTATGACATCAAAAATTTGGCTTTACCAAAAATAGGCCATGCAGTAGAAAATCTGGATTGGAAGATTGTGAGAAGCATGCTTGAAGTGGTCTTCAGAGGAACTGGTGTACAAATCACTGTGTGTTGCATGAACCCGAAGATGTCGTACCCTTCAAAGACAGTAGACTGTTATTTCTTCTTGAAGGGTGTATGCAGAGCTGGAGAGTCGTGTAGATTCCGCCATCCTGGGCCTTCATTTAGAGTTGCTGATCGAGACGCTCAGATCTTAAGAGGGGAGCAGTGTAGCGGAAGAGAAATCTTGGCCGATCCCCGTATAACAGTAAACACCTCGAGAATGACGTAATCGGATGTGCTAGGCCTCGCCGGAGAATTCTGGAAGGTACGTCACGTAGGCGGAACAAGCCGATAGCTCGAGATGGGAGTCGATTGTTCCAGAATAACAACTGGGTATAAATACGGGCATATTTTGTAAATAAGTTTAGTGTATAAGATAAATTCGTCTGTAACTTATATAAATAAAGTCGTATATAAATTACGAACCGCTAGTTTTATTGTAATTAGAAGTAATTACACTAATCACGCTACAGTATATTTTATAGTATCAGTAAGCTAACCTTAATTTAGTACGAACGGAAGTCTATACACTACACATTCTACACTTTTTTTACACTAGCTGTTACTCCGTCATATATAATTTTCCACATGTTCACCGAGGACTTCGTTTCTAACCAAATCCAGTACAAAATCTCTTTAGATACTGTAATATACTCTTTATTAAGAACAACTTATGCCACAAGGATGTTTGTGTTCTTCGTATTTTTCTTAACTCAGGCGAGATACGTTAATCTCTGGCACCTAGACATAAGACCTAGACAGGCCGAAACAAATTTTTTTGAGTAGTATCAGGGCCGCCGCTACCATGTGTGCAAAGTGTGCATCGCACACGGGCGGCCTATTATAGGGGCGGCCAAAAGCAGGCCACTGATGATAATACTTTTTGTAAAACTAAAATAAATTTAAAAAATTAAATAGTAATGATTCATATATTTCTATAAACTATAATATTCCAAACAATCTAAACAAAAATGCCAGAAAATGTTATTTATTATATGAACTGCCCTTTTGCAGCTGTAGTCATAAAATAGTTCCGGGAATGCTTTTTAATTCAAAGGCAGCTTTCGAACTTTAAGATATTTTTATCTACGTGGTCCATATTATGCGATTTTTTCAAATTCTGAACATTTATGATTTGTTAAGAGAGTACGATAGGACAATAGATACTTTCCGAGAATTTAGATAAGTGCTTATTAAGTTGCTCTCATTTAGTAATAAAAAGTTTTTTTATTACTCGATGGTTTAAAAAATATTTTTTATTACTCGATGGTTGCTCTGTTATAATATTGTTCCTTTATGCTTATGTATGGTTATAGATGGGTTATATTCAGTCTAAGTTAAGAATTTGATGATTTTAGACACGCTTTTGATAAACGATTTAGTTTGTAATATATAGTAGTGTGCCCGTTTCTTCTGCACACTACTGTATTTTAAATAGGCCTGGATTCCGCGTACCAAAAAAAGTTGATTAATAGCAAGCTGAAAATTTGTTAATTGCTTAACGTTGTCTAGTCGGGCAAACTTTGACGTACGGCAACATTGGAACAGGGGAAGTTTTAATTTTGGAACAGTTTTATTATTTGGAACGTGAGATTACGAAAACGTCGCATGTATTTTGTCGGGCAGAACATCCAGTTGATTTGTTACCCTTTCATTAAACTCTCAAGCAAAAATCAGACTGCTATTACTAACCAACATGATTCCTGTCATTTGACATCACTGGCGAAGCGTCCATGTAACCATTGTTACCATTGGTAACAGTTAAAATTTGCAAATAAATATTTTATGACTACTATGAAATAATTCCATTTATATCTTTTAAAAATAGAAATATTTGTTAATAGTATCTACCTAATTCAGTAAAATAGCCAACTAGAAGCACGAAAGTATCAGAGAGTTTATGTAAAATCGGTTGCACGTTATTATAATAAGCCCTTACCACAGTATATAGAGGTTCCCTCTTTATACTGTGCCCTTACTTACCGTGCGCCGCGCCGTTATTTACCACTTCTGTGAGTGGCAATGATGGTAGGATCTTTGTATCGGTCAGAGGACTAGATCGTCTCTGAAAATTTTGCGGGCACGATGGCTCTTAAGCCGCTGTGGATTAGTATTCGTGTTACCAAAATTTAATTTGGTGACACGGCTAGGTAAGAGCCGGTAGGTACTTTATGTCCCGGTTAGCTAATCGGGACAGAAAATACCGACCGTAAGAATATCAGACTTAATAAATGCAATTTTAATTATTATTATAATTATAGGTAATAATAATTATAATTCCATTTATGAAGTCTGTTATTCTTAGGGCCGGTATTTTCTCGATTAAACTCCGGTTAGTTAACCATACCGGCCCTTTGGATTCGATTATTGCATAATATGCATTATTAATTATTAGTTTATAACTTGTAACTGTACTTGCTTATTTGACATGTTCTTCGTGTTCCACTCATTAAAATGTCCAGTTGGTGATAAAAACCAGTCTGATTTTTGCATGAGAGTTTAATGAAATGGTAACAAATCAATTGGAAGTTATGTCGACAAAATACATGGAACGTTTTCGTAGTCTGACGTTCCAAATTTTTAACCTGTTCCACAATTAAAACCTCTGCTGTCCCAGTGTTCCCATATATCAAAGTTTATCCGACTAGAGAGAAATTCACACCGAGAGTGCAGTGCAGCTTAGATAGGGCAATACATTTCTAATGAGGAATAAACGCACAGTGTTGTCGGTTTTCACCAGTTGTTGATTGCTCTCTCAAGAGCGTCGCACAGGAACTGTGGCAACACTGAATGCGCATTTCTATCTTAGCCGTACTGCCCTCCCAGTGTGAATTTTAGATTAGACATCGTTAAGCTATTAACAAATTTTCAGCCTGGTATTAATCAACTTTTTTTTGGTACTCGGGATCCAGGTCTGAAAGTAACGTCGAGATCAGAGCAATTATTATTCATATACGCGTTACGGTTCCGATGTATTTCCTGTACATTTCTTTAAATACTAGTACCTATGTTGAAACGACTAAAGTGCTAAAAGGGGGCGGCAAATATTAACTTGCACACGGGCGGCCAACACTTTAGCGGCGGCCCTGAGTAGTATGGACATCTATATTATTAACCTATATGTTTCCTGCAGCCGATTTTGATGATATACATAGTTATAAACAAATGAAGATCAAAAAACGGTAAATTTTCGCTTTTTTGTCTATTACTACTCATAAATCATATAAAAAACTGCAATATGGTGTGCGCTGAATATGTCTATCCTTATTGGTTGCCTAGAAAATTGCAAAACAAAATCATAAATTTTGAGATTTTATAAATGTTCATAACTTATGTAAAAATTAATCTAGAACCTTCTTATTACACGGTATGCTGAGACTTATTGTGTTTAAATTATATTTTAAATTTAAAAGCAATTGGCCAAATAGTTTAAAAGTTATTTAATTTGTTTATCCCAAATTCATTTTTTTTTGGAACACTATAAGTCATAAAATTATGAGGTTACAGTAATACTTCGAACAGTTTATGAAAGAAGAACATTTATACTATTAACTTAATTAAAAAAAATGACAAAAAGTAATTTTAAACAGTGTAAAATTATTTTGCAAAAACATGTCGATTTTTTTGCTTACTTATAAACAATTAAAACAAGTTTTTATCCGTTACCCGTAGAAAAATTATTTTTTCATATTTAGAAAGACTGAATTTTTATACACATTTAGAAAGAACAACAATTGTCCTAGGACAATTAGGGACGAAGTTACCCCCCCCCCCCATTTTTTTAATTCACATGTTCTTGCAAAATAATTTTTCAATATTTAGAGTTATTTTTTGTAATTTTTTTTAATTAAATTATTAGTGTAAATCTTCTTCCTTCATAAACTATCCAAAGTATTACTGTAACTTTATCATTTTCTGACTTATAATGTTGCAAAAAAATTAATTTGGGATAAATAAATTAAATAACTTTTAACCTATTTAACCGATTGCTTTGAAATTTAGGGTATGATTTAAGCACCAAAAGTCTCAGCATTCCGTGTAATAAGAAGGTTCTAAGTTAATTTTTACATAAGTTATGAATATTTATAAAATCTCATGATTTATTTTGTAATTTTCTAAGCAATCAATAAGGATAGACATATTCAGCGAACGCCATATTGAAGTTTTTTATACGATTTATGAGTTTCTTACTCTTAAATTTGTTTAAAATGCCTAACTTTTTGGTAGTAGACGAATTAAACGAAAATTTACCGTTTTTGATCTTCATTTGTTTACAACTATCATCAAAATCGGCTACAGGAAACAAATTATACCTACGTTATTATTAAAGATGGCCATACTACTCAAAAAATTTGGTTTTGGCCTGGAGGGTGTTGTGCCACCAACAGGATATTTTTTTCCTTATTTCTCTGAACTATAATAAGTCCTGTGGTCTCAGCGAAGGTCTTTCCGCGAACACTTCCTTATTGGTAGTTTTAGGATCTCTTCTGGTTTAATGCTCAGTTGACCAGTAAATTCCTGTCTCATATCGCGTAGCATATTGCAATGGTATCATAGGATGTGTATGATCTCTTTCTCCATTTCGTATTTTCTGCACCATGTTTAATTCACCTTAAATACTTTGTACATGTGTTTTATTAAACGGCAATAATTTAAAACAACCGCTTCGGTGACTGGATATTCTTTAAACCACCACTTCTGAACTTCGTTTTTTGTAGCATTTTTATTGGTGACACTGAATGGCTCTGGGGCTGCAAAGGTTTTTTAGAGCCTTGTTTTGCCAATAAATATGCTGGTTCATTCTCATTCACTCTTTCATGACCAGGCACATACCTTAATGTTGGCTATGTTGTTGAGATATTTGCAGTAACTCACCAGATTCTATTTGGTTGGTCGGTTCTTTACAGCCTGAATAGTCACTTGGCTATCTGTATAAATGTTGATTCTCTTTGCTTTGGGGTCTTCATCCACGATTTCATCAATGGAGGCCACCGAAGCAAAAACTTCAGCCTAGAACACATTTGTATATTGACCTAGGCTGTAAGATTTATTAAAATTACATGTCTGTCCAAAGACTTCCGATCTAGTACCTTACGCCCGGTTTCATAATCAGTTAAAGTGGACTTTAAGTTTTAAGTTGGTACCCTTGTCAATGCAATTCATATGGGTAAATGTCAACGTTAAAGTGAACTTTAGTTAATGTTCACTTTAAGTTGATTATGAAACCGGGCGTTAGGCAATTTTTGGATCCATCAGTTTACCATATTAGGACCCCATTAATATTTGAGACCTTTTGCTCTCTACATAGATGGTATAATTGTGTTAATCTTCTCAGTGAAGATTAGTTCTGGTGTCATCATACCTATCTGAATTCATCATGAAGGTGGATTCCTTAACTAGTCTCAGTAGTATTTGTATGGCTATTTAATACATAAATTGTCCTCCAAGTATTGTTTACTTTAAATCTCAGGATGGTTATAAAGGCTACGTCCGAGATGTAAAAATTTTAGCGGAGGAAGATCTGTGATAGCTTTTAAAGATGCCGTTCCTGTACTATTCAAGTCTCTTGTTATATTTAGAAGCGCTTGTCTTTGTAGGGTGGTGAGAGAGGTATGTAGCACAAGATTATAAAGCCGTCTTTTTTCACGAAAGTACTGACAAGCTATTGATTATATTCAAAATAAGATAGCTAAAAGGAACTACAACGTTAACGGGGTTTTATTATTTCATATGGTCAATGGACATCTATATATGAAAAAACTGCGGAGTGCTACCATTTAAAGGGGTGCGTTTTTGAGAAATGGCTGAATTAGTCCCTGGGCACAGGTTACATAAGGGTGAGTTCTATGCACTTTTGGTACAAACATACCTACATAAAAATTGTTCCTGGTTACATTTCCTATCTAAATATCATTTTTTAAAGTCAATGATACTTTTTTTTACAAAAATATATTCAAAAGAAAAAGCACAAAGAAACCCAAAAGAAAGAAATGTTTTTTTTGTCCCATAACTTTTGTCCACGATATAGGTATAGACATTGCTTTAAAGAAAAAAATCCTACATATTTCTTCTTTAAAATGCTGTTTAGTAGAGGTAATTAGGATTTATAGTTTTCGAAATATGATTTTTCAAAGTTCGCCACTCACAGCAATTTTGGGCAATTTTCCTTGTTATTTCGCAAATATTGTTCTGTAAATTTTTTCTACGTAACTTTAGGTATATACAATGGCAAACGTAATAGGAATAGAAATCCATTACCTTTCAAATTGTCTACTGTATAACGTTGTACGACTTTTTTTTTAGAGATTATGATGTTTCAAAGTTTTATACATTTAACGATTTTTTATAATATAATATAAAAATAAAATAATATTATTATATAATATATTATATATAATATAATATTATATTATATATTATATTATATAATAAAAAAAGCTTACTTTGTTTACTTTATAATGGTGTATTACAAAAAATTCTAGGATTATTTTTTAAATTTCTCATTATAACTTTTTTTTTCTTGTACATGAATATACTATATAGGTATTGCTCAATAAAGAGGACCTACTTTCTGCTCTTTAAAATGGTGTACCATCTATATTTAAATAATGGAAACCGAGTGATTCTTTGATATTGTTTTACCCGTATTATTTAAAATTATTTCTTTTAAAAAAATTACAGAAACATGTCTTATAAAACATCACTTTAGTTAAAATTATTTAAACGTTGACATTTAAAAAATTTTCAAGACCAAAGTCCATCTCTTCGTTAGCATTAGCTTCAATATCTTCCTCTAACACCTCAGTTATCTTAGAGTTCCCACAATTAGTACCCATGTACATGCACCCTTTGCAGAAAATTGAACAACTAATTCCTATCTTCCTACAACCGCAGTTTTTTGTACATCCTTTGGTACATTTACATGCTATTTTTTCAAGCAAAGCTTGTGGTGCATGAGCTTTGACAGTAAATATTGGAATTAATCCATATTTTGAAGTTTGCCCGGCCGAGTCAAGCGGATCCAAAGTATTACCTATAAAAAATAAGATTCAATCATAAATCAAAAATCGTTGAAAGTACTTATTACATTTTTAAAAAGCATATCTTATTAAAAAATAATCCTAGAATTTTTTTATAATACACCATTTTAAAGTAAACAGAATAAGCTTTTTTTTATTATATAATATATACCTAAATGTAGAAAAAGTTAGAATGGGAAATTTAAAAATAATCGTAAAAATATAAAAACTCGGTAAAAGTATAAAATCTTGAAAAAGATAACCTCTTTAAATAAAGTCGTACAACATTATACAGTAGAACGTTTTAAAGGTAATTGATTTCTATTCCTCTTACATGTACCATTGCATATGCCTAAAGTTGCGTAGAAAAAAGTTACAGAACAATATTTGCGAAATAACAAAGAAAATTGCTGTGAGTGGCGAATTTTGAAAAATCATATTTCGAAAACTATAAATCCTAATTACCTCTACCAAACACCATTTTAAAGAGAAAATATGTAAGTTTTTTTTCTCTAAAGCAATATCTATACCTATATCCCCGTGGACCAAAGTTATGAGACAAAAAACAAAATTTCTTTCTTTTGGGTTTCTTTGTGCTTTTTCTTTTGAATATATTTTTGTAAAAAAACGTATCTTTGACTTTAAAAAGTTATATTTAGATAGGAAATTTAACCAGGAAGAATTTTTATGTAGACGTGTTTCTACCAAAAGTGCATAGAATTCACCCTAATGTAACCTGTGCCCACGGACTAATTCACCCATTTCTCAAAAACGCACCCCTTTAAATGGTAGCACTCCGCGGTTTTTTCATATATAGAGATTCATTGACCATATGAAATAATAAAACCCCGTTAACGTTGTAGTTCCTTTCTATAGTACATAATCAATAACCTATGAAGCGTAGGTAACTATCAGTACTCTGACGTGTGTAAACAACAAATTATCATTGGCTTCAACCGCCAGGTTTTACCTACAAATCGTCTGCAGTGCCAGAAGAGTCACTAGTCCATTAAAATGTTACATTTTTTAGGCCGTACCTTGCATTTCTTAGAGGAGTCAATTTTATTTCTTTATTGTGTAGGGGGGATCAGTAGAAGCTTAAGTTCAAGTTTTTGGGGTCGCCATCCTTGTCCCCCGGTCGCCATCTTGGAAATGGGGTGCAAGGAGGTTTCGCGCTATATCTTGTAAACTATCAACCCTACGGAAAATCTAATTCAACGTAAAATGTAGCAAATTAAATTTTCCACAATTTTGTTTCTATTACTTTTTATCGTCAAGTGACCAACAAAAAAGATATAACCAAAAATGTAATTTTTTTTAACAAGTTTCCTTTTGGATGTTCATTTTTTCAGTTCATTTTAAAATAAAATAACATAGCAATTCTGTAGGGGTTTTTTCAGCGAACAATTTCCACTATAAAGTTGTTTAATTCTATTTATTTATATAGGTTTTACAGCGCTCCAAACTTGAGCAGATTCTCGAATGCTCATAGGGATACAATAAAAACAAAAGGTAGGCTTACTTTTCTATCTATATATATTTTTATTCATACAATTTTTTATGATTTTAACATTCCTATGCTATTATTAATCTGTTTTTGACCTTTCTTCTCACTATAAAACTTATAACTCTAAGCATATATAGAAAAGGCCCAAGAAGTTGTTTGAGGACAAATTCGCCGCTTCAGAAGAAGAATGACGCAACCGCAAAATGCAAAATTCTTAAGCAGAGCAAAAAAACGATTTTTGATATCAAAATCATAAAGTACGATCAAAATTAGCCATTCACCACACCGTGGTCAGGATCTCGAGATATAAGCGTTTTTTGGGGTGTGCCGCTTGTATATGAAGTAACATAACTTTTTTCCTATTATATATTTTGACTTAAAATTTTTCAAAAAACTTCTTCATGAACTATATTTTATTGTTGTGTTGGTTAAAATTATAAACTAAAAAGTTTGTCACTCAACTTTTTTAAGTAAACATGAAACTAACGAAATATGAAAGTAAAATTGTGGCTTATTTCCCATAAAAAAATACGTAATTATAAAAATGCCACAAGGAAATAGCTTCAGAACAACATTAACGAAATATGATGACAAAATGTTAGGTACATTCCATGTCAAATCACTCAGGCAAAAAATTTTGGATCTCCGATTTGTCTGAAAATTGGTATATAGCTTCTGCGGGACGTAAAAATAAGATATTTAAGGTCTAAAAATCTTCTTCTTCTTTTTTTCTCAAAATGTTATTTTAGGCGATTTTACAGTGATTTGGTGTTTATTTAAACAAATTTGCATTTTCTGTCATAAAGTATCAATGAAAAACATAATATTTTAATAGAAAGGACTCAAAAATGTCATTATATGGCATTATAACAAGTTATTTGGAATCAAAACAAGTTTTTGATCAAATTTTATTGTGTAAAAAACGTTAAAATACCGTTTTTTACATTTTCCTCCATTCCCAAAATACATCATCATCGATTTGGCTGAAAATTTGCCCACAGATAGCCAAAAGATAGGACTTTAAGTTGTTAGATGAATTTGAATTATATTACAATACCAAAAAAGTTACATGCAGTAATATCAGACTCAAAAGTATATATTAGTCCAGTCGGGATAGCATTTGACCTTGAATGCCGAGCTGCCCAAAATTTTATTTTTCTGATCTTTAGGGGAGTCAATAGTAGCCTAAATTTAAAATCATGAATGAATTCCTCCGTTACGTTAGCCGCCATCTTGATTTTAAAGGAGAACCTGTTTTGCTCAATATCTCCGCCATTTTTAACTTTTCGGCAAAAATGGTAGGAACTGAAATTGTTCCAAATAAATCGTATTTACAATTATTACAATTTTTTTTTAACAATTTTTGTCGTGAGGTCGATATTTTCGAGTTAATTGTACTTGCAGAAGACGCCTATATTTTTGACTATAATATTGCATGTAACTTTTTTGGTATTGTAATATAATTCAAATCCTTCTCACCACTTAAAGTCCTATGTTTTGTCTATATGTGGGCAAATTTTCAGCCAAATCGATTATGATGTATTTTGGGAATGAAGAAAAATGTACAAAATGGTATTTTAACGTTTTCTACACTATAAAATTTGATCAAAAGCTTGTTTTGAATCAAAGTAACTTGTTATAATGCCATATAATGACATTTTTGAGTCCCTCCTATTAAAATATTATGTTTTCCATTGATACTTTACGATAGAAAATGCAAATTTGTATAAATGAACACCAAATCACAGTAAAATCGCATAAAATAACATTTTGAGAAAAAAAGAAGAAGATTTTTTGACCTTAAATATCTTATTTTTACGTCCCGCAGAAGCTATATACCAATTTTCAGACAAATCGGAGGTCCAAAATTTTTTTTGCTCCAAAATTGAGAGATTTGAAATGGAATGACCAGTTAATAAATTAACAACTCCTTTTTTAATGTGTTTAAACATTTTGGACAAATTTCATTGTTATCTACATACTTCAAACATGACACAGTAAAATTTTTAAAAGGAAATATTTACAGCGACCAGAGATACAGCGAGGTAAATTTTAAAAATCATCAAAATTGATTTTTGGCATTTTTGTATAAAATTTATTTTTTTAACATGTTCCACCAACTCTAGATAAAAATTAACTTCATATTCGGATTCAGCGACACCGAAAACATAAAATAGACCAAAATTGATCATTCACCTTAAATTTGATTTTCGTGGTTGGCATAACGGTTAATGCCGCTCGTCTAATATATAGATAGAAAAGCATTATTTTTCTAGGAGAATTCGAGAATCTGGTCAAGTTTGGAGCGCTGTAAAACCTAGATAATAAATAAAATTAAATAACTTTATAGTGAAAATTGTTTATTGAAAAATCCTCTACAAAATCGCTATGATGTCATTTTATTGTGAAATGAACATAAAAAAAGTTATAACCTCCAAAAGGAAATTTCTCAGAAAATTTTTTCTTATTTTTGTTTATAACGTTTTTGTTGGTCACTTTACGATAAAAAGTAATACATATAAAATTGTAGAAAATTTAATTTGCATCATTTTATATGAAATTCAATTTTCTGTAGGGTAGCTAGTTTACGAGATACAGCGCGAAAGCCCTTTGCACTTCTTTTTCCAAGATGGCGGCCGGGGGACAAGGGCCTCAACCCCAAAAACTTGATCTTAAGCTTCTACTGAACCCCCCTACACATTAAAAAAATAAAATTGACTCCTCTAAGAAATTCACACTAAATGTAACATTTCAATGGACTACACGTAGGTCTTTTAGTTATATTTTAAATATGAGTGCTCCAACTGAGTTAAAAATCCAGTGTTATTTCTAGATAGTTAACCTCATTGGTTCCTTCTGGTTTCTTTCCAAATACTTTCAGCTCACTCATTTCAGTAAACTATCCTGCTTCTCAAACGTTTCTCAATTCAAAATATAGCAAATAAGATGCTATAATTTTACGACTACACTCAAGCTTTATAAAATTATAGCTCTCCGAGATTAAATAGATATGATTTTAGTAGAAGAATAAAATGAGGATCTTTGAGATGCAGAAAGACGTAGAGAATACTACGTACCTACTTCACAAACAAACAAAAGAAAAATGTCAGATTCACGAAATGGTACATTCGGCAGTATTATGCTGAAAAATAATCTACTATACGTTAAACACGTTATCCTGTATTTGCTGCTAACATTCAGTTAGCAGAAACCCATGTGGAGTTTTAGTGTCCAGAGTATCTAATGAGACGATCATAAGCATTTTTCCATACTGCTGGATAGAAAAGGCGCTAGAACTTAGAGCCTTCTTGGTTTTTAACAACTAGATGAAGATATATTTATATCTCATCTCGATATCCAGAGCAGACAGGTACTGATTTAGATAAGCAATACATAAAAAGAGATACCATTGAAGAACTAATGTAGATATTTTAAAACAAAAGCGTGAATAAACATCTCTTTTATCATTTTTAAATTTTATTCTTAGTCTATTTGTACTCACCGATGGTACCTGAAGCTCTACAACCATACGGAATCAAACTACTCGGGGAGACAGCTGCGGAACACAACAACCTGATGGTATCTGGAGAAATGGGATCCTTTTCACTAGCGCTACGTCGTAGCTTCGAAGGGTTTTTGCTGTGGACCCTCCAGAAGCGACAAACGTCTCTGAAAACGTCCCATACCTGAAAGCAAAGGGGTACATAAAAATATACTCCATTTACAGTTTAAATTATTGGTCTAAACGAGACACTATTAAAAATTATTTTCATAGGAACATATCTTCTATGACTATATGTACATGTTTCACGAATGTGGTCTAGAGGTAATAATGCACTTTCTTCAAGACTTCTTCTTCTTCTTCTTCTTCTTCTTCTTCTTCTTCTTCTTCTTCTTCTTCTTTTTCTTTTTGTATAGACATGACTCTGTCTGTTTTTCAATGTGCCTCTAGTAAGTGGTCGTTCCATCGTTTTCGTAGTCTTCTCACTGATCGTCTTCCTATTGGGGAACCGTCTCTCGCTGTCCTGACTATCCTATTTGTTGTCATTCGGCTTATGTGGTCATTCCATTCTATTCTTCTGTTTCTTACCCAGCTATTAATGGTATACACCTTGCATCTCCGTCGTATATCTGTACTTCTAGCACTTTCCCATAGTCTTACCATCGATTTTTCGAAGGGTTTTCATCTCCGCTGTTTCGAGCAATCTTTTTGTCCTCTCTGTGTCGGGTCGTGTTTCTGCCGAGTATGTCACTATTGGTCTGATGACTGTTTTGTAAATTCTGCCTTTAATTTTTTTTCCGATATTTTTATATCTCCATATTCTGTCATACAGGCAACCTGAGGCTCTGTTTGCTCTATTCACTTGATCTTCCACTTCTGTGCAAAGCCTTCCGTAGCTAGATAGTGTGATGCCTATGTATTTAAACTTCATCACTTGTTCTATTATCTGACCTTCCAGCTCCAATTTATATCTTATTGGATCTGCTGTTATAACCATGCATTTTGTCTTTTTTGAGGAAATTAACATGTTAAATTTTCTGGCGATTATGTTGAATTGGTGCAGCATACGTTGTAAATCATCTTCACTTTGAGAGATTAGTATTGCATCGTTCGAATAGCAGATTATTTTAAGTTGTTTTTCTCCCATTTGGTATCCTTTTTTAGTTCTTACTTTTTTTTTATTATTTCGTCCATGATCAGGTTGAACAATAAAGGACTCAAGGAATCCCCCTGTCATCCCATTGCCGGCTTAAATTGGGTCAGTTAATTCATCGTCCACTTTTACTTTTATTGTGTTGTTCTGGTAGATGTTTTCGATCGTTTTAATTATTCCTAGAGGTACCTCTCTCGAGTATAACAAATGGATAACGTCCCTTAATGTGACCCTGCCAAATGCTTTCTTAAGGTCCACGAAACATAAATATGCCGGTTTGTTGTATTCCAACGATTTCTCTTGAACTTGCCTCATAAATATAGCGTCAGTGCATGTCCTTCCCGACCGAAAACCTTGTTGTTCTTCTGCTAATGTTATAATTTCATTCAATTTGTTTGTTATCACTTTGGTTGTTAATTTTAATGTTGTGTTTAATAAGTTAATTCTTCTGTACTTTTTCGGGTCCGATTTGTCTTCTTTTTTGAAGAGAGGTATTAGGATGCTTGATCTCCATTCTTGTGGTATTCTGTTTTGTTCTATTATTTTTTGTATTAGTGTTAATGTTAGATCTTGTCCTCCGTACTTTAGGAGTTTCTTCGATATTCTGTCCTCTCCTGGAGATTTTCTATTTTTTAATTTTCCTAATCCTTCCTTTACCCATCCCTCCTCGATGTTTATTTCTTCGTTTGTTGTAACTTCAGGTGTTGGTGGTTCATTATCGTCGCCTTTAGCAAATAGAGATCGGAAGTAGTCTGCCCATGTTTCCTTCTGAATGTGTTTCGCTTTTATTAATTCGTTCATCTCCTTTCTTTGCCCTCTGATCATTCTCCATACTTCTTTTTGTGTTCCGTAGAAGTCGTGTTCCATCTGTTTTGAGAAACTCTGCCAGTGCTCCCTTTTTATTTGCCTCACTAAAGTATTCGTTTCGTTTCTGATTCGTTTGTAGTGGTTGTATGCCTGTTGTGTTTGTTTCGTTCTGTATTGTAAAATGCTTTCTTCTTTTCTTCACATTTTATCTTAACTTCCTCTCTAAACCACGGGGTTTTCTTCTTTAATATGTGAGTATTCGTTACTTTTCTCTCTCCAAGTGATTCTGTTGCAGCGTTGATTATGTTATCTTTGAGTTTTTGCCAGCTTTCATCGATGTTATCATTTTCCACTATTCCATTCTCAGCAATCTTCTCTGATATTCTTTCCTGTATAACTATTCCGTGGATTCCGTATGTAGTCCTTCGACTTTGATTTTGGCTGCCGTCTTGGGTGTGAAATATTTCATAATGATTCCTATTTTACATAATACATAATAATACTAATGTTACATAATACTAGTTGAGACATCTTACGTCGATTATTTTTGATGGATGTATATCTCTGTTGGTTACAACATATTCTATCATAGATCTTTGTCCACAAGTGTTATTGAATGTATATTTATGTTGGTCTTTGTGGTCAAAAAATGTGTTGTTTATTCCAAGTTCGTTATTCGTGCAGAAGTTTAGCATCAGTTCTCCAGTTTCGTTTTTAACATTTTCATTGTGTTCTTGCTTAATTCCGAGTATTACTTGGTTACCTATTCGAGCGTTAAAATCCCCCAGTATTATCATCTTCCCTCTAACTTGATCTACTACTTGTTGTAATTCGTCATAAAAGATTTCCCTAGTTGTTTGAGGCTTGTTATTTTCTGGGCCGTATACTCCGATGATGTTTAGGTCTTCCTTTTCCATTCTAATTTTCGCTGTGACAATCTTTCCGATATATTGACACTCTTTTATATGATTTTGGTATTTACGATGTATTAGTAATGCTACACCTTCTTTGGCCCTGTTTTCTTTTGCTACTCCACTGTAGATTAGTATATATTCGCCTAATCTTGATTGTCCTTTTCCTTTCTTTCTTCTTCAAGACGAACTACAAAAATTATTAAAAACAATTATAAGATTAAAATACATGGACTCGTTTTGGCCCAACACGAGCTATCATCAGCTACTGCAGGAACCAACAACCTAAAGATATGAATTTGAAAATTTGAAATAAAGATCAAATTAATGAATATAAACAAATGAAAATTTGATATAAAGATCAAATTAATACGAAGAGCAAAGGTAAAATTGATATTAAAATTAAATACTTCAATGGAGTTCCCAAGGCCGTAAATTTTTAAGTCTGTTAAATATGTTAACATCAACATTGTAATTGGACAGACGATAAAGTGTTAAACGATAAACGTTCAAACGTTATTCACAAAAATGTCGTCGATTTAATTCAAAAAACAATTAAAGTTCTTACGTCTATGCTAGCAAATAGTTGTAAGGTTATAGCGTTGTCAGAAACAAGTGTGGCATTATGTCAAAAAAGAATGTGTGTACTTTGTACACACGTAAGAAGTTATACTTCTATTAAATGATTTCAACTTTAAACAGTTTATTTATATTTTATTTAAATATTAAACTAAGGTTGCGGGTACATCCTAACACCCTGGCAAACAATGTTCTCAACAACCAATAAGCGAAGAGATTGAAGCGATATGATCCCTTGGACCTACCTAACCGATCCTGACAGAGCCTACAGCAGACTAAGGTATGTCTTCAACAGCTTCCAGCCATTGTGTTCTGTGCCAGTTTTAGTTTTCGTGCTCGCTTATCAGTGTATGTGCGCATCTCACCGGTAAACAAGTTAATGTGTGTGTGTCATGATGCTTTTGTCACTGGACCTTACATCTCTCTGTCATTGTAAAGACAAACAATTTTACTTATTGTTTTCACTGTAAAACAGATTGTAAAAATCTTCGATGTTAATAAAAAAAATTAAACTAATGTTAATACTTACTACCTACTTTTCAAAAATTTTTATTAAAACAATACCAAAAATTAAAAAAATAAAAGAATAAAACACAGACAAACACATTGAAAAATACCACAAAGAAATGATTTCTGAACAATAATTGTTGCCAAAATTTTTAACTAAATACGTATTTTCTGAAACAAATTATATAATAATATACTTACAATCATAAAATGTATAAAAAAATAAAAACTTGCATTGGGGATCGAACCCGCGTATTGTGGGGTTGTTTAGATTGTAAATCAAAGCGCTTTACCATTTACCCACCTAGACGTATCAGTCATGTGGGAAGATATACCAATTGAACGTTTACACCGTAAGCTTTTTGACAGTTGCTTATTAGTTCAATCAGAGCCCTTACAAACGTTTGAGCTGCGCCCAGGAAGAAGACTTTTGATGAATTCGCGCACATAACATTTACTGCCAATCGCGGCTAAAGAAGTATAACCTTAATAATTATATTAATGATTATTTATTAGATTTATCAAATATTTTTAAGATTAAACCAATTCAATATTTTTTGCGTGTAACAATTGATTTATAGAATAGAATAGAATAGAAATATGCTTTATTGTCACTGAAAATTATACAATTTTATGGACAAAGCTTAATATAGATTCACGAAAAAGATATACATAACAATAACAAATACAATTTTATAAAATTAGATAAATCGTCAATAAAAAAAATATAAACAATTTAAAAAAGTGAAGTAAAAAAACAAAAACCAATATATTGCAAAATTACTATAAATTGCAAAATTTAACATACAACATAATATAATAAAACACAAACAAAGGAACTAATAAGTTTAAGCTGCTATATGTGACAATTTTAAAAATAGTATGTGTAATGTTTGTAAGTATCATTTAACAGCAACCTTGTCGATGTAGCTAAAGTTTACGACCTAAAAGGCGGCACACATAGTGAAAGCGGTTTCCGCTAGCGGGCAAACCGCGCGGTTCTCGCGCGCGTGTATGGTAACACAGTGAAGACGGGTAAAAGCGAGAGAGATCGTTCAAATCTGGCAGTTGCGTCTACTACTTGTAGCAAAATGTCGTCTTCCGATGATGATACAATTGCTTTAGATTCTGTTTTGACTAAACTGAAAAGAAAGAGAGTTGATGTACATCCTATTAATCGAGAAAGATTAATTTATTAGTCGGGGAGCGAAGTATGCTAAATGTGCAGTCACTCGAGCGCTTTGGGGACCTATTGGGTTGTGAAGAGTAGGTCCTAAAACCAAAAAAAGTTAAGTAAAGTTTTCCATTTTAGTGGGCGCTTGCCATTTTTTAATTTAATTTTTCATTTCCAACAATGGTTTTTTCCGATTATAACGCCATCTATCCATAATTCGAAAAACTGTTTCGAATAATAGTTACTTATTTTTGCATAAGGAATCCAAATCAGCACTAAAAAATGGGAGCTCCAATTTAAGATTTTAAAGTAACCCCCCACCCCACCTCCGTGGGGGGTCGTGTTTGGTGCCATTCGATAGATTTTTCAAAAATATTGAATAAGTGTATTTTACAGTTTTTCGATCTGATGTTCATTTCGCGAAATATCTCGGGATTCGTATTTAAAATATTAAATTTACCCCCCACCTCTCTCCGTGGGAAGTCTCGTTTGGTATCATTCGATAGATTTTTAAAAAATATTGAGCACATATTTTTTAGTTTTTCGATCTGTCATTCATTTCGCGAAATATTAGCTTTTTTCTTGTGAAACTTTAAAACTCACCCATTTCCTTACGCCCGGCTCAAATCATCAAATTTTTGAAATATACACTCTTTTGCATGTACGTAACTTACCTTATCTTAATCTGACAATTTCGAGTTTTTCTAAGGATAGATTTTGTTTTTCGGGCCCCCCTTAACGAACTCTCCTGTGTTAAGAGCCAATATATGGTAGAGGTACATCTACAGGGTACCAGGTTTCTCCCCATATGCTAATCTAACGCGCTCGAGTAACTGCAAAAATCCCCGCTTGGGCTCCCCTACCATATGGAGAATATCAGCATCAAAAATTAAAAGATAATGAACGATTCTTCCAGTATATGAGAATGACTCAAGAGACTTTTAAATATATTTTGGAGAAAGTGGAGTATCGTTAAAAACAATATTAAACGCTCAACTTACAGTCAACCAACAGAATATCGAAAGAGTTGAGAATATACATATCTGGGTACGAATTTAAATAGCGAATGGGACTACTCAGAAATTAAACAGCGAATAATAAAAGCAAAAGCAGCATACTTTAGAATGAGACCCATTTTCAACAGTCGAGACATATCATTAAAAACAAAATACCGTCTGTTGAAATGCTATATATACACAATTCTGCTCTACGGAATGGAAGCTTGGACACTAACTGTTACATCTATGAATCGGCTCGAAGCTTTCGAAATGTGGTGTTATAGGAGCATCTTACGTATATCCTGCGTTGACCGAATTACTAACGTGGAATTCCTGTGTAGAATGGGGAAAGAGTATGAATTTCTCATAACCATCAAAACAAAAAAATTAGAATATCTAGGACATGTAATGAGAAATCAAGAACGTTACGGCCTTCTCCAACTGATTCTCCAAGGGAAGGTATGTAAATGGTAAAAGAGGACCGGGAAGAAGACGCATTTCCTGGCTTCAAAATTTACAAAAGTGGTATAATACCACTACCACTGAACTGTTCCGCGCTGCGGTAGACAAAGTCAAGATAGCCATGATGATCGCCAACATCCGGAACGGATAGGCACTTTAAGAAGAAGAAGGAGTATCGTTTAATTAAAAACTGGTGTAATTTACATAAGCAGGCTATCCTTCCGGAAGAAAGGCTTGTTATAACATTGAGGTAAGTAGTTTTGTTGTAAATTTATTTTTCAAGTACTGATTTAGTTAATAGTTAATACTGGAATGGTTTTAGAAATACCTAAGTCACACAAAATTACGGTTTCAATAAGATTGACTTTATTACCTACTTTTGTTTATTATAATGTACAATTATTTATAAAATTAATCCATGGAGAACTATTAATTGTTATTATAAAAGAGCGAATAAACTAAATTATCATTGCAGTAAACATTAAAACCGCGCGGAAAAAACTAAATTCTCATTCTAGCAAAAGCGGTCAGGCGGGTTGAGGCGGTTGGACCGCGCGGACCTGCTTTGACTATGTTCGTGTACATTTAAAGACGTGCATTCTTTTTGAAAACGTTTAAAAGCGGGTCCCGCTAGCGTTGCCCGCTAGCGGAAACCGCCTCCACTGTGTGCGCCGACTAAGGAACAGTTGACATTGAACTAATTAAATAAAAACGCGGTGAAGTAAACATAGAAAACGATTACCGATTAACGATTACATAGAAATAGTATATTAAGTATGGAGAACGGTAAGGGTTTTATACCGATCGAACTCCAATTATTGTCTGAGATCGGTTACCCTTAACGTTCGACATGCTTATAACGTTTTGTGCACGATTGATACCATTATAAATTATAAAATTAAACATTTTCGTCATATTGACTAGTTTCATTCATTTTATCAAGATAGATAGTACTTTGGTTGTTAGTTAGTAACTAGGGTGCATAACAACAATGGAGAATTGAGTTTTTATTTAGTTGTCAATAATTTTAAGTACAATTTTGATTATTATAAATTAAAATATGAGCGAAAGTGAATTTGAAGAAATTGAACGGGCTTGGGAAGAAGGGTGTTCCGCAATTATTCCAGAAAAATCCAAAATCCGTTATCAAAATAACTACCAAAGTTTTTAAAAATGGTGTGAAGGCAAGAATTTAAGAATCGAAGAAAAGACTCTATAGTCGAGGAAATGAAGCATTTTGGCTCGCAATTTTTTCGTCCAGCATGGATTTACTTGAAATATTCACAGAAGGTAGGGAATAGTCCAAGGATCATTTTCTATATCATGCTGTTGTACGCTAAAATATTGGGGTGGTTGCCACCCCATCTCGGGGGAAGGAATTTTTTATTACATTTTAACCATGTAAGTCGATGTAAAAAGTAATTCTAAGAAAACAATGTTTTTTACATTTTCTTCGTAAAACTAATATTTTTCGAGTTATTTGCGCTTGAAAGTAACGGCTTTCCGATGAAAAAATCGACTATTTAGAGGCTTTCTTGAGAATACCTCGAAAAATATGCATTTAATAAAAAAACTGTAGATATCAAAATTGTATCTGTTAGTAACTCAAAACAAATTCTTTTCTGAAATATCTTTAAGACTAACACAAACCGAGATACGGCATGTTAAAAGTTAGCTTTTTTCGTCAAATGCATAATTTGAAATGTTCAAAGTAAAATAACGGAAAAACTTTGCATTTTTAGAGAAAAACTTAAATAATCTTTTTTTAAGTACACAGGTAGCCCTTTCAAAAAATAATAATAAAAAGTTTCTAGACTAAAAATTAGGTGATTTATGATCAAAAAAAGGTCGGTACCTGTTTTTCTCTATGAAAAACTCAGTGAAAACAACCCCCTAACTACCCTCGTAATTAAAAATTGGTCTTCACCTTTCAGTAATTCCTTTTATATTTGTATTGTCAATACACCCAAGCAGTTTAACCTATTTAAAATGCCTAATTTTAGAAAAATTGGAGTTTAAAGAAAAATAAATTTTTTGGGATTTCCCATTTTTCACCTTTTACTTCAAAATATCTACGAAAATACTGAATATACGAAAAAAATGATGGACTATTAAATTATATCTTTTTTAATAACTAAAATTCTTTTGTGCATAAATTTACATTACAATGAACAGTTAGTGAGATATAGCTGTTTAAAACTTCTATTTACGAGCAAACACCCCCTTATTCAAGCCGTTTAAACCCATCCTAAATAAAAACTAAGGGATCTTAGGGAAGTTAGTTTACACAGTGTTATAACTCTTCAAAAATCCTATAAATTCATTTTTGAAAAACCTTTTATCGCTAAAAATGAAGGAGCTATGTTTACAAAACAATTTTTTTTTGAAAAATTCGGATAGTCCGAATATGGATAATTTTCAATGTATGTATGTTACAGTTCAAGTTGATTCTCAGTTAGAGTCGACTCCAACTAGTTGGAGTCAACTCCAACTGAAACGAGCAGTAAAAGTTGATTTTAAAAATTTAAATCAACTTGTACTAGTTGGAGTTGACTCTTCCTGGATCGATTCAGTAAATGTTGATTATACGAGAATCTCAAGTGCATTTTTGATGAGTGTGCGTTTCTTTGTCTTGACCGTTTTAACTACTTATTAGTAGAGTCTGTAACGTCGTCCCCGTTAGGTTAATTATTCTGATTCTATTTTTTGCACAAACTTACTCAAAGAAATACATCCGTATAACAATCCTTATAACAAATACACAGGGTGTCACGCGGTACCGCGGTCGACAAATTGTTTAACCAATTTTTGTTAAATTTACAAAAATAATTTTTATCTACTTTATCTCATATTATGTAAGTAAAGGTTTTATTGTGTGAAAATTGTAAATATAGATAGCAGTACATGAAGGGCTTAAAGTGTGTCTGAAGTAACAATGTATTTTAAATGGCTTTTAATTTTTCGCATTGTTTTTTAGCACACTTTCATATAATTAAACATCCTTAACTTTCGCCTTCGGGAGGAAATCCGACTCGCCTTGCAACGGCAACTGAAATGCTCACAAAACAGCAACCACGGAAGCAAAGATGGATGACAGAGGAAATATTGGATTTAATGGATAAAAGAAGACAATTCAAACAGCACAAAGCAATGTACAAAGCATTAAATAGAACCATTAAACAAAAAATAAAAATTGCAAAAGAAAAATGGATAACAGAACAATGTGAAGAAATCGAAAACTTATATAAAAAACATGATGACTTCCATCTGTATAAGAAACTCAGGAATTCACAGGCACGACATATTCACAAGGACTAAATAATCTAATCAAGGCAAACTGATTTCAAGCCCTGAAGAACAAATAAACATGTGGGAAGACTATATAAAAGAACTCTTCTATCACATCAGAGAACCTCCTACATTAAATACCGAAAACGATGAAGGTCTTCCAATACTGAAGTCAGAACTGAAATATGTTTTACGTCAACTAAAAAACAACAAATCTGTAGGATGAAAAACCAGCTGAGCTGTTGAAGTTAATCAACGAGAAAACTTAGACCTTCTTCTTGGACTATTTAATAATGTTTACAATACAGGGACTATCCCTAAAACATGGCTTGAATCAGTCTTCATACCACTACCTAAAAAGAATAATGCCAAATTATGCCAGGACTTCCGCCTTATAAGTTTATTAAATAACATTCTAAAGCTTTTCTTGCGTATCATACAGAACAGAATATACAGTAGAGTCTCGGTTATCCGCCCTTCATTTATCCGCCGTTCCGTTTTATCCGCCGCTCCATTTAAGTAATAATTTTTTTTCAAATTTATATAACTTTGAAAATATTAAGCGATCGGCCGTGAAGTAACGGCATAATCGCTGGCCTCATACGCCAGTGCACGTGGGTTCGAGCCCTGCCAAAGACAAACCATTTTCATTTCCAATAAAGGCACGAGCCCACTCACCGTGCCTCGGAGAGCACGTTAAGCCGTCGGGCTCCCTGGGCTAGTGTACATCGACATTAGTTACTTGAAACAGGGTTAAATATGTAATTGGCGCCGGAACTGTCCGAAAGGCAAAAAGTTATACGATATTATACAGTGTGCACGTAAATGTTGGAATAAATTCATTTTCTCGAGAATTGACGATTTTGGAAAAAAATCCCGAAACAGGTCCAATTTTATTTTTATATTGCGCCTTTTTGGCATATATATCATACTAGTGACGTCACCCGTCTGGGCGTGATGACGTCATCTGCGTTTTTTAAATGAGAATAGGGGTCACGTGATAGCTCATTTAAAAGGTAATTCAATTTTCTATTCAGTAATATAAACATTAACATTATTATTTATACAGGGTGTCCAAAAAATATTTTTTTTGAATTAAATTTTTTGACAAAAAGAAGAATGTGTGTAATTTATTTCACTCATAATACTTTTTACTCCTATCAGAAAACAGGAAATAATGTGTATTTGACAAATAAAAATATTGTTTTTTGCTTAAATTCAGTATTAAAGCAGCCACCCACCTTCCTCTTGACAGTTTGAACATTTAATTTAAGCGAAAAGCAATGATTATTTTTCAAATAAACATTTTATTCTGTTTTATGAGAGCAGTAAAATGTATTTTGAATTAAATAAATTACTTGCATTCTTCTTTTTGTCAGTAAATTTATTCAAAAAAATAAAAAAAAATGGGCACCTGTATAAAAAATTATGTTATTAGTTATATTATTGAATAGAGAATTGAATTACCTTTCAAATGAGCTATCACAAGACCCCTATTCCCATTTAAAAAAATCATCGATGACGTCATCACGCCCAGATGGGTGACGTCACTAGTATGGTATATATGCCAAAAAGTCGTAATTTAAAAATAAAAATTGACCTGTTTCGGGATTTCTTTCTAAAATCGTCCATTCGCGAGAAAATGAATTTATTCCAACCTTTACGTGCTCACTGTATATTATGAAAGTCAGAAACTAAAAAAAATCAAAGATTAAAGCTACCTCTATAAGATCCTGAAGAAATTTTTGTCATTATTTCATTAATGAGATATTATTTCTAATTATCAACAATGAGCGCTAAGCGCGTATTGAGGCGGCCGTCAATGTGAGTGCGAGTGAGATTCACCATTGGACGGCCCAAATGGTGCATCTCTTTAGCACTCACCATTGTCGGCCGCCTAATACGCACTTAGCGCTCATTGTTAATAATTAAAGATAAAGCTTAGTAATAAAATAGTGACAAAAATTTCTGCTGGATCTTGTATAGGGGGCTATAAACTTTGATTTGGTCACTTTCTGACTTTCATAATAATGGATTTTAACCGAGTTATTAAGCCTTGAAAATGGCTATTTTTGCATTTTTCAAATTTTAAATCGCGTATAACTCGACAACAATCAATTTTAGAGAAAAATCTCAAAATACCTTTTTTTGCTCAGAACAACTCAAATGATCTAAAAAAAAATTGTTCGAAGTGAAAAAATTATTTTTGTGAATTTGTCTAAAAAAATTGTTTAAACAATTTATCGATCAAGATACTGCCTGGCACCCAGTAGATTTGTTATAAGGACCTCTTTTTGAGTAAGTTTGTGCAAAAAATTCGAATCGGAGTAATTTCACTAACGGGGACGACGACACAGCCTAGACTAATTTGAACATATTCAGTAACATTAATTTAATTTCTAGAATGGGCTGCTTGTGTGAATCAGAATCAACTTTTACTAAATGGCATTGGGAAGAGTATACTTTTCCTAGTTGGAGTCTACTTTTACTAGTAAATGTTGAATATAAATCTTCATTTTATATTTATAATCAACTTTTACTGAAACCAGCCGTTAGAGTCGACTCCAACTAGTTGGAGTCAACTCCAACTGCATAATCAACTTGAACTGTAACATGTGTAATTAGTTCAGAGAAATAAGGGAAAAAAATATCGTGTTGGTGACACAACCCCCTCCAGGCCGAAACCAAATTTTTCGAGTAATATGGTCATCTACAATAATAACCTATATGTTTCCTGCAGCCGATTTTGATGATATACATAGTTATAAACAAATGAAGACCAAAAAACGGCAAATTTTCGCTTTTTTCGTCTATTACTAAAAAATTGGGCATTTTAAACAAATTTGAGAGTAATAAACTCATAAACCGTATAAAAAACTTCAATATGGCGTTCGCTGAATATGTCTATCCTTATTGGTTGCTTAGAAAATTGCCAAATAAATCATAAATTTTGAGTTTTTATAAATATTCATAACTTATGTAAAAATTAACTTAGAACCTTCATATTACACGGAATGCTGAGACTTATGGTGCTTAAATCATAACCTAAATTTCAAAGCAATTGGTCAAATAGTTTAAAAGTTATTTAATTTGTTTATCCAAAATTAATTTTTTTGCAACACTGTAAGTCAGAAAATGATGAAGTTACAGTAATATTTTGGATAGTTTATGAAAGAAGAAAATTTACAGTATTTATTTAATTTAAAAAAAATGGCAAAAAATAATTATAAATATTGCAAAATAATTTTGCAAAAACATGCGAATTAAAAAAATGGGGGGGCTAACTTTGTCCCTAAATGTCCTAGAACAGTTGTTTTTATTTCTAAATGTGTATAAAAATTCAGTCTTTCTAAATGTGAAAAAATAATGTTTCTACTTGTAACGGTTAAAAAGTTATTCTAATTGTTTATAAGTAAGCAAAAAATCGACATGTTTTTGCAAAATAATTTTACACTGTTTAAAATTATTTTTTGTCATTTATTTTTAATTAAGGTAATAGTATAAATGTTCTTCTTTCATAAATTGTCTGAAGTATTATTGTAACCTCGTAATTTTCTGACTTATAGTGTTGCAAAAAAAATTAATTTGGGATAAACAAATTAAATAACTTTTAAACTATTTGACCAATTGCTTTGAAATTTAAAATATAATTTAAGTACAAGAAGTCTCGGCATTCCGTGTAATAAGAAGATTCTAAGTTAATTTTTACCTAAGTTATGAATATTTAAAAAAACTCAAAATTTAGGATTTATTTTCCAATTTTCTAAGCAACCAATAAGGATGGACATATTCAGCGAATGCCATATTGAAGTTTTTTATACGATTTATGAGTTTCTTACTCTCAAATTTGTTTAAAGTGCTTAACTTTTTGGTAATAGACGAAAAAAGCGATAATTTACCGTTTTTCGAACTTCATTTGTTTATAACTATGTATATCATCAAAATCGGCTGCAGGAAACATATAGGTTAATAATATAGATGTCCATACTACTCAAAAAATTTGGTTTCGGCCTGGAGGGGGATGTGTCACGAGAAAAATCTTATTTCTCTGGACTAAATAGCACAGGACCGGTTCGTATACTGGAAGATGGCTAAAAAACTATTTGTGTTTGTATTTGTACATATTTGTAAATTCGTATTTGTGTGTAAATAAATGTTTTTGTAATTGTTTAATTCTATTTTTTTTTCTGTATAGATCTATTAAAATATCTACTTATAAAAACTGTAATGGTATTAAAGGTGGTTTTAAGGGTTAAAATATTATGATATTATATCCTAAAGTATAAAACAATCATTATTTAACCAATCAAAACCAAATTTTACCCATATTAAAGTTTACAATGTTTTTATATAATTTTTGACAATAAGGGGTAGTTTACGCCCCTAAAAATAATCAACGCCCTTAAGCATGATATAGAATATGCAGTACAGGGTGAGATGATCCTAATCTCAAATTTTTATGTAAATCGATGCAAGCCGAAATTATTCTTTTAGGATAAGTAAATTTTTTATATATAGGTTGGTTATAACCACTCCAACAAGAATGGTTTTAAGGGTTGAAATATTATGATAGTATATCTTAAAGCATAAAACAATAATTATGTAACTAATAAGAACCAAATGTTGACAATATTAAAGTTTAAAATGTTATTTTATAATTTTTTACAATTAGGGGTAGTTTTCACCCATAAAAAACCAAAAGCGTACAACGGCTCAATATAGAAAATGAACTAGAGGATGTAATGAGCCTAAACCCAAAATTTTGTACAAATCGATGCTGGACGAAAAAATTGCGAGGTCTTGCCATTTTTTCAGCTTCATTTTCTCGACTACTATTGGCATATTTCGTTCAAAGACATATGCAGTTTAAAGCTCCTGGAAGCCTCTGGGCAGAATATTCAATGATTAAATCCACCGTTTTTCTTTATGATGGCATTGATATTTCCAAGTTTTCAACTTTGATCGCGTATTTGAATAGAAAAAATGTTGGCTATGCTATAGGCCTAAGAAAGCAAGCATTTTTACACGGGAGCAATTTGAAAAATTTCTAATGGAAGCAGCGGATGAAGAATTTCTAGTTCACAAGGTAATATAAGCTAGTTTAGGTAAAAGAAATACTCTAATGAAGATTTTTTCATAATTTGTAGGTCGCAATGATATTGGGAATATCTGGTGCCTGTAGAAGAGAAGAATTATATAATATTACTATGAATGACATCCAACAAACCGATGGTTTAATGATTGTAAAAGTACCCAATACAAAAACGAACATCCAGCGTACTTTTACAATCGTTAATAAACCAGACGATAAAATTCCATATTTAGAAATTCTGCAAAAGTATATAAAACTTCGTCCATTACAAGTAAAATCAAATCATTTGTTCTTAAGATACGCCAAAGGAAAATGTTGTGCTCAAGTAATAGGGAAAGGGACAATCGGGGGCTGGCCTTCTCAAATTGCCAAATTCTTAAATTTGCCTAATCCCGAGAACTATACTGGCCATTCGTTCAGGGAGACATCAGCAACGCTTTTGGCTAATAAAGGTGTTGATGTCCTCGGATTAAAGCGTCATGGAGGTTGGCGTTCATCGACAGTGGCAGAAAGCTATGTAGAAGATTCTCTTCAAAATAAAATAGATTTTGCCGAAAAAATATTGTGCAATACTAGTAATACTACTAATGTATGCGATTCTGCAGGAGTTTCTGTTAGAAGTGAAACCACAGCCCAAACAAGTGGGATTTCATTAAATAATTTAACAAATTCTACCATAAGTTTCAATATTAATAAATAATTCGTTAGTTTTCTTTATTCTTTCAAAAAATAAATTAAAATTAATAGATTTTTTAACTCGACGGTAAGTGAATTACTTACCGTCGAGTTGGAGTACTTACCGTCGAGTTGGATTACTTACCGTCGAGTTGCTAGTAAATGTCACCTACTGACGTAAAATCTGTCACGGTAAACAGTCAAAAATGATCAATCGTGCAAAAAAGATTGTAAACGAAGTTATTTTCATAATTTTAATTATTGCCTGGTATTAATTTTACGAGAAAGGATACGTATTTACCTTATCTCCTGTAAAGTACAACTGGAAAATATTTAGTGATTGAATAAACCAACGTAAGTCAGTTTACATATTTATTTATGTTATTCCTGCCTCCTGCAGTTAAATAAGATCCATCTATGAGATACATTTTCTAACATGAGTTAGAAGACACCAATTATTTAATACCTGACGAAGGCCCTTTCGTACATTATTATATGGCGATCATAGCTTAAGGAATCTTCGAACCGAACAGCTAAAAGTTTTATACAAAAATGGGCATTACAAATAATTGGAAATGGAAAATTGGGGTATAGACCAGGCGCATCTGTAAAAATATTAGTACATTTGGACGGTGAGACGTGTCTCAAATTTTTTTGCAGAAATTGCTTGAAAATAACTCAAATAATAATATTTGAGTTATCCTCCCTCTCAAAAAGGTCCGGAACATTGTTTAAATAATGTCAAAAAATTAAGGAAAAATTAAATTTTTTTCTTCGTTTTTTGATTATAACTTTAAATTCATTTTCGAGAAAAAATGTACTGGCATAAAAGTTGCATAATTAAATTTCCTACAATATAGAATTGGTTAAAAATTTAAAAAATAGTCACCCTTGTTGCAAAATAGCAATAATTGCGAAAAAACCATTCAAAAACAAGTATTCGTATTTTACGTTTTTCAACCATTTGTGCTAAACTTAGGACTTTTATATTTCACTCAGAAAAATTTTATGATACAGTAAAACAATACTGTAAATTTCATTAAGATCGGTTCAATAGATTTTGCAAAATAAATTTTGCAATCCAGCTTCTGCAAAAAAAAATCATTTTTTCAAATGTTACAGGACTGAAAATAAAGCAGATAGCAAGTTGAAATTTTTTTTGCTTATAGAAGGGTATTGTACCTTTTATTTGCAATTTGCAAAACTAAAATCGATTAACCACTACGGCGTCAGGAATTTTTTTAAATAAACATTAATTATTGGAGATACGCGCAGGACAGCGGATAGTTTGCTCTGATTGGGCATTCCAATGACCTTTGATAATGATTGATACATTTTAATTTTTATTACATTTCGATATAAATAAATAAATTTGTTTATTGCAAAATAAAAACACATACTCTATCCTTTGAAATAACATTTTATTAGCTTTTTAGCTAGAAAAAACTTTATTTGTTCATATATTTTAACTTAGAGAATAAATGTTTACTATTTTTAAATATATGCAATTGTTTAAACAATATTTCACAAACAATAATAAAATTAGTTTGATTTTTGTGGAATTAAAATATTAACATACAACAAAATATAGACTAAGAAAATAATATATTAGATAAAGATTCGAAGAAATTTTGGTGAAAATCAACTTGTGTGAATCGAACACCGCTGTCCTGCGCGTAGCACCAAAAATTAATGTTTATTAAAAAAAATTCCCAACGCCGTGATAATTAATCGATTTTAATTTTGAAAATTGCAAATGAAAGGTACAGTACACTTCTATAAGCAAAGAAAAATTCAACTTGCTATCTGCTTTATTTTCAGTCCTGTAACATTTAAAAAAATGAATTTTTTTTTGCGAAAGCTGGATTGCAAAATTTATTTTGCAAAATCTATTAAACCGATCTTAATGAAATGTACAGTTTTGTTTTACTATATCATAAAGTTTTTCTGGGTAAAATATGAAGGTCCTAAGTGTAGCATAAATGGTTGAAAATCGTAAAATGCGAATACTTGTTTTTTTATGGTTTTTTTTTCGCAATTATTGCTATTTTGCAACAAGGGTGACTATTTTTTAGAATTTTAACCAACTCTATGTTGTAGGAAATTTAATTACGCAACTTTTATGTCAGTACAACTTTTCTCAGAAATGAACAGTTTTAAAGTTATAATAAAAAAACCAATAAAAAAATCGAATTTTTCCTTCATATTTTGACATTTTGATTATTTAAACAATGTTCCAGACCATTTTGAGTGGGAGGATAACTCAAATATTATTATTTGAGTTATTTTCAAGCAATTTCTGCAAAAAAATTTGAGTCACCTCTCAACGTCCATCTCAAAACAGATGCGCCCTGGACTAGTAAAGTATCCATCCTCATACTAGATATTAGCCATTAGCAGCCACACTTGATTCAAAGTGGGAAATACATCAAAATGGAAGAAGTTTTGGTGCTATATCTTCAGCTCTGAAATAATGGGACAACGTCCAGCGTCACTAGATTTTTACTGTATTGTAACTTTTTTTAAGGTGTGTGTGTCACAAATATTTCGGTCTTCTCTAGTGAATTTTTCGCCCATTTTCCTGTTTCTGTTCTTACTGGCGAAATTGTATAGTTTTCAGTATGTTTAGTAGGTTTCAGTGAATTCTATAGTTCTTTGTCTCTGTAAGGTTTTTGTAGCCTTCCATAACAAGTAGTCAGTTGCCAGAGTTGCATCTGGTTTTTGTAACAATTCTTAAAAAATTGCATTTTTTCGGCTCTTATCATTTTTTAGTTCTTTTTGTGCTTTATTGAGGCTTCTTATACTCTGAGCTGATCTTGTTAATTGCCATTGTTTTCTGAGTCTTCTTTTCAATTCACTTTTTTTTTTCAATTGTATATTATATACATCTATTGCGTTTTGCTTTAATTTAATATTATTCCCTACAATACAGGGTGAGACAAATAAAGGGCCTATTAGAAATATCTCGAGAACTAAAGGCAACAGAATAATGAAAATTGGAATAAAGGGGTTTTGAAGGATGATCTATTAAATGAAAATATTTTCATCTCTTTGCTTATAACTTCGTTTTTTTAAATGGGACACCCTGTATATTTTTACATTTTTGGATTCTCTTCGATGTCTTCTTTCTTAAAATATGAGGTTTTGTAATATTATACAGTGTATTTTAAAATATAATTACGTTTTTTTATTAATTTCGTAGCAAAATTAACACCCTGTAGAATTGTAGTAGTTTGACATCTAAAACTCTACTTATACTCTACTATTGTTAAGAATCATTAGTATAGCTAAATTTTTAATTATAGTATACAGGGTTGGTCGAAACTCGGAATGAATGTTTTCTGAGTTTTCTTAAATGGAACACCCTGTATTTTAGTATTGTAATGAAATGATAATTTATGGTACTTTTTTATTTCTTAAGCATTCCCTATACCTAACTGCTTTAATTTGTGCTTAATTGTTAATCTCACCAACAATCTTAACTAAGTAGGTATTTCGATAGCTAAACCATTATTGGTAATTTTAAGGAGCAGTCTGGATTAACATGTATTTATTTCTGAAAAATTATCTGGGATTGAGTATTTTCACGGCCAACCTAATAAAATTTTACGTATTTTTTGTTGCAATTAATGTATAGTTTGAAACACCAATAACTCACAAAAAAAAAGCAGTTAGGTATAGGGAATGCTTAAGAAATAAAAAAGTACTATAAAATATCATTTCACTACAATACAAAAATACAGGGTGTTCCATTTAAGAAAACTCAGAAAATACTCATTCCGAGTTTCGACCAACCCTGTATACTAAAATTAAAAATTTAGCTATACTAATGATTCTTAACAATAGTAGAGTATATTAAAAATCATTTGAACGTAAGTAGAGTTTTAGATGTCAAACTACTACAATTCTACAGGGTGTGAATGTTGCTACGAAATTAATAAATAAACGTAATTATCTTTTAAAATACCCTGTATAATATTACAAAACCTTATATTTTAAAAAAGAAGACATCGAAGAGAATCCAAAAATGTAAAAATATATAGGGTGTCCCATTTAAAAAAACGAAGTTATAAGCAACTTCCGGTATAACCGGAAGTTGCAAAGAGATGAAAATATTTTCATTTAATAGATCATCCTTCAAAACCTCTTTATTCCAATTTTCATGATTCTGTTGCCTTTAGTTCTCGAGATATTTCTAATAGGCCAGTAATCTGCCTCACCCTATATATTTCTGGGACTTTCTGTAGCTATACAACAGAATTACAACTACTGACCTTTCCCCTTAAATCTCTTTTTTTCTTATTTTTGTTTAAGTAGGTATATTTTACAAGGACAAAAGACCGCTAAACCTTTCTTTTTTGGTATTTTTGCTTTAGTATATTTTATGAAAACTGAGGTTATCAATTTCAAAATTCAACGCAACCATTTCCATTATTGAATGTTCACCGGGAAATAAATGGTTTTTCCGACCAAAATATATCGTTGCACATACTTGTTATACAAGAAAAGCGTGCAAAGGGGCATCTAGGGAATTGTTTTTAAGTTTTACGGTACGAGCATCTTGACTTAGTATGAGAAAACAGCGGGAGATTTATCTTCTGTTATCTACAGACTGGAAACACGAACCTTCAAAATAAAGTGCAATTGTTTCGCTTATGGGTCGATATTTTTAATCAACGTGATGTGAGCACTCGTTTCTTGAGTAATACGTATTAGAAGGATAAAATAATAAGGGTAAAAATTAATTTATATACAGTAGTGCTCCCATACCAGCGATATCGGTGGCCATGATTTCAATTATACGCAGTATGTCACGATAGGGCTAAAAAAGTGTTAGTACAGTGTCTGAAGGTTAAAATCGACTATTACCTCCGATTTCGTTGAATCTCCATCCATTACCATGAAAATTGGTGAGTGGTTAGACTGGTTAGACGTTAGAGGATACCTCAAGAAACAAAAGTGACATTGGTGCCAACTTGCGCTTTTACTTTGGGGGTGGATGCCATCCCTTCTTGGGATGGCGATTCTTAGTAAAAAATTATTTTATGAAGAAAACTCCCATAAATCGATATAGGTACAGAATGTAAGCAAAATGTGTTATATAAATTTATTAAAATAAATCAATAATTTTTGAGTTATTAAAGATCAAAGATTTTATTTTTTCGTGAAAAAATGCATTTGATAATATAATAGCAGTTTTTCATAAATAACTTAATAACTAGATTTTACAAAAAAGTTGTCATTACCAAAATAGAAGCTAATAAAAAACAGAATAAACTCCTTACTTGAAAAACCTTTTAGTGAGTTACAGGTAATTGGATGTATATTTTCTTCGGCGAGTACCTACTCAATTCTAAGTATTTAAGATTAAATAACGGGAAAACCATGCATTTTATAACATATACTTACTAAAGACTTGTCAAAGTACCTACACAGGAATACCTATCAATTGGGCTCCAGAAGAAGTTGATAGAATCAAAAATTAAGCAAGTTATGAAATAATAGGACTCTTTCGAATGTTTTTAGTAAAAAGTGGAAAATAAAACATAGATACCCTATTTCGACACAAATTAAAATTTATAGTGGAGTCAATGAAGGTTTTCACCTCCGATTTCGTTGAACCTCCATCGATTTTCATGAAAATTGGTAAGTATGTAGAGGATACCTCAAGAAACAAAGGTGACATGGTGCCAACTTGCGCTTTTACCCTGGGGGGGGAGGATGCCACCCCTTCCCGGGGGTGGAAATTATTTTATTAAAAATAATACCACTAATCGATAGAGGAACAAATTATAAGTAAAATTTGTTATATAGAGTTATTTCAATAAATCAATAGTTTTTGAGTTATTAAAGATCAAAAGTTTTGATTTTTCCTGAAAAAAATCCATGTTTTAAAGCAGTTTTTCATAAATAACTCAAAAACCATAAGTTTCTTCAAAAAAGTTGTTATTACCAAAATCGAAGATAATATAAAAATAAATAAGCTCCTTATTCGAAAAATCCTTTATTACATATACAAAGTGAGTTATATGCAATTGAATGTATATTTTTTTCCGCGAGTACTCAAATCTTAGTATTCAAGCTTAAATAACAGGAAAACGATGCACTTTGTTAAATATAGATATTAAACATTTTAATAAATTACTTAAAGGTAACTATCAAAAAACTATATAAGAAGTCGATAGCATCAAAATTAAGCAAGTTATGATGGAAATAAGAGGACCCTTTCAGATTTTTTAGGGAAGAATGAAAAATGAAACATACGTCATTTCCACAAAAATTAAAATTTATAGTAACCCATTTAAAACTTTATTTATTTTAACATGAGTAATAACCTCAACAATTTTGACCGGTTTAGAATGCATATTTTTGAAAAAAAAAATACGATTAAAAAAAATTAGAACTTTTCAAATTTTCGTGAATTTCATTTTCTTTTGATAATAACTCCAAAAATACTCGATATACTTAAAAAATGGTAGAGGACAAAATTTTAGTTTTAACTTTATTTAAGCTTTTTCTTTTTTTAATATTTTTTTACGACAAAAAATAACCGAGATAGAAACATTTAAAACCTAAATTTTACTGCGAGAACCATGTAACCGGGGCCCTTTCACCTTGTATTTAAAAAAAAATAAAGGATTTAGAAAATTATGTTTAATACAGTGTTATAGAACTTTTACTTAGCTTTGTAATGGTTTTTGGATAAATCTCATATTTCAAAATTTAACGGAGTTATTTTAAAAAAACCAATAACATTTTCTTTGAAAAAATTTTATAGCGGAGATTTTGTATGTATACAGGTTGTGGGAAGTCCAATTAGTCGTTTGTTGTAGGAGATACGAAAAAAGTTTATTTAGGTGAGATTGGGGCATAGATAATATCAGAATTTAAATACATTTCCAAATATACAGGGCCACCCATATTGACAGGGTGAAACAAAATTATCTTTTGTTTAATGGAACACCCTGTATATTTTTACATTTTTGGATTCTCCTCTATGTTTTATTTCTTAAAATATCAGGTTTTGTGATGTTATACGAAGTAGTTTAAAAGATAATTACGTTTTTATTTTCAAATTTCATAGCAATATTCACCCCCTGTATAATTGTAGTGATTTGACATCAGAAAATCAATTTATGTTCAAGTGATTTTTAATATAATCTATTATTGTTAAAAATTATTAATCTAGCAAAACGTTTAATTTTAGCTAATACAGGGTTGGTCGAAACTGAATGAGTGTTTTCTCAAAGTTTGAGAGAATGAGTTTTCTCAAACGGAGCAGCCTGTAATGTCTGTAATGAGCATTGTAATGAAATGCTATTGTATGGCACTTTATTATTTCCCACCCTGCTAGTGAGAACTGAATTTATTTTTGAAATCCCTAACTTTATGTCTTTAATTATTTTAAATATTGTAAACGATTAAAAAACAATCAAATTAAATTGAAATGAATAACCAGTGTATATCTTCCACATTTACTTCATATTTAACGTAGCCTGTACCATAACATTGCACAGATTATTATCCCTGTATAGCAACGATATACCATGAATGTGAATTCATACTTGAGAAATGTCCTATATCCAGTCTCACAAAAAAAGGGATTCCTCAAACATAATATATATGCAGACAAAATCAGCCAAAGTGATTTGCGATATCTACTTAAAGGCCCTACCAAGTTGGTTTTGTTGAATATAGCATGGAAGCACGACGATACTTTAGCGATAAGCGTATTTTTCGTAGTAGCTATAGTATGTTGTTTTATATTATGTATTACCTATATTAAATTAGTTTTAGTATGTTTCGTTTATCTAAAAAAATGTAAACAAACAAAAATTCTGTTTTTCTTGTAGTTGTTTTTTCGTATAGATATTGTTTTATATTGTAGTAAATTGAATTTAGTTTTAGTATGTTCCGTTTGTTTGTAGAATTATATTTAATTAGATTTGCTTTAATTACTAAAATAAATAAATTTTCAATTATATTTTATGTATTTGTGGAAAAGGAAACCTAGCATTAGCGGCCACATTTCTATAACGGCCAATTGTTTTCTATTTTTAGTGGCCGTTATTGTCAGGTTTTACTGTACCAATAATATTTTATTAAATTATGAAATATTATTTAAATAAAAAATTTATAAACTTGATAAAAGGAAGTTTGCTTAGAATTTTCTCCTCTGTCTAATTATGGGGTTATTTTAATAAAATAGTGTTCACCCATGAGAAGGGGTAACATCCACCCCCAGGATAAAAGCGCAAGTTGGTACCACATCATTTTTGTTTCTTGAGGTATCCTCTAACTACTTACCAATTTTCATGAAAATTGATGGAGGTTCAACGAAATCAGGGGTGAAAACCTTCAGTGACTGCCTTTTTGGAAATATAAAAGATTAATTTTTTTCGTGATTGTCGATTTGCTAATTTTCTGATTTTTGGTTGTTATAAGGTTTAAAAAATTAATAAAAATTATAAATCATGCACATAAATGTAGAAAAATATTTATTTTACTTAATTAAACGAGATTGCTTGAGCCAGAATGCTGAAATCTACATTTTTATCATTAAAAAAAAAGGTGGATTTCACCCCTAAAATGCAGAAAGCGCAACTTGGTGCCATATCACTTTTGTTTTTTGAAGTATCCTCTAACTAATCAACAATTTTCATGAAAATCGATGAAGGTTCAAAGAAATCGTGGGTGAAAACATTCAGTGACTACACTTTCAGAAATATAGAAGAATAAGGTTTTCGTGATTTTCGACTTGTTAATTTTCGAATTTTTGGTAACACTATATGTGTACCTAGTTCTCCACATTCACAATATGCATCATCTTTTAAGTTAAATCTTTCCAAATATGTTGGGTACGGTCCATGTCCTGTTAAAAAGTGTACTAAACCTTGTTTTGGATTAAAATAATTTGGAATGTTTTCTAATATTGGTATAAAATTGTATAAACGTCTAGATTTTGTTGAATTTTCCCATTCATTTTGTCTTTTTCTATTTATTATTTCTTTTAATTCTCTTTTATTTCTTATATATAATCCTATAATTTGTATTATTTTTTCATATTTTTCTTTATTTAGCCAATAATTACATGCTCTTTTTTGTGTTTCTAAATGCATTGGCATTACTCCAGTTAAAACTGTGAGTGCCTGTGTTGCAGTTGTTCCAAATGCTCCCGTCATTCTTACAAGAAATCCTCTCTGAGCTCTATTTAATTTTTCTGCATTTTTTTGATTTATTAATCTATGTGCCCATACACTTGAACCGTACCCTACAATTGATGCAAGTATTGTACTTAGGTATATTATCATCTGTCGGAACGAAATTCTATATTCCTTCTGTGCTAGACTAGCAATGCTATGCATGATCTTTGTTGCCTTTTCACAGACACAACTCATGTGTTTTGTAAATAATTTTTGTTCGTCTATTATAATACCTAAATATCTTGTTTCCTTTTTTCTTTTTATTGTTTTCCCTCTAATTTTTATAATTGGATCTCTTTCTAAATTTCCTTTTATTAAACTATATGTTGTTTTTGAATCTGATATTGTTAATTTTACTTTATTCATCCAATCATTTACTCTTATTAATACTTCATTTTATTTATTTTCTAATTCTCTTCTTGAGTTTGCATCAATGGTCAACAAAAAATCATCTGCATATGCTATGCTTCCAAGCACTTCAGGATCTATAGTCAATTGTTCTAGATAGGCTACATAATTTGTAGCGCCATCCCATACTGGAAATATGAATGCAAAGATTGCATTTATCTCAAAACTTCGTTTTTGCGCTTAGGCCATTGTTGCTCTGATAACCTCAATTGCCAGTTCGATTACTTATTTTCTATTATCTATCAAAACATTTAGGTTGATATTGTATAGATAAACTGTAATGAAAGTGGGGTTTTTACAAATTGTTTTTCCATTTTGTCTACAAATACTTATGTTTAATAAATTTCGGTTTTCTAATAGCAAAGTCGTTTTGCCTTTCTTATTTCCATTTCGTATTCAGATTTGTTCCGTTCACGTATTACCTAACGCAATTTTAGAATATTTCTGTATATCCCCTTCCCCCTGTAATGTACCCTAACATTTTTCTGTACCCCCACCCCTACCTAAAAGTTATTTAACATTCAAGTGACTATTTTTAACCAAAAACAACAATCATGTCGCGAAAAATACCAAAAGACAAAAACAACTTTTGCTGCCAATTTTACACTTTTTTACGTTTGCCTTACTTGGCCTCATTCGTATATACATTTTTGGCTTCATTTCTTATTGTTAATATCTTATGATTTAATAATAAACTCCTAAAATAAAATATCATATTTATTTCTACATTTGGCAATACACCTAATTAGAAACGGAAACTTAACTGAAATGAAATATTTTATTTAAAATCAAATATGTAAAAATCATTCGTAAAGTGAGGTAAGGCTGAATTTTTTCTCCTCTAATCTTCAACCTCCACTCTACGGGAATATTTATCGAAGCTTTGCACGAAACTGAAAAAAGTATTCTACTAAACGGATACCGGCTAGACAACATCAGGTAAACATCAGCTAAACAACACCAGGTACGCAGATTACACCATAGTATTTGCAGACAACCTAGAAGACCTACAAGTCCTTATGAACAAAATTACGTATAGTCCAAGTAATGAAGCTTAAAATAGGACAAAACCTCGCAATTTTTACAGAATAGATCGATTTGCTTAAAAATTTGAGAATAAGTAGTAGATAGTCCAAGGATCAAAATCTATATGAGGCAGAAAGGCGCTTTTACCATGGGGGTTAAAAATTTTTTATTTTATTTTGACCGCAAAAATTGGTAAAAACATTCATTCTAAGCAAAAAACGTTCTATACGTTTTTTTGATAAAATTAATAGTTTTCGATTTATTCGCTATCGAAAGTGTTAGTTTTATATCGAAAAAATCAATGTTTTTAATCAGTTTTCTGCTAATAACTCAAAAAGTTTTCGTTTTATTAAACAACTTTGCTTAACAAAAATGTACCTTTTAAAAGAATAAACAAAACAGTTTTTTTCCAAAAACCACCTTTACCAACCCTTTTACAGTCACCTCTTTTTGCGACTGAGGATTTTAAAAGGATTTAATATTAATAGCCTTATAGATCTTGTAGAAACCTACAAAATTCCTTTTTATGAAACTTTATAGGATAGAAAATAAAAAAGTTACGGTTAAAAAATCAATATATGTTTTTGAAAAAAAAAGGAGAAATCCAATTGGAAGCATAATAATGTAAGTGAGCGGTGTTTTTAGTCATTGGCCATATTCATACTTCTTAATTTATGTATTAGTAATATATGTCACAAGTTTGACTGGCTTAGAATGATTAGTTTTAAAAAAACTGGAGTTAAAAGCGAATATCGAATTTTTGTAGTTCGGTAAAAAATACCATTTTCTTCAGAATAGAAACATTAGCATCGGAGATACGCAAAAATGTTTAAATATGAAATTGTAGGTTATTTAATTCCCAAGAACTTGGTTTGAAAAAAATTTTTCTAGGGCAAAAATTGAGTGAATCGTAAATGAGTGTAATATCGGAAAACATTGATTTTTTCAATATAAAACTAACACTTTCGATAGCGAATAAATCGAAAAATATTAATTTTATCAAAAAAATGTATAGAACATTTTTTGCTTAAAATTAATGTTTTTATCAACTTTTACGGTCAAAATTTAATAAAAAATTTCCACCCGCAAGATGGGGTGGCAACCACCCTTATGGTAAAAGCGCCTTTCGGCATCATATAGATTTTGATCCTTGGACTATCCACTACTTATTCTCAAATTTTCAAGCAAATCGATCCATTCTGTAAAAATTGCGAGGTGAAAAGCTTCGGTTCCTGGACTAGTATTACAGTCAACAATACGGACTTAATATAAACGTAAAGAGGACAACGCTTATGATCATTAACAAGAAAAAGATAACAGTAGGTCAACTCTACATCAGCAAAACTCCTGTAGAAAGAGTGACGCACTACAACTAATTGGCCACCATAATAAATGAAGAATAAACCAACAACCAACTGATAAGAGCGAGCATCGGAAAAGCCAGATCCACCTTCAACAAGATTGGAGCCTTCTTCAAGAGTCGCAACCTCTCTCTTTGCATAAAAGTATGAATCCTACGACGCTACATCTTCTCTGCCCTTTGTTAAGGTGTTGAATCATGGACCTTGAACGAAGATATATGTACAGAAAGTTGGAACCCATTGAGATTTGGCTATATCCGAGAATACTTAAAATCCCGTGGGCTCATCGTGTCACAAAGGAGGAGGTCATCAAAAGGATGAAGAAGAACCGAGAGGTACAGACGACCATCAAATCGCGAAAGTTATAAGACTTCGGACACTTTATGCAAAATGAATCTAGATCTACCCTCCTACAAGCCATCCTGCAAGGAAAATATTTGGAAAGCGAGGTCCAAGAAGGAGAAGATCATCTTGGTTAAAGAACCTCAAATCCTGGTTTAACACAACATCTGTGCAACTTTTCCACGCTGCTGCAGATAAGATAAAGATTGTCATGATGGTCGCCAATATTCGTTACGGATAGGCACATCAAAAAGAAGAATAAGCTCAATTTTGCTGAGAATGTCAATTTTAGGACAAAAGATGTTGCAATAAAGTTTGCCATTCATACCACCGGGCTTCCTCCTAAAAACCCCCCTCGTAGAGAGAGCGGAAATGTAAAATATCGATTTACCAAAAATCTCTAAAGAAATTTTTCAAACAAAAAATATAGCTGAGCCAATTTTGAAGAAAAATGCTTATTAGCACTTTTTTTGTAGAATGAACCGTTCTCCCAGTCTGGGCAGATCATCGGAGAATAGGCCATTTTTGGGAAAAGTTATTTACCAGCAATTTTATTGCTGGAATCGAATCTTATTATTGTATATATTAACAATATAGGTATGCAAAGTCCGCAGATGGTGTGCTACTTTTTTTATAAACAAAATGGAGCCCGAAAATCGTGTTTTTTTTTTCAATTTTTGCTCTATAACTCGAAAGATTCTAACTTTACACCAAAAACACCCAAATAAAAATTCACCGTAATTAAATTCTGCATAGAGACGTGTTTTCACGATTTACTTCGACGAAAATTTTCCCCGGAAAATGCGGGTTTTTTCAACAAAATCTTTAATTTTCAACTAAAATTTTAGATAAGTAATTGTTTATTAATAATTAAATAACTTGGTAATATAAAAGCTCTTTTCGTATAGATTACTATTCCAGAAGCCGATGGCAATTTAATATACAGTTTAGCAACAATTGAATTGTTAATTAAAAATTTACGGTCGCTATAATAACCACAATAATTATGATACATAAGAATAACTATGATTTTTGTATAAAAAGACACTGTACCTATCTAAACTGAAATTGGACTATTTAAGCGGCCTCAGGAATATTTTAAAATTATAAACAATTTTTTTGCTTATAAAGAAATAGAGTATCTCGGGAAATATTAAATTAAATTAAATCATGAAAACGGTATTGGAAAAAAAAAGCGGCAGCGGTACTCTTTGTAAATGCCGGTCAACTTTGACCGGTTGTATCTCAGGAACCACTCGTCACAATTAAACGTTTTTCTTTTGAAAGAAGCGTGCTGCCGCTTTTTTTCCAATACCGTTTTCATGATTTAACTTAATTTAATATTTCCCGAGATATTCTATTTGTTTATAAGCCAAAAAATGTTTATAATTTTAAAATATTCCTGAGGCCGCTTAAATAGTCCACTTTCAATTATGTAAAGTACATTAGACAGGTACAGTGTCTTTTTATACAAAAATCATAGATATTCTTATGTATCATAATTATTGTGGTTATTATAGCGACCGTAAATTTTTAATTAACAATTCAATTGTTGCTAAACTGGTCATTCAATTTCCATCGGCTTCTGGAATTATAATCTATACAAAAAGATCTTTGATGTTACCAAGTTATTTAATTATTAATAAACAATTACTTATGTAAAATTTTAGTTGAAAATTAAAGATTTTGTTGGAAAACCCCGAATTTTCCGGAGAAAATTGTCGTTGAAGTAAATCGGGAAAAACACATCTCTATGCAGAATTTAATTACGGTGAATTTTTATTTGGGTGTTTTTGGTGTAAAGTTAAAATATTTGGAGTTATAGAGCAAAAATCGAAAAAAACACGATTTTCGGGCGGCATTTTGTTTATAAAAAAAGTAGCACACTATCTGCGGACTTTGCATATCTATATTATTAATATATACAATCATAATATTCATTCCAGCAATAAAATTGCTGGTAAATAACTTTTCCTTGTATTTGGCTAATCAGCCCAGAGTACCAGAAATACCGCTTGAAGCAATCGGCAATTTTGAATGTCAGTTACGCGTGCGGTAGAAATTTTTTAATTACATTTTGTATTAACTCGACTGTAAACATTCGACGGTAAACATATTTCTTTTGATCAGAGTATCTCATCGACAAAAATCAAAATGTGTTTAAAGGTGAAGAGTTCAGCTTTTGTTTGTACTTTTTCCATTTTGTCACAAATAAATTTTGTTGCGCCATTTTGCCATTTTTGCCAATAAAATTTATCACTTTCACTAACCGGTCAATATGGAATTTTCATTGTTAGAACCTAATCGTTAAAATCTATGAAACATGAAATTTCGATTTTGAGTTTTGGTTTGAATATGGAATATGGAAAACCAGCATATATGTGCATTGTAGATTTAAAAAGTTCTTTAGACAGGGTGAGGCGAAATGACATCTTAAATTTATTACAACCTGAACAAATAGACCATCAGATAATAAGGATAATTAATGAAATTAACAAGAACAACAAGACCAGAGTTATAATGTCAACAGGAGAAACATAACGCATAGAACTAAAAGGAGGAATCCGCCAAGGAGACTCGCTCAGCCCATTGTTATTCAATGTGGTGATGAATCAAATAATTCACGCACGACATGGATACCACATGGGAGCGCATAAAATCATGATATTATGCTATGCCTATGATGCAGTACGAATTGCTGATAACGAGGATTACCTACAAAGGCAGCTCCAAACCTTCAATATCACAGAAAACAAACTTAATATGAGAATATCAGTAGAAAAAACTCTAAATGTATAGTGATCACTTGATCAGTATTATAGTGTTGTCCAAAATGGGTCTTGGTCTTGCAGTCTTGGTCTTGTCCTTGCATTTTCGCAAGACCAAGACCAAGACCAACTAATTTTAGCAAGACCAAGACCAAGAGTGAGCCTGCAAGATTTGAGCAAGAACGAGACTAATCCTGCGATACTCTTGCGTCTTGCAGTTAGGACCGAGTGTCATTTAAGTAGTATAATATTTGGGGTATATGCTTAGATGTCTTAGACTCTATGAGACGCAAAAAAATATGTAAAACAAAAATTTGTAAAATTGGACTTATGCGCATTACGAATAATACCATAAGCATACATAGCGAATCAAAATATCGATTAAAAGAAAATTTGCCACATTTGATACGTACTCAGGGGTCATAAGTACAATGTAAAAATAAAACATTTTGAACATTCTTTCAAAGCAGACGATTCCTTCGCTCCGAAATTAATTGTCCAAATTTTGATAATAGCCGCCACAACATTTTAAAAATATATAATGTCATCTTAGTTTACCTTAAGAAATATAATTTTATCGGCCTGTGCTGAGTGTGCGATATCAGTTAAACAAACCGAAATTTGCTGAAAATGCGCGGCTATTTTCGACTAACTATCAAACAACAGTCTATTTCTATTATATTTTAACATAATGAACAATAAGTTTCTTTCTTTGATATGCAATTCTGTTGGTGTTTATGACACTGACACATGTCACGTTGTTAATTGCTAAACATATTATGTTATCTTTTCAGTTTTCGGTATGCTTTATCTTTGATAAAGAAATTTAAACTCATCATTCTTTTTAATCGCGCAGCAGGCTACAAACAAAAAAATAACAGTTTAAATTTCATTGACACTTTCGCATTTTAAAAAAGATGAAGTCTCTATTTTCATGATTTTTTAAATTACTTTAATCATTGTAGCAAGAAGGTTATTCAAAAGTAACGAGACAAATTAACAGATAATTCCGGCTGCCCTATAAACAAAATACCGACATATTTAAAGTAACAAAGTAACGGTATAGGGCATAGGGTATTGGGCTAGGGAAAGTGAACAATATCCTACTTAGGGTATTGGATACATTGGATAGTCACGAGTATAAAGAATTGTATTATGTATTTTGTATTAATTCTTGGTCAAAAAATTAATATAAAGACAAAGTAACAGTAACGTCAAAGCAATTGCGTACTGTTCTGTAATTTAATTTGCATTGTATTTTATTTTTTATTTAAATAAATGACAAATTGTATAACTCTTTTATTCCACTTCATATAAGGTGGGTGTCGATCAATCCCCATCTAGACAGATAGTCTTTGAAATACAGTCAACTTTATGTCATTAATTTGTTTTTTTTTTGTATTTTAACCATGTTTTAGCACATGTAAGCTTATTAAGCAAACGTTTATTAAGAAACAGAGTGACTTCTGTGGACCATGGATAGCTCAGTTAGTTAGAGCATAGGCACGGATCGCTTAGATCGTGGGTTCACACCTTACCCAATGTCAGTATAGACCTTTATTAATTTTATTGATCATTACTATGGCCATGTTAATTCAATATTAAAATGCACCAACTCTGTTACAGTGTACAGATTCTAAAGGTGCCGGTGGGGGATGGCGTCTATGCGTAATGTTATAGTCGGTGTAAAGAGAGGACGTATTCGAAATAATGAAATAACAAATAATGTAACATTTGTTATTTCATGATTTCGAATACTTTCTCTCTCTTACACCGACTATAATACTACGAATAGACGCCATTCCCCACCGGAACTTTTAGAATATGTGAAATGTACGTTATTCGAAGATCTAAAGTAACGCTTAATAAATAAATAGCAATAATATGCTAATGGGTAACTGCGAGACTTGCAAGACTCTTGTTGCAAGACCAAGACCAAGACCGAGAGTGCAAGACCAAGACCAAGACCAGGTGTATTGGCGCAAGACCAAGACCAAGACTGTCTAAGTCTCGTCTTGGTCTTGCATTTGGGCAACACTAATCAGTAAAGAGCCGCGTAGACGCAAATTAGAAATAGACGGCAAAATTGTAGAACAAGTAATGAAATTTAATTACGTAGGAGTTGAGTATAGGAATATAAGAACAGAGACCACAAGGCAAGCAACAAAAGCAGTAAGAGTAAATGGTTGCTTCCGAGAAACCATATGGAGAACAAAATGAAAGTATACAAGACAACAGTAAGACCAATCCTATCATATGCAGCGGAGATAAGGACCGATACAAAAAAGACGAAACAACAAATCAACAATATCGAAATGAAAGTATTAAGATAAATAGCGGGCATATCATTAAGAGACAGACAAAGCAATAGAAGTATACGAGAACAATGCAAAATTCAAAATATTAACAGGTGGATAAAAACAAGAAAAAAAAAAACTGGAACGAACATGTAAACCGAATGGGACCAGATAGATTACCGAACATCTGTAAAAACAACATGCCGTATGGCAGAAGGCCCATTGGAAGGACGCCGAAAAGGTGGAAAGATAAGGTATAGTCAACAATAACCGAAACAGAATAAGAGGTAGACAGTTTTTAGAGATCGAATCTCTGACGACTGGACTAAAGCTTTTTATGGGATTTCTTCTTCTTTAAGTGCCGTCTCCCAATCAGACGCTGGATATCATCATCACCATCTTTACTCTATCTGCCGCTGCTCTGAAGAGTCCTATGGAACTGCATTTAAACCGGCCCCTCAAATTTTTCAACTAGGACACTCTCCTTCTTCCTACTCTTTCATTCTTTTATCTTTCTTTGTATTATAAATCTTAACATTTCATACCTCTGTCCCCTCATTATGTGCCACATATATTGTAACTTTCTTATTTTTATTGTGTTTATTATTTCGTTTTCTTTGCTCATTTCTCGCAATACTTCCCAATTCGTTTTCTTCTGTGTCAGTGCTATTCTAAGTATCCTTCTGTAATACCACACTTCAAATGACAATTTCTTAAAGCTCTTACTCTAAGTTCTAATCTAAGGTCTTTGTTGCAGATAATTGCTTTGGTTTTTACAAACGCATTTCTTGCTATTTCTATCCTGACCTTTATTTCTGTTGTTTGATCATTATTGTCTTAAATCCAAGTTCCTAGGTATTTGTATTTATCAACCCTTTCTATCGCTACATTTCCCAAATGTACGGGATTTGAACACATACAAGGTGAGTCACCTCTAACGGGACGGAAGATTACAGCGAAATGGTAAAAAATTTGAAAACAATTTTAAATTAGTAGTTTGTAAGTTGATAAAATCTACATTTTAAAATTATTTTGAAATATACAGGGTGTCCCAATAAATAGCGGCGTATCAAAGGTATATTCTTTCTTATGGAACACCCTGTATTTTATTGCATTTTTTATTTGTCCGCAAAAATAAGGTATAGTTTCATAAGACTTCCCTATAGCTATGTACAGAGTGTTCTGAGTTATGGTGACTTTTCTTAAAATGTAAAGTTTTAAAAGACGGCTTATTCTCAAGGTATTTAAGCAATTATGAAAAAAATACTTTTACATCTAAATAGTTGGATATTGGTTGAATGTATTCCATGATTAATTATTACACAATTATTTACAGGGTGTTCAAATTTATAGTTTCATTATTGGATTATTCAATGTGTCATATGATGCTTATTTTAAATAGAACACCATGTATATTAATACACCATTATACTAAACGGAGTTACCTCTTTCGAATGGTATATGGATGTCCTATACCGAGGTCTAATAGTTTTTGCGTAATTTACAATTATTTAAATTCTTAATCTGTAAATCGAGTTTAAAACAAAAGATGTATCTCATTGTATGGCATCGTCATTTTATGACAGTACGGTCTGGTAATTATCAAAAATATAAACATCCGTGTCTGATATTCAAATTTAATTGTTCCTAAAAATGAATAATCAAATCACGTTATCTACGAAAGAGTAGACATGGTACTTTGCATTGGGGAGTGTTTGCAAAATTGTATCTTACCTTCTTAAGTTTACGCTCAAAAGTATCCTGATAGAAGACATCCAAAAAAGGACGTTTTTGAGAGATTTCAATATATTCCGTGCTAGTGCTAATGTTGCATACGGAAAGTTAAATAAGAATAAACCAGTTATTTGTGATGACGTCAAGGAGCTTGATGTCCTGCTTTCTGTTACGGAGAACCCAAATACTAGTAAAGAAAAAATTTCGGGTAAATTGTAAATCAGTCAAACGACTGTTAGAATCCTTAAGAGAAACCACTATTATCCGTATAAAACTCAACTACACCAGTATTAGAACAAACAGGATTATGATAAATATTTAACTTATCGTTTATGGACTTTAGACTTTATAGAAGATCCTGATTTTTTTTAATGTATTGTATACAGACCACTATACCTACTTTTCATAATAATGGTCTAGTAATAATAGCCATAATTTTCATTTCATTATGATACAGTAAACAAACATTTATTTCGTACTGTTTAAAAATCGAGAGTGACTATAATATAAATATTATTTTTAAAATCAATTTAACGTTTAAGAAAATTGTAAATTACGCAAAAACTATGACTCCTAGTTATAGAACATCCCTATACCATTCGAAAGAAGAACCTGTGTTTAGTATAATAATTTATTAATATACATGGTGTTCTATTTAAAATAAATAAGTATCATATGACACATTAAATAATCCAATATTGAAACTGTAAATTTTAAACACCCTGTAAATAAATGTGTAATAATCAATCATGGAATACTTACATTAATTATAAAATAATTACCAGACCGTACTGTCATAACGTGACAATGTCATACAATGCCATTACTTAACTACATCTTTTGTTTTAAAATCGATTTACAGATTAAGAATTTAAATAATTGTAAATTACGCAAAAACTATGAGACCTAGGTATAGGACATCCATATACCATTCGAAAGAGGTAAAATTGTTTAGTATAATTATTTATTAATATACATGGTGTTCTATTTAAAATAAGCATCATATGACACATTGAATAATCCAATAATGAAACTGTAAATGTTGAACTCCCTGTAAATAATTATGCAATAATTAATCATGGAATACATTCAACCAATATCCAACTATTTAGATGAAAAAGTATTTTTTTCATAATTTATTAAATAACTTGAAAATAAGTTGAAATCTTTTAATTACATTTTAAGAAAAGTCACCATAACTCAGAACACTCTGTACATAGGTATAGGGAAGTCTTATGAAACTATACCTTCTTTTTGCGGACAATTAAAAAATGCAATAAAATACAGGGTGTTCCATATGAAAAAATATAACTTTGATACGCCGCCATTTATTGGGACACCCTGTATATTTCAAAATAATTTTAAAATGTAGATTTTATCAACTTACAAAGTACTAATTTAAAATTTTTTTCAAATCTTTTACCATTTCGCTGTAATCTTCCGTCCCGTTAGTGGTGACTCACCCTGTATAATGCTAGCTGTACTCACCTGTTCAATACTTTCCCTAACGGAGATCTCGTGGAAACATACACAGCCCATTTCTTTACTTCTCCTTTGACCCTCTTCGGGGGAGATCATTCTATCTTCGACTTGGTCCGTTTTGTTGCCTACCAGTACGACCGGTACGTCCCCACAGCCTTCTTTGATGGGACTACCCAGCCGCCGTCTTCTTTTGTTGTAGTTGATGAGGAACTTGAGTCTGTGGCATTCGTCAAAGGAACATTTGTCAGTGACGGAGTACATCAGGATGAAGGCTTCTGCCCATCTGATGTTGGCTTCTAGGCCGACACATTCTGATTCCTAGAAATGGAGTAAAAGAAAGTGTTAGTAAAATATTTCTTAGTAATGTACATAGTAAATTGATACTAAAGGAAATACTAAAAAATTTAAATTTTTCGTATATGAATCAAGCAAAAGGAGGTTTTAAAATAATTAATGCCCGGTTGCACCAACAGATCTTAAGCTTAAGTCGAGAATATCATAAGAATTAATATAATATAATTATAATATATTACAATAAGAATACCATAATATAATATAGATATACTTGATAATAAGTTAAGAATCTAAAATTATGGTGCAACGTAAGTGATACTCAAGGAGGCCCTATCTATAAGTAGAGCTTATCTAAGCTGGAGCTTAAGATCTGTTGGTGCAACCAGGCATTAGTATATCTAATAAAGTATCAGTTATTCATTGTAGAGTCTAGCAGTATTTTTCTTTCTAGGCATATCTAGTCATATCCTTTTATCATATACCTATTTAGGGATTGCAATCCAGCAGAATTTTCCGTCCAGCTGGATTTTTGCAAGATTGGCCTGAAGCCAGCTGGATTCAGCGCGGATCCAGCAAAATGTGGAATCAAAATAAAAACACGATTTTAGGCGATAAGACGATAATCTTATCGCCTAACCTACTTCGCAGAGAACCGCATATATAGTCGGTTGCGGAGAAATCTCTTTCGGCGTCTACACTGGTCGGTTTTAAGGTCATCAATAATCAAGGTCGGTAGTCGGTTTTAAGGTCATCATGGACAAATATTCGCCTTTCACTCCTTCGGTCTAATAAACGGTCATTTCCTTTTTCAAAATCTTTTCGTAATCTTTTTGAGAACCAGATGTTTTTGTTATAAAAGTTTTCTCTCGCTCGTTTCAGTTCAATGTCAAGTTTTTGTTCTAAAGTAAAATTCACGGGCTCCGGATTAGTGGACCTGTCTTCTACTTCCATTATATCCTCTTGCATTGCTTCCAGATTCACTTGTTTATTTATACGACTCAACAAATTTTTCATCTCTTGTCGCATTGCATTCTTTTTCGGCCTGAGGAAATAACCAGGACTGTTTAGTCCTTCATCATCCGTTTTTGGATTTTGTGAGTACTCTAATGTACCTGTAATTTCAGAGAGGCGCCGTTCCGCGATTCTGTTGCGTAGTGATTCCGATAGCTCGGCACTAAGGCTAGAGTTTTAACTATTTAGTTTGCCTAAGACAAATGTCATAGTTGTGTCTGCCCTTATTAAAGTGGGCTCTCTTCTGCAAAAAGCTTCTACAGCCAGTTTTACCGGTTGAAGAGTGCGATCATGTCATTGGTTATTGGCCACTCACCAGTAAAGAATTTTATCGCAGAATCAATGTCTAGCAACGCTTTATCGATGCAAACTTTTAGGCTGCAGAAACGTTCCAGCCTACTGAGCAAACTGTCCCACCTGGTGCGGCAGTCAAAGATCAAACTTAATTCCTTGCCTTTCTCCTCCTTGACATATTTTTGCAAGAACATAATATCGTTTTTGGAAGCTGATTTTTTGAACGTTTTACCAACTTTTGGTATTTTCATGAGCAGATCGCTGTAACGAGGAATCAATGAAACATGCATTATTAGGCGCGAAAACACTTTTACTAGCGACAGCAGAAAGTCAACTAAAAATTAGACCGATAGAAGAGGTTTAAGAGTCAAAGGATAGGCGTAGGCGATGCAGTCGAGACAAAGGGCGACACGACGTCGCAGTTCAATCACATTTGAGGTACCTGCTACCTGCTAGCGCGATAGAATGATAAGTTGCCCACTCAGAGCTTTGAACAAAGAGGGTAATGAAGACATGAAGTAACTTATTTCGAATTTGACACGTTTACGGATCCGCGCTCTTGGATCCAGCATGGTTTGCTGGATCGTGGCCTAAACCTTCGTCAATATACTGGCTTATCAGTAGATCAATATTGTTACATCTCACTCTCTCTCTTGTCGTTTCCCCATTACTCAGGATCGTGATTTCTTCCAATATTCCTTACAATGTTTCTCCATTGGTCTCTATCTTCAGCTGCTCTAAGAGCTTCGCAGAATGAGTTTCCAGCTGAATTCTTTATTTGGTCGGACCATCTAGTTGGTGATCGTCCTCCTGATCTTCTCCCCGGAACGTTTCCAAAAACGATTAATCTCTCCAAACTGTCGTCACCTCTGCGAACCACATGACTAAAGAATTGCAGTATTCTTTGCAGACATATTGTGAACAGCCTTTTTTTAATCTTGAGTTGGTTTAGAATGGAAACGTTTGTCCTATAAGCTGTCCAAGGTATGCGCAGCATTCTTCTCCAGCACCCCATCTCAAAGGCATCAATTTTTTGACGCTCACATGCGCGAAGAGTCCAAGTCTCTGCTCCGTATAGAAATATTGAGAATACAAGGGCATTCACCAGTCTCATCTTGATATTTTGAGAGATAGATCTGTCTTTCCAAACTTTAGTTAGGCGACTCATCGCATTTTTTGCCATACCAATACGTCTCCGAACTTCTGCTTTACAGTTACCATCGTTAGTTATACTAGACCCGAGAGAGACAAAGGTGTTTACTATCTCGTATTCTTGTAACATGTTAGTTAGTTGAATAGTGTCCATCATTGGACATAGACCACCATTATTTTTGTCTTGGCTTTATTGATTTTTAGACCAACTTTATTGCTTTCGTACTCAACTCTTCGCAGGAGATCAAACATTTCTTGCTCATTTGCTGCTATAAGTGTAGTGTCATCAGCAAATCTTAAATTTGAGATTTTTCTACCAGCTACTGTTACTCCACCGGCCCATCCTTCTAAAACCATCCTTATGACATGTTCACCTTAAATGTTAAGTAAGTCAGGTGACAACACGCATCCCTCTCTCGGTCTTGAATTGGTTTGAGAACTTATGATCTAGTCGTACTGTCGCTATATTGGACTGGTACAAATTTTTAATAAGTGTCACCAGGTGCATTGGTGCGCTCATTTCTATTAAAATTGACGACAGGTTTATCCAGCTTACACAATCAAATGCCTTTTGGTAGTCAACGAAGCATATAATCATAGGTACTTGAAATTCTCTAGACTTTTCAATGAGTTGTCTCAGGTTCAGGATTTGTTCCCTTGTACCTTTACCCTTTAGAAACCCCGCTTGTTCCTGAGGTATTTGGTAATGCAGATAGGTTTTTAATCTGTTTTTGATGATGTGTAACAAGATTTTACTAGCATGTGTTATTAGTGACAGTGTGCGGTAGTTTTCACATCTGGTAGTAGTTCCTTTTTTGTGTAGCGGGATATAAATTGAGGTACACCAATCAGATGGCCATTTTTCTGAATTCCAAACAGCGACAAAGATAGAACGGATGATATGTAATCCTTTGTCATCTAGTAACTGTAGTATTTCACATGGTATTGAATCAATGCCTGGGGATTTATTTCTCTTTAGTGATTTAATTGCATCTTTGACTTCAAAGAGTAAGACCTCTTACTAGGTTCTCTAGGGTAGTCAGAGGGCCACTGATTTTCTGCTGATACCTCTTTATTTTTATACAGCTCGCCACAGTAGTTTCGCCATGTTTCCAATATTTCATCAGTATCGTCTTTAGATTACCTTCCTTATCTATTACAGACCATATATGGGCATATTGTTACATGCCTGCTACAGAAAATTGAGAAAATTATCGAAAAATTTGCATGGAAGTTGAAACCGCTTAAATTTAGGCACGCTAACCAATTAGCTAGGAAGGCGGCAGGCCTAAGATTCTTAGGACCTGGTGATATTTTTAGCTGGTCAACTGCAACAGTCGCGGAAATTGCCAAGTATCACTCCCACACCCAAACCGCAAAACGATGGAAAGAAGGGCAAGGATGTAGACTTGCTAAGGTAACACTAAGGAACCTTGGAAAGTGAGCATCAAAGAAGTACTTAGGAATGACCAGGAAAAACCTGCGCTTGACAGTTGTTTTTTTAACTGGTCATTGTCAACTAAGCAAACACCTCTATACACTAGGGCTAATAGATACACTTCTATGCAGGAAATGTGAACGGAACGACGAAATTTTTGAGCATGTTCTATATGAATTTACGTAGTTTTCGTCAATAAGAGAGTACGCGTTCGGCGAGCCTTGGCTTATACCTGTCCACATAAGGGAAATGTCCCCTGGTAACTTGTCCAACTTTCTGCAAACAACAGGATGGACAATGAGCTAAGGACGCCAGCTCTCTGGGAGAAGTGTTGCCCAAATGCAAGACCAAGACGAGACTTAGACAGTCTTGGTCTTGGTCTTGCGCCAGTATACCTGGTGTTGGTCTTGGTCTTGGTATTGCGCTTCCGATCTTGGTCTTGGTCTTGCAGCAAGAGTCTTGCAAGTCTCGCAGTTGACCATTAGCCTATTGCATATCTTAAAACAACGTAACAGAGAGGTACATTTTAAGCTTGAATATCATAGCCATAGTAAAGACTAGCCAAATTAATAAATTCCTAAACAACTGACACCGGGTGGGGTTTGAACCCTCGATCTAAGTGATCCCTGCCTATGTTCTAACTAAAGTTAAAACTTCCTCTTAAAGCCCACAAAATTTCATTTGCATATCTCAACCAGTTTTAGAGCAATAAATAAATCGTCAGTTTGTAAGAAAAATTTTAACCCCCCCTATTTGGTAAACAAAACATTTATAAAGTAAACGTTTATGAAGCAAACTGTCATTACTTTTTCGTGCAGAATTACCCATTAAAGTTTGCCATACTTATTTAAAAACATTCTGTATTGATAAAAAACATGGCTAGTTAAAAAAGTACCTATCTTTTTTATTATCCAATATAAGTGAATGAATAAAAAAACATAATGCTAAGAAAATATGAGGCTATAGTTGGGCTTCAATTTCAGTATGCTATTGCATACTAGAATAATAAGTTAGCATAATGCAAGAATATTCCACAGAGTGAGAAAAAACACAGTTTGATTGGTACACCCGGTATACACTGACAATAATTGATCTGTCTAGCAACAATATCTATTGTTACTGTGATATTTTTAAAGAATAAGACAATATATTAAAAAAAATCACTTAAATTGGACAACAGGTTTAGGAAATTTGAGACATTAAAAATGACCCGTTTTTAAGGTGGTGCGTTAATATTTCGGTATTATGTTTACACGATATCCAGCATTATTTCTATACTTTTGTCTGGTTATGATACTTATAAATAATAGCCGCGCTGTTTCGGCAAATTTTGTTTAGCCGAGTGACCTCATAACACAGGACACAGTCAGCAGAAACAATACATAATAGTCTTACTATAATAATGTGTACTGATAAGATTAAAAAAATTTATGTAAATTTATATAAGTGCTAAAGTGACATATTTTTAAAAAGTTTGGATACGATATTTGATATGACTGTAGGCGTCGCAACGCAGGAATGTTGTGTTATATGAATATGATTAGAAGACGTGTATGATACATTATAATCATGACCTCTGAGTACATGTCAAATGTGTCGAGTGTTCTTTTAATCGATATTTTGATTCGCTATGTATGTTTATGGTATTGTTCGTAATGCGCATAAGTCCAATTTTCAAAATTTTTGTTACAACTTTTTTTTGTTTCTCATAGAGTATCTAAGAATATAGCCGAACTTATATACTCCCTAAAACAACCCTTAGTTCTAACTGCAAGACGCAAGAGTCTCGCAGGCTTAGTCTTGTTCTTGCTCAAGTCTTGCACGGTAAGTCTTGGTCTTGGTCTTGCTAACATTAGGCGGTCTTGGTCTTGGTCTTGGTCTTGCGAAAACGCAAGAACAAGACCAAGACTGTAAGACCAAGACCGATTTTGGGCAACACTATCTGGGAGGATGCACAATGGGTGAATTGTGGCCTAATGCTGTAGGACTTGACTCGCCCTCCCTACTCTACAGATGCAGGTACAGGATATAGGCACGGTAATCAATGAAGAAGATTATTTGTGTTCCTAATATATCTACAGAATAATTAGTGATCTTATTGTTTATTTTTTAAATATTTGTCATAGATTTTGTTTTTTTTTCTTTAACATTTCTCATTGATTTAGTTAATAGGGTCATAGGATTTAAAACATTTGATTTATCCATCTCCTTGTTCTAAAGGTGAATTATTCAAGCACCCTGTACATCCTCATCTCATTACCAACGAGGCACTATTAGCTTTGTTGATGTTTAGCCCCATCGTCGAGATAATCCTCTAAAATTAGAAATTTCTGAAACGTAGTTATAATATTATCCGATGGAGCATTATTTGCTCACTTTTCCTTTGTGTCAGATTGTAGAGAAGTTTCTAACCTTCAAAGAAGATCAAAACCAACCACTCGTTCAAATCCATCCTCTGCTTTCGACCTAGTTATTGTGTTTCCGTGTTTCCAGTATTGCGTCTCGCACAAAATAATATCCTTCGACTGGAACGATATCCCTAAGCGATTACAACATTATAACTGCGTACAAATCTTATCCCTCGGGAAATTCCCAGTTGATTTTTAAGGACAATTCTGAACAATTGCAATAGTTTCGTGTAGGTTGGCTTGCATTTAGAGATGCATTCAGGGGTATTTTTGAAGTTACACTTTTGTAAGGGCGATTGGGAAAAATTTTAAGGTGGTATGACACAATGTTAAAATTTATATAATTTTTAGGTACAGTTACCGTCACTATTTCAAAACCAATTTTCAACTTGTGGGTATATACGTGAACTGTAAACTTTCTAGTATAATAGTATCCAGGGGCGGATTTATTCATTAGTGGGCCCGGTGCTAATTCTTGTAGAGGGCCCTACCCAACTCTTTTTTGACAAGGCAATTTAAAAATTAAAACAATATAAACTTCAGTACATTTAAAATTATGCAGAAGATACAAGGCTAAATAAAACAAGGTAACGCTTTTTTTCTTTGTTTATTTTCAACAAATGCTTTTATGACACTTTTAAAATCAATTTCCCCCAATACGTCATTCTCAATAGAGCAGATCGATAACGAAACTAATCTGTTCTCGCCCATTGATGACCTTAATTTTTTTTTAATTAAGCTTAATTTTGAAAATGATCTTTCGGATTCGCAGTTCGTGATAGGTATAGTTAAATATATTCTTAAAACAATATAGGTATTTGAAAACACTGAAACAAGGTCTTTTTCGATAATAATATCCAACATGTCTTTAGGTGTTACTACAGAATTGTCGGAATTAGGAAGAGATAAAATAAAATTTTGAAAAAATATAATCTCTTCGATAAATACCTGATCTATATCAAGCGGGTACGTTTCGATAAGATTTCGCGCAAATTGTTTTAATGTTTCACCTTCAATAGTGCGAAATTTTCCAAAAAATGCAAAAAGATTAGATACATAACCGTATGCTTCACGTCGCTTGTCTAACTCTGTCACTAATGTATCGATCGATAAATAAAATGTTTCGACTTTAAATTTGTTTGAACCTTCTAAATGTGAAGAGGGCCCGTCTGGAAATTTTTTTTGAATCTGCTCGTTTTTTTGAATATTCAAATTTAACGTATAACCTCAATTTTTTTGCTTTTTCTTCAAAGTATTCAAAATTTTCACGGTGTTTTTGTATACTACTGTGTAGTCCTTGTAGTAGAAGTGTGCCAGTGTTTAGATCCAGACCAGGTTTTTGAAGAATGGTACTAACTGTTTCAAGTTGTTTTAAAATTTCGTTCCAAAATACGGTTAAAAAAGCAGTTTCAAATTTCTCAAGGATTTTTACTAAAGTTCCGCTTTCTAATTTTGTTTCCTTTTTCTCATCGGGATCGTCGCGAATAACAGTAAGACCATCGTGTATTTGATCATAACCAGCTTCTAATGCTTTTGTAGCATCCTCTCGACATGACCATCTGGTGGACGAAAGTGACTTGAGTGTAAATTTTGTACGATTTTCTTGCATCTTTCTTATAAGAACATCCCACCGATGAGTTGAACTAGCAAAAAAAGCGTACAATTTTTGTAACAACATGAAGAAATGAGATACTTCTGTAGATGTCTCTACGCCGCATTGACCCACTAGATTTAAAGAATGTGCAAAGCACGGCACATAAAATGCAAGGTTGTTCCTGTTTTTAATTTCCGCTTGAAGTCCCTTGTATTTCCCAGACATGTTACTCGCGTTGTCGTAAGATTGACCGCGACAATTCATAATGTTAATATCATGACGTTCTAAAAATTCTAAAACTACACTACTCAAAGAAGCACCAGTATGACTAAATATAGGTAAAAATGTCAAAAAACGTTCATGAACTTTATTAGAAGAGCAATATCTAATAATCACTGAAAGTTGGTAGGTGTGTGATATATCGGGCGTAGAGTCCACGATCAAAGAAAAATATTTAGAGTTTTTAACTTCACCAATAATCTTGTTTTTCACTTCACTGCCAATAATATCAATAAACTGTTCATATATAGTTTTTGATAAATATGACACGTGTCCACTACCTTTCAATAATCACCAGCATCAACGCACGATTCACAATCTAATGATAAATGACTAAAAGCTAACGCCAACACAAGTAGGTATGAATTACTAATTGTCGCCTTTGACGTTCTTCAGGTACTTTACTTGGTTGTAAACAAAAGCTTTACTTGTTGTTAAGCTTAAAAGGTAAAGTAGGTATATTTTATATTTCATTTCTTAACTTTATGGCACCCATTGAAAGACATCTATTTTTGTCAAACACCTTTAACTTTCAGAGCGATTTAAAAGCATTGTATTGTAAGATTTCCGAAAAGGAGATGTAAAAGTATACCTGCTAATCTGTTGCCATTTATGTCATGTCATAAAAGGGTGGTTATCGGGTGTTCCTTTCCTTTTCTCTCAGAAAAAAGATTATATGAAATTGTTAATACAACAATAATTTCAAAGTAATTTTTACAATAAATAAGAGAAGTTTGGTACGGTAAGTACGACGGCGCGTCAGAATGCCAAATACGTAATTTTAGACAAATATGTAGGTCTTCTGGGGGCCCCTTCAACCTGGGGGCCCGGTGCTACAGCACCTCTAGCCCCCCCTAAATCCACCACTGATAGCATCTAGTTAAAATTTCCAAAGAAAGCAGTAATATTTTTATAACTGTACTTAAAGGAACCCATGTCATAACTTACTTGGTATCCTGCCCTAAAAATTGGATTTATGTAATAATTTTTGAACTTCGGTACAAAATAACTACCGTAAATGATTAACTATGCAATAAGCTTTATTTTAAGCAAACGTTCATTATTCATACTGCCATAATTTTTAAATTAACTGTACCTAAAGATAAAAATTATAGTTAAAAGCTGCAATCTAGGGATTTTGTTGATATAACCGTAACAAGTTGGCATTGTTCTAGTGATAAATTAGTTCGGCTATACGCTGTGAGCTCGTACGTAGAGGGGATATTTACAAATTCGCGAGCGCCAGTAGTGGCAAGTCTGTAAACGTTTACCGGAAATTTGACATAAATGTCAAAGTGATTAATTTAAAATTAAAATTAAAAACATTAATTATAAAAAATATTAGTTGGTGAAAGCTGTGGTATATATTTTTACCTTAAATATACTTACGTTTGAAATGCTGAATTTAAGTTTTTTAATGTTCCATAATATGTAATTTTAAATTAAACTGCGCCATCTACACGATAATTGTGAAAGTATCCGAAGTAAGAAATTCATATTTTATCAATAGAACGTCAAAATGATTAGCAAAATCTTAAAAAAATCGATTACAATTTAATTACTTTTTTGCGTTGTAAATATTAAGCGATAACAATTAAATAATAAATTTAAAAATTACCGGTGAAAGTTGAATTAGTAATCCGCCAGGAGCGACACCAGCGAAGCTCAGAGCGTATAATAGATGATAAACTGAGTTCACGTGTCATTTAGTAGATGGCAGCAGTGATGTATTAAATGGCGACAGATGCGCGTTTGCCGGATGTTTAAAAAATCTGCAAAACATTGAAAACGAGTTTTGTAACCATGGAAATACGAATCACGTGGTTTTGTTTAGAAAAGTGGCCCCTACCCCTACCAGTAAACATTTTGGACTTTGTTTGAGTTTCAATCATGATTGTAACTTGTAACCCCACTGTGGCTCAGTGCAGTTGTAAGAACGCCTACCTTTGGACCTAAAGATCGTGAGTTCGAATCTCACCTTGGTGGAGAATTTTTCATTTCCATAAGGAAGAATTTCCTATAGCTGGCTGTATACCATTAATTACAAGTAAATTTAATGAAGCATTCCTCTTGGTAAAAGGTATATTAATTATTTAAAAAGCCCCTGGAAGGGCTACAAATATAAAAACAAAACGTTTTCGCTCTGTAACCAGAGCATCACCAGTGTTACAAGAACATGGGGAACCACCCAAAAATACAAAGGTCAAAACCTTTTAAAAATAGACTAAAAGTCTTATATAAATGTAAACATGGTAAAATCCAAAGGGTGGATATAATTCCTATGGATACGGCTCTAGGGCAACATATCACTCCCACACGTGGTAAGTGGGTTACAAGGTAATAATTAATTAGGTCATTATGTTACAAGAGGTGACAGGCAACTGACACCTCAGTTGCTCTGGGGCAAAAATTGAGTAAGCTATTGACAATTAAAACTTGTAATAACATGCAAAAACCACCTTTACTAACCCTTTCAAAATCACCTCTTTTTGCGACTGAGGGTTTTAAAAGGATTTAATATTAATAGCCTTATAGATCTGGTAAAAATCTATAAAATTCTTTTTTACCAAACTTTCTAAAAAAAAAATAAAAAAAGTTACGGTTAAAAAATAAATATATTTTTTTGACAAAAATAATGGAGAAATCTAATTGGAACCACAATAACGTAAGTTAGCTGTGTTTTTAGTCATTGGCCTTATTCAGTCTTCTGTATTTATGTATTGTTAATAAATTCTATAAATTTGACTGGATTGGAATGATTAGTTTAAAAAAAAAGAGTTAAAATCGAATAATGAATTTTTGTAGTTTGGTAAAAAATGCAATTTTCTTTAGAATAGAAAGATTAGTGTCGGAGATATAGGTCTGGATCCCGCGTATGAAAAAAAAGTTGATTAATAGCAAGCTGAAAATTTGTTAATAGCTTAAGGGTGTCTAGTCGAATAAACTTTGATATATGGGAACACTGAAACAGGGGCAGTTTTAATTGTGGAACAGGTTAAAAATTTGGAACGGCCACAGCACGAAAACGGCACATTTATTTTGTCCGACAGAACAGACTTAAACTCTCCGAACAGAGATTAAACTCTCATGAAAAAATCAGACTGCTATTTATTACCTGTCATAATTCCTGTCATTTGACATATTCTACATGTTCCACTCATTAAAACACCCATTTGGTGATAAATAGCAGTCTGATTTTTGCATGAGAGTTTAATCTCTGTTCGAAGAGTTTAAGTCTGTTCTGTCGGACAAAATAAATGTGCCGTTTTCGTGCTGTGACCGTTCCAAATTTTTAACTTGTTCCACAACTAAAACTGCCCCTGTTCCAGTGTTCACACATATCAAAGTTTATTCGACTAGACACCCTTAAGCTATTAACAAATTTTCAGCTTGCTATTAATCAACTTTTTTTTCATACGCGGGATCCAGACCTAATACGAAAAATGTTTAATATGAAATTGTAGGTTATTTATTTTTCGAGAACTTGGTTTGAAAAATTTTTTTCTACGTCAAAAATTGAGTGAATCGTAAATGAGTACCTCTAAAACTCATGTGATGAGAGCAAGGATGCACTGGTAGAACGCGTTGCTCCAAAATAGTCCAGAAAACCACTGCGCATCCGCTAGGAAAAATATTCGAATTCGGATTTTTTGCACAATCTTACTCAAAAAGGACTCCTTTTATCAAATTCGCATGTTGCCAGGACCAAAAGGTGGTCAAAAATTTTTTAAACGTTTTTTTTTTGTTTTTTTCCTAAAATTATTTTTTTTGCATGGAAAAAAGTTTTTTTAGGTTTTTTGGATCATTCCAAACAGAAAAGGTCTTTAGTAACTTTTCTCTAAAAATGATAGTTTTTGACATATAAGCGATTAAAAAATTTTAATCGGCCATTTTTAACCCTCAAAAACTATGTGAAAAGCTGAAAATTTCAATGTTGCCAAGGTAGGTAGATATTCTCTAAACATCTATTGATGAAATCCTGAAGAGTTTTTTGCAATACAATATTCAAAACTCCTTTGTTTTTTAATTGCTAATCAAGCGTGCGCGACACTATTTTCCACCGACAGTATGGTGCAAATGAAAGGAATAAATTCGTTATTTCATAAACCGGCGAGTTTAAGGAAAAATCCCGAAACAGGTCGATTTTTATTTTTAAGTTATGATATTGTGGCATATATGGTATACTAGTGACGTCATCCATCTGGGCGTGATGACGTAATCGATGATTTTTTTAAATGAGAATAGGGGTCGTGTGCTAGCTCATTTGAAAGGTTCTTCAATTCTCTATTCAGTAATATAAATATTTACATAATTATTTATACAGGGTGTTTAAAAAAATTTTTTATTAAATTAAATTATTTGACAAAAAAAGAAGTAGAAGGACACCCTGTAAAAATAATTATGTAAATGTTTACATTACTGAATAAAGAATTGAAGAACCTTTCAAATGAGCTACCACACGACCCCTATTCTCATTTAAAAAAATCATCGATTACGTCATCACGCCCAGACGGATGACGTCACTAGTATACCATATATGCCACAATATCATAACTTAAAAATAAAAATCGACTTGTTTCGGGATTTTTCCTTAAAGTCGCCCGTTTACGAAATAACGAATTTATTCCTTTCATTTGCACCATACTGTCGGTGGAAAATAGTGTCGCGCACGCTTGATTAGCAATTAAAAAACAAAGAAGTTTTGAATATTGTATTGCAAAAAACTCTCCGGGATTTCATCAATCGATGTTTAAAGAATATCTACCTACCTTGGCAACATTCAAATTTTCAGTTTTTCACATAGTTTTTGAGGGTTAAAAATGGTCGATTTCGCAATTTTTCAATTTTTAATCGCTGATATGTCAAAAACTCATCATTTTTAGAGAAAAGTCACTAAAGACCTTTTCTGTTTGGAATGATCCAAAAAACGTAAAAAAACTTTTTTTCATGCAAAAAAATAATTTTAGGAAAAAAACAAAAAAAAAACGTTTAAAAAATGTTTGACCATCTTTTGGTCCTGGCAACATGCACATTTATTAAAAGGAGTCCTTTTTGAGTAAGATTGTGCAAAAAATCCGAATTAGAATATTTTTCCTAGCGGATGCGCAGTGGCTTTCTGGACTAAAAGCAATGAGGTATTTGCGGTTGTTAAGTATCCAATTGGATTTTTCAAATCCTACCCATGTCAGTCTTGCTCTTTTAGTGAGTTTCGCAGTTTGATTCTATTTGTCTAGATTCAGAATTTGGAGGACCACTGGTTCAAATCCATTTCGACCTAGTTGTTGTGTTTCCGTGTTTCGGCTATTGCGTCTAGCATAAAATAATATCCTTCGACTGGAACGATATCCCTAAGCGATTACAACATTATTACTGCGTACAAATCTTATCCTTCGGGAAATTCCCAGTTGATTTTTAAGGACAGTTCTGAACAATTGCAATAGTTTCGTGTAGGTTGGCTTGCATTTAGAGATGCATTCAGGGGTATTTTTGAAGTTACACTTGTGTAAGGGTGATTGGGAAAAACGTTAAGGGTGAATTTTTATAAAAACGGCAGTATGAACAACGCGCACACAGACAGTATGAAGGTAGTCTCTAAATATTTCAAGTTACGTATGTATCAGTGCAAATAAGTGCGAAAAAAATATATTGGTGTTTTTAGTAAATATATTTATTATAATTTTTGTGTCTTTGGATTTGTCTTCGTCGGGAATAGTATATGGACTAGGGCGCATCTGTAAAAATATTAGTACATTTGGATTTTGAGAGGTGACTCAAATTTTTTTGCAGAAATTGCTTGAAAATAACTCAAATAATAATTTTGAGTTATCCTCCCACTCAAAAAAGCCCTGAACATTGTTTAAATAATCAAAATGTCAAAAAATTAAGGGAAAATTCGATTTTTTTCTTTGTTTTTTGATTATAGCTTTAAAAGTATTCATTTCTGAGAAAAGTTATTGGTTAAAATTTTAAAAAATTGTCACCCTTGTTGCAAAATAGAAATAATTTCGAAAAAAACATAAAAGAAACAAGTATTCACATTTTACATTTTTCAACTATTTATGATACACTTAGGACCTTCATATTTTATCCAGAAAAACTTTATGATATAATAAAAAAATACTGTGAATTCCAATAAGATCGGGTCAACAGATTTTGCAAAATAAATTTTGCAATCCAGCTTTCTCAAAAAAAAATTAATTTTGTCAAAATGTTACAGGACTGAAAATAAAGCAGTCAGCAAGTTGAATTTTTTTTGCCTATAGAACAATACTGTACCTTTGATTGGAAATTTTCAAAATTAAAATCGGTTAACCACCATGGCGTCAGGAATTTTTTAAAATAAACATTAATTTTTGGTGCTACGCGCAGGACAGCGGATAGTTTGCTCTGATTGGGCATTCCAATGACCTTTGATAATGATTGATACATTTTAATTTTTAGTACATTTCTAAATTTGTTTATTGCAAAATAAAAACACGTACACTGTTCTTTGAAATAACACTTTTTTTAGCAATTTTTTAGCTTTTTTTCTTTGTTCATATATTTTAACTTAGAGAATAAAATTTATTATTTTTAATTAGTTTGATTTTTGTAGAATAAAAATATTCTTCTTTCTTTCTCCCCTTCCTTATACCCTTTCAGGTGTCGGATTTGGGTTTAATTTAGCTACATATTCACCCATCTCTTCCATTCTTTTCGGTCCTGTGCTATTAGTTTCATTTCTTCTAGCGTTTTCTGTTTGATTTTTCCTGCTTCTACTATTTGCTGTATCCATTTTTTCTTCGGCCTGCCTTTTTTCTTTTTTGTAATATTCCTTGTTTCGTGAATTTTCCTTGCTAGTCTACTAGGTTTCATTCTCATCAGATGTCCATACGAGTTTAATTGCCTCTTTATTATTTTATTCATTATTGGTTCCTGTTTAGTTATCCCTCTTATTGTCTCATTTCTTATTCTATCCCATTTGGTCTTTCCGGCTATAGCACGTAAATGTCTCATCTCAATTGCATTTATCCTACTATTATGCTTTTTCTGTAAAGTCCAATTTTCGCTTGTATACAGTATCGTCGGTATCACAATCGTATTATATATTTTAATTTTTGTTTCGTGGGACAATTCTTTTTTCCTCAGAATTGGCGCTAGTGCGTAGTACAGTTTATTTGATTTTTTAGTTCTGTTTGTTATTTCGAGGTCTATTTTCCCATCATTGGTAATAATACTTCCAAGATAATCATATGCTGTAACTATTTCCAGTTGAGTATTTTTGCATTTTATAATTACTTCATTTTCTTCCTTTTCGCCGATGACCATTATTTTACTTTTCTCGATATTTATTTCCATTTTTAATTTCTCTATTTCTTCTGTCCATATATTTATGAGTTTTTGCATTTTTGTCACGGAATCTGCTATAAGGACTATGTCATCCGCATACAATAGGGCTTCTATTTTTATTGGCTGTAATCTTTGGTATCCTATTGTTGTCTGTATGGTTCGTTCTTTCTCCAGTATTTCTAGTCAATTCATTCATGACTATTATGAATAGTAGCGGACTAAGACTGTCTCCTTGCTTGATACCTCTTTCCCAATTGAATTCTTCAGATCTTTCTCCTGCTATCTGTACACGTCCTTTTACGACTCCGTATATATTTTCAATTATTTTTATCAGTTTACTTGGTACTTTCATGTTCTGCAAGCATTTCCATATAATTTGTCTTTCTATAGAGTCGAATGCTGCCCTTAGATCTATGAATGCTAGAATGAGCTTTCCCCCCGAGTCAATACTTCTTTCTATTATATTTCTAATGATGTAAATGTTATCGTTTGTCTGTCTTTCTGGTCTAAACGCTGCTTGTTCTTCTCCCAGTTCTTTTTCTACCTCTTGTCTTAGCCTCTTCTCTACTATTTTCGTGTATATTTTAAAACATACCGATGATAAACATATTGCTCTATAATTTTCGCAGTTGACGTGTTCTCCCTTTTTGTATATTGGCACTATAAGGTTACTTTGCCAGTCTTTTGGGATTTGCTGCTTTTCCCATGCCTCTTTGTATATTTTCAACAACCAGTTTATCCCTTCTTCTCCCATGTACTTGACCATTTCCGGGTCTATGTCATCATCCCCTCCAGCTTTACCTATTTTTACGTTTGATACTTCCAATATTACTTCTTCTCTATTTATTTGCTCTAATTCTTTGTTCTCGTTATCTTGATATGTTTCATTTCTATCATCTATTATTGCATTTCTAAATTTGTTTTCATAGTATTCTTTCCATACTTTAGCTATTTGTTCTGGAGTTGTTTGGATTTGGTTTGTTGTATCCCTTACGGCTGTTATTTCTTTATGTTTTCCTTTCTTCATATGTCTGATTGTTGTCCAGAAGCTTCTATTATTTGTTACATAGTTTTGTTGTAATTCTTCTCCAAACTCTTCCCACGTTTTTGTTTTTACTTGTTTTATGGTGTTTTTCGCTAATCGTCTCAGCCTTTTGTATTCTTCTTTATCTTCTTCCAGTTCGGTCTCAATGTATTTTTTCCATGCTATTTTCTTTTTCTTCACTGCTGTTTTAACTTCATTGTTCCACCATCTCGTTCTTTTATGGAGTTTGTTATGTTTTCTGATTCCACATATTTCTGTTGCTGTAGACTTTATGACTACTTTGAAGGCGTTCCATCTTTCTTCCAGTGTCCATGCCTCTTTTTGGTTTTCTAGTTGTCTTAATCTTCTATTTGTTTCTTTTTTGTAATGTTCGCGCACCTGTTCTAATTTGAGCTTATTTACTTTTACTCTTTGGTAATCTTTTCTTTCCACCTCCTTTATTTTTTCATCCTCGAGTTTTGCAGTAACCATCCTGTGCACTGTAGCTAGTTCCGGTTCCTTTTCAGTTAAGACATTATGTCTTTTATCTTCTAGGTTTATCGTATAAACTATGTAATCTATCAAACTTTTCGCTCTTCTCTCTTCCGCCACGAACGTATATTTGTCTTCGATGTTTTGGTTTGTAAATGTGTTTCCTATTAGTAGGTCATTTGCTTGGCAGAAATCTAGCATTCTGACACCATTCCTGTTCAAACATTCCTCTCCGTATTTTCCAATGCATCCTAATCCTTTGTTGACATCCTTGCCCACTCTTGAATTCCAATCTCCTAAAATTATGATTTTCTCTCTCGATTCTCTTAATTTGTCTAGTGCTCTTTGGAGTTCATTGTAGAATTCTGTCATCGTTTCTTCATCTCTGCCTTCAGTTGGTCCATATAATTGTATGAATCCTATTTTGTCTTTTAGGTCCATTTGGATTGTTATAATTCTAGATGATAATGTTTCATAGTGTGTTATTCTTGGTTCTAGTCTCTTATTTACTATTATACCAACTCCTTCCTTTGCTCTTTGTCCCTGCGGTACTCCTGAATAATAAAGACTATATTCCTCATTTAGATTTATGTGCCCTCCTCCTACCTTTTTTGTTTCGCTTATTCCCATTATTTGGATACCCATTTTTTCCATTTCTTCAGTTATTTCTATTTCCTTTCCATTTAGAGAGGTCACGTTCCATGTTGCTATTCCTATTTGTTCTGATTTTTCATTTACAAAACTAGTATTTGATTTTCCATTATTGTTATTACTACTACTACTACTATTTATACTACCTATACTACCAATATTTCCACCACCCATCCTATTTCTATTATTATGTTTAACATTTGAACTCCTAAACCTAATCTTATCACTAATCGAGTCTATACTTTTATTTTCATTGTCCAGTGTATTCGTAATTTCCTTGTTTTCTGATCCTTGTCTGGCATCTACTTCGTCTCTTCTCTGTCGCTCTGCTAGTTTTTTGGACTCGCTACCTCCACTACCTTTTCCTCATTGTAGTTCCATCTCCATTCCTTACCATCCACTGTAATTTTGTTGTACCCAATTTTCACTGTTTTTCCTTTATCTCTCATTTCCCTTGCTTTGTCTCTTAGAGATTTCATTTTTTCTCTCTCTTTTTTTGTAAGGTCCTCTGTTATCCATATTTTCTTGGGTTCAACATTCTTTAGTTTGTTCCTATTTCGTAGAATGGCTGTTTTTTCTGTTTCGTTTCCTAGTTCTATTAAGCATGTTCTTATTCCAATCTTACATGCTCTTTTAATATTAATATTTACACCTAAATGTTTTCCAATCATATTTGTTGCTTTTTCTTTCAGTGTTGCTGAATCGTCAGTATCAATTTCTAACCCACTAATAATTAAATTATTTTTCCTTTTGTCTTTGTCCATTATTTCTATTGTTCGTTGGAGTTCTTTTATATCTTCTGTTATCTTTTTATTTTCTTTTTTAAACAATTCATTTTCTTCTATCAAATCTTGTCTTTCCTTAGTCCATTCATTTTTCATTTTTTGGATTTCTAGTTTTATAATATTTATTTCTTCATTATTTTGTTTTATTTCTTCTTTTAGTTCTTTTATATCACTTCTGGTCTTCTTATTTTCTTCCTTCATTTCTGTTTTTAAGTTATTTATTTCTGTTTTAATCTCCTGCTTCAGTTCTGCTAATATGTTCTTTATTTCATCCATTTCTTGCTTTTCCTTATCGTCTTTTTGGGGTGGTGTTCTTATTGTTGACTTACTTTTCTTAAATGCTTCCTCTTTGTCAAACGAATTATCATGCTCCGGTTTGCTCCTTTTATTTTTCATTCGAGTGGGATTATACCCGTAACCTTATTTTGTTTAAAGTTGGCGTCAGGCAGTGTCTTCCACCCTATCCGTTCAGAGAAAAACACTACCTACCTACTTTAATTTAATTTATCTTCCACCTGATTAAATTTTCCAAAGCCGTCCCTGACTTTTATATTTAATTTTGCTAAACGGCTGGTCTTAATCTATTCTCGACAAGTTTTTTGTTCCTGATTTATTTTATTTAGTTTTTGATTAAAAATATTAAAATACAACAAAATATAGAGTAAGAAAATAATATATTAGATAAAGATTGGAAGAAATTTTGGTGGAAATCAAATTGTGTGAATCGAACACCGCTGTCCTGCGCGTAGCACCAAAAACTAATGTTTATTTAAAAAAAATCTGACGCCGTGGTAGTTATTCGATTTTAATTCTGCAAATTGCAAATGAAAGGTACGATACTTTTCTATATGCAAAAAAAATTCAACTTGCTATCTGCTTTATTTTCAGTCCTGCAACATTTTGAAAAAATGAATTTTTTTAGCTAAACCTGGATTGCAAAATTTATTTTGCAAAATCTGTTGAACCCATTTTAATGACCTTTACAGTATTGTTTTATTTTATCATATAGTTTTTCTGTGTAAAATATTAAGGTCCTAAGTGTAGCATACATGGTCGAAAAACGTAAAATGCAAATACTTGTTTTTTGATGTTTTTTTTGCAATTATTGCTATTTTGCAACAAGGGTGAGAATTTTTAACCAATCCTATATTATAGGAAATTTAATTACGCAACTTTTATGTCAGTGCAACTTTTCTCGGAAATGAATACTTTTAAAGTTATAATCAAAAAACGAAGAAAAAATTTGAATTTTTCCTTCATTTTTTGACATTTTGATTATACAATGTTCCGGACCTTTTTGAGTGGGAGGATAACTCAATTATTATTATTTGAGTTATTTTTAAGCAATTTCTGCAAAAAAATTTATTTGAGTCACCTCTCAACGTCCATCTCAAAACAGATGCGCCCTGGACTAATATTAATTATTAAAATATGATGAAAAGAAGATTAAAAAGCAATCTGAATTTTAATTGTACAATCTGTCAAAATAATTCCTTTTGGTATTAGTTTTATTCCATTGTTACCTAGTTAAGGCCATATAGGCTAGCGGCAGGCACCCCCAAAATGACCAGGTACTGACCACGGAGAGGTGAATGGCCAATTTTAGACATACTGTATGTTTTTGACGGTGCTGAAAACGAAGATGAGATTTATTTTGAATTTTATGTGGGAGAACATTGTCAAAATCGCAATTTTACCCTAAAAATAAATTAAAATAAAATCATGTTTTTTTTGCGTTTACCTCGCTACAACTCTATTCCATTTTAATATTTGACTCTGAAATTTTTCCAGTACATAGCTCTAACATTTCTGAAGACAACGGTACCTGTTCAAGCTTTAATTCTTATTCTGATAAAGGTTATGAATTTTTCAAAGGAAAAGGTGCGGATTTGTGCATTGCAAAGTTTAATCGCAAAAGTTGAGTGACGAAATTTAAAATTTAGCCTTTTAATCACGTTTATGTTAAAATAGAGAGTACAAAGAAGTTTTTTGGAATATTTTAGATCAAAATGTTTTATAGAAAAAAATAGTGCAACTTTTATTATCGACATTAAAAATCCCCAATATAACTAATGGCTAATAAAGAATGGCAAATTTTGGTCTTAGATTATGTTTTTGACGGTGCTGAAAATGAAAATGAAATTTATTTTAAATTTTGAGTCGGGGAAATCACGTTTTTTGTGTTTAACTCGCTACAGCTCTGGTCAATTTTAATATTTTTTTCTAAGGTTTATACACTATATGGTGCTCACTTTTTTGAAGACAAGGGTATCTATTTTAAGATTTTAGTCTTATTCTAGTAAAAGTTATGAATTTTTTAAAGTACAAAGTGCAGATTCGTGAATTGCAAAGTTTAATCGCAAAAGTTGAGTGGCAACATTTAAAATTTATCTTATTAATCACGTTTACGTTAAAATATAGAATACAAAGAACTTTGCTGGAAAGTTTTAGTTACAAATGTTTAATAGAAAAAAAAAAAAATGGCACAACTTTTAATATAGACGTTATACATCCCCAAAATAACGCTTATTTTTCTAGATACTGACCATGGGCGGTGAATGGCTAATTTTGGTCATATTTTATGTTTTCGATGGTGCTAACAATGAAAAAGAGGTTTATTTTGAATTTTATGTGAGGGAACATTGTCAATATCGCAATTTTAACCTAAAAATGAAAACAATAATGAAGACACGAATTTTTACGTTTAACTCGCTACAACTCTGTTCCATTTTAATATTTTTTTCTAAAATATCTACAGCATATATTTCTCACCTTTGTGAAGACTATGAAAGTAACTGTAGTCTTTCAGTCTTTTCTTCATAAAAGTTATGAATTTTTAAAAATCAAAGGTGCAGCTTCGTGAATTTCAGTGTTGAATGGCAAAAATTAAGTGACAAAATTTAAAATTTATCTATTTGATTACGTTTGTGTTAAACCATATAGTCCAAAGTTTTATGGGGAGTTCTAGGTCTAGATGTGTTATAGAAAAAATATGGGCAACTTTTAATTTTAATAAAAACGTGGTTTAATTTTTTTAAATTTTTAGGAAAAATTGCGATTTTGACAATGTTATCTTACCTAAAATTCAAAATAAACTTGATTTTCGTTTTCAGCACTATCAAAAACATGAATTAAGACAAAAATTAGCCATTCGCCACCAATGATCAGTATCTCGAAAAATTAGCGTTATTTTAAAAGCTTAAAGCAGAATATTGCCTTCAAAAAAGTGAGCGATATATAGTGTACAAACTTTAGAAAAAAATATTAAAACGGACCAGAGTTGTAGCGAGCAAAACGTAAAAAATATGATTTCATTTTTTTTATTTTTATGTTACAATTGCAATTTTGACAATATTCCCTCACCTACAATTTAAAATACATTTTATTTTCGTTTTCATCACGGTCAAAAGCATAATCTAAGTCCAAAATTAGCCATTCAACACCCATGGTCAGTATCTCGAAAAATAAGCGTTATATTGGGGATTTCTAATGTCGATATTAAAAGTTGCACTATTTTTTTTCTATAAAACATTTTGATCTAAAACTTACCAGAAAACTTCTTTGTACTCTTTACTTTAACATAAACTTGATTAAGAAGCTAAATTTTAAATTTGGTCACACAACTTTTGCGAAAAAACTTTGTAATGCACAAATCCGCACATTTTACTTTGAAAAATTCATAACGTTTATGAGGATAAGAATAAAAGCTTGAAACAGGTACTGTTGTGTTTAGAAATTTTAGAGCTATATACTGTAAAAATTTCAGAAAAAAATATTAAAATGGAACAAAGTTGTAGCGAGGTAAACGCAAAAAAACGTGATTTTTTTATTTTTGTGGTAAAATTGCGATTTTGACAATGTTCCCCCACATGAAATTCAAGGTAAACCTCATTTTCGTTTTCAGCAGCATCAAAAACATACAGTATGACTAAAATTGGCCATTTACCTCTCCGTGGTCAGTATCTCGAGAAATAAGCGTTTTTTGGTGGTGTTCCGCTCGTCTAATAATAGCACACTGACTTACACCGGTTATCTCCTTAATAACCGTAATCAAGCAGTATCGAGACCGGTTAATCTATAGATGGGTGACCGTTCGGGAAGTCTTTTTATTTATTTCTTTTACCTAAGTAGTTGTATTCTCAATATTTCTACACGAAACAGAAACTTGGATTTATCGCCCACAAGAATGTTAAAAATTGATGCCTGTGAGATGTGGCGTTGGAGAAGAATGCTGCGCATACCTTGGATAGCTCATCGCACAAACGTTTCCATTATCAGCCAACTTGACAAATCAAAAAGTATGTCTACGACATTTCTGCAGCAAATTATACAGTTCTTTGGTCACGTGATTCGAAGAAAGAGAGTTAATTTAGAAAAACTAATTGTTTTTAGAAATGTTCCGGGGAGAAGACTAAGAGGGTGGTCACCAACCAGATGGACCAAATCTAAAATTCAGCAGGCCAGTCATTCTGCGACACCCTTAGAGTAGCCGGAGATGTAGACTAATGGAAAAAGTTTGTTAGGAGTATTGGGGGAAATCACGATCCTCTCCCCTTTTTACAAAACGTTTTGAAATTATCTCGCTATATAAAAATTGCTAAAAGATCTTAAATAGCTGTCCCGACATGCAAGTTGGCTTTGAGGTCGGTTTTTTCGAAGATCGTTTGAGATATCAAAATGCCGTTTTTAGATTTGGATTCAGGAGACAAAACAACTTGGGGTTCCATTGGTAGATATGCTCCAAGTTTTGTATGGACGGCAACGTACGAAAGAACTAACGAAAGAACGAACAAACAGACTTTTAGACCAATCATCAGCGGTAAAAAACTGTAAAACCGTGGAATTTTGAGAATCAACAAAGATTTTAATGAAAATTTGGGCTTAGGCTCTGTTGACTCTTCTTCAAAATCTACCCTATGCCGAACTGCGCTTTTGACCTGGGGGTGAAAACAATCCCATCCAGGGGATGAAAATTTTTTGATTAAAATAATTACGGAAATCGATAGAGTGACCAATTCTGAGTAAATTCTGTTCTATAAAATTTTTTGCAAAATTGACATTTTCCAAGTTATTTGCAATTGAGACTATGCATTTTTCATTGAAAAAACTCACGTTTTATAACCGTTTTTCATGAATAACTTAAAAAAATTTAATTTTATAGAAAAAATCGTTAAGAACAAAAATTGTGGCTAATAAAAAAACAAAGGGATTCGCGTCGGAAAGACTTAGGTAAACCCAATAACGACTGAGTTATTGCTCTTTAAAGAATGGTTATTTCGAAGAACATCGAAATGGAGAAACTTTAATGTCAAATAACTAGAATGTAGGGGCGGAGGTAAATTCCTCACCAACCAGTAAAACCATATATTCCGACAGGTATTTTCCTCACCAAACTTAAGGGTTTGTATTAATCCGGTAGGTATTTTCCTCACCAACTCACTCAGGTAATAAAATAAAAATATAGATGTAATTTAAGAATGATTATTATGAAAGCATCCGAAATCCGAATAAAAGACATATTTCCTTACATATAATAATAGTTTATAATATAGATAATTTGTAAAACGTATAAATTATTATTTAATATTTACTATAATAAGAGACACACTTTACAAAAGCCATTATAGTCATTTGATTAGACTGATAACTTACTAATAAATTTTCTACATTTTTCTCAGCTTAACATCTTTATCTTTGATAGGTTTTGCAATATGCAAACTTGCAAACTGCAATAATCAAAAAATTTCATTTTCTGGTTTGCATGACATTAAATCAAACACAAAACAGTCTGATACGTCTTCTGGTTTTATGTAATGTAAGGCCAAAAGTATGTTTGAGCCACTTGCCTACTTCAGTATATTCTGAACAGTAGGTATAATAAAGAAATATGATGCCCATTAATTAGCACATGAATGGTGAATAATTACAAATAATATGTGGTACAGTAATTGTGCCATGCATAATATACGAGAGGGGCAAAATTATGGAATAAATTAATTTTCTCTAAAATGGACGATTTTGGAGAAAAATCCCGAAACAGGTCTATTTTTATATTACAATTTTTTGGCCTATATTTCATACTAGTGACGTCCTATCTGGGCGTGATCACGTAATAAATGATTTTTTAAATGAGAATAGGGGTCGTGTGGTAGCTTATTTGAAAGGCTGTTAAATTCTCTATTCAGTAATATAAACATTAACATAATTATTTATACAGGGTGGCCAAAAAAAATAATTTTTAGATTAAATTAATTGACGAAAAAAGAAGAATGTATTTAATTTATTTAACTCCAAATACATTCTATTGCTGCCATTAAAAATAGAGAAAAATGTTTATTTCGTAAATAAACATTGGTTTTCGCTTACATTAAATGTTCAAACTGCCAAGAGACAAGAGGGGAGGCTGTTTGAGATTTAATTTAAGTGAAAAGAAATGTTTATTTGTGAAATAAACATTTTTTTACTTTCTGACAGCAGTACAATGTATTTTGAATTAAATAAACTACACACATTCTTCTTTTTGCGTCAATTAATTTAATTCAAAAATTATTTTTTGTATTAGTATAAATATTGATTTTAATGTTTATATTACTGAATAGAAAATTAAACATCCTTTCAAATGAGCTACTAAACGTCCCCTATTCGCATTTAAAAAAAAATTATCGATTAGGTACCTACGTCATCACGCTGAGATGGATGGCGTCATTATTTTGAAATATAGATATGCCAAAAAATTGTAATTTAAAAATAAAAATCTACCTGTTTCGGGATTATTTTCCAAAATTGTCCATTTTAGAGAAAATGAATGTATTCCACAATTTTGCCCCTCTCTGTATAAAATTCAATGTGGCTAAAAGTCTTTTATTTGTTTCACAACAAAATACAGTTATCTCAGTTTTGACACAGTTTATAAAGAGAAAATTTTCCCCCTTGGTTGTTTTTTGAGCACAGCTCTTCACAAATTCTTGAACCTCATCAATATTGGAAGGAAGTCGACCAGGCATCATTTTTCGTCGATAATTATGTATAATATATATTTTTTCTTATGTAACTGACATCAATCGCAGTAAATGTTTCAGGAAAATTAGCTGCAAGCTCTTGGCGAATAATTTTTGTTGGTTTTTCAGTATATTCTCTTCGGTTTTACGTTTACAAGAGTAGAAACAATTTTTCGATCTATCTTCTGACGATCTGGTTCATGATTATGTTATAGGCTACTTCTAGTCATTGTAAAATTTGCCCCAATAGTAAACAATTTCGCACTACAAGTTGTTTTATTACCTCCAGAAAACTTCTTTACTTTTTAAAACTTTCACCTTATAAAAAATAAAATTTTCAAATACCAGTAAAGGTTTACCTCGATTACTTTCTATTAAACATGCCATTTTTGTCAAAATTCCAATTATGACTAAAAATAAAATAGTGTAATTAATTAATTCATTATTATAGGTACCTACCGTAATTTTATAAAAGATAAATAATTTCCTTGAATGCCTTTTAGTAAAATCTACCTGAAACAACCATTTCAGTTTTGGTGAGGAAAATACCTGTAGGATTATGACATACCCATCCAAACGCAGGCAAAAAATTATTTTGGTGAGGAAATTACACCCGCCGGAATGTAGTGCCATTATTTGGGAAAACTTAAGAGATATCTTTTAAAGTACATTAAAAAGCATTTCAAATAAGCTCTGACAAAAGTTGTTTGCATAAGAACTGACTGACTTATGATTAAAATAAAGTAGCTTTCTGGTATTTTCTTTTTGAAATAATGTAAAAATTAAACCCTCGTCGTTAGAATCCCAATAGAAATGTATAGCTTCTCTTCTGACCGGTTTGGAATGCTTAGTTTAGAAAAAATAGTTGATTAAATCGAAAATAACATTATTATAATTTAAAAAGTTGCAGTTTTCTTACATAAACCTAAAAGTATTCATGATACAAAAACAAAAAAAAAATCAAAATTTTCAGTAAAAGAAATTCTACAATTAATATTTAAAACACTTTGTCATATTATGAATACTTTTAGATTTATTTAAGAAAAATGCACTTTTTAAAAAAAAATTAAAAATGTAATTTTCATTCGATTTAATCAACTATTTTTTCTAAACTAAGCATTCCAAACCGGTGAGGTCACATGGATCGTATTAATTGTACCTAAATAAAGTTAATGTCAAGTGAGAAGCTATTCATTTCTATTAGGATTGCAACCGCAAGGGTTTAATTTTTACATTTCAAAAAGAAAAAACCAAAGAGCGACTTTATTTTCGTCATAGTCAGTTCTTATGCAAAAAAATTTTATCAGAGCTTATTTGAAAGATTTTTTAACGTACTTTAAAAGATGTCTCTTAAGTTTTCCTCAAAAATTGCACTAGATTCGAGTTATTTGAGATTAAAAGTTTTCCATTTCGATGTTCTTTGAAAATAACCATCCTTCAAAGAGCAATATCTCAATCGTTATTGGGTTTACAAAGGTCTTTTAGACGCAACTCTCTTTGTTTTTTTCTTAGCTACAATTTTGTTCTTAATAATTTTTTTTATAAAATTAAATTTTTTTGAGTTATTCATAACGTGAGTATTCATATATATTCATATAACGTGAGTTTTTCAATGAAAAATGCATAGTTTCAACACCAATAACTTGAAAGTGTCAATTTTGCAAAAAAAATTATAGAACAAAATTTACTCAGAATTGGTCACTCTATCGATTTCCATAGTTAATTTGATTAAAAATTTTTTATCCCCTTGATGGGGTTGTTTTCACCCCCAGGGCAAAAGCGCAGTTCGGCATAGGGTAGATTTTGACAAAGGCTATAACTACTACCTAAATCCAAATTATCAAGGAAATCGATCCTGGTTCTCAAATTTCCACGAGAAAATGGCTGTAGGCGACCTATAGGGGGTAACTTTATATTTTAGGAAGTCGTTATTGACGGTCCGCCATGAAAAGCATTCAGTGATGTATCCAAGATTTTATTTCGGGGATATCCAAAATTTTAAGTTCACCCCCCTTTTTACAAAACGTTTTGAAATTATCTCGCTATATAAAAATTGCTAAAAGATCCTAAATAGCTATCCCGACAAGTAAATTAATTTTGAGGTCGGTTTCCTCGAAGATCGTTTGAGATATCGAAATGCCGTTTTCAGATTTGGATTCAGGAGACAAAACTACCTGGGGTTTCATCGGTAGATCTGCTCCAAGTGTTGTATGGACGGCAACGCACGGACGATCTAACGAACGAACGAACAAATATACTTTGCAAAATTATAAACGAAAACAAAATTTTCGTTGAAAATAGTAGTCTAAGAGCTAGTGAACCCTCCGACTAACGGTCTTTCTGTAAGACTAGAAATTTGTATAGTGATAATTCATAGCACACCAAGGCTAAAAACCATGACCTGGCAGGCATCAGCCCTGCACGTATATCTACCAGGTGAATCGAAAAGTGCATAGTTTAGGGGAAAAATAAACTTTCTCCTGTAAAATTTAAATTTAAGTATGTGTTTGAGTAAGTTATTTAGAAGAAATGTGTACAATGACAGGCGATACTGAACAGCATAAGACCTTGCCAGGCGAGGGGAAAGATTAGGGGTTTTTCCTAAAATTATTTTTTTTGCATCGAATAAAGTTTTTTTAGGTTTTTGAATCATTCCAAACAGAAAAGCTCTTTAGTGATTTTTCTCTTAGGTTAATAGTTTTTGTTATATAAGCGATTAAAAATTTTGAAAATTGCGAAATCGGCAATTTTTAACATAAATCGGACATTTAACTACAAATTTCAATGTTGCCAAGGCAGGTATTCTTTAAACATTGATTGATGAAATCCCGAAGAGTTTTTTGCAATACAATATCGAAAACCCCTATGTTTTTTAATTGCTAATCAAGCGGGCGCGACACTGTAGTATAAGTAAGGACGTTTGAGTTTGCAAACATTCATTATCTCGAGAATGGGCAAATTTGAAGAGAAATCCTCAGACAGGTCGATTTTTATTCTTAAATTATGACTTTTTGGTATATATAATACTAGTGACGTCATCCATCTGGGCGTGATGACGTAATCGATGATTTTTTTTAAATGAGAGTAGGGGTTGTGTGACAGCTCATTTCAAAGTTTATTTCATTTTCTATTCAGTAATATAAACATTAACATAATTATTTATACAGGTGTACAAAAAAAAATTTTATTAAATTAATTTAGGCAAAAATAAGAAAAAAATTTTGTACACCCTGTATAAATAATTATGTTAATGTTTATATTACTGAATAGAAAATTATATAACCTTTCAAATGAGCTGTAACACAACCCCTACTTTCATTTAAAAAAATGATTGATTACGTCATCACGCCCAAATGGATGACGTTAGCCAAAGAGTCCTAACTAAAAAATAAAAATCGACCTGTCTGAGGATTTCTCTTCAAATTTGCCCATTCTCGAGATAATGAATTTATGCAAACTCAAAAGTCCTCACTTATACTGCAGTGTCGCGCCCGCTTGATTAGCAATTAAAAAACAAGAGGGTTTTCGATATTGTATTGCAAAAAACTCTTCGGGATTTCATCAATCAATGTTTAAAGAATATCGACTTACCTTGGAAATATTGAAATTTTTAGTTAAATGTCCGATTTAGGGTTAAAAATGGCCGATTTGGCAATTTTCAAAATTTTTAATTGCTAATATAAAAAAACCATTAACCTAAGAGAAAAGTCACTAAAGACCTTTTCTGTTTGGAATGATTCAAAAAACCTAAAAAAACTTTGTTCGATGCAAAAAATATAATTGTAGGAAAAACCCCTAATCTTTCCTCTCGCCTGGCAAGGTATTATGCTCTTCAGAATCGCCTGTCATTGTACACATTTCTTCTAAATGACTTACTCAAACACATACTTAAATTTAAACTTTACAGGAGAAAGTTTATTTTTCCCCTAAATTATGCACTTTTCGATTCACCTGGTAGATACACGTGCAGGGCTGATGCCTGCCAGGTCATGGTTTTTAGCCTTGGTGTGTTATGAATTATCACTATACAAATTTCTAGCGTTACAGGAAGACCGTTAGTCGGAGGGTTCACTAGCTCTTAGACTATAGACTTTTATAGATAATGTCCATTATAGTCTGCTTTTCGACAGATGCCGCCTGAACTATAAGCCTTTTATTGCTCGTACATAATAAAAAGTAAGATCAAAATTAGTATACTGTATATAATATCATGATCCTGTTCATTATTTTACTCTTCTTCTTCCGTAAATTTCAAACTCACGGTAGTAAAAAAATCCTCAGAACCCGTATTAAATTAAATCAAGTAAAATGGGCCGTTAATAAGATCTTGAAAATGGAAGTTTCCTTACAGAAACTTCTATACTCTTCCATTAAGTAAGTTTACAAAGTGGATTAATTATATTAGTAAAGGCAGGAAGACTTTTGATTAAATAAGTTATTTGGGCACATATTTTAAAGTTGTCAATGGCAGTAAGTTAAGTAATATGATGTGAATAAACAGCACCTAATTATGAGACTATAATGACTAGAAAATAATAAATAAATAAAAACAGTAAGTACGATATGAGGCAAAATAAAGAGTACTGAAATTCGTATGCCTCAAATTTGTATGTGTCGACGTATGTCGATGTTGATTTGTATGTGTCGATTGCATGAGATGGGACGTGAATTATAAATTGTAAAATTCCCTCATCTTCCTTAGTCTCAGCATCCGTTGTTACTTGCAAATTGTAGAAGCCTCGTAGGTGTTACCAGAGAAGCACAGCCGGATTTAGGGTACTTGCGGCCCTAGGCCAAATTACCCCGAGCGGCCCCCGACAACACTTTATAACGATTATTATAATATAATAATAATAATTAAAACGTTTATTTTAATTTTACTTTTTAAAATTCGTAATACAAAGTATAACAAAAATGAATAGACATGCTTCTAATGTTCTATTATTCTATTTGAATACGGATATAAATAGGTTGAAATGTATTCACTAATTAAATAATCTTGGTTTGCAAATTTGGCTAAAACACCAAAACAGCTCTAACAACAATTTCTATATTTATAGAAATTTCGAAAAAGAAAAATTTATAAAAATAATTCTATATTTATTATCTTTGAGATGTTGGTTTTCCGAAGGATGCTGAAGATCTCTTGGACAGATCACGTGACCAACAACGAGGTACTGAGAAGAATGGTGACTGAGAGAGAACTCCTAAATATTGTAAAAAACAGAGAAACTAGTTATCTAGGACATAATTTAGAGGAGAAAGATTCAACTTTTTACGACTTATAATGGAAGGGAAAGTGGAAGGAAGAAGAGGTTCAGGAAGAAGAAAATGCTCCTGGCTGAAGAACGTGAGAGACTGGACAGGCATGGACACACATTCGATACCAAGAACCGCTCAAGATAGAGAGCAATTTGCTGTAGTTATAGCCCACCTTCAGTAATGGAGAAGGCACCTTAAGAAGAAGATAGAAAATATTTAATTCAAAATGTTAGCCAACAGCAGTTATTTGTAAAATTATTGACATTGCTAAAATTATTATATTATAAATTAGTATTGTAGTTAATAATTGTTAAAATTAAATACCATTTGTTTCATTCGGCGGGAAAAGTACAGATGACAACAAAAGACTAAAAAAAGCCGAGTTGAAAAGACATAAGTAAAAGAACAAGCAAAATAATATGAACTGTACTAGTAACAGGCTACGGTACTGAAAAATCAAAATATTTAAAAATACAGCAGATAAACTTCTAGATCGTTCAATTCACTATTCTCTTATACTGAAAAACGTCAATGTCATGTTCTTAATTTGGATAAAGTTGGATTAGTGATTAACATTGACACTCACTCCACTCCATACTCATAATAAATATCATATCTAAACTCTAAACACTCACTTTTCTAGCTATTTTGGCTGCAAAATCTTTGATCAATTTTTTAAAGTCTAAGGCTTGAAAAAGCTCAGCATTTGAAACAAAACTAGCCAAACTAGACAATCTAGAATCTTCGTCAGAAGTCGAGTTCCTCAAGTAGTTTTTGATTCTTTTTAAAAAGCTGAATGATCTTTCTCCAGATGCATTAGATATCATCATGTTATCATGATATCATAATGTTAACTGTTTTTCATGAATGATTTTCATATACTCCAAAAGTGTATTTCTCGGCCATTAAAGTGGCTCTTCTTTACCATTAAAGTGGGGTTCAGTGGATTGATCTCCTTTGTCTTAACTTGGGAGAGCTTTTCTTTTCGGGCGTCTTTATGTTTCAAGGATATAGGTTTCATTTTTAGACAACTCTTTTTCTCTTTTTTTTTTTCATAGGAATCAAAGTTGTCTCTCAGACTCAATGCGTACTCCTTTAGAGATTTGTATGTTGCAAGTCACATTCAAGTCTGTAGCAGTTTTTGCAATGTTTTGCTACTCTTGTCAAAACGTTGTAAAATGTCGTAGGTGCCACGGATTTAGTAGAATAGCCATTCTCTTATTTGAAAATTTTTTACTCCTTTAAATTCAATTAGTAAAAGTTTTTTTACCAAAAAAGTTTTTTTACAAAACGCTGCGGCCCCCTTTTGCTTGCGGCCCTAGGCCGCGGCCTAGTCGGCCTAGTGGTAAATCCGACAGTGCAGAGAAGGTTCCCATTGTTTTCAGTCTGGTAGGATGTAGAGTAGCATTGTTTGGTGTTGCTTTATGTGCTATTAGACTGAAAACTTAGTCATTTGTTAGCAGTTGCTGCTAGGGCATCCTTGCCATTTCGTTCGTTGCAATCCGTGACTGCACGTCGGGGTTTGTCCTAGTTGGGTCAGAGAGAGCACCATATGTGCCTCCTGATGCGAGACTAATAAGTTTTGAAACCGGTAGAGGTGCTTGTTGCACTCTCTAATTAGACTGGAATAATGATGCGGCTGTAGTTTCGTGTTGCAACGAAATTGAAAACGGTTATTCATTTTTGATTTTCATGTTTACTCTAATTATAGTACGAAAGGAACCATTCTCGTTGGAACTTTACCGTGCTGAGCAGATGGGACGTGAATTACAAATTGTGAAATTCCCTCATCTTCCTTAGTCTCAGCATCGGTTATGGCTTGCAAATTGTAGAAGCCTCGTAAGTGTTACCAGAGAAGGTTCCCATTGTTTTCATTCTGGTAGGATGTAGAGTAGCATTGTTTGGTGTTGCTTTATGTGCTATTAGATTGAAAACTTAGTCTTTTGTATCAAACCATTTGAAAGGCTCAGCTTAAGTAAATTCTGATAGTTGACGGAGCCAAGAAAAGTTCTCCATTACTTTATTCTCTTACTGTCTCTCTCTCTCTTGTCGTTTCAATTACTGAGGATCATGAGTTCCTCCAATATCCTTAACACATTTTCTCCATATAGTTAGTACATAAAAACTCATATTTTGAAATGTTATTAATGTTATTATATTGTTTTAATAATTATAAACAATAAAAAAATGCTTACTTTCGGGTATAACTTACAATAACTTTTTTGTTTATAAACATTTTTTAATTTGAAAAGTCTCATTTTAAAGAACATGTATTTTTAAGAATGTTATCTGTTGAACGTTTTCATCTACAATGTGTAGTTGTTTCACAATATAGAAATTAATGAACAAAGTCACTTTTTTGCTTAAATGTTAATAAACAACCATGACGTAGTAAAAATTTTATTACCACCGAGATAATACGCCTTTTCTATTGACTTCCCTCAGATATTCCAGTTGAGAAATAGCGGGCAGTAATTTTTCGATTTTTCAAGGGATTTTCAAAAATAAAATTTTTTTCGGCACGCCGCCAAGGACTTGTCCCCACCACCATAACTTTAAAAAATTCACTATGCTCTTCTAGTTGACAAATTTAAATTTTTCAAAAGTGCGTTTGAAAGCTTGATTGTTTTTACCCATTTTGAAAGATACTTTGTCTGTCTGTCCCAGATACTTTGTAACTAATACTCCTCCGTCGCCCTTTATTAAAATGTTTCATATATCATTTTGTGCACGTTCTTATTACCCATGCATAGACACCAAAAGCGATTTCTTGATGCAACCCCTGTAGCAAAAAATAAATAAATAAAATGGGGGCTTCAAAAATTTTTTTTGCTTTTTGACCCATATAGGCATATGCTCCATCAATAGGGATTTTCATAAATATATATGGTTATTAAAACATCCCTGCGGAAACTACCCCTATCCCTTGGCGAGCATGTTTTTACTATTTTTTCATTACCTATGTATTTTTTTAAAACAAAACTTATACAGAATTAAAGAGCACTATTTTCTATGCATTTTTGTCGTATAAGTAACCGTTACGACACAGTGGTGCCGCAAACCTCAGAAATGCTTTGGAGGGTTCCAGTTTTTGTTTTTTTTCGTCACCTATTCATTTTATTGATAACGTACTTAAAAGAAAATAAAAGAACACACTGTCTGCTACACATTATGAGCTATGCATATTTTACTTTCTTTGCACCCTAAAGCCACAGTGGTGGTCCAAAATCAATTTTTAATTATTTTCTTTATTAACTCTCCTTTTTTTTGGCTGGTTCCGGGGAAAATATGGGGGTTCTTTATACAAATTTGTAAATAATACTTCCACATGGGTAATCGCTGAAAGTTTTTTTACTCTATCATAAGCGGTTCAGATGGTATAAAAAGCGGTAACACGGTTAAGCGATGTTAAAATGTAACATCCTGTAATTAAAAAATGGGCAATTGCCCTTAAACGAAACCTATATTTACCAAAAAATCAGCCACTTATTTGTAATTAATTGTCGCAAGGTTTCTTCTTGATTTTCGTTACAGTTAGGGAAAAATATTTTTTTTAAAAGCATGTTTTTTAAAATTTTGTCAACTTTGGGGCGTCACCCCCGCTAGACGGTGGGTGATAGACATATGCTATCGGGAAATAAATAGTAGCCTCTTCATTTTACTATTAGGTAAATTTTTTGCAAAACGTACAGGAAGGGCTACGTTTTGGAAACACCACAAATTACCCTCTTTAAAGGGATGAAAAGGGGGGTTCAGTGGCGAAATTTTTTAAGAAAAAGTTAGTTTCATAATAAGCACCCCTTGATATACCAGAAAAAAAATAAAACCGGACTTGTGTTCATTTTGCGAGCTTCAACCTCTCTTTCTCACACTAAAAGTGTTAAAACATTACCATAGAAAATTAAAACGATAATTAAAACAATTTTGCTGCTCGCTTCACAGATTAAATTTTTCAACTAGACCTCTGATGAATTATATGTCACGCAGAAAATCCTAATTACGGCCTATACCATATCCTCTCGTTAGTAACTTTTCTCGACGTCGACGTCGGATTTATTATGTTTTAGGGGGAATGTAGTGAATAACGGCTTGATCTCGAAAGAAAAGAAATGCCAAGTGGCGGCATAAACGCGAAAATAAAGCGTAATTCCAGCTAAAACGCCTGGTCCCGACGATAAATCTTCGTTTCTCGCTTTTCAGGGTCGTTTCCCACCGCTTCCTGGTTCCCAGAGGCGCTGCGCCGTCGGTTTCACTGATCGGAACTATCTGGTCAGTAGGTTAGGTTATTTGGAATGATATAATTGCTTCCTGAACAAATAGCGGAGTGCATATAGATTTTCACTTCGGAAAAAATCAAACAAGATATCTAGAACTCTTTGTAATTTCATTAAGAAATATTTAATAAACAACATATCAAAAAGTTCGACTCGAGAAGTGGGTGCTTCATTTTTTATTAAACAAATGAACTACGAAAGTAGATGTTTTTTTAAATAACTCCGAAAATATAAATTTTAGAAAAAATCTGACTTGACCATTGAAAAAATCAGAAAATTCTGCAAAAAAACCTTATATAAAGATTTTTCTAAAATTAAATCTGTGGCTTCTATAATTTTTTATTTACAACAACGCTAAGGTCACCCTTCTCACAAACATTGGCGCACTGTAAACTAGAAAACGGCGAAGTGCACGGTTGAGTTATTTTAATGTAGTTGTTTAATCAATGGATCAAATGAAATTTTACACACTGGACATGAAAGAAGAATAATTAAGCTATCTTATGGTTATAATAAAATGAAATAAAATGTTTGGGCATAAATACGGTGTGGGCGAAAAATGAGACTTCCATGAATTTTGTTTAAAAATGATTTAAAAATGTGTAACTAATACAATTTTACATATAAAACTGTCAGATTTGCACAACTTAACTTTAAAATATCTTACTAAACGAGGCATTATTCAAAAATAAATCTCAAAAATTTAATTCAAATGATGCGACGTCTCAAAAAATGTAATTTTTGAAAACTTCGTAGTTTTACAGAATTACCACCAATTTAAGACGATATTACTCAAATTTGAACAGATTTATTACAGTTTTATAAGTGCTTTTTTAAAGCTTAGGATATAGTCTTTAAAATCCACTAAATTATTTTACTTTAGAAATGAAATAAACTATGTATTTCTATTTGAGAAAATTAAGAAAGATAACAAGAATGTAACACAAAAACTGAAAATTACCAGCTAAAAAAATGTTTATACAAAGTGATCAAAACTTTTTTCTGTAAAACTTACCTAAATTACATTTAATAATAAGCTTCAACAATAATAAATGTTCAACCAAAAATTTTTTCTTTAGCTGTTATACAGTATGTCTGCGTAAATTGGAACCTATTGATAACTATTTTGCTATCAGTTTTACGAAAAAAAGTTATTCCTTATACAATACTCTGTATCGTATATAATCTAAGATGCAAGATTTTGCAGATTTTGTAACTTATTAAACTTTCTGAAAATATTTGGATCAGCGTAATTTTTAAGAAATTGGTAATAATAAATATCTTTAAAATACTTTGGCGAAGGTAACTAATTTTGAATCGTCAAAGAGGTCAAAAATTTGCAAATCTTCAAAATTCGAAAAACGAGTATCTATTTGCATAATATGGGTGAGGCAGATAACTGGCCTATTAGAAATATCTCGAGAACTAAAGGCAACAGATTCATGAAAATTGGAATACAGGGGTTTTGAAGGATGATCTATTAAATGAAAATATTTTCATCTCTTTGCAACTTCCGGTTATACCGGAAGTTGCTTATAACTTCGTTTTTTTAAATGGGACACCCTGTATATTTTTACATTTTTGGATTCTCTTCGATGTCTTTTTTCTTAAAATATGAGGATTTGTAACGTTATACAGGGTATTTTAAAAGGTAATTACGTTTTTTATTAATTTCGTAGCAATATTCACACCCTGTAGAATTGTAGTAGTTTGACAACTAAAACTCTACTTACGTTCAAATGATTTTTAAAATAGTCTACTATTGTTAAAAATCATTAGTATAGCTAAATTTTTAACTTTAGTATACAGGGTTGGTCGAAACTCGGAATGAGTATTTTCTGAGTTTTCTTAAATGGGACACCCTGTATTTTAGTATTGTAATGAAATGATATTTTATGGTACTTTTTTATTTCTTAAGCATTCCCTATAACTAACTGCTCTAATTTGTGCTTAATTGTTAGTCGCACCAATAATCGTAACTACGTAGGTATTTTGATAGCTAAACCATTATTGGTAATTTTAAGGATCAGTCTGGATTAATATGTACTTATTTCTGAAAAATTATTTGTGATTGAATATTTTCACGGCCAACCTAATAAAATTTTACGTATTTTTTGTTGCAATTAATGTTTAGCTTGAATCACCAATAACTCACAAATTAAAGCAGTTAGGTATAAGGAATACTTATAAAATAAAAAAGTACTATGGAATATAATTTCATTACAATACTAAAATACAGGGTGTTCTATTTAAGAAAACTCAGAAAATATTCATTCCGAGTTTCGACCAACCCTGTATACTAAAATTTCAAAATTAGCTATACTAATGATTCTTAACAATAATAGACTATATTAAAAATCACTTGAACGTAAGCAGAGTTTTTAATGTCAAATTATTACAATTCTACAGGGTGTGAATATTGCTACGAAATTAATAAAAAAATGTAAATATATTTTAAAACACCCTGTATAATATTACAAAATCTCATATTTTAAGAAAGAAGATATTGAGGATAATCCAAAATGTAAAAATATACAGGGTGTCCCATTAAAAAAAAACGAAGTTATAAGCAACTTCCGGTATAACCGGAAGCTGCAAAGAGATGAAAATATTTTCCTTTAATAGATCATCCCTCAAAACCCCTTTATTCTAATTTTCATGATTCTGTTGACATTAGTTCTCGAGATATTTCTAATAGGCCAGTTATCTGCCTCACCCTATATAGTAGGTATACATGCCTATGGCTTCATTGGGGTGGTTCGGAAATATCAAGAGAACCCAAAACGTCACTGCGTATAATATTGGAAACTACTATCATTACGAAAATCTCTGAGATGTGTTCACCAGTTTTCTTATTCTGTCTTTGGAATAAATAATAATGTCAGTTGACTGATTTTGAACAACAATGAATACCAAACCCGTTTGGGCAAACACTTTCTTAAAAATATTTAAAAGAATATTAAAAGAGTAATCAGTAAGTTCTCATACCAATTGCTTCATGGATCGAGATATCACATCACAACTTTCAAAATCGTCGCCTTCGATAATAAATAAAAAAAATTCCAAAAGCTGGTCACTAAAATCTGCTACAGTAAAAACTAACCGAGGTTTAAAATTTCATCGTGTCTGACGTCTGACGAACTGTCTGCATTTTTTTCAAAACAAATTGTTCTAAAACAGTAGTCCGTTTGGGCAAGCTAAACTGGCAAGGAAAACGAAATTCTTTAATTTTTTTACACGTATCCTGCAAAACTAAATTCATTCTATTCCCATGATAGTGAGTAAATAAATCTTGTGGTGCAATAGTTTTAACTTTTGCCTGGAGACCGTTCAATTCACCAGACATCACGGCAGCGCCGTCATAAGTTTGCCCCAGTTTGCCCTATCAATTTATTTTTGATATCAAAAAATTTTAATATGTTCTTTAAAACACCAAAAACATAATATTCTGCCTTATTGCTTTTACTCAAGTCTGTAAAACCTAAAAACCTCTCATAAAAATTACCACGTAACACGTAACGCGTATCGGACAACAATTGATAATTATTGTGAATGAAATGATAATCAGAAGTTTCATCTACTTCTAGCGAAAAGCAAATGGTTTTCTGAATTTCAGATCCAATAACGTTATTCAAAATGTAACTAATTGATTATATTAGTTCATTCTGTACTGTTTTAGACATGCCGCTAAATATCTTAGAATCAGAAAGTAAATTAGAAAATTCCAAATCGTATTTGTTAAACAATTTTATTAGTTATCTATAATTATATGATATAACGATTATACGATATTATATATCTATAAATAAATAATAATTCCTGACAACTTAAAAAAAATACAACATCAATTAAACGACGTAAGACGGCGTGATTATTTTTTTAAATTTCTGCCGATGCTTCCAAATGAAACATCGGCAGATTTAAATGTGACGGACCTGCCGTATCTGCCTACGGACAGAAATCTATGTTTGGTTGCTCATCGACTTTTATTTCGTTGAGTTTTACGTGTAAATCGTCAAGCTAGGGATGAGCTGGGGTCGGCTAGCCGAAAACAGTCAGATGTATGGCTCGGATCATTAATTTTTTGAAAAGTCTCTTACGCGCAGGGATCACTAAAGGCTCGGATTGGTCGAATCCTTTTAAAAACCATGAAAAAAATTTAGTCTGTATTATCTGACAGATTTTTTTTATTTCACAGATACAAAAAATGGCAAACTCTGATTAAATTGAATATTAAAAAAATCTATAATATCTATAAATGTGTGAGTCGGCACTGCCAACCCTGCCGACCCTGACCGGCCGCCACTGGTGCGCATTTCAAAATTCACGTCTTGAAATGCACACGTGTTTAAAAGCAAATATGCTTTCCTGTGCCTATTTCAAAACTACCCTGTCTTGAAATGAACATGGAAACATAAATACGGCTCCCGTAGTTCACCTTACAAATCTCTGTTCTGAGTCGCTTGCATCAAATTTTGGTGTATCCGTTTCAGGTCATTTCATAGTCAATTGTGGCTTAATCTCATATAAACATAATATTTAAATTAGACATGCCACAAGAAAACAGCTTCAGAACCATTTTAAAAATATACTTGTTTACTGATATATTTTAAAGTTTTCAAAACCGCCACTGAAGTTCTGTAAACTTCCGCTACGCTTACCTCCACGATTGCGTGAGTGTCAAGACTTTCTGTTTCTCCTTTTTCCGTATGTAGATGGTCGGTCGCAATGCGGAGAATGCGGTAGGATATTTCGAAGAAACGTCGTAACAGGTGGACTGGATATAAATCGTAAAATTTTCGGGATTTTTACTTTTTCACACTTATGTCGTAATACGACTCTCTGGGGATGTCAAAATGGGAGTTTATCTGCTAGATGCCGACCGGATTTTCTGTTAGGATATCCGGGATGGTAACTCTAAGCGGATGAGAGGGTCTACTCTAGCAAGATAATGCTTCATCTTTTATGTTGGAAAATGTGTAATATTACGAGCTTATTCTGTCAAGCGGGATTTGTAAAAATAAATACAATATAAGATGGTCGTAAAATCTAAAAATAAAACGAAAAGTAATAATATAAAAAGTAAAAAGAACGGCCATTTTGTTGACTCTTTAAATGCGAAAAAACCTTTTAAATAAAATATTATTATGCGTTTTTCCTGTTACTTTCCTCATAAATTCACTTATATTTTAGTAGCTGATATAGTTTTGTTTATATTTTAATTTCAAAACATTTGTGATATCTTTCTTTCATAATCAGATCTTTTTTATTTTGGGCACTTTGGAGTTACTTTGACAAGTCGGGTATGGCGGTATAGGGGTTTCATTCCCAGATTGATAATATCTCCATACTTCTTCCTCGATTAATTTTAGTGTTAAAAGAAGTAGGTACTAAGCATCCAGTAGACTCTGAATCAAGAGACGTGAGAGTTTATCTGCTCTTTAATTGTCATGTATTTCTCGGTGATCTAGAGCCCATGCCACTGTTAGATCTGGATCCCGCATGTGAAAAAAAAGTTGATTAACAGCAAGCTGAAAATTTATTAATAGCTTAAGGGTGTCTAGTCGGATAAACTTTGATATATGGGAACACTGTAACAGGGGCAGTTTTAATTGTGGAACAGACAGATTTATTTTGTCCGACAGAACAGACTTAAACTCTCCGAACAGAGATTAAACTCTCATGCAAAAATCAGACTGCTATTTATCACCTGTCATAATTCCTGTCATTTGACATATTCTACATGTTCCACTCATTAAAACGCCCATTTGGTGATAAATAGCAGTCTGATTTTTACACACCACATTTCAAATGACTGTAGCTTATAATAAAGTAAAGTAAAGTAAATAAAGTGGCCGACCAGATCACCCAACATGATCTTATTGACTATGGGGTTACCTGACCAATCGCGTTTATGTTAACGGTCCAACTAACTTAGATGATTCAAAAGATCCCTTAAATCGTGAACTGGATTAGGGAAATTATTCTAGAAACTGGGTATTTCATTCTAATTGAGGCTGATTGCTATTTTCTTATTCTCAGCGTACTCAATGACAACCTTAACATTGCTCGACATCAATAAATACCATGTGATAAACAAAAAGTATTATCTCGAATTATCGCCATTGTGCCAAATATAGTGCGGCAGATTCGTGAAAATATTATAAGAATTGTGCATTTAATGATAGAAGCATATAATTTAAACCACATATACTACACATATAAAGGTTCAAAATTAGATAGGAGGCCATTTCAGATTTTACCTTTTACAAAAATGGCGGGGATTCAAAATGGCGATTATGCATATGTGACTAATAGCACGAAAACTTTTGAACGATACTTCAGATTTCAACCAAATTTGGTATATAGGTTCTATTTTGATGTATAAGATCGAGGTTTTGAACCGGAAGAATCGGTTTACCAGAAGTTGTGTTTTTCCTGGTTTTTATGTAGAAATATGTTGTTTTTTAAATTATTTCACCCTGTATGTATTAATTTTTCAAATAGTTAATACGGCCATTAAAAAGAGCGTAAAAATATTTTTTAGGAAATATTTTTAACTTTTTAGTTAGGTAATTACCATTTATTAAGTGCAAAACGTATCTTCACATGTACCTATATGCGGCAGATTCGTGCAAATATTATAAGAATTATTGTGCAATTAATGGTAGAAGCATATAATTTGGACCACATATACTACACATATAGAGGTTCAAATTTAGACACGAGGCCATGTCAGTTTTTGTTCCTTTTACAAAAATGGCGGACATTCAAAATGGCGACTATACATAGGTGACTAATAGAACGGTAACTTTTGAACGAGATGTCAGATTTCAACCAAATTTGGTATATAGGTTCTTTTTTTGATGAGTAATATCGAGGTCTTGAACCGGAAGAATCGGTTTGCCAGAATTTGTGTTTTTACTGTTTTTTTATGTAAAAATATGTTGTTTCTTTTTCAATTATTTCACCCTGTATATATTAATTTTTCAAAAAGGTGATACCGGCGTTGAAAAGAGCGTAAAAATATTTTTTAGGAAATATTTTGAACTCTTTAGTTATATTTATTACCATTTAATACATGCATAACCTATCTTCATATGTAGGTACATATGTGCGGCAGATTCGTGCAAATAATAATATAAGAATTATTGTGCGTTTAATGGTAGAAGCATATAATTTGGACCACACATACTACACATACAAAGATTCAAATTTAGATATGAGGCCGTCTCAGATTTAGTCTTTTACAAAAATGGCGGTCATTCAAAATGAATCTGCCGCCCATAGGTACATGTGAACATACGTTATGCATTTATTAAATGGTAATTAACACAACTGAAAAGTTCAAAATATTTCCTAAAAAATATATTTACACTTTTTTTAATGGCGTTATTACCTTTTTGAAAAATTTATATATACAGGGTGAAAGAATTGAAAAAGAAACAACATATTATTACATAAAAAAACAGTAAAAACACAAATTCTGGTAAACCGATTCTTCTTGTTCAAGATAGATATTATTTGTTAAAAAAAACCTATATACCAAATTTGCTTGAAATCTGACTTTCGTTCAAAAGGTATCGTGCTATTAGTCACATATGTATAGTCGCCATTTTGAATGCCCGCCATTTTTGTAAAAGGAACAAAACTGAGATGGCCTCGTTTCTAAATTTGGACATTTATATGTGTAGTATATGTGGTCCAAATTATATGCTTCTACCATTAAATGCACAATAATTCTTATAATATTTGCACGAATCTGCCGCATATAGGTCCATGTGAAGATACGTTTTGCATTTATTAAATGGTAATTAACATAACTAAAAAGTTAAAAATATTTCCTAAAAAATATTTTTACGTTCTTTTCAATGGTGGTATTAACTTTTTCAAAAATTAATACATACAGGGTGAAAGAATTGAAAAAAAAAGAACAGCATATTTTGCTGTTCTTCTGGTAAACCGATTCTTCCGGTTCAAGACCTCGATCTTATGCATCAAAAAATCTGAAGGCGCATTTAAATCAAAGCGAACACGAACGAACGAAGGAACGAATTCGTAGGTGTTCGCTTGGTCATTTGTTCCTCTACAAAGTAGGGCCATTTACATTGAAGCGAACGTTCGCATTCGTTGATGATCGGGACTGCATATTGCCCGCAGATGTTTTTAAGATGGGCCAGTGCCAGTCACACATTGTGTGTGTGTGTGTGTGTTTGAAGAGTTGGCTTGGAAGCTAGTCCTTTAGCCACAGAATGGTAGTAAAGGTTATTGGATTTTAAATAATATATCCAACTTTAAAAAGAAAGTTACATATTAGCTCAAATATTTCTCTACTGTCTAAAGAAAGTAAATGGGTGATGTTTATGGGAGTCTGAATTTTAAGATCTGTTAATTTTAAATAGAGCTGATCTGTTTCAGACTTATGTTTACCGCACTTGAAAAGAATATGGTTGATGTCACATTGTGATATATTATCACATAAGCATAACCCAGAAGGGATAATATTTAACTTAGCTAAGTGAGCTGGGAATGCGCCGTGATTGGTTTTCAGACGAGTTATTGTCGCTGTAGTCTTCTTCGACATTGCGTATTTAAAAATATAGGAAATATCTTGTGGTAAGGTAGGGTGGATAGCTTACCACAAGATATTTCCTTTATATATAGCTTCACACATTGTGTTTAAGTTTATTTTCGTGCTTCTTGCTGGCTAAATTTTAATACAATAATAGCTTACAAAAATAGCAGGTGTTATACGATGTTGGAGGGAGCTTAGAAAATAACATAATAAAGGACCAGCTTTCTTAAAATTCTTCCTCGAAAAAGTTACTTGCTCTTGATATTATGACTATATTATGTTCAAATAATAAATTGTAAAATTAGTGTATCAAAATAAATTTGCTTTTAATTAATTTTAGCAATTAATTTGATTTGGTTACCTCATTAGTGTTTCTGGGTTGAAATTTATCCAATAAAAACATTAGGCTTTTAAAAGCAAACCACTTCGAACCCTCTTTTTGTCTTTCTCGTCTAAATGACGCCAGAAGCTAATTCATTTTTTTAGTTCAGAGACATCACAACCCATTCATATAGAAATGTTAAAACAAGCATCAGTTTTTCTGTTTATTATTGTATATAGCTTCGATTTTGGGTTTCATAGGCATATTCCATATTGCAAAATTATGTTTTCACAACTACACAATAAACAACTCTCTCAAACTAATATGTGGTCCAAATTATATACTTCTTTCATTAAATGCACAATTGTTTCACATATCGGCTGCACTAATATACGAACTCATGAGTTTATTCAAATTAGAATTAAACATTAATCAATAATTGATGCGAAATAATTAATGTATTCTGCGTATTTAATCCAAATTTTATTATAATCTACATAGTAATTGCTTTGTTGTGTCCATCAACATAACGCGTATTAAAATTGGTAATTGTTTTAAATCAAAAACAGATTCCAGTAATTTTTATCTTAATTAAAATTGAGGTTAAAATTGGTTGAGGTTGCTTTTAGTAGTGGAGGAAAGTATGCTAAAGGCTATAGCGGGATAGACGGTCAAAAATGCCCCCGCACCGATCAGCCCCGCTACTTATGTTTTCGATAAAGGATATAAAATTATGCCCTCATGAAAATGTTTAGCTTACCAGAGGTCCTAAAAGGTCTTAAATCGAGAAAAGAAGAATTTTTAGGTTTTATTTTTTTGTGAGCGCAATTTTACTTCAAAAAATCTGAAAGAATTCAAAAAGTTGTATCTTTTGAATACAAAACAACCTAATTTTTTTCAGATTTTTGTAATGAAAAATGAGCCCAGGAAAAATTTTTGAAATTTTCAAAAAATTTTTAGAATATGATAATATGATTTGGCCAACTTTTAAATAGTATTTTTTTGTGTACTTTTTGCCGTTCTTTTAAATAGCAGAGGCGAAATTTTTAATATCTGAGCGGAGAGAACGAAAAAATTGAAAAAACCGTTTTTGGCTGTCTCGAGATGCATCTCGGGACAGCCAATTTTAGGATTTAGGATCCTGACTACAACAACTGAAAAAAACTTAAAATTGTGAATTTTATCATAAAATTTGGTATGTGGGGTTATAATAATATTTGGAACAACTTTTCCAAATAACTTTTATCGATATCTGTAACGCGAAGCAAATCGAATCGCATATTGAAAATTCTACGTTTGTGAATTCGCAGTAGGCCGCGTTTAAAATTTAAAGTTCAGTTGACTATTTTAAAAATTGTGAACCATCACCCTGTCTGACTGTGCAAAATTTCAAATCTGTATATATTTTCATAGCCGAAACTTAGGGGTGTCTTCATCTTAAATGCGACACACTGTATCTTATCAATTCGATAATTTATTGCAACTAATATAGTCGTATTTTTTATAGATTCAAAATATATATAGCGATACGCTTTAATTACTATTTTTGCTAATTGTAATTTTAATATTTTTTCTCAAAAACAAAACAACGTTAGTCATTCAAACTGCATATTCAAATACGAAGGTTATGGCCTTACCCTGTGACATCTGTTGTTCGTCTATGCGGCAACAAACTGCACCCTCATTAATTAAGTATTTTATCAGACAGTTAATGTGTCAACTATGCATTCGAAATTATTTTTCTTAAAACCGTAAAAGTAGACGCCAGACTTGATAGTGATTTATGTGATCATCTGGTCAGGGGAAAAGGAATACAAACATTATCTTCGTTTGTGGTTGCTTTCTTTAGTCACTACGCAGCATGCGAACCATTCACACATACCGACGCGACCCTCTCCGAGAGACCTAAACGAACACATTTTCGTTGCAAAAATAAAATTACCGTTTGTTTTATTATATCCATTTTTAATTAAATTCCGCAACTCACCCATCGGAATATATACAATGAGAATACTGACTAATTCACTAATTTCATCATAAAAAGTTCAAATTGACTGCATTGAAATATTTAACCAATTAATGCGTATTAATATAATATTATTACAATTATTATTATAATATTTATAATAGAGTGAGTTTTATGTATAAAAACCCTCAAGTATCTCGGAAACGACTTGCACGTTTTTCATAGGTTTTGGTGGGTAGGGGTTTCCTAATGCAGCCGATATTACAGTGATAATTATATTGTTGTCAGATTTTCCGTTTTTCTGGAAATCTAATGAAATTTCTTATTTATAGAACACCCTGTATATTTTTGCGTTTCAAAGTCCTTAAGATATACTGATTATTTTTTATGTTATATTCTCTATACCTAAATGGCATAGTTTCGGAGTTATTTCTACATTTATTAAAAAAAATAAAGAAATTATAAAAATCAATTTTTTCGGCCCGTGTAGACATTATTTTACGCTCTTTGGATCATTGGGAACAAAAAAAGGTCTTTTGTAATTTTTCGCTAAAGTTAATCGTCTTCGAGTTTTAAACAATTTAAAACTGAAAAAAATCGAATAATGACGATTTTCAAGGTTCAAAAACAAAAATAAAAAACATTATTTTTGAAACTGCGGAGTACCCAAAATTCTTCTTCCAGGGGCTCGCTATAAAATTTTTTGGCACGTTTTATTCTAAAACATTGCTTTTTAAATGTTAATGAAGCGCATATGAGAGGACGGGCGATCGGGCTGCATTAACAACTAAAAAACAATATTTTAGAATGAAACTAGCTCAAATAATTACTTATCGGTAACTGATAAAATAAGGCTTTAGCTTTAATTTCTATACTTGGCAGTTTCAAAAATAATATTTTTGATTTGTGTTTTTTAACTTTAAAAATCGTAATTATTCGATTTCTTTTCAGTTTTAAATTATTTATAACTCGAAAACGATTAACTTTATACAAAAATTACAAGAGAACTTTTTTGTGGCCAATGGTCGAAAGAACCTAAAATAATGTCTACGCAGGCCGAAAAGATTGATTTTTATAATTTGTTTAAAAAGTTTTTTTAAATAAATGTAGCAATAACTCCGAAATTATGGCCTTTAGGTATAGGGAATATAATATGGAAAATAATCAGTATTTCTTAAGGACTTCAAAACGCAAAAAATATACAGGGTGTTCTATTTGGAATAAGAAAGTTAATTCGATTTTCAGAAAAACGGAAGATCTGACAACAATGTAAGTATTACTATAATATCGGCCACATTAGAAAACCCCAACCCACCACAATCCATAAAAATCGTGCAAGCCATTTCCAAAATAATTGAGGTTTTCCATACATAAAACTCACTCAGTATATTATATTATATTATATATTACACATAATTATATAAATATTATTTTTTATTAATACACATTAATAATTGGTTCAATACTTCAATGCAATCAATTTGAATTTTTTATGATAAAATTAGTGAATTAGTCAGTACCTTGATTGTATATTTTGAATCTATAAATAATACGACTATATTAGTTGCAATAAATTATCAAATTGATAAGATACAGTGTGTCGCATTTAAGATGAAGACACCTCTATGTTTTGGCTATAAAAATATATACAGATTTGAAATTTTGCACAGTCATACAGGGTGATGGTTCACAATTTTTAAAATATTCAACTGAACTTTAAATTTTAAACGCGGCCTACTACAAACAGGGTGAATTTTCGATATGCGATTCGATTTGCTTCGCGTTACAGATATCGATAAAAGTTATTTGGAAAAGTTGTTCCAAATAATATTATTATAACCCCACATACCAAATTTTATGACAAAATTTACAATTTTAGTTTTTTTTTTCAGCTGTTGTAGTCAGGATCCTAAATCTTAAAATTGGCTGTCCCGAGTTTTCGAAAAACGGTTTTTTCGATTTTTTCGTTCTTTCCGTTCAAATATTAAAAATTCTGCCTCTGCCATTTAAAAGAACGGCAAAAAGTACACAAAAAAATACTATTGAAAAGTTGGCCAAATCATATTATTATAACCTAAAAATTGTTTGAAAATTTCAAAAAATTTTCCTGGGCTAATTTTTTATTACAAAAATATGAAAAAAATTAGTTTGTTTTGTATTCAAAAGATACAACCTCTTGAATTTTTTCAGATTTTTTAAAGTAAAATTGCGCTCACAAAAAAATAAAACCTAAAAATTATTCTTTTCTTGATTTAAGACGTTTTAGGACCTCTGGGAAGCTAAAAATTTGCATGAGGGTATAATTTTTTATCCTTTATCGAAAAAATAAGTAGCGGGGCTGATCAGTGCGGGGGCATTTTTGACCATCTTATCCCGCTATAGCCTTTGCAGTTACTCGGACTCGATGGTTATGGGGACCTATTAGACCAGTGGTTCCCAAAGTTTTTTAGTTCGCGGCGCACTTAATAAACTAGAATTTTTCCGCGGCGCCCTGAGTCAAAATATTGATTTAACGTCTAACTTTAACTGTAGTTAATACGGTTTCTGTTGCAGTTGATATGGTTAGGTTAATTTAATAATAATGAAACATACTTTAAATTCACAAACAATTTATTGAAAAAATAATTACAGTAATTAATGGGATAAATGAGCTTTTCATTACACAACTTTTCAAATCTCGGAATCAAACTGGACACAGCTACCCTCATTTCTTTTTCCACGTTAATTTTCGCACGGTATTTACTTTTTATTACAGCGACCGCCGAAAACCCAGCTTCGCACAAATAGGATGTTGCAAATGGAATTAAGATGCGCAGAGCTTTACCACTCAGCAGCGGATATTCATCTTTTACTGATATCCAAAAATCAGTTAGTTCCGTGCGAAGTAAATTCAGAAGGAGCTTCCGCTCTAAATGGATCTTGAATCCATGCAAACTGGTCGATATTACCAGCTTGAAAGTATTTTTCGAACCATTTGATAAGCTCTGATAAGTGATCCGCAAAAATAGATTTAATATTGCAAGAGATATTAACTTCATTGGAGATAATAAACTCCTGCAACAAGGGACAACAATCATTGATATTATTATCATTAATTTTTCTATGTACAGTTTGATAGTTTCTATGATAGTTTTAAAATGTGCACGTGCAAAGAGACGATTGTATTTGCCGACCGGCAGTGATTTATGGCCTGTCGGTCCGAAACAATTTACAGTAGTGACAGAATTGTATCGTGGAATTTAAAATATCGAGGATATAATATATTGTCGGCATCAAATAAAATTACTAATAACTGAACTCATTTATCATGGGAAACATTTTTATATAGGTATATTTTAAAAGTTAAAAAGTTGTCATAACAAATTTAGTTTAATGTTTAATACTTGAAGGTAATTATGTGATTATGTCTAATATTGGAAAAAAACTTTCGCGGCGCCCCTGTAGTCGAGCCACGGCGCCCCAGGGCGCCGCGGCGCACAGTTTGGGAAGCACTGTATTAGACGAAGCAACGAAGCACTAAAAAGCCCAAAACCTAGGAATTTTGTGCAGTAAGATGAATCGTCATGCAACTTTTTGCATTCGATTCGAGAGAGTGTCAGGCAATTTTGTGAACTGAATTGATCTCCGGCAAAAATTTTTGTGTATAAGTAAATGCATTTGCAAAGTGCATCTCGAAGAGGTGGAAAATGAAAAATTTAGAACTCAGGAAATTTTGACGGAAATGAGTTTAATTTTGGGGGTTTTGGAGGTCACTTTTGGAGGAATTTTGTGACGACGATGGTCTCCGAGGTACCTGCTGCCCAGGGTGGAACTCGTCGCCTGGGACGATCGAATAATTAGCGAGACAATCGAATTCGTGAAATGAAGATTGGATCGAAAAACTGAAAAATACGTATTCAATATTTTTCAAAAATCTATTTAATGACACTAAACAAGACAGAGGTTGAAGTGGGCAGGGGGTAACTTTAAAATCTTAATGGAAACCTCCATTTGTTATTGCAGTTTGGATTGTTACGTAAAAATAAGCAAATTTTATTCGAGACATTTTTTCGAATTGTGGATAGATGGCGCTGTAATCGGAAAAAACGATTTATCGTGATACCATAGGTAAATTTTATAGAAACGGTCTAATATCCCGAGAAATACACTTCCAAATAAAAAACCCAAAAATACTTGTTTAATATTTTTTAAGAACCTATCGAATAACATCAAACACGCCCCTGTACTTAACCCCCTGATTCCTTATGAAAAAATAAGTAACATTTATTCGAAACATTTTTTAAGAATTGTTGATAGATGGCGCTAATAAATAGTGTTCTTCCGATTATAGTGCCATCTATCCATAATTCGGAAAAATGTCTCGAATAAAACTTACTTATTTTTACGTAAGGAATCCACATCTTAAATAAAAAAGGGGGCTCCTATTTAAGATTTTAAAGTTACCCCCCACCCCACCTCCAGGGGGTGGAGTGGAGGATCATGTTTGATGTTACTCGATAGGCTCTTCAAAAATATTAAACACGTATTTTTTGTTTGTTTATTTGGAATTCTCGGGATATTAGACCGTTTCTATAATTTACTTATGGTATCACGATAAATCGTTTTTTACGATTATAACCTCATCTTTCCACAATTCGAAAAAATATCTCGAATAAAAGTTGCTTATTTTTACGTAAGCAATCTAAATCTGCAATAACAAATGGAGGTTTTTATTTTAGATTTTAAAGATTTTTGAAAAATATTGAACACGAATTTTTCAGTTTTTCGATCCAATCTTCATTTCGCGAATTATTCGATTGTTCCGCGAATTATTCGATCGTCCCAGGCGACGAGTTCCACCCTTGGCACCAGGTACCTCAGAGACCATTGTCGTCATGAAATTCATGTTCAGTGGCCTCCAAAACCCCAGGTATAAAAATTGAACTCATTTCCGTTAATATTTCCTGAGTTCTAAATTTTTCATATTCCATCTCTTCGAGATGCACTTTGGAAATGCATTTTCTTATGCACAAAAATTTTTGCCGTAGATTAATTTAGTCCACAAAATTGCCTGACACTCTCTCGAATCGAATGCAAAAAGTTGCATGACGATTCATCTTACTGCACAAAATTCGTAGGTTTAATGCTTCGTTGTCTCGCCTATATTGGGTTGTGAAGAGTAGGTCCTAAAACAAAAAAAGTTAAGTTTTCCATAAAGTGGGGGACTTTCCATTTTTAATTTAATTTTCCATTTCCAACAATCATTTTTTCCGATTCTTGCGTCATCTATCCATAATTCGAAAAAATGTCTCGAATAAAAGTTACTTATTTTTACGTAAAGAATCAAAATCTGCAATAAAAATTGGGGGCTCCTATTTAAGATTTTAAAGTAATCGCGCAGTTCGTATTTAAAATTTTCAATTACCCTCCTTTTCGTTGGAAGTCGTGTTTGGTATCATTCGATAGATTTTTGAAAAATGTTGAACACGTATTTTTTAGTTTTCCGATCTGACGTTCATTTCGCGAAATACTCGCCCTTTTTTTTCGAAACTGTGACTCACCCAGTTTCATAGGCCTTGCTCAAATCGTCAGATTTTCGAAATTAGTATGGTATAACTAGACCCAAACCCAGAGGTTTAGAAGTTACGGAGGTAGTATAGTATAATTGGTCCAAAAAAAGGCCTAACCCAGACATCCAAAGTAAAAGTTTTCCTTCAACACCAAATTGTTCTATATGGTCCGCATATTGTTCAGTAAAAAGTTACACCATTTTGAGCGTCCGGTTTGGGGGAGAGATGGGGAAAAGTCAGTAAATTAGTAGTTTTTTTAAGTTTTTCGTCAATATTTCTAAAACTATGCTTTAGAAAAAACAATGTTTTATACAAAAATGTTCTAAGTGAAATTTAAAACAGAAAAGTTCCTATACATACAGTAGGAAAAATGAGAGAATATCCATGAACGAACATATAAAACACGCTGTATTTTCCTGTCACCGTGTCACAAAGAAAATTGCCCAGCGCAAGTACATGTAATAATAATTATTACATGTACTTGCGCTGGCCAATTTTTTGTGTGACGCGGTGACAGAAAAATACAGCGTGTTTTATATGTTCGTTCATGGGTATTCTTTCATTTTTCCTACTGTAATTGTTATAAAATCAAAGTTTCCAGAGTTACGGAGGGTAAAATGTAGAGGTTTTCGATACTTTTTATATTCTTTGGGTAATTTATAGAAATTTTCTTTAACAGGATTGTGTTTTTTAAATAAAATTTGCTATATCAGTGGCCGATGATATGTTAGTGATAAGCCCTTGAAGAAACGTTAACCTCACCACCCAAAATCATCATCAATTGCCCAGATAATATAAAAAGTATCGAACACCTCCACTTTTTACCCTCCGTAACTCTGGAACCGTTGATTTTATAACAATTATCAATTATGTATAGAACCTTTTTTGTTTTAAATTTTATGTAGAACATTTTTGTATAGACCATTGTTTACGCTAAAGCATAGTTTTAGAAATATTGACGAAAAACGTAAAAAAACTACTAATTTACCGACTTCTCCGCCATCTCCCCCCTAAGCCGGACGCTCAAAATGGTGTAACTTTTAACTGAACAATATGTGGCCCATATAGAACAATTTGGTGTTGGAGAAAAACTTTTACCTTAGATGTCTGGATTAGGCCTTTTTGGGACCAATTATACTATACTACCTCCGTAACTTTGGAACCGTTCATTTTAGAAGGATTATACATATGACCTTTTGTTTTTGCAAATTTAATGTAGAACATTTTTGTATAGAACGTTGTACATGCCAAACCGCATGGTTTTAGAAATATTGACGAAAAACCTAGAAAAGTATAAATTTACCGATTTCAAAATTCAAGTATAAATTTCGACGCTCAAAATTGTGTGACTTTTTTCTGAAAATTATGTGGACCATAAAGAACAATTTGGTGTTGGAGGATAACTTTCACTTTGGATCTGGTTTGTGCCGTTATTTGGATCAATTATATCATACTAAATATTCACGGTTTGCATATACTTAACTTATCTTACCTTAACTTACCCGTGTGGTAGTTGAGACACGATCGAAGCAACATCGAATCTCTTTAATAACCGAATCAACGTATTAATATTTGATATTTGTTGTGATTTCTTTTTACTAGTCTAAAAAGTGATTTGCAATTAGTGTTTTGGAACAGGTATATTATAATTTTTAATTGCTTGCTAATTACAAGAATTCATAAAGTAAGGTAACACATTCCAGTCTGTTTTTTGTTTCTTGTTGTTTTTTAAAGTATTTGGAGGAACATAAGCGTATCGTTAGCTGTATTTTCGGAAATATGCCGTCAAATTTAATATGTTCTTGCTGCAGCAAATCATACAAACCAAATTTAATGTTAAAATGCTCGGTGTGTACTAAAGTATTTAGACATACTTGTGTTAACATTAGTGCAAATGAGCTTGAACTGATTAATGATGAAGAGAAGGGATGTGACTGGTCTTGCATAAATTGTAGACAAATTGGTAATCAGATTAAGGACTTAAAATCATTAATTCTCTCACTTCAGGCTGAAATACAAGCCCTAAAAAATGATAACCAGATTTTGAAATCTTCTTCGAACCCACTAGAAATGGAAGAAATAATACAAGAAATCAACGAACGAAATAAAAGAAAACGAAATGTTATTTTCTTTGGTGTGCCGGAACAGGATCAACAACTATCAGAGGATCATCGTAAGATTAGCGATAAGTCTGAAGTTCAAAAAATAATCTCAAGCGTAAGTCCTAATGTGAATACTGCCAACATTAAGCTCTTCAGACTTGGGCAAGTTAACCAAGGGCGAATTCGACCAATTAAGGTCATATTAGATGATGAAAATGATGTATTTGCTTTAATACGGCAAGCTAAATTTCTAAGAAATGGGAACTACAAAAATGTGTCAATGTCATTTGATCGAACTAGAAATCAAATTAATTATTACAACAATGTAAAGGTTGAACTAAACAACATGAATGCGAGTGGAAATGGATCTTTCAAAATCAAGTATATGAATGGTATACCCAAGGTAGTGCCTTTAAACCAATAGAGCCCGACAGTGTTGTAGGATGTGAACTTATATGTTATTACCAGAATGTACGTGGTCTTAACTCTAAAGTTTCAGAGTTTTATACTAGTGTAAGTGAGGGTGAATATGACATTATTGCTTTAAGTGAGACCTGGTTGAACAAGGATGTGTCCAGTCTAGAGTTGTTTCCTGATCAATACGATGTGTATAGAAAGGATCGAAAATTTGATGTTGTAGATAAAACCACTGGGGGAGGCGTCTTATTAGCGCTGAAGACGGAGATTAAATCGTCTGTTATCGATGTATCCACATACCATCTACAGTTTCCCCTAATCGATATGTTAGCTGTAAAATGTTGTGTTGGTTATAGAAAATTTTATGTTTTAGTTCTTTATATTATTGATAAGTTAAGTTCTGAAGACTTCGAATACTTTTTTGAATGTTTAGAACAACTGGATATATTTAATGAAACCATTGTTATATTAGGTGACTTCAATGTACCCAAGTTTGTAGATCAAAGCAGATTAGATAAAAAAACATCAACTGTATTAGATTTTTTAAGTTTATTTAATTTAGTTCAATACAATGATGTGCCTAATAACTTAGGTCGTTTGTTGGATTTAGTAATGTCATCAGAGAAATGTGATATTATTCATGATAATTCTTCACTGGTTAAAGAAGATGGTCATCATCCTGCACTTATGATAAAGATTAATAATTTGGGAAAAAAGGAAATTAGGTTTTTACCAAATTCTAATTCGAAAGTGTATAATTTTCGGAAAGCAAATTTCACTTCTCTGTATTCTGAACTATTACAAACTAATTGGGACTTTTTAGATAATTACGATGATGTAAATATAGCATTAAAGCAATTTTATAATATATTGTATACAATAGTTGATAGATATGTTCCGGTATACAAAAATTATAAACATAAGTATCCAAATTGGTATCACTCAGATATTATTAAAAATATTAAACTCAAAGCCAAAAACCGTCAAAAGTATAGAAAAACAGGAAACGAAATATATCACATAGAATTTAAAAGATTGCGCAAAGTTATTAAACAGCAAATTAAAACTGCATATAACAATTACATTGAAAACATTCAAGACAGTATTACCATTGAAACAAAATCATTTTGGTCTTATGTACATACTAAAAATAAGTCATCGCGAATTCCAGGTGAAATGTGCTATGAGGGAAATACTTTTGATAATCCCCAGGATATTGTCAACGCTTTTAAAACATTTTTTGAAAAAGTATATGTATCTACTGACAATAATGAACCAGAGGACATCAGCGTTCAGGGTTTTAATTTACCAACCATTAATTTTTTGAAATTTGAAGAAAATGAAATTCTGGAAGCTTTTAAAAGATTAAAAAATAAAATGACGACTGGTCCAGATAAGATTCCAGCATTTCTAGTTAAAGATTGTACACGAATATTTGTCAAACCGCTTCAAAAACTGTTTAACTTGTCTTTGGAAACTGGAAAATATCCTGAAATATGGAAAGAGTCAAAAGTATGTCCTATATTTAAAAATGGAGTTAAATCTGATATATCTAATTACAGACCTGTCTCTCTGTTGTGTAACTTCTCAAAGATTTTCGAGATTGTTCTGTATAATCGTATATATCCGTGTGTTCGCGGCTATATTGCACCTTTTCAACACGGATTCATAGATAAACGATCTACCGTCACAAACCTGGTAGTGATGACACAATTTATTTCTGAAGTATTAGATGAACAAGGACAAATTGATGTCGTATATACAGATTTCTCGAAGGCATTTGATAAGGTGGTTCATCCGTATTTATTATCCAAGTTATCAAATTTAGGATTTTCTGTTAATTTAATTAAATTCTTTGGTAGTTATTTAATAGGAAGGAGACAGTATGTATTCTATAATGGCTTTAAGTCAGATTTAATTCTGTCTAAGTCTGGTGTTCCGCAAGGCTCCAATCTAGGACCGTTATTATTTTTACTTTATATTAATGATTTGTTTCAAGAAATTAACTGTAAAAAATTGTGTTTTGCGGACGACTTGAAAATTTTCTGTAAGATCGACACTATTGGCGATTGTTTAGAACTTCAGCGTAACTTAACTGCTATTGATACATGGTGTACTAATAACAAACTACTATTAAATTCTGCAAAATGTAAAGTAGTGAGTTTTTGCAGGAAATTGACGACAATTAACTTTAACTATATAATTCAGAACTCTGTTTTGGAAAAATGTAATAGCCTCAAAGACTTAGGTGTCATTTTTGACTGCAAGTTAACTTTCAATTTGCATATTGAACAAAAAGTTTCTGAAGCTATGAGAATGTACGGTTTCATTATTAGAAATTGCAGAAACTTCACCAACATAACACCAATAAAATTATTATACTATTCTCTAGTACGTCCAAAATTAGAATATTGCAGTTTAGTTTGGTATCCTATATATAATTGTTATACAAAAGATATTGAAAAAGTACAGAGAAAACTTATAAAATATCTGATATTTAAAATTGATGGAATCTATCCTAACCATGGATGTGATAATAATACATTATGTTGTAGAGTTGACATGGTTAGTTTAGAATTAAGGAGAGAAATTAGTTCATTAACATTTTTGTATAAATTATTACATAACAGTATTGACTGTAGTGATTTATTAGCACAAATTAATTTCAACGTTCCTCGAGTTAGATCTAGATCAAACGTTTTATTTAAGTGTCCAAGAGCAAGAACAAATATATTAGTTAAATCGCCTCTTTTTGTCATGTGTAAGAATTATAATAGTATTTGCAATCATTGTGATATTTTTTCGTGCTCACTTAATGATTTGTTAAAAATGGCTTCTCTTTACTTAGATTAGGTCTCTACTATTACTTTGTAGATGTTATACTAATGAATTATGTGATTTTTTTTTCTGTATTTGTCCTATAAATGGGAAACTGTTGGGCAATAAAGCTATTATTATTATTATTATTATTATTATTATTATTAATCTGGCGATTTCGAGTTTTTTGAAGGATAAATTTTTGTTCGGACCCCTCTTAACGAACGCCCGTGTATTATGAGCCAATATATGGTAGAGGTACATTTACAGCCGGCATGTTCACACCCGTATTGACTCAAATATCCTAACCCAACTCAAACCACTCAAAGATTAATTCAAATGAACCACTCAAAGATTAATTCAAATGACAAAATATCATCATTTATCATATCTCATCAAATAATAAAACCTAATTGAAGTTTCTAATACAGTGCCCTATCCCACTTTTCTTCGTCCTTGATTTTTGCGCTCCCTTTTCGATCTCGAGAAAGACAATCACCCTAAGCTCTTGGAATATTTAAACTCTTTCCAAAGAGTTAACTCAGCTCAAATGGATAATTTAATTTGTGACTTCGTTCCACATGGAGAGTCTCCGTGGCGGAGCGGAGAAATTTTTGTTGCGGAAAAATTACGGTTTTGTATTAAGGTATGATGTTTTTTTTTCATAAGCGATGTTTGCGGTTTTGTTTCTGCCTCTGTGAATCCGTATGCGTAAAAAAATATTGTATTTTGAATATTTGGAACGAGGGTGATGGAATGTGGATTGTGAAATAAAGATATGGCAACAAAACGAATTGTTTACGGTTGGCCTTATTTTTAACGTAAAGTATTCTGTTAAATGTCTTTGTATTTAAAACTGTCTGTCGTCAGTTCAATACATTTACTGTCGCTATACCCCAGGAAAATAAGCCGAAAAAGCACTTGAAAATCGAAACTGGCCGCTATTTTTCAAGTAGAATATCTGAGGGAATCAATAGAAAAGGCGAATCTTTTGAGTATCTCCCAAGATCCCAAGATCCCATTTCCTATCTCCCTAATTCAGGAAAGGTCTCGAATTCATTCTTTATAAGACCAGTTGATAAATCTGAACTGATCCAAACAATCAATAGTATCAAAAGCAAATCTTCCTGTAGTACCGATGGACTATCCAGAAAAATTTTCTCAAATCTCCCAGACAGTGTGTTGGGAGTCCTCATCTCTCTAATTAATGATTCTTTTGAGAAAGGTAAATTTCCAGAGTGCCTAAAGACGGCCATCATTATTCCTCTTCATAAGGGTGGTGAAAAATCAAATGCCTGCAATTATAGACCTATTGCATTACTTACTACCGGTACTCTCCAAAATTATTGAGAGACTCATAAAGCCCGACTTATGTCCTTTCCCGTTGATAACAATATTTTATATTTATTATATAATATTTTATATTTTATTTAAATAATAAATGTACCACAGGTGCCATGATTTCTGTACTACATGAGGTTTATCAAGCATTAAACAATAATCTGCACACTGCCACTGTTTTTTGTGATTATGCCAAAGCTTTTGATTGTGTAAATCACGACATTTTGATAAAAAAACTAAATTTCTATGGAATTCGAGGTATTTCTTCGAACTGGTTTCAATTTTAGTTGGATAATAGGAAATAACTGGTTAGCGCAAATGATACAGACTCTACTCTTAAAAATGTTGTATGTGGGGTACCACAAGGTTCAGTATCGGGTCCTCTACTTTTCCTTATCTTTATTAATGACATTACTAGCTTAAAAATCGAGGGAAAAGTTTTTCTTTTTGCTGATGATACCAGTATCACTTGGAGCAACTCAAATATCGCAACTCTTCATGCTACTATAGCTTTTGATCTACTCACAATAAAATCCTGGTCCGATTCAAATTTACACTCTTGTAACGTAAATAAAATAGTAGCATTCATTATCCTTAAAAGGAGCTCTTCAACCTTTATCTCTTCATAACAGCCAGATCAGTATCGTTGATTCTGTAACGTTTCTTGGTATTTTTTTAGATAGCAACCTGAAATGGTCCCTTCATATTCATTAATTTGTATTGTTGTGAGGACAGTGACAAAAAGCAAGTTCATAATTGTAGTGACGTTTTAAATAGTTTTTAAAAGCAACAGGTACGTACCTTATTGTAAATGTTTCAGTATTGTATTAAAAAATTACAAATTAGGTAAACACCTATTTGGAAAATGTACCTACCTAGCTAGTAGGCAATGTTTTGATTTACATAATTTGATTACCAACAAAAATCTCCATCTAATATATTGCTTTTTTAGTCTATATTTTGTCGTATTTTAATTCTACAAGAATCAAACTTATTTGATTAAACTAACAGAATAAGCAACGGTCAAAAATTTTTTAAAACGTTTAGTTGCTAAGTATATCTTTCCACTTCATTCACATGTCTCGTGACATGCCTCGGTAGTTAAATTCTGCGTAGAGTGAGTTCAAAATAATCTAAACCTGATAGACGCAGGTTCAATTCCCAATGAAAATTTCGTATCGTTTTAATAAAAATTTTTGGAAAGTAGTAAGTATTAAAATTAGTTTAATATTTAAATAAAATATACATAAATTGTTATATTGATTTCGTTGAAATCATATAATAGAGTTATAACTACTTACGTGCGTACAAAGTACACACACATTCTTTTTTTAAATAATCATTAATTTTTGGTGCTTCGCGTAGGACAGCGGTGTTTGATTCACACAAGTTGATTTCCACCAAAATTTCTTCCAATCTTGATCTAATATATTATTTTCTTACTCTATATTTGGTTGTATTTTATTATTTTAGTTCCACAAAAATGAAACTAATTTGATTATTGTTTTTGAAATATTGTTTAAACAATTGCATATGTTTAAAAATATTAAACTTTTATTCTCCAAGTTAAAATATATGAACAAAGAAAGTTTTTGCTAAACAAAGTGTTATTTCAAAGGACAGAGTATATGTTTTTATTTTGCAATAAACACATTTATTTATTTATATCGAAATGTACTAAAAATTAAAATTTATCAATTATTATCAAGGTCATTGGAATGCCCAATCAGAGCAAACGTATCCGCTGTCCTGCGCGTAGCACCAAAAATTAATTTTTATTTAAAAAAATTCCTGACGTCGCACAGAGGTCATTTTGGTGTTTTTAGGAATTAATAAATAAAAAAGGCAATATTTAAAATTAACTTTTTTTATGTTTTAGTATTAAAGAGAACACCCCATAGAATAGTATTGTTACCAGCGTGTTTATTCCTGTCAATTCCTGTCTCTATGGCAACGGCTGAAACCTTCGGAAATATTCACTAACAGTTTGGCATTAGTTTTGTCATAACCTTTTTGATGTTTTAAAGATTTTTAGTAGTTAAATAAAATTTGTGTTTTCGGAAATTGGATTTTTTTCTTAAGATCTAAGGTAAGGACTTTAATATAATAAACAAAATGATTATAAATATGTTCGCATATTTAGGTAAATAAATATTAATAGTAAACGCTTCATTTTTTTCTTTTAAAAACATTATTTTAACTTTAAAAGGCTGCAGAATTTGAGATTAGCACAGATTTATTTTTGAACTATTTTTTTACGTTAAAGGGCTTTGATATCTTTATTTTAAATATATACTTATGTGCCAAGAAGTGCCAACTGCTTAAAACAAATATTTTTTTTAGGAAATATGTCAATATTAAAAAGGGATATGTTTACCGTCTGGTGCGAGCAGACTTTTCTAGCAGATAAAAATTCCTCGGTTTTTGAATTAGTTCGTAGAAAGCTAAACCTAAATAATGATGGACACGATGATAAATATGAAGAAGTGGTAAAAAAAGTTAAAAATTTTAACAGCACTGTTGCTAGAATGTGGCAAAATATAAAAGGTCTCGGATCGTTTTTGAGCAAAGGCATAGTGTTTGGTTAAATAAATTTATTGTTTTTTTGGAAAACTTAAATGTACCTGGCCCTAGCAGAGTAGGTAGACCGGACAAATTATTCAAAGACTTAAGCGATCAACGCAAAAGGCAAAAACTAATGCCTCTTTTGGACAACTATTCTACGGAACAGCTTACATTTGCTGCAAGGAAAAGTCTAGAGTCATCAGGTCAGCGCAATGCTTCAAACATAATTAAAGAAATTACAGAAAATTCACCAGAAAGAGCAACAAAAGTTAAAAAAACAATTCATAAAAATGAATCTCTGCCTGAAAAATACTCCCCGGATGAAGCACTTGCTCTCTATCTGGACTGCTCACTAACAAAAAGATCGTATATTTTGTTGCAACAGGGGGCAAAAGGACATCATGCCAACATTTATCCTAATTATAACATTCTTTTGGACGCAAAGAAAATGTGTTACCCAAACAAGGATAGTGTTTTTATAACCGATATATCCGCTGAGGTTAAACTCCAGGCTCTTCTGGATCACACTGTGAGCAGAATTGTAGAATCTCAACAAGAGCTTTACAATAACCTACCTCCTAATATTTTAAAAAATACAATTAATATTACTTATAAATGGGGATGCGATGGCAGTGCAAGTCACTCACATTATTAGCAAAAATTTAGCAGTGAAGTTAGTGATTTAAGCTCAGATCTAAACTTGTTTTCAATATACCTAGTCCCCCTAGAGATGACATCAAGCAATGGCACCATTCTCTGGCAGAATCCACGTCCGCCATCTACCAGGTTCTGCAGACCAATAAAACTTATTTTTAAAAAAGAAACGCCCGAATTGTGTAGAAAATGAAATCCAAAATATCGAAAAACAAATCTCAGAAATAAAACCTTCAGTTATCAATAATTATTCTCAAGCAAGCAAGCATAGTGATTTAACCCAGCCTGAGAGACTTGCTCACCCCTAGAGAATGACATTCGGGTGATACAATTCATTGGGGCGAGGAGGATTAACTCCTTATTATCTATATAATTAATAATTATATATTATTAATTATACTATCTCAGTTAACTATTAATCATACATTTAAAATGACGATGATTGATGGAAAAATGTTTGCAGTAATAAGCAATTCTTCCTCACAAACATGTGGTATTTGTAAAACAAGTCCGAAAATTATGAACGATTTAGAAAAAGTACAGAGATTGCCAGTTAATGAAGACTTGTATGATTATGGGATTTCCACTCTACATGCATGGATAAGATGTCTGGAATGCTGTCTACATATTTCATATAGATTGGAATTAAAGAAATGGCAAGTGCGAGATGACAATGAGAAAAAAATTATGAAAGAAAGGAAGAATAACATAATTAAAAGACTAAAAGAAGAGTTGAGTATACTCGTTGACATTCCTAAACAAGGATATGGCACAACCAACGACGGCAATACCGCTCGGAGGTTTTTCCAAAATTATTGCCAAGCTGCTTTGATAACAGGTATTTCTTTTCGCAACTGTATAAAAATTAGATGTACATACTAACCAAATTTTTTTTGTAGGACTCGACGAACAGTTTCTAAAGCGATTACTTACAATTTTAAGTACAATGTCTTCTGGATATGAGATTAACCCAGAAATGTTCGCCGAATACTGCAAAAGAACTGCTACCCTTTATATAGATTTATACCCATGGTACTATATGCCTGCTAGTCTACATAGGATACTAATTCATGGACCTGAAATCATCAAGGTAGTGCCTCTTCCTGTAGGAATGTTTTCCGAAGAAGCACTTGAATCGCGAAACAAGGATTTCCGTAAATTTCGTGAAGCTTATTCAAGAAAATTTTCAAGAGAAGATACGATGAATGATGTCTTTTATAGGCTTTTGTTATCTTCCGATCCGCTAATATCCTCATTATCTAAGTGTATAGGTAAAAGATCTAACAAACACTCTTTAGATAAGGAGGTCTTACAATTACTTCAGGAGCCAAATCTATCCCATAATGATGTTATTGATGACTTTGATTCTAGTGATTCTGATTAAGTTATTTTTTGTTAATAAGTAAAATTAAATTATTCTTATTATAATATAGAATATTATATAGTTCTATTTACAATACATCTACTGAATAATAAATACTACTATAAATAAACTATCTAGCGTTAACTGCTTCATAAAAAAGAATTTTATTTAAATATCCTTTTGTGTTTTATAATAAAAATTTTGATTCCATTTGGATGACTTATAACTCAATTTATGAACACCCTGTATAAAAATAAATAACTGAAAATTAAAAAAGAAGCTAAAGGTAAAACGATTCCTATAGCATGTACACTTCTAACATATTAAAAAAATATATTTCTATGACAATATTTATTATCGCCTATTTTTCGATAAATGACCTCTGTGCGTCGTGGTAGTTAACCGATTTTAATTTTGCAAATTGCAAATTAGACAAGGCGAAAACGGCGGGTTCGTTGGGAAAAATATTCCCATGAGATTTTTTTGCATAATAACATTCGTGAGACATCCCAGAATAAGGTTCAAGAAGTCGCCCACCTGAAAAGTGGGCCAAATTTTTTTTAACAATTTTTTTAATCAAATTTCAAAAATCAATATTTTTGACCCGGACAATTTTTTTGTAGGTTTTTTGGACCATTCTGGATAAAAGAGGTCTCTTATAATGTTTCTCTAAAGTTGATCGTTTTCGAGTTATAAGCAATTTAAAATTGAAAAAAACGAAAAATTGCGATTATCAAGGCTTAATAACTCGGTTAAAAGTTATTATTATGAAAGTCAGAAAGTGACTAAATCAAAGTTTAATGCCCCCCCCCCCCCCCCATACAAGATCCCGAAGAAATTTTTGTCATTTTCTGATTACTAAGCTGTTATTTTTAAGTAATAATATTGAGCGCCATGCACGTGGTAGGCGGCCGTAAATGTGAGTGCAAGTAAGATGCACAATTGGACTGCCGGAGTGGCATCTCTCTCGCACTCAGCATTTACGGCCGGCTACCACGTGCATGGCGCTCAATATTATTACTTAAAAATATCAGCTTAGTAATAAAATAATGACAAAAATTTCTTTGGGATCTTGTAGGGGGGCATTAAACTTTGATTTAGTCACTTTCTAACTTTCATAATAATAACTTTTATGCCTTGAAAATCGCCATTTTTAGTTCTTTTCAATTTTAAATTGCTTATAACACGAAAACGATCAACTTTAGAGAAAAATTATAAGAGACCTTTTTTATCCAGAATGGTCCAAAAAATCTATAATAAAATTGTCCGCGCCAAAAATATTGATTTTTTGCAATTTGATTAAAAAAAATTGTTAAAAAAAATTTGGCCCACTTTTCACGTGGGCGACTTCTTGAACCTTATTCTGGGATGTCTCACGAATGTAATTATGCAAAAACATTTCATGGGAATATTTTTCCCAACAAATCCGCCGTTTTCGCCTTGTCTAAATGAAAGGTACAGTATTCTTCTATATGTAAAAAAAATTCAACTTGCTGTCTGCTTTATTTTCAGTCCTGCAACATTTTGAAAAAATGAATTTTTTTTGAGAAAGCTGGATTGCAAAATTTATTTTGCAAAATATATTTAACCGATCTTAATTTTTACAGTATTGTTTTATTATATCATAAAGTTTTTCTGGGTGCAATATGAAGGCTCTAAGTGTAGCATAAATGGTTGGAAAACGTAAAATGCAAATACTTGTTTATGTTTTTTTCGCAATTATTGCTATTTCCCAACAAGGTTGACAATTTTTAAAAATTTAACTAATCATATATTGTAGGAAATATAATTACGCAACTTTTATGTCATTGCAACTTTTCTCGGAAATGAATACTTTTAAAGTTATAATCAAAAAACGAAGAAAAAATCGAATTTTTTCTTAATTTTTTGACATTTTGAATATTTAAACAATGTTCCGGGCCTTTTTGAATGGGAGGATAACGCAAATATTATTAAATGAGTTATTTTCAAGCAATTTCTGTAAAAAAATATGAGTCACCTCTCAACATCCAAATGTACTAATATTTTTACAGATGCGCCCTGGTCTACCAGATAGTCCAGTTCAAAAATAGCGGCGAGTAATTTTTCAATTCTTAAATGCTTCGTTTCCTGGGTACAACTGTTTAAACTTTTTTCCAATGCAGAAGTAAATTGGTAGTGTGGATTATTTTCTTTGGTAATCCAACTCTCTTTTCGGTTTTTTTTTGTGGGTATCTGTGCCTACTATTATAGATATATTTCTTAACAGCCAACTTGATTACAAAAATTAACTTTTTCTGAATTCATCCCTCAACAATCTACAAACTTAAATATATATATATATATATATATATATATATATATATATATATATTGATTGATTTTAACTTTACTTCAGAGGATTACATTACATGACTTGCTGTTATATCAGCGATGAAATTCTTTTAAGTTTCTTTAATGAATCAGTTTGCTTGAAAAACGTTTTTTGAGTGTCCCTATGGGAAATGAGCCTGAGGGGATGGCCTGCCTCGTAAACAAAATGATTAAAACTCTAATTCAATTTGACGTCGAAATTAAATCTTATCGACTTACACTGAGAGTATTTGTTTAAGATAGAATATTTAAAACGACAAAGAAGCTACTTGTGCTATTTATATTCCTTTCCAATACAATATTTTAGGGTCACAAATAAACCTTTCGTTTGATACGAACGCACCAAGAGTAATATACTGGGGGTGGTTTCAAGGAACTTGTCCTAACAAACCAGTCAACTCTCACTAGTGAGAGTTCTCTACATACGTAGTCTAGGCGCCAAATAGAGGTCTCACCGTGTTCTTTTCAATTCTGATGGACTAACTCAACGGTTTCTTATGTATTTTTGGCTGCTGATTACGAATTTCGAGGGTGGATTTCGATCCGAGTAGTCAAAAAATTGTTATAAACAATTTAATTGTTTATAAGGCTCTGGCTCGTAAACTAAAAGAGGTAAAAAAATGTTTCAAATAAAATTTGTTCCTTAATAAAAAACGAAGAAAAATACGTTTACTAAACTCAAATCCAACAATTAGAACTCAAGATATTGTAACATTAGCGCATAATACAAATTGCAAATTGCAAATAACTATTTTTCTAAGCTTTATCGATCGTAACTCGGCTTCTACGAACACAAATGAGCCTAAGAAGATCTCATTTTAAAGCTTAATTAATAGGCTTCGAAACAAAGTTTTTTAAATTACTTTATCTTTATTTGTTTTAAAGTTATACCCGTTTGAACTTATAATTTTCTTAAAAAAATTGTACATTAATTTGTTCATAAGAGTTTCAAGCAAATTTGAGCTATAAACATTTATACTTTAATTAACAATAATGATATAAGAACTTAAAAGGAACAATTTGAGCTTATGAAAATGTTCGTAAGTTTATTTTTGGCCAAGATATCGATATTTTGGCTACGAATTTCGTCACTAACTTGACTGTGAGCCGATCTTGCGCCTCATAGGGCACCATTAAAATATCGATATCTTGGACAAAAATATAACTACGAATATTTTCATAAGCTCAAATTTTTCCTTTTGAGTTCTTCCATCATTATTGTTAATTAAAGTATAATTGTTTATAGCTCAAATTTGTTTGAAACCCTTATAAACAAATTATTGTACATTTTTTAAAGAAAATTATAACTTCAAACGCATATAACTTTAAAATAAATGAAGAGAAAGTAATTTAACGGGTCTAGGACGTTTCATCGCCGCCGTTTCGATGCCGCCAGTTCGATGCCGATGCCGGCCGATTCATCGCCAGTCAATTAATCGCTATCTGATATATTTCCGAATTTTCGACAGTTACAATTATTAGTTATTTTTAGTATTAATTAGGAGTTCTAGGAATTGCGAGATATGACGGCGATGAAATGGACTGGCGATGAACCGGCGGCATCGAAACGGCCGGCGATGAACCGGCGGCATCGAAACGTCCCATTCCGTAATTTAACAAACTTTGTTTGGATGCCTATTAATTACGCTTAAAAATGAGATATTCTAAGGTTCATTTGAATTCGTAGAAGCCGAGTTACGATCGATAAAGCTTCGAAAAATACTTATTTTGCAATTTTCAATTTGTATTGTGCACTAACTTTACAATATCTTGAGTTCTAATTGTTGGATTTAAGTTTAGTAAACGTTTTTTCTTTCTTTTTCATTAAGGAACAAATTTTATTTGAAACATTTTTTTTTGTCTCTTTTAGTTTATGAGCCAGAGCCTTATAAACAATTAAATTGTTTATAACAATTTTTTGACCAATTGGATCGAAATGCACCCTAGAAATTCGCAATGAGCAGCCAAAAATCCATAAAAAACCGTTGAGGTTGTCCATCAGAATTGAAAAGGACACGGTGACTCCTCTGGCGCCTAGACTAACGTGCAATACCCTAGTAACTGCATAGCCTACAGCCTACAATTCAAATTAAATAAGGAGTGCTAGATATGGCGAAAAATTTCAGCAGCAGTAGTTGGCTGCAAGAAACTGACCATAGACGAAAAGTAAAAACTTTTTCCACCTACCTCTACCGAAAGTATACTTTTCCGGACTTGATTGTAGGGAGCAAAGTTGTACTTTTCCTCCCTTTTTTCCTCCCTAGGGAGGAAAATTAAAAGTGACGTCATGGTATTTCATTCATGAAATATAACTTATTGACGCCCTGTATAATACCTATTTTCTATTACGTAAGTATCTATACATTTTAACGTTTCTTTAAAAACACCCTGTATTTTGCAAAATGGTGAAAACAGCAAATTGTTATTTTGATTTAACATTGTTTACATTAATAATTTGACTTATATTTGACAGTTGACAGTTATATTGTACCTACTTGTTAGTTCTAGTTCCAATAAATTTTGTTGGTTAGTTACATAAATAAATTAAGTAAAAATGAAAAAATGACTTGTTATTTGAGGAAGGTGGAAAAACCATATGTATAACATGGGAGTAAAGTGCCTTTTCCTCCCTTGAATGATTACTGCCCTCCTCTACGCGTCGGGCAGTAAACTTCATTCTCGGGAGGAAAAGTAGCACTTTCCTCCCTTGTTATACAAATAGCTATTATGTGGTCGTGAAGCAGTCAGCGAACGCGTAGTGTAATCCATAGAAAGGCGTTTGTATAGTGGTGCGAAAAGCATGGAGAAATTGAGTAGGGTCATTCCAAAGTGAATCTTATCCCTTCGAGAAAAATGTTGAAGAATTAGATAAAACCATTTTTTTATTATCCGATGGTTCTTTTTGTATGAAACTTTTTAGTGTTCATTAATAATTCATAACATTAGTATACGTTAAGGTTTTTCAAATCGTTTTTGCGTGATTAGCTCAAAAAAACTAAATAAAATTTGGATAAGACGCACTTTGGAACAACGCAGTGGATAAGACGCTTTTTGAAATAACAATAATGTAGACAAAGGAAGTAGTGTGAACGAATATTTTTATTCGAAACAATAATCTTATAGCTAAAACAGATTTTGGCTAAAATAACAATAATGTTATGGTCACATAAGCTAAAAAACAAAAACACTAAACACATTTTTTAATTATTAAATCCTTAATTCAGCAGGTTCTGGAAAATAACTTTCGCAGTAATCTTTTTTGCTGCGTATCTGAAACAAACGATCGATTGGATTGATATAAGCAATACAGAAAAAAATAATACTTAAATAAACAGTTTTATCGAATTACTAGTTATTTATAGCACAGATTTGACAGTAAATTAATAAAGCATCTTTATAGTCGGTTCGCTAAACTCAGACGCAACTGGCTAGATATTTTAGTCGATAACTTTTTTGTTTTTTGCCAATTTTGCAAAAATTGGCAAAATTACTAACTATTTAATGATTATTAACTATTTAGTAATTATTTTTTGCCAATTTTACTAAAATTGGGAAAATTACCGACTAAAATATCTAGAAAGTTGCGTCTGAGTTTAGCGAACAGACTATACCTGTTATTTTTTTTTTGTATTTTTGCCCACAGTTTTGGATTAGAAACCTTCTTTCTGCCACAACCTTTTAGTACTTCTTTAAGTGCTTCTTCCATAACAGTTTAAAATATTAAACACATACTTTGTCGGTAAGAACAATAATTAGGTTTTACTTCACTAATTAAGTATAAAGACTTTACACTCTTTCAATAATAAACAGTAAAATAACCTAACCTAATCACGCAAGTTAAAACGTCAAAACGATCACGTGGCTAAAAATCGGAGGCAGCCATTGGCTGGAAAGGATAAGGTTCGCTTTGAGATGACACTGCTCGTGGATAACGCGCATTTTGGAAAGATACGCAATATTTAGACTTATTTTATATAGAACAAGAAGCGATTTGCAACAGTATTTTGTTATAATAGTATGTCAAAATCAATGTTAAAGCGATATTTAGGGCCAACTTAATTTTTATAAAAAATGGATAAGACTCACTTTGGAATGACCCTACTCAATTACTGCTTTATATGTCTTAAGGAAGCATTTATGGCACAGGCAATAAAACAAAAAGCCCCTAGCCGGTGACATACCTTAAATCAGAGGTGGGCAAATACTTTTAAACGCGGGCCAAAATGAAATTTTCAAAATGTCTCCCGGGCTGGAGGACGACACCGCGTACGTACGTTTTGCATACGCTAATGTTTTTGGCGGAAAAAAGAGATACAAAAATTGCTTGCGGGATTTGTCAACGGACCGGATTAAGTAAGCAAAAGGGCCGGATCCGGCCCGCGGGCCGGCTTTTATCCACCTCTGCCTTAAATGGTCAGGGGGTGCTAAGATTACCCATAAAGACAAAAACAAAGGTAACAAAAATCAACGGTGGTAAGCCAATGATAAACAATGGTAAGAAATATGCAGGCTAGAAATAAATATCTTGGGTATAACTGAAACCAGATAGCCAAACAGCAAAAAAGTCCAAACACAGTCCAAGTAAAAAAATTACACTTTTTACCATACTGGAAATGACTATCCCAGCATTATGATGATACTCCAATAGCTGAGAAACCAGAATCAGACACCAAAACCTTCTATGTGGAAATAAAACAATTGTTATCTCAAAGCAAGAAGGCTCGAACCAATTATTGTATTCTAGAGGACTTAAACGCATAAGTAGGCAAGGTAAGATGTAAGGACCTCATTAAAACATCGCGGGTGGGACCAAGAAACGAAGAAGGCGATAATCAAATTCTGACAACAGAAGAATATGTTAACCTCTAGCAACTGGTTCAAACTGCCTTTAAGATGGCTTTATATTATATGAAGATATTCTCAAAATATACAAAATGACCTAGTTCGAAATCAGATTGACTATACCCTATCACCAAAAAGATACAGAAAGAGACATGAAGTCAAATTACAATTCTCTGTAGTGGCACAAATACAAGTTTGGGTAAAAAAGACCTAAAAAAAAGTCGCGAAAATGCTAAACTATTAAAAAGCTGAAATCTGCATACCTTGGCCATGTAATAAGACATAATAATATAACTTTCTTCTCTTCATAATAGAGAGTAAAATTAAACGTAGAAGTGGACCAGGATGCAGACAAAGCTTTTGGCTCTTAAGAGATTGGACAGGCTTAGGCTTAACCCATTTGCTGAGGAAGACTCAAGACAGAGAAAGATTTGCCAATATTGTTGTCAGTCTTCGATAGAAGAAGGCACTCAAAGGAGAAGATGGAGTCATATTCCTGGTTTAGTTTTCAGTCAGATTTTTATTTTCTCTCTTTTGTATCTCCCTTGTTTTCTCTCCGATTCTCCTATGCTGCTACTACTAGTCACACAGTCGTTCTGTTGAATTTTGTCTTTCTTTTCTTGTATATAACATGTTTTCTCTTTATTTTTTACTTCTCAATTTTCAAAATGTTTCTCATTCCACCTCAATTCATTAACTATGTCATATTATTGTTCTTCATTGTTGTTTCCCCTTTTCCTTATTACTTTTCCCTGTTATTGCACGTTTCTCAATTTTTATTACTTGGCCATCTTTATTTTTACGTCTCTTTTTTTTATTTTATTATGGATTTTTAGTTTCTGTTGGCTTGGTTTTTTTTGTTCTTTTGTAACATTTAATTTTTACTTCTATGCTACTTATTCTTCGCCTCCTATCTACTTCTCTCTTATTTATTCGCCTTTATTGCATCTGCCTATTTTTTTGTTTTTCATTGTCTCTATTCTGTGCTAGCTGTTTGAATTCGAGTAGCAATAATCTCTTCGCCTGTTTACTGATTTTCCTATGTCCAATCTCTTTTTATTTATGTTATTTTTATCCACGATTTTTATACAGGGTTGCGAGGAAGTCTGGCAACACGTTATTTTCTCGGAAACCGCTAGAACGATTTTTATGGATTTTGGTGGGTAAGGGTCTTTTAATGCGGCCGATATTATAGTGGTAATTACATTGTTTTTAAATCTTCCGTTTTTCTGGACTTTCTTATTTCATTTGGAACATCCTGTATATTTTTTAAGTTTTGGAATCCCTAGGGGATACTGAATTTTTTTTATATGATATTCCCTATACCTAAATGCAATAGTTTCGAAGTTATTGCTGCATTTATTAAAAAAAAATTTTTAACAATTTATAAAAATCAATTTTTTCGGCCCGGGTAGATATTATTTTCAGCTCCTTGGATCATTGTGAACAAAAAAGATCTTTTGTAATTTTTCTCTAAAGTTAATAGTTTCCGAGTTATATACAATTTAAAACTGAAAAAAATCGAAAAATGACGATATTCTAGGTTCAAAAACACAAGTAAAAGTTATTAATTTTGAAACTACGAAGTGCCTTAATTCAAGATCAATCCTTATTTTATCAGCTACCGATAAGCAATTTGGTCTTGATTCATTCTAAAATATTATTTTTTAGTTGCTCTTGCCCGTTGATCGCCCGTTGTCTCATATGCGCTTCATTAATAATTAAAAAATAATATTTTAGAATAAAACTTGTCAAAAATTATTATAGGTGTCTGATAGAAGAAGGTTTGGTCTTGAATTTAGGTACTTTGTAATTTCAAAAATTGTTTTTGACATGTGTTTTTGAACCTTGAAAATCGTCATTTTTCGTTTTTTTTTTTCAGTTTTAAATTGCGTATAACTCGAAAACAATTAACTTTATACAAAAATTTCAAAAGACCTCTTTTGTTTCCAATGATCCAAAGAACCTAAAATAATGTTTACCCGGGCCGAAAAAATTGAGTTTTATAAATTGTTTAAAATTTTTGTTTTTAATAAATGTAGCAATAACTCCGAAATTATGGCATTTAGGTACAGGGAATCTCATATGAAAAATAATCAGTATCCTTTAAGGATTCCATAACTTAAAAAATATACAGTGTGTTCCATTTGCCATAAGAAAGTTCATTAGATTTAGAGAAAAACGGAAGATTTGACAACAATGTAATTACCACTATAATATCGGCCGCTCAATTATTATTTCTTTAAAAGTTATTGAGATGATACTTACGTGTTGGCCAGCAGTATCCAAGATTTCAAAATACACTAATTCGTTGTCGATAGACGTGTGGAAAGTATAGACTTTTTCCAAAGTGGGATCATATTCGCCGATATAACGTCTTGTGATAAATCTGACAACCATTGCTAAAAAAAATAATAACAATAAGAATTTTGCTACAATAATAAAAGTATGTACTATATTTTTAATAATTAAAACATTTTTTTGTATTATACACACATTCGATATTATAATAAGATATTTCATTAAGGCTTCGTACACACTATCGACTTCACTCCGCTCTCGATAGCAGTATGTCTTATTTTTACTCCTCTTCGGATCTCTCATCGTATTTTCTGTAATTCTTGTCAGTACTCTCATCTCTGCCGTTTCCAGTAGTATTTGTGTTGTTACTGTGTTTATAGTAGTAGCCTGGTTAGTCCTGTCGCTAGTGGGTTTACAGCGGCCTCCTTAATTCAGATGGACTTACCCAATTTTTTTTATGTATTTTCACCCGTAGAACACGAATTTTTTGGGTAACAGTCGATCCGGATGTCGATAAGATTGTTATAAACAAAGAACTTGAGGAATCACATAACAGCGATTTTTTGCAAAACAAAACATTCTTTTGTATTTTTTGGGTAATTTAAGCAAAACATGTTTTTACAAGTTTTTTCGTAAGATGCATAAGTTTTTTAAGATGCATAAGATGCATAAGATGCACAAGATGCGTAAGATGCACAAGATGCGTAAGATGCATAAGATGCACAAGTTTTTTCGTAAGATGCATTTTTTCGTAAGATGCATAGTTTTCGACATACTGCAAGCGCCAGTTAACTTGGCGACAGCGAATACGCACAACGACACTGAGACTGATGATCATCCCATAAGCCACTGTGCAATGCGTCTCGCCAAGTTAACTGGCGCTTGCAGTAAATGCGGTTGAACTTTCAAAAAATCGAAAAATTGCAATTTTTGAACCCAAATAACTTTTGATTGAAAAATAAAATAGCAATCCTGCTTACCGCATTTGAAAGTTCAAGTCAAATTCTATCGGTTTTGATTACCTTCATTGCTAAAAATTAATTTTTTTATTGTTAAACAAAGCTATAAACACATAGTGATTGAATGATGTTTTCAATGCATTTCCCATTTGAAATCGAACGAGTAGGCGCGCATACAGACAATTTCTACGTAGATTACGTAAACTAAAACGCATGCATTGGGCACGGGAAACACTATGTGTCCATGGCTTTGTTTAACAAATAAAAACTTAATTTTTAACAATGCAAATAATCAAAACCGATAGAATTTGACTTGAACTTTCAAATGCAGTAAGCAGAATTGCTATTTTATTTTTTAAACAAAAGTTTTTCGGGTACAAAAATTGCACTTTTTCGATTTTTTGAAAGTTCAACTGCGTTTATCTCGAAAACTATGCATCCTACGAAAAAGCTTGTCAGAACTTGCTGAGAATCACCCAAAAAATACAAAAAAATGTTTTGTTTTGCGAAAAATCGCTGTTATATGTAATTCCTCAAGTTCTTTGTTTATAACAATCTTATCGACGTCCGGATCAACTGTTACCCAAAAAATTCGTGTTCTACTGGTCAAAATACATAAAAAAACTTGGATAAGTCCATCTGAATTAAGGAGGCCGTTGTACCCCCCCCCCCTGGCGACAGGACTAGGTAGTTTTACTGCCAGTCTGTTTGCTTTATGTACTTGATCCCTCACTTTTTTATCCAGGTCTCCAAAGCTGGTCAGTGTAATTCCAAGGTATTTTGTTACCATTATTTGTTCAATACTGATGCCATCGACTTCTAATTTTAAATCTGATTGGTTCTTTTGCTGATTACTATTAACATTACGTCCTCGCTTATCAGAGTATTTTTACTTTTTTGTTTACCATTCCGAATCCTTTTTCTTTATTAAAATTTTTAACGATTTCATCTTGAATAAATTGAAGAGCATAGTGCTCAATGAGTAACCCCTGTCTGATTCCGCTGCATATGTCTATAGGTTCTGTAACTTATTCATCTATTCTGACTTTGTTGTTTTGGTAAATGTTTTCAATAGTTTTTGTGATATCTAGAGAAACTTTCCTACTATCCAGAAGATGGATTATATCTTTCAGTCTTACTCTGAGTAATGCTTTTTTAAAGTCAATCAGTCACAGAATTGCAGATCTAATTAACTTTAGTGATTTCTGAGTAATTTGCTATATGACAAATATTGCATCTGAACACGATCTTCTGGTACGAAAACCTTTAGCTGTTGTTTATCTGCTAAACTTATCCTCTGATTCATTAGTTACTTGTATTTTTTTTATACCTTTGTAGATTTCTGGCTGTTTTGTATTTCCTTTTTTGAATAGTAGAATTAGTTCGCTACTTCTCCACTCTTCCGGTATTTTATTGTTTTATAACTTTGTTAATTAACGTTGTTAATAATTGTTGTATCATTGCTGTTCCACAATATTTCAGTAATTAATTTGCCATCTGGTCTTTACCTGCAGCTTTTCTAATCTTCAGCTTTCTTTGTGGAACGGAGCGAGACATTTTTTTTGTACATTTTAGAAGCAAATCTTTGTTTGTCGTTAAATAATAGACCGGGATGTATCGTCGCCTCCGTTAGTGAAATTATTTCGATTCAATTTTTTTGCACAAACTTACTCAAAAAGAGGTCCTTATAACATATCCACAGGGTGCCGGGCGGTGCCGTGGTCTAAAAATTGTTTAAACAATTTTTTTTAAACAAATTGACAAAAATAATTTTTTCATTGCGAACGATTTTCTTTAGATGATTTGGGTTATTCTGAGCAAAAAAGATCACTTGTGATTTTTGTCTAAAATTGATTGTTGTCGAGTTATATGGCCATTTTCGCATTTTTCAAATTTTAAATCGCGTATAACTCGACAACAATCAATTTTAGAGAAAAATCACAAGAGACCTTTTTTGCTCAGAATGTCCCAAATTATCTAAAAACATGATATGAGGACCATTTTTGAGTAAGTTTGTGCAAAAAAATCAAATCGGAATAATTTCACTAACGAGGGCGACGATAAATGCTGGACTAGCGCTAATTGTTAATAATTAAAAATAACAGCTTTGTAATAAAATAATGACAAACATCTCTTCAGGACCTTAAATAAGGGGTTTGATGCTTGATTTGGTCACTTTTTGAATTTTATAAAATTTTTAATCGAGTTATTAAGTCTTGAAAATGGCTATTTTCGCATCTTTCAAATTTTTAATCGCATATAACTCGACAACAATCAATTTTAGAGAAAAATGACAAGAGACCGAATCGGAATAATTTCGATAGCGATGACTACGATACAGCCAGGTCTATGAGAGAAAATTGATTTTCAAGCCCTCTCTGACTAAGTTCATTATTTAATATTGATAAAAAAATATCAATAATGTTTTACAATATCTTTTTAACAGCTAGTGATATATTCTAGCAACTTCGGCAGATTCTAAACTAGTTTTATTTGAGTGTTCTTTTCTTTATCATCAATATCATTTTAATAAAGCCTGTAAATTTTTTTTACCTCAGATCGTTCAAGAAAAATAACAACTTCTAGGCCATATATCACAGTCGTCTCTAAATGCTACCATTTCCCTAAGGATACGATACAATTTGGGATATAATAAATCTTTCCTTTGACGAAACAATCTCACTTGTCAATAAAATATAAAATGTAAACTTATTTTTTTGAAAAACGATGTGTGTAAAGTCTCCAGATAGAGATTGGATTGAAAAATCATCTTTTATGACATTTTGTTTTAAAACAATAATTTCATAAATTTCATTTCAACATAATAATAAAATAAAATAATTACAATACACGAATATCAAAATAAAATTCGGTTAAGGTTGAAACAAATTTTATATCAAAGTTTAGGTGAAAACAAAAGATATTTTCAAGAAAGGATATGATTTATATAACGGGATCATTTTTTAAATAATGAAAGTGAGTCATTTTTGCACACACTCTTTAACTCCTGCGGTAACTTATGTCTTTATGAAGGATTTTACGATTATTTTCTGCAAAGTTGAAGGGAAAAGCTTTCATGCGAGACTTGCTAAATTAAAATCGACCCTTAATTTATTCAAATAATTATAAATAAAGCTTCAAAAATAAATTTACAAATAAATCATTTTTTGCGTTATAAAAATAATTACACTTTTATAAAAAAGAATTTTTTATAATAAAACGTTTCATTATTTATAGGGCCCAATATATAATTATAAACTATTTTGTTGTTTCAGTTTCTATGTCATAAAATAATTTTGTAATCGACTTTTTTAGAGTCATATTTTCTCTAGCGGATTTAAACTCATATAAATCAAAGAAAATATTTAAAATGGTATATATAATATTTATCTTATATATAAAAATCAATTCCTGTTCGTTAGTCTTGCTAAAACTCGAGAATGGCTGGACCGATTTGGCTGATTTTTATGTTGAATTATTTGTGGAAGTTCAGGGAAGTTTTATACGGTTTTATATATCCATTTTAGTAGCCACCAAAATTTTACATCTATATGTATAAAATGCTCTTTTTACAGTGTTTGTTGCCATAATCCTCCGAAACGACTTGACCGATTTTTATGAAATTTGGCAGGTATATTCGACCGGTCTGAGAGTAGATTGTTATTTATATTTCATACTTGTAGTTTATAATGATGTGAAAAATACGAAATTAAGTAGGTAGACTCCTTGCTAAATTCCGAGCAGAACTGTACTAAAATTTTTTCTCTAGCCCAATCGGTGTCCGAAATACAATATCTCAAGCCGTAGAAATATTATGAGGACAGAAGAAGAACGAGCGACAAATTTCATAGAAGAGAAGTGGAACAGTTTTTGGGACTCAAATTGGGCAAAATATGAATTTTTTAATTTTACGAAATTTTCAAAAAATATCTCTAAACGGAACCGTAAGCAGGAGAAAAATTCTGAGCACACGAAAAGAACAAGCAACATATTATAAAATGTTATTTAATTTTAAATAATTTTGTTTAATTTAATTTAAGTATTTTATTTATTTTCGTTTATTTTATTTTATTTCATTTTTTAATTCCATTTATTCTTTTTTTATTTTATTTCATTTTATTATTTTTTTAAATTTATTTATTATTTTTATTTATTTTTTTAGCTTTATTTAATTGTATTTAAATTAATATTATTTTAAAAATGAATAACCATTTTCAATTTCGTTGCAAATCGAAAATACATCCGAACCATATTCTAGTCCAATCAGAGAGTGCATCAAGCACCTCTACCGGTTTCGAAACTTATTAGTCTCTCATCAGGAGGCACATATGCTGCTCTCCCTGATCCAACCAAAACAAACCCCAGCGTGCAGTCCCGGATCGCAACGAACGAAATGGCATAGATGCCCTAGCGGCAACTGCTAACAAAAAGACTAAGTTTTCACTCTAATGGCATATAAAACAACATTCATTGAATTTCATTCTGGTGGGATGTAGAATAGCATTATGTTGTTTTATATGCCATTAGAGTGAAAACTTAGTCTTTTTGTTAGCAGTTGCCGCTAGGGCATCTATGCCATTTCGTTCGTTGCGATCCGGGACTGCACGCTGGGGTTTGTTTTGGTTGGATCAGGGAGAGCAGCATATGTGCCTCCTGATGAGAGACTAATAAGTTTCGAAACCGGTAGAGGTGCTTGATGCACTCTCTGATTGGACTAGAATATGGTTCGGCTGTATTTTCGTTTTGCAACGAAATTGAAAATGGTTATTCATTTTTGATTTACAGTTACTCTGATTAGAGTACAAAGGGAACCATTCTCGTTGGAACTTTACCGCGCTGAGCAGATGGGACGTGAATTGTAAATTGTAGAATTCGCTCATCTTCCTTAGTCTCAGCATCCGTATGGCTTGCAAATTGTAGAAGCCTCGGAGGTGTAACCAGAGAAGGTTCTTATTGTTTTCATTCTGGTGGGATGTAGAATAGCATTATGTTGTTTTATATGCCATTAGAGTGAAAACTTAGTCTTCTTCTTAAAATTATTTTATTTATTTGCATTTAATTTTATTTATTTTTATCTAATTGCATTAATTTTATTTAATTTTATTTTATTTAATCAACACCTATAGAGTTGGAACCACCCCGAACCCAATCATAAATACAGGGTTGTTTTGAATGTAGATAAAATAAAGCTGTTATATTCATTATAAGATCAACAAATTTAAGATTGTAACTGTTGCACTACAAACTTTTTTTTTTTTACTTCTAACTAAACTTTATTACTTCAAACATCATGTGTAATTAACTAAAAATAATAATAAAACCTCATTCACATCGAGCATTTTTTGTTTATTAATTACGAATTCCTTTTGTTTATTATAAGTTTATTTTATACAAAAGTTTGTTTTTATTGAGGCAGTACGAAGTCTGCCGGGTCAGCTAGTATACATATAATAATTAGCTTATAAATTATGAATGTCAAGTATATTAACTGTTAATTATTTATTAAAAAAAATTAAAAAGATACGCAACAGCCGGGTTTCGAACTCTGGACCTCTCTATCCTAGTCTAATGCTCTACCACTGAGCCACAATCAATTTGTAATTATCGATTTTTTGACGTACTTTAAAATGGAATAAAAGTACTTCACGCACAATTTCATACAATATTTTATCTACGATAAACAAATAGAAAAACTGTAACTCTTCGTCACTGGAATTCATTTCTATTCTACAATTTTTAGAACTTTGATATTTAAAAATCCTAACTACTTTCAAACTACAAAACTGTCAAAAATTGTGTTGTAAGTCATTGCTCATATTGTCATCACCATGACAACGCGATAGTTAAGGATATTTGATTATATGAAAGTGTGCCAAAAAACCCATTGAAAGTGTGCGAAAAACTAAATCCCATTTAAAATACATTGTTACTTCACGCACACTTTAACCCTTCAACCCTTCACGCACTGCTATCTATAATGACAGTTTTCACAAACTAAAAACTTATACATAATATGACATAGAGTAGATAAAAGTATTTCTAGGACCATTCAACCTTTTAAACTTTAAAAATTCGTAATTTATTTATTTATCAATAGTAAGATTTAAAATTGCGTGAGTATTTATCAACATTTCTACTTTTAACAATGCCATTTATAAATACAAGTTCTACAATGTAAAAATTGTAGAATGTTTTAAAAAATATTTATTTTTGTAGCGAACTTAAATGAAAACTTTTAAACGACTAAACAAGTGAACATGTTTGAATCGATGATTATTACGTAAACTCGGTTTTTATAGCTGGGTAAATTAATTTTTCAAAATTTGTCAATGTCAATTGGTTCATATGTTTTATTTCTAGAACAACGTTGCCACTAAAACGAAAATGTTATAAATTACTACAACATTAATACAAAAGTAACTTCCATGTATAAATCAATTAGTGTGAAATATAATAGACGGAGAGCTAGAGCCAAAAAATCATCGTCATAAGTAATATGGAGTTTTTCCTGTGAAATATGTCCATTGTATATTGACAATTATGACCCCTTTCAGGCTGACACCTCAGTGTATACAGGAAGTAGCAATAAGGGATGAAAGGGGAAAGTTAGTGTAGTCATTTACCCTTAAACGCCCAACCTTTTTTAGGTTCCATGTACGCTCAAGGGTGGGTAAAAAATGTCCACCTCGAAAATAGCTAATATATTTATTGAGAGTTGTTAGAAATGGATTAAACTTAAGAATCTTTTGCTTAATGAACACAGCATCTTCTAAAATATTAATGTAAACAATTTACAAACTTTACAACAAAATTACAATGTACATCAAAATTAACATACCAGTAAAAACCAGTAATTCAGATTTGTCGATTTTCTGCACATTCTTCCTTTCAACCTCCTCATTGGCGGATAATTATGTAGATTATGTAATTATACGTCGATAATTATATGAATTATCTTCCTACCAACATGAAATTATATAGAAATCTTTAGTAACCAGTTTTACCAAGGGTGTACTTTTTATGCCCACCCATATTTAACTCAAGATGCTACTTTTATTTTAAAAAATATCGGCAGAACCAAATTAACATTCGATAAAGGGCTGTCTTTTTAAAACAATAAATAATTTTTTTAAAATTTTTAAACACGTAATAAATATGTTACAACGGAATACGCATTAGGTGAACATTTTTTACCCACCCTTGGGCGTTTAAGGGTTTTAAAGGTTTTCACCTCCTATTTTGTTAAACCTCCATCGATTTGCATGAAAATTGGTGACTAGTTAGAGCATACCTCAAGAAACAAATCTGATTTGGTGCCACTTGCACTTTTACCCTGGTGGTGAATACCACCCCTTCCCGCGGGTGAAAACTATTTTATTAAAAATAACCCCACAAATCGATAGAGGGACAAATTTTAAGTAAAATTTGTTATATCATGTTATTAAAATAAATCAATACTTTTTGAGTTATTTAAGATCAAAGATTTGTCTATTTAAGAGCATATCGCACCCTCAGTGCAAGACTGCAGTAAGTCAAAATAAGTAAGTTTCGAGATAAATACGATTTTTATTTAATTTAACATTTTAACATTTAGATTAACATTTAATTATGATTTTGCATGCTTTTCAGCCTATATTACATTAACCAAAAATAGAAATTTAAATAAAATAATATAAATGCAAAAAAAATTAGGAATTTCAAAGTCACAACACTTTTGCACGGAAAAAATTGTTAATCACTACACATTTAGTATTAGAATTTCAAAGTTACAACAGTTTTGCACGGAGAAAATTGTAAAAAGTGTAGACATATTTACTTTTACAGTAAAACCTGTGTTACCGGCCACCTGCCAACATCGGCCACCTGTACTAACGGCCAGTTTAAAAATTCCCCAAACCAATTAGGTATAATATCTAGACTACAAAAACTGGCAATACCGGCCACCTTTCTATATCGGCCAATAGTTCTTTCATTTTTAGTGGCCGTTGCTGACTGGTTTTACCGTAGTTGTTGTCCTCTTCTCGTACATCATCTTGTGCCAAAATATTTTTATAAAAACTATGGTGGGCTTCTGGTATCATACCCGAATAGCATAAGTATACCAAATCTTTCTTTTTGGCCATTTGAATTTTTGGCTGTTCTTTGAATAGATATTTTTGACCTCTCAGTATTGTCAATACACAAGTTTTAAGATAACTGTTTTTCCTTTCATGAGAAAAAATACTTTTTGGTCGTAAATAATTAGTCTTAATTTATGTGGTTTTAATCCAATCTAACAAATAAATGGTCAAACGACATCGCACACATCTTATGGAGAATATAATGTCACACAAAGGAGATATAATTTACATGAATTGTTTGGTCTCGTAAATCTTTTTTTATCGTCTCGGCCGTTAATGGATTACGTAGACACGCTGTATATTAAAAAAACACCACAGATATAGATATGATAATAACAAATATCTTACTTTTTTCGTGCCTTTCATTGCCTGTTATCGAAGCCATTGCAATGTTCCGTGCAAAACTGTTGTAACTCTGTTACATTAGAGTTACAACAGTTTTACATGGAACTCATATTCAAAAACGCAAAATAGTTAAACTGTTGTTGTTGTTGTTGTTGTTGTTGTTGTTGTAATATTTAGCCGGTTAAGCATTTGAAAGTTACTAAAGTTTTACAGGGGATAGATATGCATGTTTACAATCGAATTCCATGGTTACTTCATTTTCATAAAATTTTTGAGTTACTGCAGTCTTGCACTGAGGGTGCGATATGCGTGAAGTTACGGATGATAAAAAGAACATGTTATTTAATTGTATGTTAGTAAAATATTATTTTTATATTATTTCGATACACTTTTGCTAAATTTATAATATCGAAATAATATAAAAATAATATTTTAGTAACTAACAATTAATATGTTCTTTTTATCATCCGTAACTTCACGCATGTGCTCTTAAACAGACAAATCTTTGATCTTTAATAACTCAAAAAGTATTGATTTATTTTAATAACATGATATAACAAATTTTACTTATAATTTGTACCTCTATCGATTTGTGGGGTTATTTTTAATAAAATCGTTTTCACCCCCGAGAAGGTGGTATACACCCCCAGGGTAAAAGTGCAAGTTGATACTAAATCATTTTTATTTCCTGAGGTATGTTCTAACTAGTCACCAATTTTCATGCAAATCGATGGAGGTTTAACAAAATAGGAGGCGAAAAACCTTTAAAGACTACACTAACTTTCCCCTTTCATCCCTTATTGCTACTTCCTGTATCCACTGAGGTGTCAGCCTGAAAGGGTCATAATTATCAATATACAATAGACACATTTCATATGCCAAACTCAATATTACTTATGACGATGATTTTTCGGCTCTAGCTCTTAGACTATAGATAAATATGACGATACAAAACTGAATACATTGATAAATTGTTAATATTAATAATTTATTTTTTCTACGACCGTTTAATAACATGCTCATTATTCACTATTTTTCAATAGATAATAACACCCATTACTTTACCCGTGAGTAATAGTCATAAAAATAATAACTATAATAGATTATACAAGGTATGGGCCGCTCAGTGCGTCGAGGTGTAAAGACAATATTAAGGATCTTCTTCTTACTCTCTTTCTTGGCTTGCATACTTGTGCATCTGCCAGTACATGTGATTATATTGCAGCTCGCCTTGCTCTAAGCAATGCTGCAACACTGAAATGAAAACCTAAAAATGTTGCCTTGATTTCCCAAGTAACCAGGGGAGATTGAGTGGTCTAGCCATATTTGTCTGTCACATGCGCGGGATCGCATGTTGCATGGTTAAAAGAGATAGATAGGCCACCTAGCGACTGCTTCTGCGTTACGATGTTTTACTCAGTATGCCTTGTCTACCCTTACTATGTCTATGGTAGTGCCATTGGCTGGAAAAATGTAGGAAGTTGATTAATGTGAGATTTCAAATTAAGTGGTTTAATTTGTGGTTGAACACCTACACCCCCTAATTTTGATTTATTTGATTAAAATATGCTCAATATTTTCTCCAAATAATCCTATTCTAGTGTCTATCTCACCTTATAGATAGTTTCATCTATTAAATTACAATAAATAAGTATAACGATTAATAGCGACTCACTAATCCTTTTGTCACTTTTTTAACTATTTATAATGGGAAATAAGCCACAATATTATTAAAATATGATTTTTATTTTTGTTTTGTCACTTGTTGCATTTTAATTTTTGCTCCCATTCCGGTTCCCGGAAATTACCTTTTTTAATGGATCATTGTTAAAACGAGCACGCCCGCTACGACAATACGCAAATTTTACCCCGGCTCTGAATAAAGTGAAATTTATTGGATTCCTTCCTCACACCTTGGACGAACAGAAGAAATTTACTCACTTTAATAAATTCGTTTTGCTCTTCTTCGCTCCAGCCGACGAGAATAATTTAGAAGTTTTTAAGAACACAGAAAACTTTTGTCAATAATACCTTTTTTGAATAATATGAAAACAATAAACTTTTTTGTGGTTGAGTGAATTTGATGCCGTAGTTTGAAAAGAAAAAAAGCTGTACTGAAAATGAAAAGGAAGATCAGTAGAGATATACGGAATTTTTTAGCAGGTTTTTAGAAGTACGGCTCTTGTTTCATCTGTAGCATCTTGTAGCATCTGTAATAGCTATTTGTATAACAAGGGAGGAAAAGGCACTTTACTCCCATGTTATACATATGATTTTTCCACCTTCCTCAAATCTCAAGTAATTTTTCATTTTTAAATAATTTATTTATGTAACTGACAAAATTTATTAGAGCACTAAAACTAACAAGTAGGTACAGTATAACTGTCAACTGTCAAATATAAGTCAAATTATTAATGTAAACATTATTAAATCAAATTAACAATTTACTGTTTTCACCATACTGCAAAATACAGGGTGCTCTATAAATAAACATTAAAATGTATAGATACTTACGTAATAGATAATAGAATATTGTATAGGGCGTCAATAAGTTATTTCATCAATGACATACCATGACGTCACTTTTACTTTTCCTCCCTAGGGAAGAAAAGTACTTTCTCTCCATAGGGAGGAAAAGTACAACTTTGCTCCCTACAATCAGGTCATGAAAAGTATACTTTCGGTAGCGGTAGGTGGAAAAAAGGAAATAAATTAGTTCAGAGACAAAAGGAAAAAAATATCCTGTTGGTGACACAACCCCCTCCAGGCCGAAACCAAATTTTTTGAGTAGTATGGACATCTATAATAATAACCTATAATATGTTTCCTGCAGCCGATTTTGACGATATACATATTTATAAACAAATGAAGATAAAAAAAACGGTAAATTTTCGCTTTTTTCGTCTATTATCAAAATTAAGCATTTTAAACAAATTTGAGAGTAAGAAGCTTATTAATCGTATAAAAAACTTCAATATGGCGTTCGTTGAATATGTCTATCCTTATTGGTTGCTTAGAAAAATGAAAAATAAATAATAAATTTTGAGTTTATATAAATATTCACAGCTTATGTAAAAATTAACTTAGAACCTTCTTATTAAACGGAATGCTGAGACTTCTGGTGCTTAAATCATACCCTAAATTTCAAAGCAATTGGTCAAATAGTTTAAAAGTTATTTAATTTGTTTATCCCAAATTAATTTTTTTTGCAACACTATAAGTCAGAAAATGATGAAGTTACAGTAATACTTTGGATAGTTTATGAGAGAAGAAAATTTATACTATTAATTTAATAAAAAAAATTACAAAAAATAATTTTAAATATTGCAAAATTATTTTGCAAGGACATGTGAATTAAAAAAAGGGGGCTAACTTCGTCCCTAATTGTCCTAGGACAATTATTGTTGTTCTTTTTAAATGTGCATAAAAATTCGGTCTTTCTAAATATGAAAAAATAACACTGGTCAACAAAAAAAATTGAAAAAAAATGAACAGACACTCTGATGGGTGTTCTTTACTAATTTTGGGTCGCTGAACTCGAATATGAGCTCCGTTTTTTCCATCACCCTCCATTTTTCCGCTCCCCCCTATTCTTGCCAAAATAGTGGTGAAATAGGTAAATTTCGTTTAATTTGCTCATTTCGCCGCGATAAATGCCAACTTATACATTAAAATTACAGTAAAATAATGATTAAGATTATGCCCAACAATTAACATAATTGGGGATCCGAGGGGGCGGAAAAAGGGGAAGAAAGGGGTATTTCTCTGAAAAAAACGTAAAAAATCAGCATTTTTCAGTATTTTTTTTTGGAAAAAAAGCGACATTACAGGCCTTTTGCCATTTTTTACACCTTCCCAATACCCCCCTTGAACCGCCTTGCATCATCATATCTCTCTTTTTCACCCTCCCCCCTTAAAGCCCCCTCGTTCTTCAACAAGAAAAAAAAACATAAATATGGATGTACAAAAAAAAAGAAGTTACCTATTTATTTGAAACAAACTCTTATGTGGTTTTGATTGTATCTGAGAATTATGACAAAAATATGATTAGACAAGGTGGAGGGGGAGAAAAGTATTAAAATTAATCATAAGGCTAAGCAATCAAAAAGTCTGAAAAAAAACATACCTGCATCTACTTGGAAATTTTTCTCCTTTTGTAAGCGTCCTCCGGTGTTTCTCGAATTTGAGTCCAACAGTAGTCCGCCAACATACTAGGGTTCCATTTTCCAGCGTATCTCTTCTCCATTTGGGCAATCTGCTGATGAAATCTTTCACCATGCTCGTCCGAAACGGCTCCACAATTTTCCGGGAGAAAACTCAGGTGGGAGTGGAGAAAATGGACTTTCAATGACATATTGCAACCTAAAGCCTTGTAAGATTTAAGTAGCTCATCAATTCGTTGTTGATAGTCATCTGACCTTTTGTTTCCAAGAAAATTGCGACAAACAAAAACAAAAGACTCCCAGGCTCTTTTCTCTTTTCTTGACAAACTGTTGGAGAAAGCATCGTCATCAAATAACTGTTTAATCTGGGGTTCCACAAATACGCCTTCTTTGATTTTGGCATCACTTATATGCGGAAATTTTTGCTTCAGGTATAAGAATCCTTTACCATCCCTATTTAGAGCCTTAACGAATTGTTTAAAAAGGCCCAGCTTAATGTGAAGTGGAGGTATAATGATTTTTTTTTGTCTACTAAGGCACCAAAAGCGATGTTTTTACAACCGGGAATATCATTCACGCGCAAGGGCCAGTCTTTTCGCACATAATGTTGATCTTTAGCACGGCTGTCCCATTCACAAAGAAAGCAACAAAATTTAGTGTATCCAGCTTGCAATCCAGTTAATATTGCCACTACTTTGAGGTCAGCACAAACATTCCATTGATGATGATCGTAACTAATTTTTTCCAAAATTTTTCTTAGATTGTCATATGTTTCCTTCATACTGGTTGCATAGGCAACAGGGACCGATGGTAGATCATTTCCATTATTAAGTAAAACCGCTTTTAAATTAGTTTTTGAGGAATCAATGAAAAGTCTCCAGTTTTCAGATACGTATGGTATTTTTAGCTCAGTCATTAGTCCTGCAATGTTGTTACAGCTAATTAAATCTTCATCATCATCATCTCGCGAGAAAAAAGAAATGAAGGCGGAATTTCTTTTTCTGAAAAACGTAATATTGACATCTTTCTGCAGGAGATTTTTCTGCTGAAGTCGTGAACCAAGAAGCTCAGCTTTTATTTTAGGCAGGTCTAAATCGCGAACTAAGTCGTTCAATTCCTCCTGAGTAAAAAGTTGTGGTTCGTTCGAACCGTTAGGCGTGTAGTCTCCATCTTGGCTCCCATGTGAGGTCTCCTCTTCCAGTGGTGACGCATTCTGTTCAGTTGCTGATTCTTCATCATCTAGGGTGTAGTTTACGGGTGGTATGGGAACAGGCAGCATATTACTATGTTCCACGGGTCTAATTGCCGAAGGGATATTCGGATAAGTGATGGTACGTTTCGATTTTCGCGAAAATCCAGATATTTTCCTCATACAAAAATAACAGTCCTCGGCATGAGAAGTGGGCTCACGCCGACCATTGGTACAGCGAAGGACATCGGACGTGATTTCCCACGTAACCACGAACTTAAATTAGTGTAACAACTATTGCAACATAATTTTGGGGCCCATGGCTTGTCTTGATCCTCGACTTTGCAACCGAAATAATGCTCATAAGCTTTTCGAACCATCTTATTTAAAGGTCTCCTTTGATTCTTAAAAGTTACTTCTCCACAAATATAACAGAAAGAATTCACATCATTCTTACAAAAACGCGGCATTGTAACTCCAAAAACTTTACAAAGAAATGTACTTGAAGCACAAAAAAAAACACGTGTGCTAAACGCAAACACCTCACTTTTAAAAACTTCGAGACAGTCTTTCTCGAACAACACGCTCACTGCAACTGACAGGTGCTTGCTTGCGAATTCAAGTAGTGTAAAAGAGAGAAGGGGGGGGGGGGGTGAAAAAGAGAGATAGGAAGGTGCAAAGGGGTAGTGGGAAGGTGTAAAAAATGGCAAAAGGCCTGTAATGTCGCTTTTTTTCCAAAAAAAATACTGAAAAATGCTGATTTTTTACGTTTTTTTCAGAAAAATACCCCTTTCTTTCCCTTTTTTCGCCCCCTCGGATCTCCAATTATGTTTATCGTTGGGTATAATCTTAATCATTATTTTACTGTAATTTTAATCTATAAGTTGGCATTTATCGCGGCGAAATGAGCAAATTAAACGAAATTTACCTATTTCACCACTATTTTGGCAAGAATAGGGGGGAGCGGAAAAATGGAGGGTGATGGAAAAAAACGGAGGTCATATTCGAGTTCAGCGACCCAAAATTAGTTAAGAACACCCATCAGAGTGTCTGTTCATTTTTCCATGTTGACCAGTGTAATTTTTCTACGGGTAACGGTTCAAAAGGTATTCTAATTGTTTGTAAGTAAGCAAAAAATCGACATGTTTTTGCAAAATAATTTTACATTGTTTAAAATTACTTTTTGTCATTTTTTTAAATTAAGTTCAGAGTATAAATGTCCTTCTTTCATAAACTGTCCGAAGTATTACTGTAACTGTGTTGCAAAAGAAATGAATTTGGGATAAATAAATTAAATAACTTTTAAACTAATTGCTTTGAAATTTAAAATATAATTTAAGCACAAGAAGTCTCAGCATTCCACTTAATAAGAAAGTTCTAACTTAATTTTTTACATAAGTTATGAACATTTATAAAATCTCAAAATTTATTACTTATTTTGCAATTTTCTAAGGAACCAATAAGGATAGACATATTCGGCGAACGCCATATTGAAGTTTTTTATACGGTTTATGAGTTTCTTATTCTTAAATTTGTTTAGAATGCTTCACGTTTTAGTAACAGATAAAAAAAGCGAAAATTTATATTTTTTTAATCTTCATTTGTTTATAACTATGTATATCACCAAAATCGGCTGCAGGAAACATATTGGCTATTATTATAGATGTCCATACTACTTAAAAAATTTGGTTTCGGCCTGGAGGGGGATGTGTCACAAGAAAAATCTTATTTCTCTGGACTAAATACATTTTACACACTTTGACATACTATTTTTTCACTTGCTTGATTTACTTCCTTGAATTTTTATTCTGTTTTTTGTTAAAGCTTTTACATATTTTAGCTTTGTCATTTGTTAGCATATAACATAAAAGCCCCTTCCATGTCAGTTGGAATAAATCAGCAAATGTTTTTTTTTCGATAAATCGTGGCTTTTCATTCACTTACATCAACATACTTTTTTTTATAATTACTTTGTAACCAGAGGTAGCTTTGGAACAGTAACATCAAAACAATTTCCAATTAATGGAAAATGTATTTTTTCATATTGTAAGCTTATTGCCCTTTGTGTATTTTAATTAAACAAGGTAGTTATGGATGGGAATATTTGTTCAATCATCATTAGATTTTTTTTTATTTTTGAAAAAATCCAATTCGGAAATCTCGAATTATTGAAATTAGTACGGTATACATGTAGTGTAAGAAATGTAGTCAGACGATACAAACTGCAGATTTGGTCATCACAAAACCTAGAAATGTATGAAAAAATAGTACGCCACTGAAATATCTTAAATTTATAAAAATTTTCCTTGTTCCTCGATCAATTTATGACAAAAAATCTTTCTTGCCGTTTTTCGTATACGTTTCATATCCGACGTGTGCAAGCTCTACTACCTAGAAAGTTTTTTTTTACCAGTGAATTATTGATCAAATTGGTTGAGTTCCTAATTTTTTTAAATGACGTTTTGTTTACTGACGTGGCTACTTTTAAACGACATTGTATAAGAAACAAGAATAAAAAACCGCTAAACGCCGTAGAAATGAGTGGCGCATACAATATTCCAGCTACAAAAGATCTGATATGAATATTACGTGGCGCGAAAATGTATTTTCATTTTGATTCAAAACAAAATTCTAGTTTTATTTTAAAATATTTTTTCATAATATTTGCCTAATTTGAAGTAAAACGCGCCACAAAAGAGTAAATTTGATGCAGTTTGAATTTTGAAGCTCTTTTGTGGCGCCTTTACTTCAAATTTAGCAAATATTATGGAAAAATCTTTTAAAATAAAACTAGAATTTTGTTTTGCATCAAAATGAAAATACATTTTCGCGCCACGTAATATTCATATCAGATCTTTTGTAGCTGGAATATTGTATGCGCCACTCATTTTTACGGCGTTTAGCGGTTTTTTATTCTTGTATCAGGAGTTTTTCAAAGTTATTTATAAATTAAATGTATAAAGTTTAATGCAATGTTTCTCGATTACACGTTAAGCTTTATAAATGGTCACCTAAATGTCCATCGAATGTACACTAGATTTTTTTTATATTCGAAATACATTGAAGAAAATATTGGGATGACCGGTAAATGAACTTGGATTGCCCGTTGCCAGATCAAATTAGCGTCGTAACCACTACAACTACATAAACCATTTAGGGAATAATCGTTAATTGGATTATACTTTTGTAGCTTAATAACTTCTAAATGGCTTAACCGATTTTGTTCACTAAACATGAGTTTGAAACGTATTGACAAGTAGTATTTTACGCATCTAAGGTCAAGTATGATAACTGAAGCTATTACAGGAATTATTGAGTTTGAAAAACCGTTTTTTCCATAAGAAATAAATTTGAGCATAATTATGAAGCCTATAACTTAAAATAAAATTCGAATTTTCCCGAATATAAGGTATACACCGTTAGATTCGTCTAGAGTCCTTCTACAAACGCTTAGTTATTGGCGTAATTCGTAGGTTGAAATTTTGAGTAATTGTCGAAAAACCAAAATTTTCAAAGTTTAGTTTTTCAGTTTTTCGGCTATACTGAGCCGCGCGTATGTCTGATCTTGACAGCTTAGGCACCATTTGAAAGCTTAACTCAACGCTATTGATTTGGTGTATTTACTATTCTCCTGTCTCTTCTTGAACCGAAGATATATACCGCCAAAAAATATGCCGTTTTGTACCTACCAAGTCCTATAGCTGGCTTATGGGTAGTCAAAACTCACAAACTACACCGGTTATGAATCGGCCCTCACCCCCTTTTCAAACACAGAAAAAATAATTCAGATCGGCTTAACTTTTCTACACACATACATTACATACATACATACATATCCACAAATATTTTCCCTCTTTTAAATAAAAATTGACTCATATTTCTGAGCTCGGTAACTTTTGAACGGTATAACCGATTTTTAAAATTAGACATATGTTGGAAAGTTAATGATCAGTAATTATAGTACTATTAGAAGCCGCAAAGGTCGGAGTTAAATTTTCGAAGTTTTTGGGAGTTTTGCGGACGAGAACGAAAAACAGACCGTAAATAGGAATTGCCGTAAAATCCACACCCTTGGACCAAAATGGATGGTTTACATATGAATGAGTGGGTCTTTTCCTGAACTTTAAGATGGGAGTTGGCCCAATTTTCTATTCAGTCAGATTTAGAAAATCGAAAATTTCAGTATATATAGTGTCGCGTGTACAGGGGTGTAGGTGTGCGCCACTGGCGAGAACTGCCGTTCTATGGCAATCTCTATAAAAATCACTTATGGGCTAAAAAAATATACGTGGAATCTTTGAAGCTCATTTTCAGCATCAGTTTTCAGCAAATGTAACGTCTTCTTCTACTTGGCTGGTTTTACAACTTGGGATGAGTCTTTACCGCGTTCGCTATACCGTCCATCTTCTACCATCTTAAGCTTCCATTTCCCATTGTTGTACCCCAATCCTAGATAAATCGGCTTCAACATAATCCTTACATCTTTTTATGGGACGGCCTACTGATCTTCAACCGCCTGGTCTCTCAAAAAACTGTCTTTAACCATAGGCGTAACCAGGATGATCCTAAGGGGGGTTACAACTACCTGAAAGGGGGGGTTACAACTACTGGAAGGTCTCTGAGAGCTATGGTGTTAAGCGTATAAAGCTCAAAGTACATCCCAATGGGGGGGGGTTATGACCCCCAAAATCACCCCCTGGTTACGACTATGTCTTTAACACTCTGTCTTCCTCTGACCTTACCACATGACCTGCCCATCTTATGGTTAGCTTTTAAATATCTGACGATGTTTTCAGTACCACACAGAGTCACCAATTCACCAATTCAGCATTACGACAAATGTATGGATTGGGATAATTGAATATAATTTAGTCGGTTCATATTTTCTCCCACAACGAGGCGAGTGATTCAATCAAATTGTGTTTTGACTAGGAAAGTTTTGGGGTAGTTCTGATTTCTTTCATTACCTATGTATTTTGGAGTGCTGAATCCGAATATGAGGTTTGCGGACAAAATTTCGTGACGAAACATTGAGTAAATCGCGAAGTAAGCGAAAAATTTTTGCTTTTCCCGCTTTTTTGCTTAAATCTCAAAAACTATTAACTTTTAGTAAATGGCCTGTTAACAAAAATTAAAGTACTTAAAATTCTCTACAAATATCACTATTTACTTTTTTTTCAGACGAACCGTTCGGTTTTAAGTGCAAGTTGAAAATTGCCAATTTGTAAGGGTCTCTACAAAATCCACTTTTTACATTCCAAAACTTTATCTTTTATTAGAATGCTTATTTGATAAATTTACATCCTCAATCTAGTGGAGGATGCTGATATTCTAATTATCACAACAGCTTTTGAGATGGCACCGTCAAATGAACAGTGACAGTGGTGGGGGAAGATATCGACCTTCTGGTCATTTTGATTGGCCTGTGTAGTCACAACACAAAAAATCTGTTTTTTCTGAAACCAGGAAAAGGAAAGGTTTCGCAAAGCTTCTACAAACCTCATCTGGCTGCTGAAAAAATCCTAATCCATATATTGTATTCCTACATGTGATGAGTGGTTGTGATACTATTTCTGTTTTTTAATCAGGGGAAACTGAAATTCCCTAATGTCTTGCAGAAGAACACAGACTTGCAACCAACCATTGAGGCTTTTAAAGACCGAGAAACGTGTTTCTTCTGGCTCTATATATAAGAAACAAAGAGACCAGTCTGAACATTGCCTCATTACCCGCTACCGAATCTGCTGCACGAGAATATTCGCTTAGAGTTTACTATCAGGTGCGGCAATGGTTATCTTTATATCAAGCCACACCTGACGAGCAACGAAAAGATCCAAGTGAGTTGGGTTGGAAAAAAACTACTAGTGGTCTCGTGCCAGTGCCAACCACTTTGGACCATGCACCAAATTCACTACTACGGTATATTTTTTGTAAATGTAAAAGGGGCTGCCAACGCAATTGTGGATGCAGGAAAACGAGCCTCCATTGCTGCCCAATTTGCACATCATGCGAAGGACTGTGTAACAACGTTAAGCCCCCGAAAGATAGCTCTGATATAGACGTAGAAGAGACTGAAGAAAGAGACAGAGGTATGTAAAATCTCACAAGTTATTTTGTAATCATTCATTTCTCCTGGATATATATTCATAAGTCAGTATCACTACCTCTTTTATTATCCAGGAGAACGAACCCTGATGCTGACGATGGAGAAATCAGACCCTGAGCCAGGATATGATGCCATCGAAGAACCTCAGCACAATGGGGTAGGTCTGTTTAATCTCACAATCTATTTTGCAATCATCATCTCTCCTTTAGAACTGACACCATCTCTTTTATTTTCCAGAACAAGCAGAATATTTTCCAGACCCATCGCCACCGGAGAACCCCAGCCAGGACCTTCTAAAAGACTACGGCTCATATAATTTAATATTATACACCATTTTGTATTTTAATTTGTTTTGTATTATAATTTGTAATATTAATAACCACGATATTTTAAGTTTTATTTTGTTAGAGTTCCGATAACAAAAGTTAATCATTTTAAATACCTAGGATCCGGATGAAGAAATTAAAACTCGTATAGAAATTCCAAGAAAAGCATTTATGAAACTTAGATCTATTCTGAGAAACTCTCAGCTGAATTTACAACTAAGAAATCAAGTTCCTAAAATGTTATGTGTATCCTGTTTTACTATATGGATGTGAAACCTGGACCATGAAGGTTTACATGTCGTAGAATGCTCAGAATATCTTGCGTTCAACGCATTTCAAACACAGAAGTCTTAAACAGAGTAGGTCAAGGCGAAGGTGACTTACTCACAGTGGCGGCTCGTGAGTTTTACAATAGGGGAGGCTCTAACTATAAAAAATCTAGACAAATTTGCACTAGCAAAAAATGCACCAAAAAAGTAATTTCAGGCTCCATTTGTTTTTGACCATTTTTATTTACATTTCACCTTACGGGGACCCTCCCTCTTACCGCATGCTTGCATTGATAACTGAGATGTAGAATAGCTTTTGTAACTAATAATAATATTATTGTTACTAAAGGAACTTTATAAAAACAGGATTAAATCTAAAATTAACGAAATATTTCGAATTTTGAGTCATAATTACCCCACAACGATATAAGTTCCTTGTAATTGCCGCGATTAATGGAATAATCATCACTTTCATCGTGTCTGCGAAAAGCTAATTCTTGCGAAGCCAAATATAGTGTTATATCGATAAGCCTTTTTAAATTCATCCTATTTTCCAAAACCTGATTATTGTAAGTAATTATGGCCTCTTTTTGAGCTGTATCTAAAGCAGTTACTATATTTTGTTTAGCAAAAAGTTTTAATTTACACAATTTACACATTTATTATACCAGTTAATATTAAATGCACGATTTTGACGATTACCTGAAGATTTAATAATAGTTAAATTTGGCTGTGGTCTTTCTAAGGTTTTAATAATATAAGCTTTATTATAATATACTTATATTAAAGTATTAAAATTATTCATTTATATACATTTTGTATAAACAAACAACGGTAAGTAAATTGTAAAAATAACCTTACCAAGCCAATAACAATACAAATAAAAATATATCAAATACGAAAATTCACCAAACACTAATTAAAAAAAAATAAAATGATAAAATCACACCAAAAAATACCCTGACTATTAACTTCCTTATAGAATATAAGTAAAACCACAAGTGAGCCTAATTCTGGTTTTGCCTCCCTTGGCATATATTTCTGGGTAGTTTGACGTGAAGCGATATAATATTACGTTTCTCTATCGAGTATTATTGTACGCATAGGAAACTATATCGCTGGTTTCGAGACGTTTGTCGTAACTTAGAACACAACGGAGTCGAGTATGGCTTCTACCTCCCTTGGTAGGGATATGAGGAGCTGCTCACAGCATACAGGTGGTCATATTGATGCATTCCAGATGCGTTTAGTTACAAAAGTGTGCAATAATTTACACCTTCTATTAGTACGAGCGCTTGTTGTTTCTCGTGATTCAAAATAAACAAAACAGTGACATTTCATCAATAATTCTAGAAATATTATGTCCCAGATATGACATAAAATGTGTAAAAAAATTATGGGGAGGCTAAGCCTCCGTTGCCTCCTCTGACGAGCCGCCACTGCCTACTCAAGATGATAAAAAAGAGAAAACTTGAATATCTCGCGCATATAATGAGAGGTAGCAGATAAAGGATGCTGCATTTAATACTCAACGGAAAGATCGACGGAAAAAGTGGACTATTTTATGCCGCGCAAGATCGAGAACAATATCGGCAAATTGTCATGGAAGCTACCTACGCCTAAAATTTGGGGACGGTACTTAAAGAAGAAGAAGAGTCCTATCTTTAGTGATACTGCTTATACAATCTCGACCTTTTTTTTATTTTTAATTATTTGTGCCGGAAACTAGGAGAAATTTATCAAATGACAGCATTCTAATAAAAAAAGAATGTGTGTGTACTTTGTACGCACGTAAGAGGTTATACTTCTATTATATGATTTAAACGAAATTAATATACTTTTTATTTATATTTTGTTTAAATATTAAACTAATTTATACTTACTACTTCTCAAACATTTTTATTAGAACGGTGCCAAAAATTAAAATAATAAAAGAATAAAACACACACAAACACATTAAACAAGCCACAAATGATGTCTGAACATTAATTGTCGAAATTTTTTTTAACTAAATACGTATTTTCTGAAAATACAATTATATAATAAATATACTTACAATCATAAAATGTATTAAAAAAAAAACAAAAAAGAAAGCTTCTATTGGGACTCGAACCAGCGCTGATAAGAGCGGTTGGTATTGGAATTCATTCGCCTTCTCCGCTTAGCCACGGACACTATGTGTCATTATTTACGAAGATCGACTAACTAAACGGATTAAACTTGTGATATTTTGATATTTTGAAAATTGATTAAATTATTTTAATTTTGAATTGAAATGATTTAGAATTGAAAAAATACAACAAAACATAGAGTAAAAAAATAATATATTAGGTAAATATTGATAGAAATTTTGATGGTAATCAATTTATATAAATAAAAGTATTACATACTATGTATTTTGGCAGATCAAATAGGTAGGTTTATACCCATGATACATTAACAATTATTACGTACCTGTTGCTTTTAAAAACTATTTAAAAGTCACTACAATATTATAAACTTTTTTGTTTCTGTCCTCACAATAATAAAACTAATATATTATACATTTGTTTACCTTTACCTTTACCTCCAAACCACAGCTGTCCTACAGCTGCCATATCGGATAATTTTTGACATGTCATTTGAACATCCAATCAGAACAAAGTTATAATGCGCATGCGCCGGGCTGATAGGTTTTAACATATAAAAAAATCACCCTCTATCGCCGGTAAAGAAGTATAACTTCAAAAATAAAGTTTCGAAATGTAAAAAGTGGGTTTTGTAGAGACCGTTAAAAATTGGAAATTTTCAACTTGCACTTTAGACCAAACGGTTCGTCTGAGAAAAATAGTAAACAGTGATATGTGTAGAGAATTTTACGTACCCAGAAATCAGAACTACCCCAAAACTTTCCCACTAGGGAGCTCGTAGAGTACAAATTGACTGAATTAGAGTGTTATCTTAATTTCCCACAGGAAGAGTTTTAAATTGGTTAGCCAATTTAAAACTCTTATGGTTTATGCATGAGGGTGCACCAGTTCATTTTGGCATTAATTTTCGTAATCACTTAGAGTTACCTCATTGGATAGGTAGAGGAGGTACGGTACAGTGGCTGTCAAATGTATTTTGTGATATTGTAAGCTTATTGTTGTTTATGTGTTTTAATTAAAAACGCTGGACGGAAGGGCCGCCCGAGAACTTTATCGTGCCGATCTATTATCGTTATGGTACTAGATATTGGCATTCTATAAAAATAACAAAGTTACTCGTTATTTTGATATTTTAGAAACACCTACTGTACTTAAAAGTATTTTATGGTTCTACGCATCATTAATTCCTGCATTTGAGAAAATGTTCGATGCCATATTTCGGGGACACACTATAGATGTGTAGATTATTGCATAAATCAATAGAATATTATAGTCATACTTTCATTTCAAATTAGTTCATTTTTCTGAGAAATTAATAGTTTACAATATTTGCATTTCATTCTATTTCGATTACGCCAGTCAATGCGCGAGATTAAGAACAAGATATTATCTCCAAATTCTATCCTACTGCATGGATTTTAATGAAATTTTGGGAGTAGCCCAATCTCCTAATTCAAAGTCTATCCTATATACTATGGCGCTTTTATCATGGGGGAAGTTCCCACCACTTCTCAGGGGTGAAATATTTTTATTTTCGAATTACATGGAGAAAAAGGAAGATTTTTAAGAAAATTTAAAAATTCATTCTATAATTTGATCACATTTTTTTAAAAAACCATTCATTTTAAACCCGTTTAGCTTTTTGAAAGTAGAAATAACACTATATTAAAAGGTATTGAGAAGAAAAACAATGCATTTAAATTATGGTGGATGGGGAGTTAAATGTATATACTTTTCATTTTTCCTTAAAGTACATTAGTCATTATATTTTTTGCACCATATCTCGCTTAGTTTGTAAGTAACCGACATTTAACGGTGCTCGTTTTAAAGGCCTTTTCAAACACTACAAAAGGTGTTGGTAGCATTATACACCTAAAACCTACCGTTCCTCTGTTATTTCAAGTTGAATACACCAATTTGAGCATGCACCAAAATACAAACTATTTTCACCTACCATATCTCTTTTTGTATTATAAATAGAACATTTACGAAGGAACGAATCTCTTTATTATTTATAATCTAAAAAATGTTTTATATAGAGTTTTTAGTTCGATGCATAGTTTTTAAGGTATTCACAAAAAATCCGTCCGAAAAGGTGTCATTTTTCAATGAAAATGGCCAATTTTCAACTACGCATAACTCAAAAAGTATTGAGTTCTCAAAAAAAAGTATAGACCAGTTTTTGCTTAGAAATAGGTTCTTCAGCCACTTCCGTGCTTATTTTGACCAACAAATTTTCCACCCCCTTGAAGAAGTGGGAACCGCCCCAAGATAAAAAGCGCCATAGTATATAGGGTAGATTTTGTTTCTTGAGCTATTCCCTACTTACTGTGAAAATATCAAGGACATCAATGTAGTAGGATGGAATTCGGAGCCAAATACCCTCATTGACTGCTCTACAATAATGCTCGGCTATGAACGCGTGAGAGAGGACACACATAAGATTATAGCAAAATTTCTATTTACCGTAACTTTTCGAGTTTTTGAGCTACAGCAATAAATTTTATGTCATTGGAAAGGTAATTTTGCATTCTTTCAAAATGTGTTAAAATATACAGGGCGTATCAAAAAAATTAAGATTTTTTATTCATTTCCGGTTCAACCGGAAGCCATGTTTTTGGTAAAATTTATTGTGATAATAGATAATAAAATACCATCTATGTCTGCAAAATTTCAAATTTTAGTTTTTATTAAGAAGGAAGTTACGGGCACTCGAATATTTTTTTATAAAAAATTCATAACTCCCCTCCTATGGGGAGTTAAGATATATGACTAATGTCATTCAATTTACTGATAGGATATCAAAAACATATCAAAAAATAAAAAAATTCCTTGGAGCCATTTTTGAGAAAATCTAGTTCAAATTTATGTCAAAATTTGACCCCTTAAATATAGGCAACCCGTAACTTTTTCTGAAAAACGATAACATCTTTCTTATAGCCCCATCTTTAGGCTATATAACGACTTTTTCAAATTAAACTTATCTTTAAAAACTTTTTAGATAGATAGGGAAATGTGTCGGGGGGCGGTCGGCCATGTTGGCCGCCATTTTGAATTTGGAAATGTCAAATTCCGTACTTTTATTTACCTATCGATGAGCTTACTTTGAGTTGAATTTCATTTATTTCTGTCAAAATTTGCAAAAATGGGCCCTAAATAACCCCCCTATTTCGGCCTCCCTTTGAGAGATTTTTTTTAAAAGCTTAGTTTCTCGACAAAATTCTCTTAAACTTACTCATACCGAATTTCATCAAAATCGGTCCAGTAGTTTTTGCTGGGCGGTGGCGACATACGTACGTACATACGTACGTACGTACGTACGTACGTACATACTTCCGACATGTTTTTTTTATTTGCTTTTTAGACTCAGGGGGACTCAAAACGTCGAAAAAAAGTGAAATCTGAAAAAATTTTTTTTGCACGATCCTATAACTTTATCTATTATACTATACTACGTATATAGTACGATAAAGTAATATTATACTATACTACGTATATAGTACGATAAAGTAAAAATGAGTTGATGTACAGCTCCCGGTACGAACCATGGCCATGGTTTCCTCCGGGAGCTGTAAAGTTATCGACGAGAAAATTTGTTCAATTATCATTAGATTTTTTAATTCTGGAAAATCCAATTCGGAAATCGCGAATATGTTACAATTGTCATGGTATACTTAGTGTAAGAAATATAGTCATAAGATACACAAGATAACTACAGTTAACTAGTTTTGATGGGAAATAAGCCACAATTTTCCTAAAAAAATGATTTTATTAACGTTTCGACGCCCAAATCGGGTGCCGTTGTCAAAATATAAAAAATATGATTATTTTTTGTATTAAATATTAATATTTTTTGTATTTTGACAACGACACCCGATTTGAGCGTCGAAAAGTTAATAAAATCATTGTTTTTAGTAAAATTGCGGCTTATTTCCCATCAAAACTAGTTAATTGCAAAAATGCCACAAGAAAATAGCTTCAGAACGACACACAACTACAGGTTCGGTCGTCATAAAATCTAGAAATGTAGGAAAACGTAAAATAACCCAAGCAGGTCGAAGGGCATTAAGGCACATTATGGTGGAAAATCGTGCAACTTATCTAGAGTTAAGTATTTTGTGGAGTAAGGTTGTTGGAAGACACGTTTCTCGATCAACATGTCACCGAACAGTGGCGGATCTACGGGTAGGGGAAGGGGAAATAAGGAAAATTCTTCACCACTCCAACAAGTTCCAAACTTAAAGAAAAAAAATTATTGAAACATTAAAATATATTAGCTGATATGAAACTTAAAACACACACAGACAAATTCAACTCAATAAACCGGCTATTTAGGAAAATTAAAATGACTTAATGCATATAAAGTATTATTTGTCTTTTATGTAGTTTGTATATTTTTACCTCTTTTGGTTGGTGTTTCATTGGAAGTTGCCTCTTCTCAAGTAAGTCCCCCCCCCCCCAAAGCAAATATCTAGATCCACCACTGCACCAAAAGGTTCGCAGATTTGCTTTTGGTACTTATAAAATACGTTATATGGTTGACAAAATTAATGCAGCCTATTTTTGAAAAATTTCATTTTGTTTCACGTTAAGGAAATGGTCAAAAGAGCAGATAAATTGGACACATTCACGATGAGATGTATTAAAATAGAGGGATGATATACTGTCGAATTTTAATAGAAGTTTAGCCATGATTCTATTAAATATGCCTTTGAGAGTACTAAAGGATGAAATCAAGGAGAGTAAAATATGTGAAAATTATGGAGTTTCCTGGGAAATCTGCGTGATTATTTCATTCATAGGAGATTCTGACCAATAGAAAGCTACAGAAATCTGAATTAAATCGATAATTTTTGATAATCTCCCGTCGTTAAGTATATTACGTCAGATGCCCTTCGTTGCTACGAAAAAAGACATTCAGTGACATTAATGACAATTAATGCTTTAAAAATTATAAAAGTGATGACTTTCAATCGTCAAATATTTATAAAAACTGTGTGTTTAATGGTACTTACATAAATAAATTACAATAAAATTTTGGTTTTGAACAGTTTGATTTATGAAATAATCGCAACAAATTGCACTCGACCTCTGAAATTAATATAGAATTTTTGCTCTCGTGACACTTTGACATAATTTCACTCGCCTTCGGCTCGTGAAATTAAAACTGTCAAAGTGTCACTCGGGAAAAATTCAATAATTTCAGAGCTCTTGTGCAATTACTACTGAAAATTTAATTTTCGTTTGTAAAGAAAATCGCATGTGCTGCTACGATTTTCTCTCTTATGCCATTTTAGGAATCGATATAAGAGTATTGATTCTTCTTCATGCCACTTGGAAAGTACCTCGCCCAAACCTTATGGAAATTAGGTCCCAGTGGATTTAGTTCATACTTTGGGAAAATACTCTTTGAAGCATTGTGATGAAACGTTCTCATGGACACAACTCGATCGTATGGAGGATTTTCAAGATATAGAGGCACAAACTCGGAAAATTATAAGATTTACTGGGTATTCCAATTCCCTGAGTTACTGGTTATCTGGCAACATGTAGAAGTTTGGATCAAGGAAAAGTACTAGTAGTGCAGGATTTCTTCCTAGCTATTCAATGGCAACCTTTCTATGACGTCATCTTCTAGAGTTTCGAGGGTTTTCGTCAATAAATTAATATAAACAGATTACTCATCGGTTTTAGGGATAGTTAAACACGAATATGCCATCAGAATTGACCTCCGGAGCACATGGTGGCCAGGGCCACTGCAAGGGACGTCATCTTCTAGAGTTTTGATGGTTTTCGGCATTTAATTAATGCAACTGAATTTCTGGAGGGTTTTTGAGGTCGCCAAACAGGAATATGCCACCAGAACCGACTCCTGGAGCACCTGGTTTCCAAGGTAAATGAAAGGGGCTCTGGAGTTTCGAGAGTCTTCGGTACTACATTATTGCAAACGGATTACTTGTAGGGTTTTGAGGTTGCTGAACACGAATACGTGATCAGCACAGACACAGGAGCACCTAATGCCTAAGACAGGTTATCTTCTGGAGTTTCGGAGGAATCAAATGGATTACTCTTAGGTTTTTGAGGTTGCTGAACATGTATACACTATCAGATCCGACCCACAAATCACATTGTGTCTACGGCTCGTCATCTTCTCGAGTTTCGAGAGTTTTTGGCATTAAATTGATACGAATGGATTACTCATGGCTTTTCGGAGTTGCTGTACACGAATACGCTATCAGAACAGATACCGGAGCACCTATCGCCTAAAGCACGTCATCTTCTGGAGTTTCGAGAGTTTTCGGTACTAAATTGATGCAAACAGATTGGTACACACCGAGTACTCGGTAGTGATGTTGATTATAGTTACTTTCGAGTATTCGTTACAAATCGTTACTTTTGTATAAAGTAATCATTTACAGTATTCGTTACTTTGATTACTATGGTTACTTTTGTTACTTTTGTATTTGAGTACCGGTAATCATATCGAGAATCGTTTTTCTCAGTAGGTAGGTATTATTTTGTATAAAGTAATCATTTTTACAGTATTCATTACTTTGATTACTATGATTACTTTCGTTACTTTTGTTACTTTTGTATTTGAGTACCGGTCATCATATCGAGAATCGTATTTCTCATTAGGTAGGTATTTTGTATAGGTATTTCTATATAACAACGACCTTCACCGATATGTTTAAGGGATAAAAATGATTTGATTACATACTATCATTACTTTTGTTACTTTTGTATTTGAGTACCGGTAATCATATCGAAAATCGTATTTCTCAGTAGGTAGGTATTTTGTATAGGTATTCCGATATAACAACTACAAAAGTCTTAGTCGTTACTAGCTCTGATACGATTGTTACGAAGTAACGAAGTAATCAGAGTAATCAAAGTAACGATTTGCCTTTCTGTATAGTAGTCGTTACTTTCGGTATTCGTAAGTAACGAGTACTTTGTAACGAATAGTTACTTTTTCAACATCACTAGTACTCGGAGGTTTTCTAAGTGGCTGTTCAAAGAAAGCGTATAAAGCGTATACATTGGTAAAAAGTTTTTTTGCTATTTGTAGATTTTTATTAAAATAGCTATGTTGTGCTATTCAATTGTTTTAATTATTTATAAATATAAACTCAATTTATATGACAATGTTTTTCCTTCCTTTATTTTAAGATCGATTTACTATATTCTATTTTGATAGTGTTATTCATCGTGGTCACTAGATACTCCAGAGTCTTTTATCTAAGTCATATTCGTGTTCAGTAACCCCAAAAACACAAGGGTAATCCCCTTGCATCAGTTTAGTACCGAAAACTCTCGAAACCCCCGAAGATGACGGGTGACTCTTAGGCACCAGGTACCCCGGTGTCTATTTTGATGGCGTATTTGTGTTCAGCAGCCGGAAAAACCCATGAGTAATACCCATCTGCATCAATTTAATGCAGAAATCTGTCGAAACTCCAGAAGAAGACCTGCTTTAGGCACCAGGTGCTCCGTGGGTCGGATCTGATGACGTATTCACGTTCAGCAGCTACAAAAACCTGTGAGTAATCAGTTTACATTAATTTAGTACCGAAAGCTCTCGAATCTCCAAAGCATGACGTGCCTTAAGCACGAGGTACTCCAATGTCTGTTCTGATGGGTTATTCGTGTTCAGCAACTCCTTACAATGAGTAATCCGTTTGCATCAATGTAGTACCGAAGACTCTCGAAACTCCAGGAGTCCCTTTCATTGACCTTGGAAACCAGGTGAAGATGACGTCCCTTGCAGTGGCTCTGGCCACCACGTCCTCCGGAGGTAAATTCTGATGGCATATTCGTGTTTAGCGATCCCAAAAACCCATGAGTAATCTGTTTATATCAATTTAATGCTGAAAACCCTCGAAACTCTAGAAGATGACGTCCATTGAAGGTCAAGGTCAAAGTAAAGGTCGACATTGGATAGCCAGGAAAAAATCCTAGAATCCTAGTACTTTTATTTAATCCAAACTTCTACATGTTGCCAGATAACCAGTAACTCAGGGAATTAGAATACCCGGTAAACCTTATAATTTTCCGAGTCTGTGCCTCTATTTCTTGAAAATCCTCCATACGCTCGAGATGTGCCCATAAAAACCAGGATGCTTCAAAGAGTATTTTCCCAAAGTATGAACTAAATCCACTGGGACCTAATTTCCACAAGGTTTGTGCGGGGTACTTTGTTAATTTTTGCGGTAAGGAACTTCTGAATCTAAAGTTGAGCAAACATGGAAAGGGACTCGTACAGGGCTTATGTGGCTAAAATGAATAAACGATTCTCTGATTCAGTTACCTGATTTTCCAACACCCCCTTGTCCCAATACCATGACCTTGATGGTTTTTGGTCGTCCAAATAGTCCTAGTTTAGCCAGAGAGGATTTTGGTGATATTGCGTTCATGTCCTACACGATCATCTGTAACAAAAAGAAACATTAAATAGATTTAAATATTATTAAGCGTTTTTTATTTCTATATGCAATAATGACATTTTTCCTCATAAATGGCTGTTATACATATTCATTCCAATACCAAAAAATAGCTAGTGCAAAAGAATGTTCCGATCATCGATTAATTTAGAGTCATTTGCTTAAGGTTTTTCTAAAAATCATTCACAATCGTGTTTATAGAAAGTTGGAGCTTATATGGGTGAGAGACAGCTGGGATTCAGAAAAGGGGTATGTACTAGATAAGCTCTGTTTGCTCTAAATGTTCTCGCACAGCGATGCTTGACGTCAGTCAAGAAATTCGCACCTGTTTCATAGATTTCAAAAAGACTTTTGAGAGGACATGTCATGAATTATTTAATATATTCTTCAATAAGATAAAGTTTTAAACATCGACGTCGCAACTTGTGGCGTATGCTGACGACATATCATTAATTAACAGAAACCTGAACAGTTTAAAGGAATAATTTACGAAGTTATGCAAGGAAGCATCCAAAAGGGTTTTAGAAATAAATCAAAACAAAACAAAATACCCAATATGCTCAAGAAAAAAATCCAGTTAATGTGACAAGTTTAAATATTGGTGACTATAAGTTTGAAAAGGTAGAACACTTTAAATATCTTGGAGTCTCAGTTAATGGATCTAATGATAGAAGCATCGTAATCAGTGAAAGAATCCAGGCAGGAAACAGAGCCTCCTGGAAATACAATAACTTCCTCAAAGATAAGAAGATTGCTTATAATACTAAACTGAAAATTTACAAAGCAGCAATTAGACCACTAATCACATATGGTGCTGAAGTAATGTGTCCGACCCAGAAGGAGGAAGATAGATTGAGGATCCTAGAGAGGAAAATAATTCGGAAGATAGAAAGCCCACTAAACTTAGGTAATAATGAATTTAGAAAACTCATGAACCACGAAGTAAGAGGACATCTGAAAGGAGAAGACATCGTCAGATTTAACAAGGCACAGAGGCTCAGATGGATGGGACATATAAAAAAGAGAAATCCAGGAGCCGTCATCAAGAAAATTTCCAAATGGAGACCTGTATCAGGCAGACCACGAGGAAGACCCAAAACTAGGAGAACCAGATAGTCGAGGACCTTAAGAAGATGGGAGTCAGAGAATGGGTAACCATAAGCAAAAACAGGAACGAATGGAGAAAAATTGTAGAAGATGCCAAGTCACACAACCAATTGTAAAACCAAAATGTTAATGCGGATTTATTTACGGCGACAAACGAATCAGAAGAGCCCAAAGAGGGCGGCAATCACTCCGCTAGGAGTGTGGATGCCATGATGAAGATAAAGATAAAGTTTTAGACATAATAAAGTGGGTGACAGACACAAACTTTAAGTAAAGCTCCCGGAGCGAACCATGTCCGGTGAGAGAAGTTTTCTCTGCTAAATTTAAAGGTGGGTGTACTACCGACGACAGCGTTTGTCACCGGTCATGGTTCGTTCCGGTAGCTGCACGCGAGTTTAAAGATCGCAGACTTATTCGGCTGGATGTCGGTGGCACACGGCAAGCTTACTCAGTATTGCGCTGTGATCAAGAGAAAACATGCACAAAAATAACAATTATTCAAAAAAAGATAAAATAACCTTATTTTACTATAACGTAACTACTTATCAATATTTGATTAGGTTTACTCAAAAACAAATAATCACAAATATGTAATTTAGTATAGCTTAGAATAGTTTTTTAAGTTTTTATCAAAACTTATAAAATGTAGCTTGTCTCCTTTTAACAATAAACGATTCAATTATTTATAGGCAATTTGCGTAATTTTTTGTATTCGTACACATGCCTGAGTTTCATCCATTGTGGCTTTAATGAGTCTTATTAGCTTATGTGGTATTGCCAATTCAGCCAATATATAGTATAGTTTGTTCTTTTTGACTGAGTCGTATGCCTTTTTGAAGTCTACAAACACATTATGAACATCAATATCGTGTTCCCATGATTTGCTCAAGATCTGTTTGACTGTAAATAGTTGATCCAGTGTCGATCTTCCCCGTCGGAAGCCCGTCTGATACTCTCCAATAATATTTTCCGCTAGTGGTTGGTGCCGCTGGTTTATAACATACGTGAGGACCTTATATGCTGTACATAGTAGAGAGATTCCACGGTAGTTTTTTCACTGGAGTTTGTCTCCTTTTTTATAGATCGGATATACTATAATTTTTTTCCAGTCGTCGGGTATTTTCTCTTCTTGCCATATGTCTTTGATGAGCGCGTGAATGTGACTTGCTAGGTGGTCGCCACCTACCTTATACAGTTCTACTGGTATTTCGTCAACTCCCGGAGCTTTATTGTTTTTCTGGGCCTTAATAGCTTCGAGAACTTACTCTATAGTTGGAGCTTCTACTCTATTACCTACTTCATTTTCTTCTACGTAGTTCATACACATTTCATCTTCCATGTCTACTTGTATTTCAAGTAGGGTCTGAAACAGGACAAGTACAGAACATCAACAGGAGCACAGGAAACATACGCAGAGTTAAAAACACAAACAAAAATGCTAGGTCTGGAAATTAACACAGAAAAACAAAAATAATGACTCAGACGAGAAGAAATATAGTCCCACAAAGCATTATACATGAAGATGACATTGAAACGGTTGGAAAGTTTACATACCTGGGAGTAGAAATATATGCCGACGGATCAGAAGACAGAGAAATTCGGAAGAAAATAACGCAGGCAAACAGAGCTTATTTTTCCCTCTCCCATATATTTCGGTCTAAAAGTGTCCACCGAAATACAAAGATGAGAATTTATAAAACTTTAATTCGACCAATAACATGCTATGGAAGTGAAGCCTGGGTCCTGAAAGAATCATCCAAAAACAAACTCGACACATTCGAAAGGAAGTTACTGAGGAGATTACTAGGACCTGTGAGAGAAAACGGAATCTTCAGAAGTCGATACAACAACGAACTTTATCAACTTTATAAGGAAGCACCCCTGTCAGACTTCATTAGAATACAAATATTGCAATGGGCCGGACATGTGATAAGAATGGGAGAGGATAGGCTACCAAAAAGAGCACTGAATGCTAGAATGCAGGGAAAGAGACCAGTTGGAAAGCCAAGAAAACGTTGGGAAGACACAGTAAACAGCGACGAACAAGCCCTTTTAGGAGTCCGTGTATGGAGAAGAGCAGCCACAGACAAGCAAGGGTGGAGACAAAAAATAAAGGAGGCCAAGTCTCAATTTGGGCTGTAGTGCTGTAGAAGAAGAAGAATTTGCGTAATTAATAAAAATATAGGCGTAGCTTAACGCAATAAAATAACAGCTCGAGTCTCGAAGCTCGAAGCAGTGATACACGTACAAGCTCCCAGCAAGTTTTCAAACCGGTTGGATCGACGACAAACTTACTCGGCAAACTTAAAGTACGCGTACTTAGGGTGCACACGTGCGAAAAAGGTCGTAGAGCCATAAATTCACATACTTACTTGCGTGTCTGTTACCCCTTTAAAAGTAACATGTGGAATGAGATAAGGATGAATATTATCTCCACTACTGTTGTCTTTTGGTTATAATTTGTTAAATGGCATGTATAACACGAAACAACTTTGTATTCTTATAACTAGGAAGTGAAGGGGATTTTAAATTCTAAATAAAATACTGGATTATTTATTAAAAAAATGTCTTTGATTCAGTAGATACAGCGTTATGGAAGACCCTGTATATTTATATTGTTCTATCCTATAATAACAGATATAACTAACTTTTTCACAAAAGTTGATTACCCTATACAATATATAATAATGGTTTTACAATTTTAAATCATAAGCGTACTATGCATTCCTAAACCTGAATAATTTCAAGAATGTTGATTTTCAATATGCCCTTTTTCTTTTACTGAATTTTGTAATTTATCAGATTTGAAAAGATTTCTTACGTTCTACCGTTGATTGAGGTAAATACCTCAATCAACGGTTCTACCTTAAGGTTTTTAAATTCCTTCTTGAGATCCTCAGCAAAGGGCTCTAAAAATCTGCTGGTGATTGAGGGCGTTCCTTTTTGTTTCCTTTCTTATGATTGTACTGCGGAAGAATAATGATATTTTCACGATCGATGTACAAAAAGTCGTTTTATGATCCACTCTATCGTTCCTTACTCATTAGTAAGCAATTTCGGAATCCAGTGAGCAGCAACTTTGTCACAACCAATACTACGTATGAATTATGGAACAGACAGTCCCTAATCTGCTACCCAACATCTGGAAAAGTTCTCAACTTTCTTACGCCTCTTTACGCGTAAACAAACAAATAAAAAAGTTTTTAATTAATAATCCCACAAATTAAATGAAAAATATGAACTTAAGGCTATCGGTACATAATTCGCAAATATTTTACGGGTATCCCTACTTTTTCTGTCTTTACACGGCAAATTACGTGTAGTAAAATTCACACTGGTATGGATATGTAAACATTACTAGAATGTCATTCTACTTGAAAATGTCAATTCAAGAGATGGCTTTTGAATGTTCTTGGATAACTGTTATTTTTATAATTGCAAATTATTAATTCAGTTAATAAATGTGATAATTTTTTCACTAACTATGTATTCAGTGATTTTAATAACATATATGTACACCATTTTGTTGTATATGTACAACAAAAACTAATACTCAATCGAGAAAAGAGGAAAAGTGTTGAAGTGATTTTTTAATAATACAGTATGTCCCTGTAAGTTGTATCCATATGGAAAACTTTTTTATTATTAATTTTACGAAAAAAAGTTATTCTTTATAAAAAGCTCTGCATGGTCTAAAACCTAAGATTTAACCATCAAATATCAAATTTTTTGAATATTATACGAGGTATGTCAAAAAGTTTGAATTTCACTCAAGAGTGAAGTAGCTTTATTTTTAACAATATTGAAAATTGCTATTATGAAAAGTAGTTTGGAATTAAAAACTGTATTCTAGTATGCAATTACATCCTTCTAATTGAATTTTTTTTTTGAAAAATTATGGATAACTAACATTATTTTCAGTTATTTGAATTCAGATTCTTTTATTATTAATTTTAAGAAAAAAAGTGATTCTTAATAAAAAGTTCTGCACGCTCTAAAATCTAAAATACAACCATCTTTTGTCAAATTTTATCAATTTTATACGAGGTATGTCAAAAAGTATGAATTTCGCTCAAGAGTAAAATACGTTTATTTTTCACAATATCGAAAATTGTTATTATGAAAAGTTATTTAGAATTAAAAACTATGTTTCAGTATGTAATTACATCCTTCTAATTGAAATATTCTGAACTATAAGGTACTTTACTTTTGATCTAAATTTATCTTTTTTGATATACCTCGTATAAAATTGATAAAATTTGATATAAGATGGTTAGACCAGGGCGGATCTGTAAAAATATTAGTACATTTGGACGTTGAGAGGTGACTCAAATTTTTTTGCAGAAATTGCTTAAAAATAACTCAAATGATAATATTTGAGTTATCCTCCCACTCAAAATGGTCCGGAACATTGTTTAAATAATCAAAATGTCAAAAAATGAAGGAAAAATTCGATTTTTTTCTTCGTTTTTTAATTATAACTTTAAAAGTGTTCATTTCCGAGAAAAGTTGTACTAACATAAAAGTTGGAAAATTAAATTTCCCACAACATAGAATTAGTTAAAAATTTAAAAATTATTCACCCTTGTTGCAAAAAAGCCATAATTGCGAAAAAACTATACAAAAACAAGTATTCGCATTTTACGTTTTTTTAACCATTTATGCTACACCTAGGACCTTCATATTTCACCCAGAAAAACTGTATGATACAGTTAAACAATACTGTAAATTTCATTAGGATCGGTTCAATATATTTTGCAAAATAAATTTTGCAATCCAGCTTTCGCAAAAAAAATCCGTTTTTTAATTGTTACAGGACTGAAAATAAAGCAGATAGCAAGTTGAAATTTTTTTTCTTATAGAAGTGTACTGTACCTTTTATTTGCAATTTGCAATATTAAAATCAAATAACTGTCACGGCGTCAGGATTTTTTTTAAATAAACATTAATTATTGGTGCTACGCGCAGGACAGCGGATAGTTTGCTCCCATTGGGCATTTCAATGACCTTTGATAATGATTGATACATTTGAATTTTTATTACATTTCGATATAAATAAATAAATTTGTTTATTGCAAAATAAAAACACATACTCTATCCTTTGAAATAACACTTTTTTTAGCAAAAACTTTCTTTGTTCATATATTTTAACTTAGAGAATAAAAGTTTATTATTTTTAAACATGTGCAATTTTTTAAACAATATTTCACAAACAATAATAAAATTAGTTTGATTTTTGTGGAATTAAAATATTAAAATAAAACAAAATATAGAGTAAGAAAATAATATATTAGAAAAAGATTAGAAGAAATTTTGGTGGAAATCAACTTGTGTGAATCGAACACCGCTGTCCTGCGCGTAGCACCAAAAATTAATGTTTATTTAAAAAATTTCCTCACGCCGTGGTAATTATTCGATTTTAATTTTGCAAATTGCAAATGAAAGGTACAATACACTTCTATAAGCAAAAAAAAAATCAACTTACTATCTGCTTTATTTTCAGTCCTGCAACATTTTTAAAAAATGAATTTTTTTTTGCGAAAGCTGGATTGCAAAATTTATTTTGCAAAATCTATTAAACCGATCTTAATGAAATTTACAGTGTTATTTTACTATATCATATAGTTTTACTGGGTGAAATATGAAGGTCCTAAGTGTAGCATAAATGGTTGAAAAACGTAAAATGGGAATACTTGTTTTTGTATGGTTTTTTTCGCAAGTATTGCTATTTTGCAACAAGGGTGACTATTTTTTAAATATTTAACCAATTCTATATTGTAGGAAATTTAATTACGCAACTTTTATTTCAGTACAACTTTCCTCAAAAATGAACAGTTTTAAAGTTATATTCAAAAAACCAATAAAAAAATCGAATTTTTCCTTCATATTTTGACATTTTGATTATTTAAACAATGTTCTGGACCATTTTGAGTGGGAGGATAACTCAAATATTAATATCTGAGTTATTTTTAAGCAATTTCTGCAAAAAAATTTGAGTCACCTCTCAACGTCCATCTCAAAACAGATGAGCCCTGGACTAGGTTGTATTTTAAGTTTTAGACCATCCAGAATATTTTATTAAGAATCACTTTTTTTCGTAAAATTAATAATAAAAGAGTTATCAGAATTGAAATAACTGAAAAAATAATGATAGTAATCCATAATTTCTCAAAACAATTTTTTTTTTCAATTAGAGGGATGTAATTGCATATTAGAATATAGTTTTTAATTCCAAACAAGTTTTCATAATAGCAATTTCCAATATTACGAAAAATAAAGCTACTTTACTCTTGAGTGACATTCAAACTTTTTGACATACCTCGTATAATATTCAAAAAATTTGATATTTGATGGTTAAATCTTAGGTTTTGGACCATGCAGAGTATTTTTATAAAGAATAACTTTTTTCGTAAAATTAATAATAAAAAAGTTTTCCATATGGATACAACTTACAGGGACATACTGTATATTGTTACTATGGAACACTTACAATTTTGAACATCTTTAACAACAAAATACTTGGATCACAGAATATATTATTATCCTAATGTATTCTCTGCTTGGATCTTCCACAAATTAATAATACACAATAAATAACTTTTTATTAAGTTCACGTCTTAAATCAATTATTTTTCAAATACACTATATATCAATATTATTTAACCAACGACTCAAAATATTCCCTAGGCCATGTCAAATATTTAAAATTGTCACTGATTGTCACTGTCTAACTGACAGTATGCTGACAATATTCTATTCGACTGAGTGCGTTGTATGACAAAGATAGATTTGGAAATATTACCACGGACACTGTGTTAATTTTTTTCGAATCCTGAAAAAACCAATAAATATTTTTGAAAAATTTAAACGCAGAATGAAAGACTAAATTATTACCGAGGGCCGAAAGTCCCTTAGAATAAATAAAAAGTTTATTTTGAATGAGATATTTGAAATTAAAAATCACACTAAATTTTCTCTTAGTTTTTCACCCCTGTAACTTATTAAAATAAACATTATAGAAGTTATCAGGGACTTTCGGCCCTCGCCAATAACGTAATCTTTCATTCTGCGTTTAAATTTTTAAAAAATACTTATTAGTTTTCTCAGGATTCGAAAAAAATGAATCCCCATTTGAATAGCATTGCAGCCGAAAATACGTACCCATCCTCTTAAAGACGAAATAAAGCAGATGAAATTTAATTAGATTACATAAATCGAGGAAACGACTATAAAGACGATCACAAGCATTATGGGAAAATAAAGTTGATGGATTCGGCCGTTACTTGATTGAAATTAATTTCTAACAATAAAACACTGAAGACTTTTGCTTTCAATACCTCCACAAAATTTATTACAAGTTAATGTCACTAAAGCTGTTTCGGCAGAGTGCCTTTCTTGGGTGATGTGTTTTTTCTATGTGACTGCACTTTAAAGTCTCTAACGGAATAAGTTGTGTAGTGGGGAGCTCTTTGTCTCAAGTTGGTCATACAGAATTATATCTATAATTTTTAATTTATTGATTGCCATAAATTCTAATAAAAATAGCTTAAGGCCTTTATTTTGCATATGAAGAATTTGAAACTATTCATTGAAAGAATGATTATGATTTAGAAGGTGAAGTGCGTACTAGTCCATTCTTTGACGGTTTTTGCGGTAAATTTTAAAGAACCGCTTGAATTGACTTGAAATTTGGCATACATATAGATAATATGTCAAAGAAAAAAAGTGATATTGTGCCGATGTGTGCTTTTGCTCTGGGGGTGGATACCACCCCTTCTCGGGGGTGGAAATATGTAACCTCAAAATAACCTCGGAAATTAATAGATATTTCAATTCTGAGTAAAAAATCTTATATATGACTTTTTCGGTAAATTGGTATTTAGCAAGTTATTCACGATCGAAATTGATGATTTTCTACATGAAAAATGCATGTTTTTGAGTGGATTTTCAAAAATATCTCTAAAATTATGCATTTTTACGAAAAAGTCATTATAATCAAAAAGAAACCTATTAAATGACTGAATGGAGTGGTGCTCTTTAAATTATTATAGCAATAACACAACCTAAGTTACAGCCTACTTAAAATAGGGGTTTTTTCGAATTAACCTTGAATCAAACATTTTATCATTAAATAACGCAAGAAATAGAGATTTATACAAAAAAATTATGGACACATCTTTTAAATATTTTACTGATGCCTTTAAAAGGTGCTATGATAAAAGTGATTTCGATAAAAAATGGCTGAGTTATTACAAAAACAAAACGATTATGTAGTTGAAAAATCAAAAGAGTAATTGCTTAAATTGGTGAATTTTCCACAAAAATACAAATTAACATTATTCCATACACAATTAGGTTTATTTATAGCCTGACTACGCGTTCTGAGATTTTAACCAGTTTAAAGTGCTTAGGTTTGAAAAAAATTTCAATTTAGTATTAAATTATTTTTTGATATTTTATAAATGTTTTCAATTTTTCCAAAATTACTTGAAAACTAAAAGAAATCTGAAAAATATATATCAACACTAAAATGTAGTATTTTTTATACTAAAACTTAATCAGTTTTTTCAATGTCTCTATGGTAAACACTGAGTGAGATATTTATATTTTAAGTTTGCACGTAAGTGTGAGAAGCAGTTTTCTAAGCTCTTTGAATCGCATGCTTTAAAAATCAAAGATATCCAGAAAGTCCAGCTTCTGCATGCTTTTAGTACTTACAATTCCCCACAAAATAAGCTTTGGAACAATGAAATATCTTGAAAATTACAGAAGTTATCGTTAAAAAACCATATTGAAATTTATGTCGAATACTTTTTAAGCGATATAAGTATTTTATTTTTTTTTCATGATAAGGCGCATCGTATGAAAAAAAGGGAAGATATATTTTCTAAAAAAAAAAAAATATATTTTCTGTTATAAATTAAATAAGTAACTCAAAAAATGCTTTTTAATTTGAAATACCTCAGTGGTGTACTATTTTTTTTTTAATTCAGAATAGTACCCGTATGCGCGCCAATGGTGAATACAAAATTCTTAATAGTAAGTCTGTCAATAAATGCGTAAAAACTACCTCTTAAAACCCACCAAATTTCATTTGCATATCTCAACCGGTTTTAGAGCAATCAATAAATCTTCATTTTGTAAGAGAAATCTCAACACCCCGTATCTTGGAACTTCATTAGCTACGACACTGGTTCTACTAGGTCTCCAAACTTCATACATATACAAATTTTTTAAGTTTTTCATAATCTATATTTCTGCTCGGAATATTTTTTCGATAAAATACTTACTTTTTGAGTTATTTGCGAAAAACCACAATGTGGTTCTTTTGTTGAAAAATGAACATATTCACTCGCAAATAACTCGAAAAGTGTTGACTTAGTGAAAAAACTTTATAGAACAAAAGTTGCTTAGAATTAGTCAGTTTATCCATTTTCGGACTTATTTTGGACCTATATTTTTTCACCCCCGAGAAAGGGTGAAACTCACCTCCAGGGCAAAAGTACACATCGGTACTACATATATCACTTTTTTCCTTAACTTATTAGCTATGTGAATGCCAAATTTCATGTCAACCCAAGCGGTTGTTTAAAATTCACAGGATTTGCAATATTTTAACGTGAGTGAATGATCTAATAAATCTATTTGTAGGGGTAATTTATAAGGTTTGAAAATATTAAATACTTAATAAACTAAATTGCAAACATAAAATAAAGTTTAGATCACTACAAAATACATTATTACTTAATTTAAAGTTACAAAATATTTTTTAAACAAATTTTTATTTAGAGGGTAGTGTTTAAGGGTTTAAAAATAGTTATAAACTATAAAATACATTTCAATATAAGAAACAATCAAATTCCTATATTTAACATACTATTTAACGTACCTACACATAATTTAGATTTAAATAACGCTTATATCGGCTGTTTTTAATTTTTTGTAAAAAATGGTAGTTTTCACCCCTTAAAAATAAAAAGCACACATTGTAGTTATATCACTTTTGAAGAGAAGGATAAGATGAGCTTATTTGCAAAATTTCTTCTAAATTGTAGCGGTTCTTTAGAATTTAGAGGTCTTGCAATATTTTACCGTTAACGAACGGACTATACGTAGAATCTGTTTTTCTATTATTGAAAGCCTAATTTCTAGTATTGAAAGCGTTCTGCTATACGTTTGTCAAAACTTCTGCCAGTTTGACCGATGTAAGTTTTTGGAGAGTCACCACATATCAGTTTGTATACACCACTCTGTAATTGCTTTGTGGTTTGGCTTATTGTTTCTAATGTTTTTGCTTAAGTTGCCGTTTGTTCTGAAAGCTGTTGTTATTCTTTTCTTTTTCATGTGTTTGGCTATTTTAATTATAAAAGAGAAGAGTACAATGGAAGAGTAATAAGACAGAAGAGTAGAATGGAACGACCACATAATAATTCAGAGAAATAAGGAAAAAAATATCCTGTTGGTGACACAACCCCCTCCAAGCCAAAACCAAATTTTTGAGTAGTATGGACTATGGACATTTAGAATAATAACCTATATGTTTCCTGTAACCGATTTTGATTATATACATAGTTATAAACAAATGAAGATAAAAAAACGGTAAATTTTCGCTTTTTTCGCCTATTACCAAAAAGTTAAGCCTTTTAAACAAATTTGAGAGTAAGAAACTCATAAATCGTATAAAAAACTTCAATATGTCCTTATTGGTTGCTTATAAAATTGCACAATAAATCATAAATTTTGAGATTTTATAAATATTCATAACTTATGTAAAAATTAACTTAGAACCTTCTTATTACACGGAATGCTGAGACTTCTGGTGCTTAAATCATACCCTAAATTTTAAAGCAATTGGTCAAATAGTTTTAAAGTTATTTTATTTGATTATCATAAATTAATTTTTTTTGCAACACTATAGTTAAGTCAGAAAATGATGAAGTTTCAGTAATACTTTGGATAGTTTATGAAAGAAGAAGATTTACACTATTAATTTAATTAAAAAAAATGACAAAAAATAATTCTAAATATTGCAAAATTGTTTTGCAACAACATGTGAATTAAAAAAAGGGGGGGGCTAACTTCGTCCCTAATTTTCCTAGGATAATTTTTTTTATAAATGTGTATAAAAATTTAGTCTTTCTAAATATGAAAAAATTATTTTTCTACCGGTAACGGTTAAAAAGTTATTCTAATTGTTTATAAGTAAGCAAAAAATCTACATGCTTTTGCAAAATAATTTTACACTGTTTAAAATTACTTTTTGTCATTTTTTTTTAATTAAGTTAATAGCATAAATGTTTTTCTTTCATAAACTGTCCGAAGTGTTACTGTAACCTCTAATTTTCTAACTTATAGTGTTGCAAAAAAAGAATTTGGGATGAACACACAATTCGGATCCAGAGATACCAATCGCCTTTAAGTTATCCAGGAACTGTTATCCTTTTAAAATTTATTCATTAATATGCGTATTAGGAAACACGCGTCTGAAGTTTTACACGTGTTGACGTATCTAAAATACTTTGTTGCTCTAGAACAGTAAAACCTTCGCAGTAAAATCCATTTGCATACTCTTCGCACGGGATATGTGAAAAACAATTGGCGCAGAGAACCTCTAAAATGTGTTTACTCCTTCATCGTTATTCCACAATAGCGATTAAGTAAACAACAAAGAAATTATGAGAATAAACTCTTGTTATCATGTTGATTTCCATATAAAGGAAAATTTTAAAGTTTCACGTTGATTGTCATAAAAAATTATCTGATAAAAGAAGATTGTGAGGAATACTTCATATTTCAATAAAACACTGAACACTTTCGTGTTCAATACTTCTACAAAATTTATTTTGTTGTTCTTGACTTTCTTCTTCTTCCTGGACCGCGCTTTCCAAATGTCTTTCCTTGAAGGATGGCTTGTAGGAAGGCATATTTGGATTAATTTCGCATAATGTGTCCAAAGTATTCTAATTTTCGAGATTTGATGGTGGTCAGTACCTCTCGGTTTTTCTTCATTCTTCTGAGGATCTCCGCATATGTGACCCGGTCAGTCTACGGGATTTTAAGAATTATCCGATATTTACCTCTCCTAACCATTTAGTTTGGTTGTGCTATGGTAATCCATCCGATTTCTTAGTTGCGACCAAATAGTCTATTGAACATATGGGTAACCGGTGAATTGCTCGATAGCAATTGCTCGAAATACAAATTGCTCTAATAAAAAAGAAAATTATAGGTACATCTAAATATTTATTCAAAGGTAATACCACGAGTCCTCTAAATTTTATCGATAAATTTTTTTGTTTTCACGAAAACTTCTTTATTTGGTAAAATTACGAAAACAAACCAAATGATAAAATCACGAGTCCGAAGGACGAGTGATTTTATCCATTTCGGTTTGTTTGAGTGATTTTACCCTAAATAAAGAAGTTTAAGTATGAAAACGAAAAAATTTATCAAGCAAAATTTAGAGGACGAGTGGTATTTGAAAAGATGATTTTGTGAACCAATATGTATTATTAGTAAATACGGGCATCTGTGAAATATTTTTAAGACAACTAATTTATTTTGAAAATAAAAACTGTAGAAAATCTGAGTATATCGTGGTTAGTGTTTTTAAAATATCTATGTACCAGGGCTGTTCATAAATTAAGTTAGTAAACACAGGTATGTACGTATTATGTGAAATTTAGGGTACCTTAAGTTTTATCAGGGAAGAGACTGTTTTATCAAGGAAGAGGCTGTTTTATCAGTATTACACTCAATGATTGGCTAGAACGACGCGTGGTGATTGGCTGAAAAAGCAAAAACGTCAGAATTTGACAGGTGAAAAAAATAATCATAATAATACAAAATATAAACATCAAAATAATATTTTAAATAGGACAAATTATGTGATATTCCACGTATATAATTGTATATTAATATACTTATGCTGAAAAAATATTTATTACAAATCTAAAATATCTTTGTACTTTGGAAATAAAAAGAAAAATAACGAGTTTGATTTAGTCTCATTATGATAATTAGGGATTATGATAGTTTCCAGGTATTATTAGGGAAGAATTAGAATCATTACCTTAATTTTTTTGAAGATTGGCATCACGGATTCCAAAATGCAAATAAGTGCTGATAGGTTATTGCGGTTAATAAACAATTATGAACAACAAAAAATAATATTTTTCTATGGATGCTATACAATGTGCAACTTCTCTCACTACTTACATACATTCAAAATGAACAATTTCTCAGGCAGTGAGAAAAGTCGGCCATTACAGTGAGAAATATTTTTTTCTCACGGGTTCACCGTCGGTTTACATACATATGATCGCCATTTCCATGGTAACATGCACAATGCAAACACAATTATTTTTGTCAAACAAAATGTGTTCAAACTTGTCAAAACTTATCAAAAATTACCTTTTAAGACTGCTCAACTGTGAATTATAATTTTAAATAAATAAAGTATATAAATATTAAGAATATTAAATACCTATGTGTATATATGTATTTTATTTCAATTTAGGCATATAATATACCTAAAAAAAGCACCTAAATTATTTAATTTTGAAGTTTGAACTCTTGACAAAAACGCATCCATAGAAAAAGTAAAGTGTACAACATGAGAGAAAATGACATATATCTCCCTCGCGCCTTGAAAACAAACTTCTGCGCTCATGAGAAATATGTCTTTTTTCTCTCTTGTTGTACAATATACTATTATTTGATTATGTACATGGAATATCACATATTTTGTCATATTAAAAGTATCTTTCTTATGTATATTTAGGTATATATTTGGGCATTATTTTGAATAAATATTTGAATAAATATATAGTTTTCTTTTTTATTCGAGCAATTGATTTCGAGTAATTGCGTTCGAGCAATTGACCTAGAATCGAACATATGCATCCTAAATTTTTGTTTGTAAAAATCAATTATTGTAATGTTGAAGTTGTTGATGTTGTTGAATAAAATATTTGTTTGTAACGAATAAAAATAACTATTCGTTTGGCATTTTTCTAACAATGTTTTCTTAGAACTATTCTTAAGCCGGACTCAAACGACTCGTGTACTTCGCAAGTACAGAATTATTCGCCTACTTGGAAAGTATACGAGTTTGCGATCGCAATGACAAACAGGGCACTCACAAGACGCGTACAATTTACAAGTACTTGACAAATGAATCAGTGGTGTGATTACTAATAAATAGACCAGGACATTTAGGGAAATATAAATCGATATTTAAATACATCATGTAGAAAGTTACAACTTTTTTCATTGTGTTCAGGATGACACCAGTAAAAAGGTCAACAATATAAAAATGGCTGGAAATGCATAGTTGCAATTTGAAGTGCATGATATGCATCCAAAAGTGCATAAACATGTCAAAATAAGTGTATTAGGGCCAGATTTTGTTAATCGAGGGTTTTTGGGTCGCTGAGGACGAATACGCCATCAGAACTGACCATCGGGGCACCTGCGATGTCCAGGTTCACTACTAAGGCACGTCATCTAGAGTTTAGAGGGTTTTCGGCACTAAATTTATGCAAACAGATTACTTGGGAGTTTTTGGGAAAGCTGAACAAAAATACGCCATCAAAACCGACCCCCCGTTGCACCTGATGCCCAAAAACCCTCCAAACTCCTGAAAATAACATGCCTTAGCATTGTGTACCAGGTGATCGGGGGGTCGGTTCTGATGGCGTATTCGTATTCAGCGACCCCAAAAAACCGCCTACTTAATCTATTTGCATGCATTCAGTGCCGAAAACCTTAAAAACCACAGAAGATGACGTGCCTTAGAAGTGACCATGGGCACAAGGTGCTCCGGGGGTCGGTTCTGATGAAGTGTTCGTGTTCAGCAGCACCCAAACGTTTATAATCCGTTTGCATTAATTTAGTGCCAAAATCCCTCGAAATTCCAGAAGATGACGTGCTACAGCAGTCACACTGGGCACCAGGGGCTACGGGGGTCGGTTCTGATGGAATAATCGTATTCAGCGACTCCACAAACCTCCAAGTAAACTGATTGCATCAATTAAGGGACGTTAGCCCTCGAACCTCCAGATGACGTGCCCTAGCAGTGACCTTGGGCACCAGCAGGTGCTCAGGGGGTAGGTTCTGATAGCGTAGTCATGTTCAGCGACCTCAAAAACCACGCGAGTAACAAAACTTGGCCCTTAATATGCTTATTATGACATGTTTATGCACTTTTTAATGCATGCTAAGAACTTTAAAAAGCAATTATTAATTAGGCATTTCCACCCATTTTTCTATTGTAGACTTTTTTCCTGACACCATCCTGAACACAATGCAAAACTAGCAAGTCTCTAGGTGGTGTATTTAAAAATCGATTTATTACGGTGTTTTAGTGCTAAATGCACTGGTCTAAATGAATAGTCGCAGTAAATGCCAAATATTTATACATTTAGTTTGACCGGCTCTGCAAGTATAGACAAGTATGTACTTCGCAAGTGTGCGAATAATCGTGCTTCCTTTGACTCGGGTTATTTTTACCGACAACAGTTGGAAGACGAACGAGTGGTAACGAGTGACAAATAATTGTACGAGTAACCCACTCAGCAGTGGCGGCTCGTGGCCTTGGAGACAGGGTCGGCAAGGTTTTTTGTCTCCTCATATAGGTATACCATCAAACTAAAAGGCTTAAATCATCATAGGAGATTTTGTTGTTTTTTGTTTTTTTTTTATTTGATGTACTTGACATTCTCTCTTGTTTCATGGTGTTTCGACCATACATGTTGATTCTTTTGAGACAAGATAAATCCCGTTTATTTGAGGCAGAAATTGGTGGTAGTGGTGATAAGATAATTGATGAACAGTTTGTTATAATGAATTGCAGTACTTACTACATAGAATTATACATACATATTTTGTAACTTATCCCACTGTCTGAAAATATTTGGATCGGTATAATTTTTAAGTACTTAACTTGTTATAATAAATATCTTGGAAATTTTTTGGAAAAGAGGTCAAAAATTTGCAAATCTTCAAAATTCGAAAAACGAGTATCTATTTGCATATATTAGTAGGTATTCAAAATTTCAAGATATACCTATTCGTTTTTCGAGATATGTATCATGTTGTTGTCTTTTCTGGAATGGTTCGGAAATATCAAGCGAGTCAAAAATGTCACTGCGTATATATTGGAAACAACTATCATTACAAAAATCTCTGAGATTTTGCACCAGCTTTCGTATTCTATTTTCTGAATAAATAATGTCAGTTGACTGATTTTGAACAATAATGAATATCTAAGGCAAACTCTGTCTTAAAAATATTTAAAAGAATTTAAATTTAAAAGAAAGTTCTCAAATCGATTGCTTCACGGATCGAGGTATCGCCAATTTCAAAATCAAAATAAAAATCAATAATAAAATCAATAATAAAATCAAAAACTTCCAAAACCTGTTCACGAAAATCTGCTACAGATACTAAAACTACCAGAGATAATCTGCTTAGATAAAACTAACCGAGATTTAAAATTTCATCGCGTCTGACAAACTGTTCGCTTTTTTTTCGAAACTAATTTGTTCTAAAGCAGTAATCCGTTTAGGTGAGCTAAACTGGCAAGAAAAGACGATATTCTTTATTTTTTTACACGTATCATGCAAAACTAAATTCATTATATGCGCATAGTGAGTAAATAAAGCTTGTGATGCAATATGTAGTTTTAACTTTTGCCTGGAGACCATCCAATTCACCACACATCACAGCAACGCCGTCATAAGATTGCCCCAGTTTGCCCTACCAATTTATTTTTGATATCAAAAAATTTTAAAAAATTCTTTAAAACATCAAAAATATATTCTGCCTTATTGCTTTTACTCACGTTTCTAAAACCTAAAAACCTCTAATAAATATTACCACGTAACGACGTAACGCGTATCGAACAACAATAATTGATAATTGTGAATTACATGATAATCAGAAGTTTCATCTACTTCCAGCGAAAAGCGAATGGTTTTCTAAATTTCAGATTCAATAACGTTATTCAAAATGTAACTATTTGATTATTATGTATTAGTTCATTCTGTATTACGAATACACTTCGAATCAGAAAGTAAATATTTCTAAAACAATTTTATTATTTTCTCTATAATTATTTTGATTTTTAACAAATGCTTCGATCCATCATGTCCACTACATGATAATTCCTGACAACTTAAAAAATTAAAATATCAATTAAACGACGTAAAACGGCGTGATTATTTTTGACAATTTTTGCCGATGCGATCTGGCGATGCACTACCGACCGACAGATTTAAATATGCCGTACCTGCCTACGGAGAGAATGTATGTTCGCTTGCTCATCGACTTGTTATTTCGTTGAGTTTTAGGTGTAAATCATCAGCTGCGGATGCGTTGGGTACGGCTAGCCGAAAAGTCAGATGAATGGCTCGGATCATTCATTTTTTGAGAAGTCTGTTATGCGCAGGGATCACTTAACGCTCGGATTGATCGAATCCTTTTAAAAACCATGAATAAATGTATTATCTGACAGATTTTTTTTTACTTCACAGATACAAATATTAAAAAAATCTATCTATATAAATGTGTGGGTCGGCACTGCCGACCCTGCCGACCCTGACCGGCCGCCACTGCCACTCAGACGACATGGCAAGTATACACAAGTGACGATTATTCGTTAAGTACACGAGTCGTTTGAGTCCGGCTTTAGCAAACGACTTTACAGTTAAATATCACAATAAACCAATCGCTGCTTGTCAAAGTAAAATTTTCACTTATACAAGAGCTATAAAATTACCGATTTGTATCCCGAATGACACTTGGACAGTTTTAATTTCGCAACCCAAAGGGGAGGGAAATTATGTCAAAGTGTCACGAGGACCATCTTCTTATTCTTCAAGTGCCATCTCCGCGACGGAGGTCGGCAATCATCATAGCTATTCGGACTTTAGAGACGGCTGCTCTGAAAAGTTCATTTGATGAGCAAGTTGTACCTCTCTCTATATGTAATATGTCCGAGATATTCTAATTTTCTTGTTTTGATGGTATTTAATATTTCTTCTTCTTCTTTCTTCTTCCTTCTTGTATGTAGGCTTTAAAGCCTGTTTCTTCTTCAATATTATCCTCCTAAATTGTTTAGGTTATCGCACCACCTTTTTCTTGGTCTGCCAATACTTCTTCGTCCATTTGGTGACTTATCTCGTGCTATTCGTACTATCCTATCCTCTGCCATTCTACTAATGTGTTCGTTCCACTCCTGTTTCCGTTTTGTCACCCATCCATTTATGTCTTCTATATTGCATGATCTTCTTATGTTTTCGCTCCTCTCCCTATCCAACAGACTTTTCCCTGATATTCGTCGGAGTATTTTCATCTCTGTTGTTTCTAGTAGTCGTCTCGTTTTAGATGTGTCAGGCCTTGTCTCCGCCGTGTATGTTAATATAGGTCTAATTGCTGCTTTATAGATTCTTGCTTTTGTGTCTTGTCTTAAGTGTTTGTTCTTCCAGATTGTGTCATTAAGAGATCCCGCCGCTTTACTTGCTTTTAAGCTTTGTTGTCGTACTTCCTCTTCAACATCTCCGTAACTGGTTATATCAATTCCCAGATATCTAAACCTTGCTTCCTGCTTTATTATTTTCCCATCAATTTCGATTTTACATCGTAGTGGGTATTTAGATGTTGTCATACATTTGGTTTTTTCTGCTGATATTATCATATTGTATTTCTTGGCTGTTGTATTAAAGATGTGTGTTAATCTTTGGAGATCGTCTTCTGTCTCGGCGATTAATGCGGCGTCGTCTGCATAACACAATACTTTGATTTATTTATTCCCCATTCTGTAACCACGACCTTTACGTACTGCTTCTATTATTTCGTCCATTATTATATTAAAGAGCAGTGGGCTTAATGAGTCACCTTGTCTGACTCCACTTTGTACTGGTATAAACTGCGTTAGTTTTCCATTTATCTTTGCCTGTATTCGATTATGAAAGTAGATGTTTTCGATGGTTTGTATAATATTGATTGGTATGTTTCTTCCATACAGTAAATGTAAGACGTCTTCGACTTGGATGCGATCGAAAGCCTTTGTCAGGTCTATAAAACATAGATATGCCGGTTTATTGTACTCAATGGCCTTTTCTGTGATTTGTCTCAGTACAAATACGGCGTCTACGCAGGATCTTCCGGATCTGAATCCTTGTTGTTCATCTGATAAAGTTGTTAGTTTATTGATTTTGTTGGTTAGGACTTTTGTGGTTAGCTTAAGTGCGGTGTTTAGTAGATTTATACCTCTATAATTGTTGGGGTCTTCTTTGTCTCCTTTTTTGAACATTGGTATCATTATGCTGTTTCTCCATGCGTCTGGTATCTTGCAGTGCAATATTAGTTTTTGTATAAGTTTTGTCATCTCTAGGGTTATACTTTCTCCTCCGTATTTTAGAAGCTCGTTGGTTATTCCGTCTGGTCCTGGTGACTTCCTATTTTTGAGTGAATTTATGGCTACCCCTACTTCCTGAAAACTGATTTCAATTTCGTGTCTTAATTCAGGTAGGTTATTATTTTGATTATGATTTTCCTTTCCTTTAAACAGTTCCGTCAAGTATCTTTCCCATTCGTTTGCTGGTATGTTATTGTATTCCTTCAATTCTGCCATTTCTTTCCGTTGGTTTCTTATGAATCTCCATATTTGTTTTTGTGTTCCGTAGAAGTCGCTTTCCATCCTTTTTGTAAACTGTTCCCAGTGTTCATTTTTTGTTCTTCGTACCAATTGCTTTGTTTCATTTCGTATTCTTCTATAGGTGTCTCTGGATTCTGGAGTGTTTGATGTTTTATACTTCATGTAGGCGTCTCTCTTCTCTTTACATTTGTCTTTTATTTCTTTTCTGAACCATGGTGTATTGTTGTTGTTTCTTTTGTTCAGTATGACTTTGCGTTTTCCTAGAGCTTCTGTTGCTGCCTCTTCAATATTGTTTTTAATTTTCTCCCAGCTCGCGTTTATATCTTCGATGTCGTATATCTGCTTCAGCTGTATCTTCTGTGCTAGCCTCCTTTGGTACATTTCTTTGGTAGAATCGTTCCACAGTGATTCTACATTGAATTTTTCCTCGGTGATTTCCTGTGGAAAATGTTTTGGTGTTAGTTTCATTCTTATTTTTGCTAGGACTAATTTGTGTTCACTCCCTGCGTCTGCCGAGTTTAAAGTTCGAATATCTAGAATCTGCTCTGGGTGGATTTTTCTATTAGTGACTATAAAGTCAATCATAGATTTGTGCCCCCTGGAGTTTTCAAACGTATATTTATACTGAAGCTTATGGTCGAAAAATGTATTATTGATTCGCAGTTCGTTAAAAGCACAGAGATTAGCCATGAGTTCTCCATTTGAGTTGACATGGTTTTCATTGAATCTTTGTTTTACTCCTGGAACTATTTCATTTCCGATTCGTGCATTAAAATCCCCCATAAGAATTAAGTGTTCTTCATGAGGTATATCGTCCAGGATGGTTTGCAACTGTTCGTAGAATACCCGTGTTGAGCTGGCCCCCCCCACTTGCAAAAATTAAAAAACAAATAGCCCTGATTTATGAGCTATTTATGAGCTCTCATATTCCGCAAACTAAAAATTTTGAGCTCGTTCCACTGAGCAGGAATTTAATACCCTAGTGGGGGGGGCTGAGTCAGCCCCCCCCCACTACTTAAAAATAGGAATATTGAATCGGTTTTTGCGGCAGAATTACGAGCTATTTATGAGCTCTTGAAATTATATAGTTTCGATTTTTGAGCTCATCCCCTTCACCCCCAAACAACCCTTTAATTGATTTAACTTAAGAGAAAGATGCTGAGAAAACTTAAAATATATCGTATTGCGGATATAATTCATATAGCTTATATACTCTAAGAATAAACTATTAAATCAAGAGCATTTCGATTATTGAGCTACAACCCCTTCGCAAGAAAACCACCCTATCTTCCCGGCTTAAGAGAAAGTTGTACTTAAAATGCATTAAACTAATTATTTGGCGACTACATATCATTTAATAATTTATAAGCTTCCAAATTACGCGCATTTAGATCAGTAAATAGCAATTTATTTTGTATAGTGCAGTCACTGAAGGTAAAAATCAACGATTACCTTCAATTTCGGTGAACCTTCATCGATTTTCACGAAAATTGGTCAGTAGTTAGAGGATATGTCAAGAAACAAAGGTGACATGGTACCACCTTGCGCCTTTACCCTGAGGGTGGATACCGCCCCTTCTCGGGGGTGAAAATTATTTTATAAAAAATAAATGCACAAATCAATAAAAGAACAAATTAAAAGCAAAATTTATTATATAAAGTTAATAAGATAAGTCAATACTTTTTAAGTTATTAAATATCAAAGATTTTAATTATTTGTGAAAAAAATGCATGTTTTGAAAAGGTTTTTTGTAAATCACTGAAAAACTTTAAGTTTTTTACAAAAAAGTTAATAGTAGTTTAATTCGTATAGCTTATATTCTAAGAATAAACTCTTAAATCACGCGTCTTTCGATTATAGAGCTACAACCCCTTCGCAAGAAAACGACCCCATATTCCCGGCTTAAGAGAGAGTTGTTCTTAAAATAATTTAAATTAATTATTTGGCGACTACATATCGTTTAATAATTTATGAGCTTGCAAAATATACGCCTCTCAATTATTGAATTGCCATTTTCTTTCTATAGTGCAGTCACTGAAGGTAAAAATCAACTAGTACCTTCGATTTCGGTAAATCTCCATTTATTTTCACGAATTGACAATAACAACTTGGGGTTTTAGCCTGGGGTATATGTCACCCCTTCTCGGGAGTGAAAATTACTTTATTAAAAATAACCCCACAAATGGAGAGAGGGACAAATTTTAAGAAAAATTTGTTATATAATGTGATTAAAATAAATCAATACTTTTTGAGTTATTAAAGATCAAATATTTTAATTTTTGGAAAGAAAATGCATGCTTTAGAGCGATTTTTCATAAATGACTCAAAAACTGAAAGTTTTTACAAAAAAGTTTTCATCACTAAAATTGAAGCTAATAAAAAATATAATAAATTGCTTACTTGAAAAACCCTTTAATGTTAATTTAAAGTAAGTTATTGGTAATTAAATGTATATTTTTTTCCGCGACTGTTAAAATCTAAGGGTTCAAGCTTAAATAACGGGAAAGAGATGCATTTTATAACACTTAGGTACTAAATACTTGTCAAAGTACTTAGAAATACCTATGAAAAATAAGATGCAGAAAAAGTTGATAGTATCAAAATCCGCTCACCAATTTTCGTGAAAATGAATGGAGATTTACCGAAATCGAAGGTACTAGTTGATTTTACCTTCAGTGACTGCACTATAGAAAGAAAATGGCAATTCAATAATTGAGATGCGTATATTTTGCAAGCTCATAAATTATTAAACGATATGTAGTCGCCAAATAATTAATTTAAATTATTTTAAGAACAACTCTCTCTTAAGCCGGGAATATGGGGTCGTTTTCTTGCGAAGGGGTTGTAGCTCTATAATCGAAAGACGCGTGATTTAAGAGTTTATTCTTAGAATATAAGCTATACGAATTAAACTACTATTAACTTTTTTGTAAAAACTTAAAGTTTTTCAGTGATTTACAAAAAACCTTTTCAAAACATGCATTTTTTCACAAATAATTAAAATCTTTGATCTTTAATAACTTAAAAAGTATTGACTTATTTTATTAACTTTATGTAATAAATTTTGCTTTTAATTTGTTCTTTTATTGATTTGTGCATTTATTTTTTATAAAATAATTTTCACCCCCGAGAAGGGGCGGTATCCACCCTCAGGGTAAAGGCGCAAGGTGGTACCATGTCACCTTTGTTTCTTGACGTATCCTCTAACCACTGACCAATTTTCGTGAAAATCGATGAAGGTTCACCGAAATTGAAGGTAATCGTTGATTTTTACCTTCAGTGACTGCACTATACAAAATAAATTGCTATTTACTGATCTAAATGCGCGTAATTTGGAAGCTTATAAATTATTAAATGATATGTAGTCGCCAAATAATTAGTTTAATGCATTTTAAGTACAACTTTCTCTTAAGCCGGGAAGATAGGGTGGTTTTCTGGCGAAGGGGTTGTAGCTCAATAATCGAAATGCTCTTGATTTAATAGTTTATTCTTAGAGTATATAAGCTATAGGAATTATATTCGCAATACGATATATTTTAAGTTTTCTCAGCATCTTTCTCTTAAGTTAAATCAATTAAAGGGTTGTTTGGGGGTGAAGGGGATGAGCTCAAAAATCGAAACTGTATAATTTCAAGAGCTCATAAATAGCTCGTAATTCTGCCGCAAAAACCGATTCAATATTCCTATTTTTAAGTAGTGGGGGGGGGGCTGAGTCAGCCCCCCCCCCCCACTAGGGTATTAAATTCCTGCTCAGTGGAACGAGCTCAAAATTTTTAGTTTGCGGAATATGAGAGCTCATAAATAGCTCATAAATCAGGGCTGTTTGTTTTTTAATTTTTGCAAGTGGGGGGGGGGGGCAGCTCAACACGGGTTCGTAGAATGCCTCTCGTTCCTTCTTAGGTTTGCAGTCCTCGGGGCTATAGATAGATATAACATTTAATTTTTGGTAGTCCATTGTGATGTTCATATGTATTATTCTTTCGGAGACGTAACGGCAGTTACTTATGTTGTCTTTAAATTTTTTATGGACAAGTATACCTACGCCTGCT